>NC_090446.1:811568795-812193795 GCF_031143425.1 Pleurodeles waltl | reverse complement strand
CAGAATCAGTTGTCGCTGACATACTGTGCTTCTGATTTTGGCTTTTCAGTGCAGCTGGTCTGGTCAGATTCTTCTTATTGTCTTCAGTTTTGGTACACCTTTGTATTCGTGTTATCTTTTTGTCATACAACTTTTTCCATAAGTAAGTGGTGACTATACAATACTGTGCTACTGATTCATACCTTTTACATACATTCAGTCCTGTAGAGATGGAATCTATTGCATTCCTGTAAGGAACAATTGCTTTAATTGCATCCATCTTTCACCCCCGATATCAAACACAATTATAATGTAATCAGTTATGTTCATATTGTAACAGCAGCACAAACTAAGTCTGAAAATGCATTCCTGAATGTGTGCTAATATGTGATAAATGACCTTCAAAATATTTGCAGTGTATTTCTTTCAAGAAGGATCACAAGGGATCAGATCTTTTTATTTTCTTCATATATTAAAAATCCACAACATGTTGTCATGTTGGCGGCTTCTCTGATCATTAGCCTTTATGTTCTTAACAGATACATGTGATTCCCAATATTTAATGTGTTACCGAGTATTCCTCTTTATCAACTTAAAACAAGTTCTTGAAGGAGGAGGATTCCTCAGCAGGAGATGTGTTCTCTTCATCCATTTGTAAAGACCTTTGCTTGAAACAGCAGGTAATGAAGTGCAGATCTAAATGTAATCCAAGTTACAGGTCTGAAAATCTCTTTCTGCTACTAGATTTACTAACTAGTAAGGAATCAATTGGGTACCTAATCCAGGAAAATTCAAGGGCTCCTTTCTTTACTCATACTCATTTCCCTTCTTCCTGGAAAAACTGTCCCTTGAACCAGGTCAATCCGCTTCAAAGTTGTATTTAATTATCTTGTCTCGTGCTACTAATGATTGTTTTGGGTTTGCACATTTAGATGGGTGGGAACTCTGTTTTGTGTTATGAAATAAAGCAAACAGTAACCCTAGTAATGTATCAGTAAATAATTAAAGCTAATGAACACAAATGTCTGTGAATTATACGCAAAGATCGGTACACTTCAGAAAAGAAGGGTTTCTCAAAGCACCAATTACATATTCCTGCCAAACCTCTTGCTGCGTACAGTGGGCCTAGTTCACAAAGGTAAGTTACACTTCTGAATAAGTTTACACTTTGTATTAATTTTACTGCTTTCAGTATTCACTAATTCCAAGTGTAAACTTACTACAAACGTGTAAGTTACAGGTCCCCACCTTCAGGTGACATCTCTCGCTAAGCACCTCCTTTTGCTAAACCCCTCTTACCCTCCATCCTATCCCCTTTAGTAGTAAGTCTTCCTATTTCCCCACCCACTCCCTCCATCCTTTACCACATTTACTACTAAAACATATACCAACATGTGCGGAAACTGTGCAATCTGGACTGGAAACTCCACACATATAACTATAAGCAGTGTGGAGTCCTAAACTCTGCATGTAGTTTGTTAATTGCAATGTATAGCATGTTTTGTAGTAGTACAAAAACTTACTACAAAGTGCTGTTTGTGAATCAGTCCCAATGTTTCTAGCATCACACATTGAGTGTATTCAAAATCAAGACACAAAATAGATCTTCTCCATTTTAACTTGCATAATAGTGAAACATTCCATCTAGGTTAAAGGGCTTTTCTATTATGGAGTTTATTATGTTATGATATCCAGTGCAAGTTGAATTACATTTAAGAGTATTCTTCTAGCTCTTTCAATATTGAAGTACCCTGTTCTTTCAGTGGGAATTATTTAGGTTATTTGAAAGCTATCATAAACAAAGATGTGTCAGAGGAAATTCTCTGGGGAATAATTCTCCCATGTGTCAATAGCAATAACTTCCCACAACTGCTCTGGCTTGATATTTGGCTGCTTTTCCCTCGCTCTCCGGGTGAGAACCTCTGTTTTTTATGTTGTCCTGGTTTATTTGAAGGTTTGCTTATGCCAACGATGCAACAACTGTATTGCCCGGAGATGCTACCTAGAAACCCTTAACGGGGTGCAAAATGGAAAGGCCACAATTCGGTTACAGGACATCTTGAAATATATGGTTCAAGTCTAAGATTCACATTGCAGTGCTACATCCAACCTTTTATTGCCTGTTGTGCAAAGCCCCTTTATGTCTGATTGGCAAACTTAGTTGACCCTAGTGTGCTCTTTATCTTGATTTACTATTTCAACAGTTTGGGAGAGATTAAGAAAGAACAGATATCCTAATTGCTGCCTGAGTATTTGAAATAGATTCCTTTTGGCAATTAAATTAGGCATCAGGTTTTTCACTTGAATAAAATTTCTCAAAATGATATTCTTCCACAGAAGGTTTGTGTTTTACTTTCACCTGCGTTTTTTTTTATTGGGAGATAGTTTGAGGTGGGGAATGCACCTTTAATTTCAGTCTTTGGCATATCATACGATATCATAGCTATGCAATCTTCAGTAGTAACACGAAACGAGTATAATTCTGCACCATATGTCTTCAGCAGAAAATGCCTATGAGGCCATGTTCTGATTTCAAATAGTTTCTTGTTTGACCATCACTCGATTTCTGGCATCTCAGTTAATGTGGAATGAGGGTGTATAGTAGCCCAGATTAAAGCGACTGTACAACGACGAGAGAAGTACCTAAGAGTTGAGGAAGAGGGCCTTTTTCTTTCTGCAATGTTCATAAATATATGATACATATAATTTGGTGCTTCCTGTGCTGTTAACACTGCCAGATAACGGCCAAAGTCATGCCTCCGACGTGGGACACTATGCACCTCTCCTGACCTCCCTGCATGCCCCAGGCATTATCCGCAAGTAGAACCTAGAAAAAGAAGGATGAATTTTTTAAAGAAAATGTGGAAACATTTAGAAAGCAATGTACTCTCTCTGCAACATACTTCCTCTGCAACATATTCTCTAGCCGTAATAAATTGTAGTATAGCGTGTCGTGCAAGTCATTTCATGGAGGCTCAGTTAAAATGACTGGTGGGTTCACATTTATATTTGTAGGCTAAAATGTAATCAAATGACCTCTGCACTGTAACATAAAGTTGATGAATATTTAAATATGCTTTCCAAAATGTTATGAAATGTTCAGCTGAGAAGAATTTGTTATTACGCAATATGAAGCGGGCCAGTGACTTATTCATTAAAATGGCCACGGTACTGCTTGTAATCTGGTGAATACAGGAGCCCATTATCCTTGTATCTCAGGCATCTCAAGGTGCTGACACCGTCCCAGTTGAGTAGTTCCTGTATAAATGTTTTAAGGGTGACTCACCTGCCGGATAATTTTTCACAATTATTTCCCATGAGGTTTCAGTGAGAATGTTCCTTTTTGTTCTTGTATCTGAGCTAAGACTGTGGAGAAACCTGTTTTACGACATAGTTCCACCCTGACAACAGTTAAGCCCTTTGTTTCCCTGCCAACTAATGCATATGCGTGAACGGATACGTCTCCTTCTTCGGTTTTTAGACCAAAGTTCTTGTGTTACAGAGAGAGCAGATGCTTAGGTACAAGTAAAGGTATAGAAGCAGGAACTCCATTATATCCTGCAGTCATGGTCGAAACTAAAGCCTGCGCTTTTTCACCTTCATTAGTCTGTGGTGTGCGAAAATATGCTGGTGGGAATACAAATACAGTATTTTGAGCTTATTTAAAGAGGAACTCGCAGACCACAAATGCAGTTCTTGGCCTAAGTCCATTTTGCCTGCTTTCCTTTTTGTAAATTCCCATGTTGTTATTATTTTGTCTTTTAAAGTCCCTTTCACATAATTGGATCCCTCCATGTTTATTACGAGAGATCTTCTGTCATATTATGGGGCTAGAGACCAGCGCAGGGTTGCACAGAATCATACCCCTACCATTTTTCATACAATTCACATAGCGATTACACAATAATGCAAGTATCATCTTAATCCTGGATTGCCTATTCTGTTAGATGCAAAAGTGACCCTTTGTGTAGTTGTAGAAGAATAGAGATCCTGGGACTGGTGAGTGAGGGGACAGCTCCTCAGATGCTCACATCTGTATGGATGTCCACACCTTTCAAGGGCAACAAACTCAGGGCATAAAGGCAAAAATCACAGAATCCTACTCAACGCCTACTTTTTATTTGCACCACAAATCAACTTGCTGTTAAAAGAGGTCAATCCTCAGCTTTCTATCCGTCAGAAAACTCTTCTTCCCCCAGACCAGCCATTTGTGTGATGCTCACTAGAGCCTTGTTGAAGACCCACTGGGACTGCTGTCATGTACTCTACTCAAAGCTCCAAAGACGTTGTCTCAAGAACAGATCCAGGTATCAAGATTATGGGTGGACCGAGGTAAAGACCTCTATGTGTTATTAGCCTTGTAGCCACTCTGCTGTTTACTGAAGGAAAGATGAATCAATTTCTCGCATCTGTGCTTATTGCATAAGGTCAGCTGTGAAAAGAGGCCAATATTTCTCCAAAGCTGTCCTGGTTTAAAGGCCAGCTAGGAGATTTCATATGTCCAGCTCTATATTGATACACAAAGTAGCCTTCAAGCTGCAACAACGGAGGCTCTGAGCTCTGGGTGTGCAGGGTGGCAGGCAGTGGAACACTCTCTAAATCCCTGCCTCGGAACCAAACTAAACTTTCTCCCTTTCCGAAGGCTCCCGAAAACGGAGCTTGTTAGATTGGTGTTTGCCAGGGGTACTGTGAATGTGAGGACGTTGACCCAAAGAATTTAAATGAGGTCTATTTTTAGCAAATGGACGAATTCCGACTGCCATCTTTCTGCACTATGTATGCAGCCAGTAAGCTATTCAGTCTTCTGGAATAGTGGTGATAAGCCAACATTTAATGCTGTTCCAAGTTTCATAAAGAATACATAATTCCAGGGGGGTTGATTGTGGTCTCTGCAGATCTCCCAGAGTAAAGAAACACTCAGCATTCATGTAACACGCAAACAAAATAGATATTGCACTCAGCCTCTTCATCGGTAGTTCTCAGTGATGGCATCAATTGTGATCATTTGAGATGTCATCAGTAATGTTATGAGTGGTGCAATATGTAAGGTCATAAGCAGTGCATAGCTAGGGGCAAGTTATAGTTAGCACAGTAAGATACACCTTGGAATTTCATTGTTTTTTTTTCTCTGTGAGTTTAACTGTCACATTAACTTTGTTTTATTCAGTGAATTTCTGTTTTTTAAGGTACGATCTTACCTAAGATACCCAACTATAGTATAATTTAACCTTTATATGTTTGTGTGTATGTATATGTATATATATATATAAAGTTCTCTAAAATAAAGATTACCGCTAATAGCTCATTCAGGATAGTGTAGTTTATTTCCTTATAACACCAAAATGATAACATTTTTGCCCAGTCCAAATTAACATTCTCATGTTAATTATATCTACCAATGTATTATCGCAAATAGAGTGTGTCACATAATATTGCAAATTTGAATATATTGATGTTTCAACAGCTAGGGCCTTGAAGGGAACAACCTCATCATAAGGTATATTGTAAGGTACACAAGTGCCAAATTAAATGTGTCACCTATATTTGGTAATATTGAAACACAGACATAATTTCAATATATACACAGTATAGTGTCAATGCATAGTGGACTATTGGGGGCATGAATTGTAAAAGGTGTAATAAGCACTTGTAACCCATAATCAAGAATAAGATAACAAGACTCACTATTGGCAATACACAATCTGATATCAAAATTGCATCACATAAAAAATGTGTACCAAATCCTAATAATGTAACACATCTTAGATCTTCTGAAATGGTTGACATCCAGCATAGTATGTATGTACCCAAAGTAACCAATAACCAGCATGTATTGTAATACAGTAATGCAATTTATATCGGATCATTTATCAGACATTGATACATAAGCATCTATGAAAAACAGAAAAAATCTTACTTGAGCTTCGTCCGCCCAAATAGTACTGCAATGCTGAAGAAAAGGGTACGGCAATCATCAGGCCCAAACTGGCCAATCCATTCCTTCCTCTGTAAAAATCAATTATCAAGGATTAAAAACACTGTAGAGAAAATTCATATGCTTATAGGTATCATCAGCAACAATATTTTGACATCCAAATCTTATGCAAACAAGAAATGTTAAGAATATAGGAGACCTAGGAACCCAGGGGCAATGGATTAGATTAGGAATTCCACAGGAACAGGATCATCATGAAAAATCGAATTGCAGAATACCCAATCATTTTAATTCTTTCCCAGGTGCACACTTAGGGCCTAATTATGAGTTTGGGGATCCACGGACTGCCAAAATTTGCAGAAGTGGTTGGGCTGCTGCAATCCTGGCGTTCCAACCACAGGATTACGATCCCGGTGACCAGAACACCAGGAGATTGCTGCCTCTACTGGGATCAGGGATCCAGGAGAGGTTGGCGATAGTCAATGCTGTGCCCTGTTCGGCATTGCCGCGCTGATCACGACTTTGCTTACCGCCAGCCTTTTCATGGTGGGGTCCCACCATGGAAAGGCTGGTGGAAAGGTAGTGCTGGGGGCCACAGGTGGCCCCTGCACTGCCCACAACCATGTCATGGGCATTGTGGGGCCCCCTGCCAGCACCCTCAGAAAGGGCACTGTCTGCTATTGCTGATGATGCGCGTTCCAAAGACACTGTGTGCAGCAGCATTGGCCTTGGCTCCTTAAGGGAGCCGAGGCCAATGCTGCTGCACTGCTTCTACTATGCTGACCGGCGGAAGCATCATAATATGATATTTCTGCTGGTCAGCCTGGTAGAAACTGTAATATGATGATGGTGAGGCCGCTGGATTGTGAGCCGCCTCACCACCACCGCATTGGAGTTCAGGCAGTTCAACTGCCCAACTCCTAATCAGGCCCTTAGTTCTTTCTCAGTATTCCAACCCCTGGGATACTTAGTTTCCAGATCAATTATGTATTTTGACTTCTTTCTCCTAAGGGTGGTGATTCTGTCACCTCCTCTGATATATTGAGGTACGTGTTCTACTGCAAAATGTCAGTTTGGTCCTTTTGTTAAAGTGTAACCCTTGATCTGTCTAGCTATAGGGTATTGTGGATCTTCATTATCAATAGCCACTATGTGCTCCAATATTCGCTTTTATGGTACTACCCACATATCATTTGTTGCAAGGGCAGGCGAGGATGTACACTGTGAATTGGGTACTACATGTACAAAATTATGTGATATTCCTATTGCCTTTGCCATACAGGACAGTGTATTCCTTAACAGGTTTACTGTAGCGACAGGCTTTACACCAACCACACGGGAAAATAATTTCAACTTTTATAGTTGGCTATCCCTCTTAGTTACTTTATCATTATGGACAAGTCTTTATCTAAGAGAGTGTCCCTTCCTATATGTAAAAGTGGGTTTGTCGTTCAAAATATTTTCTAAGATGGGGTTACATATAAGTATGCTCCAATTAGATTGTAATATATCCCTTACTTCTTTTGATCTGGCATTATATGTGGTAATCAGTCAGGTTGGTTGGTCATTAACATTGTTGGTTAAAATGCCCTTGTGCCCAAAGTCTGATTCCTTTTAACAATTTCAATCCTTTCAGTAGCTCTATTAAGTACCCAAACTTGGGTCTTCACATTGTATAAATCTTGTAATCATCATATATTGTTTTTGTAGAAACAACTCCTCTGTACTACAATTATGCTTGTCTCTTGAGAGCTTCCCACAGGTATACTCCATTTCAGTGCATGAGGATGATCACTTTTTGCATGTTATAGTTGACTTGTTGTGTAGCCTAGTTAGCAAAGTGTTGCCCACTGCTTCAAAAGTAGAGTCTAAAAAATCAGCTGTAGTTTTGCAGATATTACAGGTAATAACAAGGTTCAAATCATTCTGTTTAAGTTCTTGTACAAACTCTTTGGCAGATTGTTCAGTGCTCTTCCAGTTAATAAAGAGATCATCTATACATCTCAATCATAAAATGGCCTGTTTCACACCTTGGGCAGTGTTGGGTACAGTGGAAACTTGCTCCTCCCACCAGCCCATAAAGATTTAGCAAAGCTGGGAGCGAAGCAAGTTCCCATTGTAGTCCTGATCTTCTGCTGGTATAACGTGCCATTAAACTTGATCATTTTATTAATCAAACAGTATCTTATTGTTTTCAATAACATTTCAGGATGCAATAAGTAATATAATGTACGGGCCCTGAGGAAATGTCTACATGCAGCTATACTCTCCTTACGGCTGATACTGGTGTACAAAAAGCACTGTAGTGGATCCTCTTTAGTTTTAATGGGAATCAGGAGATAAGCTTAGCCTTCTGGCTTGCAGGCCTGTGCCCTTGTCACTTAGTGACTTTTAACCTTCTTAACTTGCTCTGTTTAGTTAACTTTCTTTCAAAATGTCTGCTATGTTTATAGTTACTGAAATGTTTTGATTTTACGTTATCAGTGACACTCTGTGAAGGCGTCATTATCTGTGTCAAGTTAAGTGAGGTATGTAGCTATTCACATCATGCCCGTTTCCCACTTACACGTGACAGTAGCATAATGTAATTTTGGTGGGAGTTGTTTATATAATTGCCACCCCATGCATGCCTCCTTATCTATTGTTTGGGAACATACCTGCGTCAGGGGTCCTACAAGATCTGTATAAATACATCTCACACTGACAAGGCTATCAGAGGGATTCCTACCAGATGCTGCACATCATCTTGATGCAGACCCAGCCTTTGTGTCACCACAGAGTCTAATCTAGTGACCTCATTTCAAGATAACAAGGGTTGGGGCGCTTCTCATGGACCTTGAACTAACAGATTAGGTTTAACACACCTAGCTCTTGTTAGGTTAGAGATTAGATTCTCCAAGCTAGGGTTTTAGGGATTCTACATTTCATGTTCATTGCAAGATGGTGGGGGTCTTTGTATTCACAACTCTCATATTTGCAATTCTGCTTCTTGTATTATCCTAATAATTGCAGCTCTTGCATTTTACAGTAGATTGTAGTCTTTTTAATAAACCAGTTGAAAACTTTTCTGCATCTCCTTTATTTGTGTGACTGAGACTTATTACTAAAGTGAGAAAAGGATAACTTTTTTGTTCCACCACGAGTCCCCTGAAATTTAGCACTCTAGAGTTCATGCTTAAAGGCTGCCAGAAATCAACTTTTAATGATTGGGCTTTTGGTGAGGTACTGCTTGTGAGCCGGGAGGGTTGGACCGACAGTTGAGGCTTGTTGTAGGATTGGCCTAGTTGCCTACAAACATAAGTGCTCTCATCTCTAAACCAGCAGTCTCGCCTAAGAGCAAGAATCCAACTACGACAGCACACATGGATTGTCATTAGGAGAAAATCATCAGACCAGTCAAGACCATCTATACTTCTAAGAAAGTCTTTTGTATCTTGAATGTATGATAGCAAGTTACTATCAAAATCACACAGGTAAAAGTCAATATGCTTTGAGGTAATCTCCAAGACACTTCCATGTGAGAAGACAATAGATCTACCATGTGGGATAGTGCTGTTCTTATGAATCTTCGGTAACAGATGGAGTACAGGTAGGAAAGGGAACTCATTGCGTAAGAAACAATATTTTTAACATTCCTGCAGACCTTTGTCTTTCCAATCTATCATTGTATCCCAGTAGTCAGTGATGCTATTGGCAAAGGTTTCCCTATTAATGGCTCTGTAGCAATCAGTGTTTTTTAATTGACTTTCTACTTCATTGATGTACATTTCCTGATTGCCACCCTTATCAGCAGGATGAATAACAATATTGTTATGCTAGATAATGAGTCAATAACTTTTCTCTGTTCTACAGTTAGATTATCATTCCTGTATCACCACATGGCGATCTTGGTTACTACACTAGCTGGGCTCATTATGGTCTTCAGAGGGTCATACTGGCAATAGAGCTTACACTTTCAGATATTCAGCAATATCAAGAGACGCTTTCATAGGGTCTGGGATTGCCACAGTGTCTGTTCTGAGTCTACTATTTTGCTGTGTATGTGCTTTATTCTTGGCATACCCTGGCCCGTGATTTGAAGAACTTCTGATCGTTATCAGTTGGTGCCTTGTTTACTATATTCACATTTGGATTTTTGACATCTTTAGCCTTTAGAAAGTCCTGTGGACAAAACATGTGTCGGCTTCTTCTAGGAGAAAGATTGTTACCAAAAGTCAGAAAATTTTGATGTATAAACACATGAAATTGAACAACCTGATCCCGTGACTGACGTGCACTTACCGAGGAATTTACGGAAACAGTTTTTAGTGTGTGCTTCAATACTCTCTTCTTAAACGTTCTTGTATCTCGTACCCTTTCTCTGTTTTTGAAGGTCTTTTGCTAGGTGGAAATTTCTGAGTGGTCACAGATCATATGTGATACCCAAGGAGTCGAAAAAAAAACCAGGCAGATTAGTATAATCAGTACTTCTGGAATCATTAGTGTCAAATCCATGCTAAGTAATAAGCATGTCAGTGTCACCTATGGTCAGACTGTTAACTGCGCTGGTCACGCCCAGGCCTTTATCCTTCTCCCCAGCAGATTGTTCCATGTCGTGGCAATTCTTTTTTTATTTCAGTTTCTGAATCAATTTAAACTAGTCAATATGTATATTAACATAATAAACACCAGTAACGGGACAGAAGAGAGGCCAAACTAAGAACTGATCTTTCATGCTCAGGTAAGACCGGAGAAGAGAGAGTGATAATTGTATTATTCGTCTCATCCTTCATTATCGTTTCGTGGACTGGCCCCTCTTGCCTCTTCCCACTGGGGCTTCCACTGGGTCGCTGTTTTCGGTTCTTCCTGTGTCGTAATTCTTTCCTCCCCTTCTTGCTCCTCCTCGGCCTCTTGTTCCTCTTCCTTTCAGTGATTGATTTATTATCTTCTGACCGAGTCTCAGTATCCCGTAATTGTGTAAAACATCATTTGGTTTCTGTATTGCGCCAACCACTCAGGTGTTACTGCCTGATGATGTTATTGATGCATCAGTCACAGATTCAGTTTCTCTGAGAACATCTTGCTGTGCTAGTGCAGCCAATTCATCATCTGATTTGTGTAGATGATCATATCTGCGACCAGGTGTAAGAACTTCCCCATAATCCTGGCAGTCTCTTAGAAACCTGTTTTCTTGCTTTATTTTCATTTTTCATTTTCTAGTTTCTCCAGAAGTATGTCCATTTCTTTTAGATTCTTTTCAGTTGTTTCCTTTTCTGGTCTGTTTTTCAAATGGTCTTTCAAAATAGCAGTCTCCTTCACAATAGCTCCAGCATCACTTTTTGAATTGCTGGAGGAATTTGCAGCCCATTCCTCCAACATTTTAGGATTTGGTGACTCATGATGGTGCTATGTGTATCTGTAGTCCCTGTGGTACCATGTCCTTAGCAAAATAACTTTGTCGTGATGTTCCTTCCCACCATGTGTCTATCTCTGTTTTTTTTTAACTTCTCTAGTCTCTTAAGTATGTCATTCAAGTCATTCTTTTTCATATTCCATTGTGTCACTTCATTTTTCTTCAAGGGTTTTTGCATGAATAATGCCTGTGCCTTTTTGGCTCTGCATGTCTGTATTGTCTCTGGCGTGATCAAAACATGTATGTGCCAAAAAAAGAACTACACACAACTTGAGAAAGCACTCAAAAATGTTGAGTTCCCCCTCCCCTGCTTCTCCCAAATTATCATGGAAACAATGGAAGAATACTATGGCAATTTTTTCTTTGTGCATCATGCATTGACACCATACTGGGTGTACACTGAATTATGCCTGTGCTTCAGTATTACCATACAGTAGTGCCACATTTAATGTTGCCCTTGTATACCTTACCTTTTGATGAGGTTGTTCCCTTCGAGTTTCTAAGTGTTGAAACATTTATATTTTCAAATTAGCGATAATATATGACATGCTCTATTTTCAAAAATACATTTGTGGCTAGAATTAACATGAGTATTTTAATTTGGAATGGGCAAAGAGGTTAGATTTTTTCCACTTTGGGGCTGTTCCAATTCCATCTCTTTTCATTGGTCATTGGTGTCAATTTGATTATTTTAATTTGTTCAATTGTACTCTTGTAAATTGAATAGATATGCAGATGTAGTAATTGTGATACCATGCCATTTGTGTTACAAGATGGAGCTGGCTCTGTATGTGTTTCAATAGTCCTTTTTTTCTCAACTTGCTTAAAAACATTGTATTCACATGGGTGGTCAGATGATCAAGACCCCTTGAGGCCAAAACCCGTCTAGTTTTATGTTGAAATAAAGTACATTATCCTGCACGAGCTGAGAGAGAAGTCATTTTTCTATGGTGAACCCTCATTCATTCCGACTGGCTCCGTTGGAAGACCCGCACCACTCCCGTAGGCCGTGACCGCAATGATATGTACAAGCACACACTTAAACACACACACATTTAAAACACTGTGGCAGTCGCCACTCTGTAGTTATGATTCAGCAGCATTTCCATTGACAAGCCATTCTTCGATTAGCTTACAACTTTAGACCCCATGGATAGATTTGCATAATTCTTGCCAGACTACTAACTCTTTCGGCGTGCCACGTTCTGTGAGGATGGGTCCTTTGCAAAAAAAGTGGTGACAAAGTATTGTTTCCTATTTTAGCTTTCCTAGGAAATGTTTCCAAAAGATAGAGTAAAAACACTTGACAGATGTGCACCGAAATTAAGTTGAAAGTTGGAATTTAGTCAGAAAGCTTGATTTTTTTTTTTTTTTTTTTTTTTTTTTTTTTTTTGTTGATTTGATGTGAATCCGTTAAGTAGTCTTTGAAATATTTGTGTTTAAAAAAAAAAAAAAAAAAAAATTGTGGCAGACGGAATTTAAAAGGGTTAACTTTGTTTTATATTGTGTCAGTTGAAAGGCCATTTGTTAATTTGCTTACAACTCTGGCACCATTTGACAGACGTGCTTGAATATTGGCAGATAGTACGTTCAGATTACAATTTGTGTTTTTGAATTCTGGATCTCCATAAGGATGGAGGGCAAAAAAGTGTTCGTTTGCTAATAAGTGTGCCACTATGTGTTGAATCTGAACAGAATTTGGCATGATCTTGGAAGGATTAATTCCTGCCAAGGTTTGTGCCAATCCATAAAATGAGGGCATTGTTAAACAGGAAGGCAATAAAGTTTCAATTTGCTTATAACCTTAGTGCTGTTTGATCAATGTGTCAAGTGTGGCAAGTAGGTTGTCAGTGACACCCAGGATAAGTATATTAGGTTCATGCAGATCCAAATGGGGTAGGGGAAATTAAAGGGGCATGGGGTCAAATCTATTTCTGATGTACTAATAACTTTAACATCGCACGATGCACCTGCATGATATGTTGAAACTTAGCATTTAAACTTCTTGTAGTATTTTTAAATTCTTGCGTATCTGCCAAGGGGAGGCAAAATTACAAAGCGACGGGGTGGGGAGCGAAAACGTTTACATTTGTTAATAACATTGCCACAGTATGATGAACTGGGACAAAAATTGCCAGGAGCTTAGAAGGTATGTTTTTTATTGGTGTGTCAATTGTTTTTGCGAATCTATTGTGCAAGTAGGGCAAAGTTAAAGGTCAGGCAATACATTTTTATGTTGCCTATACCTGTAGCACTGTTCGATGACTCCACATCAAATGTGATAGACAGTTATCAAGTTATTCCCCGTGCAATGTATTCAAGATGTGTACACATCAATTGGGGAATGAGTTAAATGGGTGGGGGAGGATCATAACGTTTTTTAATTATTAATTGCTTTGGCACCATCGGATGTGCTTGAAATTTGTCAGGCAGATCATGTTCAGTTTACTCTTCTCAATTTCAGGTACCCATCTGGAGAGAGATTTCAAAGGGGGGGGGGTTGAAACAACTGTTCATCCGCTAATAAATCTGCCACTGTTTGATGAATTCACAAAACATTTGGAAGCCATTTCCCAGGTTTAGCTTGCTGTTGGTTATAGAACGATTTGAGCAGCTCTGTCGGGGACAAAGGGAAATGAGAGGTCAATTAGTTTCCTTCACTCGTAGTTTCGGTACTGTTTAGTTAATCTGTATGCTTTTTGGCAGCTAGCAAATTATACCAGGTGGAAGGCCCTTCTGCAAACAACCCCTGCTGCACCCAACCAAAAGTGGGTGTGCACTGAGTATTGCCACATGCTGTGCATAGTGTAGAATGGGTGCATGTGCAGGGCATGTGCAGTGGAGATTGGGCTAGCCCCACCACTCATGGCATTTGGTCATGCCCAACATAGTTTGAAAATCAAGTAAAAAGAATTGCAATGAAATTCGCTGGAATAAAAACACAGTTAAAAGCAGTGAGTTTTAGTTCTGGCTCAAACTAGTAAAAAGAAAGTTGCATGCTATGATTAGCAACAGACACAACACATGCCATACCTTGCTCCAACGATCATACCCAAAACACCAATTTGACATATGCACAGAAACAAACAGAAGACCGATCAAGAGCGCAGTTTGAGATCATAGCATATATACATAGGTACTGCACCCAGGACCATGCAGGCATCCAAACTCCCGGCAGGTGGTCACACCCTCATTAATGAGCCAACACACACAGACCTCTACACCACATTCTTCATTGTTTTCTTTTGCTTTTCTAATCCTGTGCAACTCCTGGGGAAGTCAGGGGCTGCACCAACTCCAGTGGGACTCACACAGGAGTACAAAAAGTGTGCTGTCTCTCACAGGATCACAGCAGTTCCAAAAAAAGTCCACAGTTTCAGGGTTCCCCCTGCTCGGCTAACTTATACCTTGTCTTTTTTTAAATAAATTTGCAGAACACAAGGCACCGAGTCCCCGAGTGCTGCAGTGGCTGCTGCAACATTTTTGTTCGGGTTGCAGCAAATCAATCACAGCGCGAGGTCCTGAAAGACTTTCACTCCTGCTGGAGCACGACAGCTGACAGTGAAAGAAAAAAAAAAACCTCTTGGCCGTGACTGAGTAAATAAATTTGGCCCAACAACACAAGTTATAGCGCAGATAACCAAATTCAAGTTTAATACTATAGGTACAGCAAAGCTGTATTTAAAAAAAAAAAAACACTTTATTACTGTCTCACAGATTATTTGCAACAATATACTTTGCACTGAAAAAACATATCTCCTATTAGTCTTGGTCTCTTCATTGTGATTTTAACTATGCAGCACAATATATATATTCCAGCCTTCTCACCACATTGTAGCTGTATTCTTTCAATTCAATAAACTTGTAACAAGTAACTGTTGCTCATGTTTACTTAGGAAAAATGCCTCATGACTGGAAATGTTTTGCCATACTTTTATGGCCTTGTAAGACTCTTCTCATAAGAGTTATTGTAGTGCTTCTATGTATATGTAGAACAATTGTAATTCGGTGGTGGACTTGGTGTTGTACTATATTCAATAAAAGGATAGACTCTCCTGGAGTGCTATGGAATTACAATTGTTCTACAATTGTGTTGTTTCGTAAAAATAAATAAGGGAAGGCCCGTCCCTTCCTTGTGCACCAGCTAAAAACACACGCTGCAATTAGAACCGATTTGTTTGAGGGGGTATATATATATATATATATATATATATATATATATATATATATATATATATAACCTCCCTCCCTCTGAAGGCCTACTAAAATATTGTTACTGAACTTTTCACCTAACTTATTTCAAGTAAATTTTACTCGCCTCCCTGCCATGCACATTTTTTTCAATAATTTGTCTGCTAATGTTTCATTTATATTTCTAATAATGTTATAAAAGTTGTCATGAGTGCAGTAATATCAAGGGTAATCAGCAGTGCATGGCGAGGGTGCGAGTTATAGTTACATTAAGACATGAGTTCTAGTCCCCTATAACCACCCACCCCTGCGGCCAGCCCTGCAGCCAAACCCCTATAATCACCCAACCCTGCTGCCAGCCCTGCAGCCCAACCCCTATAACCACCCAACCTTGCGCCATGCAAGGCATCCTGCCAGGCCCTGCAGTCGGACCTCCTATAACCACCCAACCTCGCATGGCTAAAGTGTGCAGTGGGAACTCAGGCAGGGCCTGGCCAAAGGTCAGTCCCTGCTGACAACCCCCTATAGTCACACAAACGGCGCAAGCATACATCTGAGTGGGTCTGTGAGTCTGAGTGGGTGGGTGGGTGCATGAATCTCTGAGTGCGTCTATGAGTGAATGAGTTAGTGTCTGAATGAGTCTGTGAATGTTTCTTTTTCAGTGTTATTCGCCAGTTTGTTGCAGCGTCACACTGACAGTTGCGACAAATTTGCAAATATCTCGAGTGGGGGGGGAACCTTTGTCTAAATAATTTACTTATAATGGGTTCCTCAAAAGCCTCTATATTCCTCTCATGGGGTTAGGACACATCCAACATAACCCTTATGCCACTTTCTGCCATTTGGTTGGTGCCCCGGTGACTGTCCCGATGAAGTAAAATGGTGGCCGCAACTCTGTGCTCAGGTTGCAGCCAGCCAATCACTGCATTCATATTGGTGGGCGTATTCGCAAATTCGCCATGAAAGATTCGCGGCCCCAGATATACAAATTTCTTTTCCTTTTACTATCTTGAAAACTACTGAACAAATTTACACCAAATAACAAAAAGCAGGAACAAAATCTAGCTTTCCTCCAAACTCGGTGTAACTCCGTCCAGCAGTTCGGGCTGTACTCATGTTCGAAACATCTGTGGGAATTAACATGGGAAACACACTTTTGTTGTCCCCGCCTCCCTTTTTCTTGGCCTCCGCTCTGAAGAAAATATAACTTGTGCCATAAAGTAACTTAATTTATAGTTTTGTAACATAAATATAAGTATAATGATAACCGCTGAATTTCTATGGTTTTATGTGTGTAAAAAATATATATTGTAGCATTATTAGATGGATGAGAGTAGACCTTGACAAAGATAGGAGGCAGTGGAAGATAAACATGAAGCAGGTGAGGTAACTGCTAATTGACAACATGAGAGTGGTTTCATCGCATGCATGGGTGGGACCTGGTTGTCACATGATGGAATGGGTGTGCCTGGGAACTACCTAGTAATAATGTTTTGGTGCTTGAGTTTGTTGTTTGATACTTTTGCAACAGAGAAACCTTGTGAAGCTGGTGCTTTACAGCACCCTCAGTGGTGTTGGTCTCCAGTAGAACTGGTGTGGAAAGTGTCGTCCTAGGTCTGCATGAGGTTCTATGGGCAAGTTGCACTAGGCTACGAGCTTCTGAAGAGCTGTACTTTTGGGTGGCATCATCACATGCCACTCCAAAGGACTCTAATGGTGTGTATCCTGCTGGGAGCAGCTCAAGGGATGCCAGATTGGAATATTAAGTGCGTAACATGCCTAGCTCGCCATCTAAGACTGCCAGAGCTCTATGTAGGTAAGAAAACCCGGGCAGTCCCTTGAATTTGACCTAGGTGAGTTCTCTCTCACCTGGACTCTGCCATAAATACGTTTGTGGTCTACACAGTACCAGACCATAGCTCTTGTAGCCCAGTCCATTACTAATTTTGCTAGTCCATTTGACCCCAACATTACAGTGCTCCACATCAGGGTGTATGCGATTCCTGTGGGGCATGGAATAACCCACTAATCAAGGGTTTGTGATTATTTGACAAATAGACTTGATAGCTCAGCCTGATACAAAATAATGGCCAAAAAGTCATAGGACTAAGTCTCCTTGTCGAGAGATGTACTTGTTGAGAGGCCATTATGGTAGATCGAAAGTGAATAATCCCATGTGAAAGATTATATTTCGGTGAGCAAGATGCGATTCATCCCTCCAACAAATCACCCTTTTCTGAACTGCAAATCTCATCAATAGTGTACTCCCACTCAAGAAACTGTTCACACAGTGACATTCAAATGGTGATTTGCTTTTATGGAAAGAAATGCTTATGTGCTGTACAAGTCCAGGTAAATGTTTGATTATTACTAGGAATGTTATGGCTGTTTTACTAAATTACAGGGGGGCAAGTTTTCCATGAAAAAGGACACTGTCATCTGCAACTTGAGCCTTGGTAGTCTCTCATTTTAGGCTACTCTGCCCCAAATCTGATCTCTTCACAGGGCTAGGAAACAGTGCCTTACCCTGTGGTCCTCATTGCACTAAGGAGAAACTATGAGGTAACACAGTCCACATATAATTATATTTTTACAGAAATAATCTACCACTGAGAAGGCAAATCTGTTTGTTTAAATTAAAAATAGAAATACTTGTAAAAAACTTAAGTGGATCGAATGTTAAAATTTGCCCCTAATAAGAGCAAAGCAACCATCGCTTCCTGCCCACAATCAACACTCTGCTCACGCTCTCACATGTAAAGGAGTGATTGAGCATGGCCAGAACTGCTTATCTAACTGACCTCTATTGAAAAGGGTACTCGGGATCAAAGCGCTGGGGCTATGTCAAGGGCAAGTCCCCGGCCCACAGTACAATAAGTATTACCTTGGGCCATCGTGAGTCACGTTTGAGTACAGCCCTGGATTCAAACATGCCATGTACTTGGTCCCAATGACAACAAAACCAGTTGTGCACGGTCTCTAACTGTGGTATTGCTGCAAAAAAATGTTTTTGCCATTTGTGAGGGCAGTAAAACTAGAAAACTACAAAACCGATTTACAGCGCAAAGGCCTGCTCAGTACAACCCCCATAACCATGAAACATTTGGTGTGATTTCATCGGGTGTTTTTATTTGGTTGCGGAGAACAAATGCTTGTATGGGACATAGGAAAGAGCTACTTATTTGATTCTCACCCCACCCCCGCTTTTAGCTTTTCTCACTTTGGTAAGTCTGCATGAAAACTGAACTCCATGCGCCAGTTGCCAAACTGTGCCCGGATTTGCCGAACAGCATCAACGTAGTTAGCAAACGACAGAACGACATTTCTGTAGTGCGTGCAACTTTATCCTAGCTACAGATTCACTATCACCAACTCTGTAATGTATTACATTTAAACTTGATACTATTCTCAGTCATTTTATTGCCCATGTTTTTTTATTTTTCGATGTCATTTTCGCAAGACAACCTTAAGTCAATGTTTAATTTAAAAAGCAAAGGTAGCAGGGCTCTCATCGGAAAGCCGCTGCAGCTTCCCCACACATTGCCCCTGCTGGGCTGACAGTGATAGCATCAGCACCACCACTAACCATCACACTCCTACTAGTAGGACACTTCGGACGATTGGAGGCCCCTAAGACTATACGAATGGCTTCGGCAGGTAATAGTCATTTTTAATGTATATTGAGTGAAAACTTAACTGTTGTTGGGGGTCATCTCTAAATTAGCCAGACACCGCCACCTTGTGGCAGGCTGTCACAAGCGCCGGTGTTGAAAGTGAAGTGCCGGGGCTGGTGCCAGCACTGAAACCACTGGCTAAAATTAAGTCCTGCCTTAAGTCATGCTCACCTTAAGGGAAACCTCCTTGATTTCCCAATGTTTTTCAGACGATCTTACCTGTCCTTTGCCCCAAGAGGATCTTGCTTATTGTATCTCCTTTGGAGAAAAGGAAAATGGACAGATGTCTTTCAGTCTTCTGTATAATGATTTGGGCTCATCTAAATCCAGAGTGTTAGGAGACGGACAATTCTGTCAGGGACGCTCCTTACTGCAGAAATTATTTGTAGATCTGAGGACCCTCACACTGTCACCTGGAAGCAATAAACATAAGTAGCACTGCTTGTTTTATAATAATAGTTTATTTATTATGCACAATCAGCACACAAACTTGGTGTATCACGATGATGAAAATTATTATTGTAATCTCAGCATCCATGATATAAAGTAAGATGAATGTTAGAATAACACACAACATTTTGTATCACGTATCTCTACTATATATGCTATAACGGATCTTTATCTCTTAGGGGATGTTAACAGGGGTGTAAAGAAGATACCTGCAGAGAGGGGGCCCACACACTTAGGGGGGGGGGGGGTATTCAGCCTCAGGACTAAAAATATGTGACATATGGGACTCTTAGGGCCACTTCATACATTCTGCAGGGTGTCCCCATCATTTAATGTTACGCCACTGGATGTTCATAAAGCATCAGTGGATCATGGACAATCCCTAGATCTATAATATTATCTGTCTCATGGTTATGGTAGTGTTGGAATAATGAGAATTTTCTGTAATATTTTATGTCAAGCCATGACCCTTCCCAGCATACCTTTAGAAAACTCCCAGGCCTGCAGTCAGATAATGGCTCTGTGGGATTTCCCCAAGCAATCAGTCCTCCTCTCTGGCCCTACCAATATTTTTTGGTGGTTTTGTACTTCTTTTTTCTTCTAATGATTCTCTATGGAAAGGGGAAGGAAAGTTGCTGTTCACTGTGTGAAAACTGCCTCAGTTAAACACACTCCCGAAAGGCAAGCAATTGTATCAAAACAAGTTTCCTTCCAAATTTAGCTCTGTGGCGGGCCAGTAATGTTGCTCACTACATGTAGCTCTCCGAACTACATAATTGACGTTTTTCTCTTCATTCCATTTGTGTCATTTTAGTTTGTGCGACTAATGTCAATCTGCTTCTAAAACAATATGTATATGTTGACCTCTCACGCTCTGTTAGGTATTATCAACATTCATATCCTTAGTTTACTAGGCCCTAAACCTTACATACTCAAAGGGCGGCCCTCTTGAGCCTTAAATGCAGCTCCTGGGTGAACCGCAGCGTCGGGCTACTGTTTGCCTGACAGAGCACAAACATTCATAAAGCTGCTAAATGGGCAAGTATTTATCTACATCCTAACTAAAGTCAACTGTAAAGAAGGTACTCTGCTCAACTTACCTTTACTAACATCCTAATTTTGAAGACGTCTTGCAGTAATCATGAAATATTTGAGAAACTCTCTTCAAAATTCAAAGTGCATTCCATTAACACACAGAAGGGTTCACCTTAGTGCACCAGATAAAATCAAAGCATTGAGAGACATTAAACGTGATCACTTTCAAACATTATTTAGAAACATTCACGCCCCTTGTCCTGACAACAATGCTAGTAGTGAACCAACAGTCCAGTCATTCGCCTGGTGCCCCTTCTGTGTGGCCTAGGTTGTTGTTATAATTGAAACATTATAATTTATTGAATCAAACACAAGACAATATTTGTACAGCACACATCTTGAAGTCCTGTATTTCAAGGTGTTTTCATATATCATAATGCAGGAAAAGGAGGAAAAATGAAATTAAAGAATTGCTTAGAATTGTTCGTTTAGGTCAAGCGTAGAAGCTGGCATAATCCCATGTTTTAAATTCTGCAATTCAGCTACTAGATGAGTATATCTTTCCTTTCCTTCTCACATTTTGCATAAACTATTATTGCTTTGTCCTTATTTCTTGGTGCATTAGGTTAGAGCTAGCGGTGGGCGGTGAACTCCACTCCATTTGCAGAGTTTGTGGAGTTTTTCCCCACTCCGCGCTCTGCTTAGAGTGTGGAGTTCCGAAACACTCCGCAGAGCTGAGTTTTTTCCTCTTTTACGCTCGGCAACATTAAGTTGCAGAGCGGGAGAGAGGAAACTCTACTCAGACCGCCTCCTACCGAGATTTATCAACATAGGTGGTCGCAGATGGTCACTACTGCTCGTGTTGAGAAACCTTCTGTTCTCGTGGAGTAAGGTACCGGCTCGAGTAGAAAATCTACCCGAGTGGCAGAAAAGAAGCAGCGCCCTCTTGCGATCCACTTGGTGCCATTTGTGCTGATTTTTCAGCGCGGGACAAAAACCCAGCACTAAAAATCAGCACAAACTGCGTGACCCAACGCACTCCGAACGTGCGTGCGTGCGTGCGTGCGTTCGGCACGCTGCTTGCCGAACTCTGTGTAGCACTTTGGAGTTTTTTGGCCACTTTTCAGAGTCCTGCATAGCAGAACTCCGTTCAGACCTAGTTAGAGCATGGGTGCAGAAAGAAGCCATGTGAAGACTCGGTTTGTTGTCCAAACAATGTATATGCTTCGGTTCCCCCTGTTCCCACCTTACAGCACCCGACCATCACCCTGCTGACACCAGTGTGACCCTCGGGCATGCCACATACCAGACTTTTTGGCCCAGAGAGAAATGTTTGCGAGTACCTATGCCCTAAACCTTTCACATACATTAGCACTTCCATGTTGTCCATACAATTAGGCCTGATTTGTATGTAAAATTCATATGCTTTGTCGGACTTTGAGCCACCTTTTATTTCCAAGAGGCGCTGGGGCAAGCAGATAAATGGGAGGCACATTCGTTCTATACCACCTAAGAAATGGTGCACCGTTAGTACACCTACGTGGGGGTGTCTTTTGCAAGGACATTCTCCTGGTTTTTTGCCTCTCTAGACTCAACTGGTCGGGCGCCAGCAGTGACAAATGAACTTGTGGTTTGAAACTGCTGTCCCCAGTGCAGGCATAACTTTGTGCATGCACCGAAGACATTACATTTTTTGTAAAACTCTTCATGGTCACAGCTTGTTCCGCTCACAATCTCATTTATATAGTATTACCCTATTCCTATATATTATCGTTCCCACGGACCCATTTCCGTTTTCTTCTCTTGCAACTCCGCTTTTGAACGATTGCCTTATTTTAGCGAGTTTACAAAGGGACTTATATCTTCCAGCAAAATACGTCTCAGTGTACGAGACTTAACAATGCACTAAGGTAATAAATTAAATTGGCATGCATGCTGAAAATTTGGAAACATTAGAAATGTTGTATATATATATTGGGTGGTATCTTGTTAATGGAGTCGAAAGAGCTTATATTGTAAAATGCGTTCAAGTTTTCGAGGATTCTACGGGCCGATGTTGTGTGTTTCTTTAAGTACAATTCTCAAGTGCACCTGTTGTTCTTTTCCCATCCAGAATTGATCTGAAGATGTCCGGTGCCCATGGTGGATACAAACTCGATGAAGCGCAAACCATTCTGAATGAAATGGTCGAGATAAAAAAAGCAATCAGTTCTGGTGAGAAGGAGAAACGTGGTCTCATGCAGGTAAACTAAGAACGGGTTGATGCTTTAACTCTGAGGGACCACTTAATACAATCTGCAGGGTGGTCCCATCATTTCACATTACACCACCGGATGTTCATAAAGCATCATGAAATCATGGATAGCCCCGTGGCTCGGAAGTGAAATCTATTACTGTATAGTAATAGCTTCCATGTCTATAAATGAATGTAGGACCAAAGACCTTCTGGGCATTTGACCTTTTCCCATAGAAGCCAGTGTTTGACATGCTAGAAAACAGAAACAAAATACGAAGAAATATCTAGCGAGAGTCCGTGGAAATGCAAAGGTTTTTCTTTGCAAAGGTTGTGTAGCTCTAAAGTTAGCAAGACTTAAGAAGTTTATAGAAGGCTGTAAGGTCTGTGGGAAGGAATCCAACAAAAGTTTTGAATATCCTCTGCACGTGATTATTCCTTTTTGCCTATATCACATTTGCTTTTTAGGTCTCCCCTACAGACTATTAATAATGATGCCTATTGTCACTACTACATTAAAATATATACATATAGCGGCCATTGGGTTAGCCACAGGCACATGATTGGATGGCTTACTTGTCCATCTAATTTCCGTGGTACCCATTCGGTGATTGCCTTACTAATCATTTTGTCCAGCCTCTGGAGCATTTCTTCCTTACTGAGTTCGGATTCGACGATTTTTATCTTTCAGCTGCTTTCATTCAGGGAACTAGTTAATTGTTTTCCTTCTAGCACTTCATAGGAGTGCGTGTTTATATGAAATCAAAATGAATATGTCAATCACACATGTACCCTAAAGCATCAAGATGCTCCTCACCTTGTATTCCGCTCCACACCTTTCTGTGTTATCTACCCCATCGCCCCACAGCTATTCTATTGCTCCCCCCAGCCGGTGATCCACCCATCAGTTGCTCCTGTCTGAAGCTAATCCCCGCTACTACTGCCACTTGACATGGTTGACTTAGCCTCTTGTACCCTCACACTCTTATCCATTGCTCCAGCACCTACCCCAAGGTTGTTATCTTTGTCAACATTTATTTTTGTATATATTTATTTATAGAGGGCCTGCCTGTTCTGTTCACATTGCTCACTTTTGCACACATTTTAATTTTTTTGGGTTTTAATTACTATTCCAAGATAGGAGTGCTCCTCCGTTTAAAGGTAACTAGAACAAGCCCACAAAAAAGGCACATAGAGTGCATCATGCCATGTGTACACAGAAGATATTCACACATGCGCATGCACGTATGTTATCATGCAGGGTGGTTTCATCATGTCAGGCGCATGCACACATAATTGCCCTTCACTCATTTTGTTTTGTCTACGTTAAGCAGTTTTGTAAATAAAGCATTGTTTGCTGTTTTGCATCAGGGAGAAAAGCTTTGGCAAGGACAGTAGGTCCACACTGTATTTGAAAGGAGAGACCAACTGACTAGAAACTATGCTGCTTGAGGTGTGCCAGCTCGACATTAATAACTTTATTATAACTAACATTGTATTTTTAGGCAAATTAATGTTTATTTTCATCTTTTTAACATGGAGATTGCTTCATTGTTAGATCTGCTTTTTTTTAAAGTATATGCATAATGTACCTACGTATCGGAGTTTTCAGCCAGCCCTCTTAATCCTTTGGTTTGTTATTGTGTCATTCATATTTCCATTCGCCAACTACAGCATGGGGCGGCCCTCTTCAGCCATTAGCAAACTTGACTGTGAGTGGCCACCTTCTGCCCTTTCACAAGGAGCACATCCATGCACAAAGTAGTGCCAGGTTCTATAGCAATATGTGTTTTTTTAAACAAAAAAAGTATTTTTGCATTTACCCACTTTTTTCGATTGACAATGTCTCTGGAGCTTCTCCAAAAATAAGCTATTGCAAAACCCATACCAAATCAATACAAGCCTTGACAAAGCCAAAAGCTCAGCAGCTAAGACCATACTTATTGGCTTTGCTAGCCCTTTTTTCAGACTGAGTGTCACAATGGGAGGGACTGTCTGGTATGGTAGAGGTCTCTCCCTTGTCCTGTTAGGTCCAGCATGATGGCACAGCTGTTTGCTGACATGTTATTATCAAATCTTTATACATTCTGCTGGCTTAGGCTTCACCCAAAGGCGTATGTCTCTTTCCTCTCATGCCAAACCTGTTTGCTGTACCATTCCACCTTCTAAGTAGTGCTTCCACCGGAATGCTTGAGGGGCAATTTTACATCTTAAAAGTACCCTGAATCGTTTATCTGTTTCTCAAATGCAGTTCTTTATCCATTATATGCACTCTACAGAAAGCAAGCATTATTCTCTCCCCTGCCCCACCACCTGCTTTGGCAAAGCTAATGGGTTGGGCATTAAACCGCATTTGTGCAGACAACACATGTAAATGTTAAACAACATTTGTGAATGCCCGCCTTTGGATTTATCGGTATTTTAAAGCCAGACCAATTTCCTTTACAATTGCATGTTCATCTTTTGCGTGTGGTAGCGTTCTGTCTGTCAGAATATGTGGGCTAGCGTAGTGTTGCAATTTTTATATTATGCTTCTGGCTTACTCCCTATTTAATTTTGAAATTTTGCAATCATATCCGGATTATGATGTATTTGAGCTCTTTCTTTTTATGGTTGTGTGTAATTTTATCACATGTCCATTTGTATAGTGTCATATTTGTTTTTGTAAGTATTCATGTCTGCAAAGCTCCTGATTTCCTGTGACAACTTTGTGAGCATTTCTCCGTAAACACCTCCTGCAATGTTTCTTTCCGTGGCCAAAAAAGCAATAGAGAACGATGTTGATGACATACTGATGGTGATGACAGCTACTTTAGTTTTTGCGGGTTTTCATTAAACTTCCCGCAATTAATATAAGAAACAGTGTTTGAAGACAGAGAGACATGTATTTGCGGGTTGATAGTGTAAATAACATTAGAACTGTGTAAAACCCTAGTGCAGTCTACAACCACTACATGTTGCTCCTATTTGTATTGTTTAGAAGAAAAAGATTTTGTTACTACTAACATGCTATATAATCTCACACAGAGTCTTGCCAAGTTGAAGAATGACTTCCATATTGACAAAGGATCTCAGTCTGATCTCTGGGCCAGCAACACTTCCTTGGAGAGTTCCAACCTTTCATTATCGAGACAGTACCTGGATGTTAGCTCCCAAACTGACGGTTCAGGGAATGTGAGTAGTTATAAGTAACTTCTTTCTAAAATGTAACACATGGAATGTTAACCTCTTCTCAGATAGGGGAAGAGCCTTGAAGTGTGCCAATGCTAATGGAATTCTTAATCATTATCCTCATTCTTGACTTCTTCGCATTATTTACGTAATGCTCAGTTTGTAACTTTTACTGACGTGTGATACGTTTTTAGTATGAATGTTTAATTCTTAATGAGTTTAATTTGCTGTGCTATGAGACATTAATAGATAACTGACAAAAGCCATCATACAGTCATCAAAAATAGCTATAACATTTTTTATGACAAAAAACTCAGTGTTATGATTTCTAATCAGATAATTTCAAAATTATGTTGGAAAGTAAAAAGAAAGAGGAATTAGCGAAACTGCTACACCTACGATCGATACAATGGCTATACCTTTGTACATGAACTAAAGTCTATTGACTAACTGAGTTTTTAACTGTTCGCTCAGGGAGTGCAGGATCACAGCTCCTTGTTCGCTGAATGTTAGGTATGTTTCTGCTCTGTCTTGAAATGGCCAGGGTCCACTAGACCAGAGGATGCTGCCTGGTGCATAGTTACGCGTTTGTAACCTGGCCGTAGTCTCAGTAGAGAGTGTGAATTATACAGAGGTCTTTGAAATCATTTTCTGGTTGAATGACAGCCAGCAGAACGACCTGGAATCTGTTGTAAAATGTTAACCTCCTTTTTGATAAATAACTTTCTCATTACCTGCATATTTTGTTTACAGGTTAACTTACTACCTCCTTTACAAGAAACTGAAGTTTATTTGTGAAGTGGCTTGCTTAAGACTTGCAAGCTTTTGGTACACAGTACAGCATAGTAGAGGGATGTAGTCTCTTTACTAGGATGGATGGAGCCCTTTCTGCAGGGTCACCCAAGATTTTTTTCCTTCCTTTGCTGAACCTGTCTGGGTTGGCTTTTATGTCTCTGTGAACTTTACCCTTGCTAATCAGTGGTGACATGCTTGTGTCCTCCCTCCTAAACATGCTAAAATTGGCCTTCGCCATTACTGGAATATTTAATTTACTTCCATAGTAAAAGGTACTACACATGCTCAGGAACCGTTAATTAAATGCCACTAGTGGGCTGCCTCACCCATTGTGCTTCCCACTAAAGTAACACTGTAAAACATGTCTCGTGCCTGCCACTGCATCCTGTAGTACAGTTTTAAACTGTCATTTTTACCTAGAAAAATAAACCTTTGGCCAGACCCGAATCTTCCTTTCTAATACTTATAAGTCACCCATAAGTATGCCTTGATGGTTCAAAGGACAAGGTGCATGGTATTTAAGAAGGAGAACATGTCTATTTACATTTTACATGTTCTGACAGCAGAAAACTCCTAAAGTCGTTTTTCACTGCAGCAAGGGTATCTCTCCCATACAACGGCACTGGGGTTACCTTATTACACCTAATAAGTGAAAAAATCAGGTTGAGAACAGATAGGGAAATGCTTCTTCCACTCATTTAAATCGTAACGTAAAATCTCATGTTAATGGTATAGTCTAAATATTACACTTTTAGAAAGTTTAAATTCTTTTCTCACTAAACCAAAAAATTACTTTCTGCCAGTGTCGATGGTCGCATTACTCATAATATCTCTTCTGTGATGTGTTGTGTATTCCTTCCAGCCTTAGGACCAAAAGGGCGTTGGTGTGGGGCATGGGGTTCCTCGCTTGTGCATGATGCTCTTCTCACAGAGGTTGTACTCAACCTTCCTGGCTGTGCCCCCCTATTCTGACTTCTGAGGCTACCTGCCCTGCCACGGACAAATGCAGCCCACACTTAGGCCTCCCTGCTCTTTGTTACCCTAAACAGTTTAGAGTCAAACCCAGGAAAGGGGAAGGTTAGATAAAAGGGGTATCCCCCACCCACATGCTGGCACTGGGTGTAAGAATAGCACCTTCAGAACCTCTTATCAGGACACTCTTGGACCTGTGGAAGATTCAGAAAAAGGACTTCCCTGCTGTTGAAGAAGGAACACTTGACCTGCTTACCTTGAATCTAGGATCCCCAGAGTGACTCCAAGTGTCAGTTGACTCACCTCCTTTTTGACCTAGAGGAACTTAAGAAGCTTCCAGAGGACGCTCTGCAACTGCACAGCTGACCAGCACCACCAGGGCCTGCCTGAAACCTGCTGCTGATCTCTGTTGGAATGTGTCCTGGTTCCCAGGATGTGCCCCCAGGTCCTGGACACTTGGGGTGGCATAAGAGTGAACTCCACCTTCAAAATCAAGCTGCAGATGAAAATCCAGAGGTTTGGGGCTCTTTGCGACAGCTAGCGGGCTTTTTGCATTCGCATTGGTCACTGCGTCTCCCGTCAGTGTGAAGTTCCGACGGCAACCTGCCCTTCAAGGCATACAGTGATAGTCATTGTCTTACACCGTGAAGCTCCAGTGACAACTGTTACTTGCACCGACTGCAAACTCCTTACCACAAAACCAAATCTCCAGTTGAGGCTTCTTGCGAGGACAGGGATGCAAAAAAGGTAAACCTCTTCACCGGGAAGAACCTGGTCACTTTATTTGAACTGCTCGCCATTGCAGTCGCTGTAAACTTATAACTTTAACCTGGTGTAGTGCGTCCATATGCCCACGAGTGCCACTTTGTGCTTTCTGACGCTTATTTCACCTACTGATTGGATTTTTGTTTTTGTGTAATTTTATGTATTAAAATTGACTCTAGTTTTCTAAATTAGTCTGAGATTTTTTGTGTGTTGTGTTTTTACTGTTTGTGTGCAACATAAATACTTTACATATAGCGTGCAAGTTAAGCCTGACTGCTTTTGTGTCAAGCTACCAGAGAGTTAAGTGTCAGTTTATTTACTGACTTTTGTGGTTCACCCGGACAGGGATTGTGTTTACTATTTGAGTGGGTCTTCCACCCCTCTAGACTCATAACCCAGTTCATTACAGCAGTGCTCTGCTGTGTAATGGAGCTTTCTCTGCCTCATGCTCTTTGTTCCTTAATTTATGCCTCCATAGACCCTGCCTTTAGTCTCCTGATCTGCGCTCAGTGAAGACAGCGTGGATGCTGTAGTCTCATTGTCTGCTCTTGGTTTACATTGCCGAATTGTGCTTTTTGTTGCCTATTTTTCATCATGTACCCTGACTTCATGTAATGTTAGATCATGTAAAACTAATCTGTTGGACTATATTTAACCACAATTTACTGTGATAATTTCATTTTCTGTTCCAGTTTGTTACCAGCAGTAATAATCAACTGGCTGAGAAAGTCAGATTACGCCTTCGGTACGAGGAAGCAAAAAGAAGGTAATTTGTGCTTTTACAACACTTGACATATCTCGTTTATGGGGAATCAAGCATCTTAAAATATATGTTTACATAAAAATGCACCACCATCGAATTTTAGAAGAACTCTTTGTGTTGTTCCTACCCACTGCTTTGCATTGATAGCTGGCTGTTACTTTTACTACTTCCTGCGGAAGGGAAAAGGACGGTTAGGTTTGGCACGTGTCTGTCCCAGCTTGGATGTGTTTTGGAAAAGCGAGGCCTGTTAGTATTGGGTGGGCTTAAGCTGCAAACATATGTCTGGTCCATGTAGAAGGAGACATCACACACCCATGAACAGTGATGTAAGAAAGACCCCAACAGCCCCCGTGGTGCAGGGTTTGTGGGTGAGCTCCAGGGGACCCCCCTCAGCAGAGTGCCCTTGCCTGAGAGCTCCTGAGTCAGTCCAGTGGGAGGGGCCCTCCATGTACTGTGCAGGGGTAGGGACCTCAAATTTAATTACGCCACTGCCCAGAAATGTCTGCTTACACATGGTTGTTATATTCTTTTAATACTAATGTATTACATGTGCTAATGTAATCAGTGGGATTCTGTAATCCTTTTATGAAAGGGATTCTGCGCGCTCTGTATAAAAAACAGTCTACAATTTCTTTATGGTCAGTGACTTGTAACACACCCAGTTGCCTAATGACCTCAGAAGTCAACTGTTTTTTCAAGCTGTACATTGACAAGAAGAAAGGAGATATTTATGGCAACATGTTTATTTCTTGCACTCTTTGGGTAGTTATAGAAAAGTCAGAATATTTCTCCATTTTTCTTCTGTGCCTTTTATTTAAAAAAAGAAAAAACGAGCCTGTATTATACTGCTCTTAGTATCTTTTTGCAATAAACATCTAACAGCTTTTTTGATGCGTTTAATTTTATACTAGAGATTTTTTTTAAAATTTTCATGTTCACAAACATGCTCTCTCTTTAATATGAAAGAGCTACCACCAAGAATTTAGGTGGCTAGTGGGAAAGGTGATGGTGTGACCATGTAATATAAAGAATAAAGTACCCTCTGCCATACATGATATGGATAGTGCAATTCACCTCAGTGTTCCACTGCGTTATAAAAGAACTCAGCCTTCATCTTCTTTCCTCAGTATGGTCATGGAATTCCTCTGTAGCTTGTCATATCTTTATATTGTATGGCGGGGGTATTTTATTCCATATATATTTTCTAATTGGGTTTTACATAGTAGTAACTGCAAAAAACTTGGTATTAGCTATATCTACTGGCACAGCAATATTGCATTAATAGTGGCATCCATTGGTATCTGTATATCGTTTTATTTTTTGTATACTGTGAATTAAATGTATTCTGATTGCACTAGGCTCTCTTTGCTCATTGTAAGCTAAGTAGGTGACTATTTGGCAGAATTATTCCTGAAATGTTGGATCTTTCATGCTGGTATACTTCATTGCTTCATTTGTTGGCAGCTTATTCTTTGATAAAGTTTTATTTTCCTGCTTCTTCTTTAAAACTTAATTTTAATGTCCCTTATTATAGTTATTAGTGGAGTCTTTTCATTTGCGAATTACTTGATAACATTGACATTGATTCATTAATTACTGTGTATCAGAAGTGAGGTCATGCACCTTTTGCTCCCACCTGATGACATTACAGAGATTGGTCTACTATACACACTATCTTACCTATAACCCTTCAGTAGCCTTCTTTCCAGCTAAAAGGTTAGCGATTAGGGAATTTTTGGAATTTACAGAAAGTAAAATGCCCTCGATCCCTGGTTATTTACTGCTGCCTTCGTGACCCTTGAATCTACAGGTAGCAAATGCTTCCCATATCAACTTTTTATAAGCATCTATGGCCAATAGTGTGCTTGACTAAACAAGTTTATTTTAATTATTTGTGGTTCCAAAGGATCGCTTTTATCAAGATACAACTCTCTAAACTGGACAGTGAAGCCTGGCCAGGGGTGCTGGATTCGGAGAGGGACAGACTGATATTGATAAATGAAAAGGAGGAGCTCTTGAAGGAAATGCGCTTTATCAGCCCGCGAAAATGGACACAGCCTGAAGTGGAAAGGCTACAGGAGGAGAAGAAACGCCTAGAGGAAGACCTTCAGACAGCTAGAGACACACAAAGCAAAGCACTAACTGAAAGGTAAGCAGCACACGCTGTCATATTGTTCTTTAAATTGGTTATTTAATTTTCTTTAAGATTTCCTTAGTTGCTGAATCCAGTGACTTCCTATGAACCTTTTTTTCAGAGAATACAATGTTACTGATATTCTTTTACTAAGAAAAAGTAGTTCTGAAGTTTAGGACAGTTGTTCTCCCTAGCAAAGCCTTTACTCTGCAAACTGGTAGGTTTACAAGGGAGGTAAACAAATCTGCAATTTACCAAGTGACATTGCAAATCCAAAATAGCGCTACAACTCACATTGTCTGCATCTCAACAATGTGATCCTTTTCAATCACAAGGCAAGGGTGAGTGTGCAGTTACCCACTTCTCTTGGACTTGCAAGTAGAGATGTATGTTTACAGATTCTCCTAGTCAATCGGTAACCATTTACACACTGGAAGCTATCCCTCCTGCTGCTGTTTGGCGTAAGGTTCTAGGTATGGTGGATTCCAAAAGGAGCGTATAAGTGAAACCTGGAGGGTAATAAAGGGCCTGAAACCTGTTTTTAAGCATAATTTTCCAACATGCTTAGTCTATGCATTTCACCAGGTCCATCCTTTCTGTTACCTTGACAGGTGTTTCCATGGCCACAGTATTCAGTGGGCAAGATGACACCTTCTATTTTTCTACCGTACATGAGGTATTGCCTTTGCATCATGATACCCGAAATGTGCAAATCTTGCCTTGGTGTCATAAAAGTAGGTTTCTAAGACAATGGCCGCTGCTCCTTCCACTTCTTAATGGAGGGTCATGTTTGCTCCATCAATCCTGTGTTTCCCAGTCTGTGCTAATGTCATCAATGCTTTCAGGTTCTTGAAAAAAGCTCTTGGTGGGGTAATTGGTATTTGTCAAAAGATATAGCCTCTTCGGGAGGGTAACCATTTTAGTATTGGGTGTTAGGCCAGCCAGTAGCAACAAAACTTTTATCCAGTGGTTCATTTGTTTTTTCAGTTTACCAGTTGTTTCTAATTGTCTCCACGGTCCATAGTTGTCTCTGAAGATTATTTCTGGGTCTCTCTCTACCCTAACACCCAAAGGTTGAACTGACTGGTCAGCCACTGTAATTGAAAGTTTAATGAACACCTGCTGTGTTTTCTATCATAATAAAAATTACAGATTTAGTCCAATTCATTTAAAGCCAGGCAGTATGCTATATCTCATAATCTCATGCATTATTGTGATAGGTTGTCTCCTGGGTCTCTAGTGTATAGACAAATATCATCTAGATGTATTAAAATTGCAATACATCCCCTATAAACATTAATCATCTGCATGAATGGTTTTCTTCATTCATGCATGTCAATGGTTCCAGTGCTAATATGTATAAAAGCACGGACAGCCTTGTTGTGTGCCCCTGGTTGTTCTGATCTCCTGATAGTTGACCATTGATCTTGATTTTGGTTTTTGGGTTAATGCGGAGTAATGTGATCCAAGCTAATATTTTCTCCCTATCCACATTTGGTTGAGTATGTTTGTCATGAAGTCCCACTTCAAGAAGTTTAAGTTCTTTTTTTCTTTTAATCAGGTGTCTTTACTACTGGGTTTATCTCTTTTATTGTCCTGGAGAAAGTATGCAGGTTGTACATCGTCGACCTTATAGGTATAAATACTGCCTACTCATTTAGTACCTGTCAAACATGAATTTCAGAAGTCTACGGGCAATTATTTTAGCTCACGCTTCGGTATTGGTAGACAGGAGTGAAATACTTTTTTACAATCACCACTTCTTTCACTGTCAGCACAGCCGTGCCATTTCCTGGGCTTCTGCTATCATTGCTAGCATTTGTGGGGCTAGGATTTTGTAAGAAATTGGGTTATTGGTTGTGGCGGTGGAGGGGGCGGTAAAACCATTCTCAAGCAGCAACCACCATTTTTCTCAGGGCAAACTCACAAGCAAACCCTAAATTAACCTTTGCTCAACCATCAGGTTGCTTAAGACTTGAAAGTTGAGTAAGTCTTAACTCAGAGACAATGTGAAAGTATTTTTGCAACACTTCAAACATTAAAACATTGAAAACACCACACAAAAAGATCCCATACCAGTTTACAAAATTAGAATAATTTGTAATAAATAAAACAAGACCAAGCAATAAAAATACAGTCAATAGAACCGGAGATATTCAGTTTGAAAGATATTTCGTAAAATAACACCAAAACGCTTAATGCGGCAACTGTGAATATCTGGTTGTGCCATACTGGTTCAAAGGCACAAGTTCATGCCAGCTGCGATGAAGCATGGGCTGGCTACAGGGACCAATTAGGCCTGCTAAAGACAGTACCTTAAACCCTGCTTTGCGGAGGATTATGAGGATCTTCATCGAAGATATGTCATGCAGCCGAAGCAATGTGTTGGTTCAGAGATATGGAAAGACTGTGGTGCAAGGTCCTGCTGCATCACGGTCGAAGATCACGTTGTCAACTGCTTCGGATGCGAAGTCCCAAGTCGAGGTTGCGTCATGCAGGTTCTGGAGAGCTAAGAGATCGCACTGTGGAGCACTGCATTGTTGTCAATGTTCTTTATGTAGCAGTGGTTCCGATTCAGTTAAGGGATGCGATGAACGTTTTTGCAGCAGTTCACATCCGTGCAGCAGCAGCGATACATCGGTTCTGCTCGGAGTTGCCCTGCGCAGCAGAGGAGATGTTGTAGTTCTGCTGGATCCACAGAAGCTGGCAGAGCAACTTAGGCCCACTTCCAAGGGTCATGGAATGGGGTGGCACCACTTGGCAGGGTAGACTCGCAGGTGGCAGTGGCCAGGTGCAGGAGCAAGGTTGTTGGGGCCTTCTGTACCTGAGGCTTAAGTCAGGAAGCCAGCCGACTAGCCCTTGGAGTCACTCTGCGGTTCTGTGTTCAAGAGGTGCAGGTCCAGTCCTTTTCACCTAGGCAAGAGGGCAGCCGCCAGCAGGTCGGCAAAGCAAGGCAGCTATCCAGCAGAGTGGCAGTCCTTCAGCAGTACAACAGTCCTTCTTCCTGCCAGAGTATCCACAGGTTCAAAAGTGTACGGAAGAGTTGGTGTCTATGGCCCAGTAGTTATGCCCAGTTGTGCCTTTGAAGCAGGAGAGAAGCTTTTAGAGGTTTCCCTTTGACGTTCCCAGGCATCCTGTCTACCCTGTCCTGGCTCCAGACTAACTACAGTGGTATGCAGCCCTTTGCGTGGTGACAGGACACAGTCTATTTAGGTGTAAGCGGGGTTGTGCCCAGCTTCTCCCTCCTAACCTGCCAGAAGTGGCCCATCCAGGCACACCTAAGCTCCCTATTGTGTGTGGCTGTCTAGAAGGAATACACTATGACCAATGTCAACTGCAACCAGTCAAGTGACCCAGAGACAGGCTACAGGCACTAAACGACTAAGTCAGGAAAATGACAACTTTCTAAAAGTGTCATTTTCAAAATTGTAATTTAAAACCCGACTTCACCATAAGTTAGAATTTTTCATTACAATTCCACAGACACCAAACATACACTGAATACCTGTTCCCATTTGGAAATAATAGCTTATTAAATGTAAAAGGTAACTCCAGTGTTATTCTATTGAAGAGGTAGGCCTTACAGTGAAAAACACGCTTTGTAATGTTTTACTACTGGGACTTGTAAAACTTAAAAGTACTCATAACTTTTTAAATACACTACACCTTGTCCAGGGCTTACCCTAGGGTTGGCAAATATGTATTAGAAAGGAAGGGCAAAAACTTAATTTTGCCAGGTTGAAATGGCAGTTTAACACCGCTCAGTGGCATGCATTAGACATGTTAGAAGGGCTACTTTCGTAGGTTGGACAATTAGTGCTGCATGCCCTCAAGTGCAAAAAGAACAAGGTTATGGATGAAATGCTTGAGTTAACCTCAACTATTAGCAGTCGCTCAGGCTGCATCCCAATCCATGTTTTTATGCCCACCATACCTCCTCATTTTGGACCCAGCCAAATGCAAATCAGTCTCCTGTCCTTATGCGAACAATTCAGCCCGAACTGCCAGGCCAGGTCCTCCCTTAACCAGAACACAAACAACCTAGCACCGGATTCACCCTAGTTAGAGCCCTTCAGCCTGGTATAGCTTGGGGCTGCTTCCCAGTCCATCGTTTTTTTGACCACCATGCTACTCAGTTTGGACCCAGCCATATGCAATAGCATTTACTTTACATGCCCTGGGCCTAGGTAGTGCCACTTTACTAGGGACTTACAGGTAAAATTAAGCCACTGTTTCTTATATCCATAGGAGTGAGCACATGATCCTTAACACTAGTTTGCAGTGGTAAGTGTGCGGAGTCCTAAGGCGGGCAAAAACAAAATCAGCAAAAATTGCGGAGAAAGGCAAGATGTTAAGAGGAAGACCATCCGAAGGCTGACAGATCTAACATATATCTATATATTCTATTTCCTGCGCCAATCTATAATTGATTCACTAGTGGGTAATTTTTTAAGTTTGCTGTTCACTGCTGTTGCATGATGTTCTTATTTTGAAAATGGTCATTACATTGCTGATGCTTCTTATTTTTGAAAAGAGCTACTAACTATTGAACCTGATTTGAATTATGTCCAGTTATTATCTACTGTGCTATTTTACTCTTGTTTGAAGTATATGTATAAAGTATTAGTATGGAGTGCATGCTCTGTTATAGCAGCACATTTCTTGCTTGCACTTTCATTTTTTTTAGGGCAGGCTGCAGTCTAGCATTTTAACTTGCTTTTTATTTGCACTGGTCACTTCTGAGTCCGACATGGTGGGTGGTATGTGCCAAAGTAGTCGCCATTTTTATGAGCAGGTCAGTAGTCTGTTTTTTGTTTAATGGGATGTCTCTAACCTACATAAGCTGCTCCCATGCATGGCCGCGCTGCTCGCTCGTTGAAGGCACTCCTAAAGGAATGCCTGTCTGCTCCCATCCATGCCTGACCCGTGCTCAGCGTTTATACAATGTAATAAGGCAATCCCAATGTTAACCTATGGGAGAGATAGGCCTTGCAGTAGTGAAAAACGAATGTAAGAGTTTGTCACTACCTGGACACGTAAAACTTAAAAGTACGTGTCCACTTTTTTAAATCCACTTCACCCTGCCCTTGGGGCTGTCCAGGACCTACCTTAGGGGTGACCTGCAAGCATGAAAAAGGAAGGTTTGGGCCTTGCAAGTAGGTTAACTGGCCAGGTCGACATGGCAGTGGCAGGAATGAGACATGTTTAAAGGGATACTAAGGTGGGTGACGCAATCAGTGCTGCAGGCCCAGTAGTAGTGTTTAATTTACAGGCCCTGGGCACCTGTAGTTCAGTTTACTAGAAACTTACAAGTAAATTAAATATGCCAATTTTGGATACGTCAATGTTAGCCTGTTTTAAGCACAGAGCACATGCACTTTATCACTGGTTAACAGTGTTATAGTGTCCAGAGTCCTAAAGCCAACAAAAACGAATTCAGCACAAAGGAGGAAAGCAAAAGGTTTGACGGTGACCTTGCAGAAAGGACCAGGTCCAACAATATACCAATAATGGCTACACTTTCCCTGGCCCAGGCTGGCTTCAGCATATTGAATAGATGTCCGAAATGTATTTCATCCTCTCTATGTCACCAATCCCCTGCATATTTTGTGACTTTACCTCTCTGTTTGCTTCGTCATGATAATCCAGTGTTTCTATTTCATGGAGGTATTTTGTAGCTGTTAAATTTACTTCAAATTGACTTAAGTTTTCTTGATTGTTTTGATATCAGTATCATCCTAACGTAAGCTCTGTAGTTTGTTTACTGAACCTTCATAATTTTTAAGTATGTTGTAATTTTTTCACACATTTCTGCTCAAAATATTGCATCTAAAAAGGCTTTGATGTAATGTATCACTGCTATGCCAGTTGTGTCTGAGTGGGGATGTCCAGGAGCACATGTTAATGATCCAAGAGTGTGCCTGATATAGGTGCTTGCAGCTTTACTCAAGTCATGTGTGGCAAGCCAGTAGTCGATTTGTAAGTGTACACTGTGAACCAATGAGTAGAATATGTATTATTTTCCTGTATGATGTCTTGGTCTACATATATCTATTACACTTTCTATTTCCATTGCATGTAACACCGCTTTCAATGAGGTCTCTAAGGAGGCAGTTCCTGATTGGTGTAATTCTATGTCTAGTATAGAGTTTAGCTCACACCCCAAATCACTGATTGTGTAATTGCTGTATTATACAAGAGATGTAGATTATTGATGAATTGCAGACTGTCTATGTTCCTGTGCACATCTTCTAACCCATATTGCCACCCTTCACAAAAATTTATTGCATGAGGCATAACGACATGTTCCCCTTATTCAAGATGTTTTGGGCTTCTCATGTAGAGATGCCAGATGTGTCTCCTGCAAAAATATAATGTCTGTTTTGTGTGTCTTAAGGTAGGTTGCTATTTCCCCTCACCATCCAGGCATCAATGAGTCCTCTTATGTTCTACATCAGAGGACTTAGGTTTATATTTTCATTACTTTCAGATCTACGTTGCACCAGAGTTTATATTGCCCAGATACTATGGGTAAGGTTAAGAATCTCAGGCTCTTCTTTTGAATGTGATGTTTCCTCCTTGATATTGCTGTTGTGTACCCCCTCCACCCCCACTGCAGTAGTGATCCTCCCACTGTCCATTTGTTTAAATTCTAACTAAAGATAAGCAATAGTTGATATTGTGGCATCTGCCAGTAGGGGGTGGGGGTACCAACACCTCTTCCACTGCTGTGATGGGGTTTAGCACTGACTCCTGTGTCATTGGGATAACCACCCAATGTCCGTTCATGTCTTTGCTGCTGTTTTCCTAGGTGGAATCTTTGATGTTCCATGTATCGCTGCATTGTTATTAACTTATTTAACATAATGATCATTTTTTGCTGTTGTACCTACTGTCAGGAGCCTGCCTCTTTACTCATTTACCCTTAGAGTCTAGTCAGATTTTATTACTTCGCATGTAGTTCGGTCTGTTCATAATTTGGTGGCTTGCTTGTGCTATAATCTTTGTTTGCCGCATGGCAGCTTAGCCTTAAGACTTTTATCTTGTCTGCTGTATTGATGTCCACATTCAGCCTTCCTTCATATAGTCATTTCTCATTTCTGATATTGTCTGTTATTTCATTTTTCAAAACTTAATATCTTTCTGTTTTCAAGTGTGGCCTTTTATCCAACACCGTCTTATTTTGAGTCAGTCGCTGTATCTGTCATAGCGGTATCTGCTGCTTGGCTTGTTATATTATGTTCTTTTACAACTTTTTGTAGAAATAAGAGCCAAGTTTCATAACCTTTTTTAATGGCCACAAACACTACAAATCTTGGCTCGGGACTGCACCAGCGGGAGCTCCTCCACTATGGTAGAGGAGCTTTGCAACCCCCCCCCCCCCCCCCCCCCAACTCCTCCCAACCCCAGCCCCACCTCCCCCTGCCAGCAGCAAACTTGAAAAATAAAACAATAAATACTATGTTTATTATCATTTTACTTTTCAGGGTGGGCCATGGGGATGATAGGCACCAGGGGGAGTTGTCCGTGCACGCCCTTCAGTGCAAATGTTTGTTTGGCCGGATGTCTCAGGACGGCCAAACACACATGCGCACTGAGCTGTCTCCAACCGGGTATTGTGTTGCCAGATTGGAGAGAGCAGACACCGGTTCCTAGTCTGCCTGGGAGGGCAAATAGAGAGCGCTCAGGCCAATCCTGATGCTGCTCACATGCTACCAGCAGCATGAGGGCAGCATTAGGATTGGCTGCAGGGCAGGCTAGGAACCTGTCCTTTCAGCGAGGGACCCAGAGGAGTGGCAAACTGTCGGCGATGCTGCAGGTATGGGTTTTTTTATTTTTTTTGTGCTTCACCCCCACACCGCCTGACTCCAGCCGCCACTGGACTGCACAAAAGGTTTTCTGTTGCAGCAATCCCATTTTAGTACTCATTACATTTTAAGGACTCCTACTGTGGAATTGTGCATGGATACTGATTCGGTATTTGGAAGGGCCGTGTTTTAGGTGTCCAAACACGCAATCTGTACTCTGTGTATCAATAGTTTGAAATGCTACCAACCCTTAATTTGGGGTGGTAAATCATTTGTAAAAGCAATTGTGGAAAAGGTTTGTGGACAGCTAGGCATTGATTCAAGGAACTACTGCCAACTCTCAGAGATATTTTCAAGAAAAGAAATCGTTTTTTAAGGCAACTCTGTTTCCTTTAATGAAAAAAAGTGTTTTTTGTTGTTGTTTTTTTTAATAAAAAAAAAAAAAGGTTTTGTAATTTAAGTGTGATCCCACACACAGTTGTTCTGCTGGCCCTTGCAAGCCACCATTCTTTTGATGGCATGCAATCGGAGTGAGTCACAATGTGCAACTTAATGAATATTATTAATTATTAAGTAGGTCGAATTGAGACCCACACCAATTCAGAATGTTACAACCTGACCTCTTGCTGCAAAGGCCGGTTTCCATACCGGTCATAAAGTACTGACGCAAATTGCGACCAGGCTGCCAATATAATGATAAATCCCTAAATCTGCACCCTGCGGGTCGGGGAATTTATTTAATTTGTTGTTCTGTGTGATTCGTAGGCAAGCAGGATACAGTGCAGGTGACGCCCATCCTTACAGTTTATTCTTGCCTCTTGTGAAAGGTTGGCGGGGCTCCTCTACCACTGTCATAAAAGTAGGGTAAAATGACCCCGAAAACCTCTCGTACTGTATGGCTCTTGTTTTATGCGCAAGTCTCACTGCCACTTATGTCTTGATAATTACCATGCATGCAAGTTGTTGCCTTCAGCTGGAGCTGGGTACAGGTCTCTGGGCCAACGATCTATGTGCTTTTCCCACAATGAAAGAACAGACAGATGGGTGAGCATGTTCTCGACAAAGGTCTCCATTTTACCCGTGCTTGTTGACAGTGGTACTCATCTTGTTTTATGAGACCTCACCTCTGAGTCTTCCTTCTTGGCTCTCACCTGTCTCCAATGTTTTCTTTATTCATGTGATCTTCTTGTTGTGGACCATTTAGTTGTGTTTTGTGTCTGAGGCTCTCCTTTAATGGGGTCCTTGGTTTTCCAGACGCTCAGACAAGTGGTTGGCTCTCCTAGGTTAGTGTGTCCGCGTTTCCATCTTTGCAGCACACGCTGCTTGTTCATTTCCCTCTGTCTTGCTTTGACGTCTCTGTCAGCCGTCTCGTTAATGGTATCTGTTGAATGATCATGCTGGAGAGGGCTTTATTTTTCCACTGTTTGTCCTCCTGCGTTCAGATCGTATATCTTCGATTGTCTTTGAACTAACTCTGTTTCGCATTTTGATCGATTATTCCCCTATCCTAGGGTAAGGCTGTTGTCACAGCTTATTTACCTGTATCTGCCTGCTCATGCTCACCATTTTATTCTCGTGGCTATTCATTGATGATGTAGTGTCCCCTTAACTTGGCCATTTTCATGTTTTTTTGTGTTGATCGGCTGTTCGTTATCTACAGGGTGGCTTTGGAAACGGGACATCCATTTGTGGCGTTGTGATGCTGCCCACTTTCAGTATATATTTCTCCACTGGATTGTCCTGTTTAGCATCTCTAGTGTGTTGCGCTGTCCCTCTCTGTGCATCAGTAGAGTTATGGTACTTTACACCCTGCAATGCAGCACCTATGTCCCTTGTATCTGCTGTTTGTAGTCTGTGGGCAGATATAGTTTTTTGCGCTTGGTTGCCCCTTGCCTGGTGAAGTGCTCCATCCTCTCTGTAAATTGAATGTTCAAGCCTGTGCTTACAGTTTTCGCCTTTGTTTCATCATGTTGTGCATATACTCCCAATTGACTTTATACGTTTCCTTCTGTATACCATCTTTTCATTTTACTTACTGGATCCATTGATTGTTTCTCTTTTTTCCTCTTGAAACGCCTCCCTTCCCACCAGGTCAGTGCCTCTCCTCATACCTTCTAGGCCAATAACATCCTTTGATAACCTTGGAGGTAGTTTTATTTATAAGGTTGTTGTTTTCCCCAAATTCATTGCAACCAGTTGCTTCGATTCTCCTTTATATGTGGCTCAACGGAGTATATGTGCTTTCCATTTGCAAGACCACATACGCATTATTGTTCTTCCGTCATAGGGGATAATAAGTAACCTTATTATAAGCAGAACTTGTTTGATTGCAGCTGCATTGGCTGAGAGATGCATTCCAAACTCCACTTTTATCACAATTAACAGAGTGCAGTGGCCTGTCTAAGAAGGGATGGCCGAAAATGATTCTCTATTTTCTGGATCAAAGTAGCGTTAATGAACTCCACAGCTCGACACCACTCAGTGATGTTGTTATTGCCTTTGGTCTCTAAGCCTGTATGATTGAACTCACGAAGTCTAAACCAAGCTTACTTTTGCATCTTTACTCTGCAGCAACTTTCTAGTTCAGGCCGCACTTGTCTTTGTCCTTTTGTTTGGACCATTTCAAACTATAGTCCAATCTGATACCCAGGTAATTGCAACTGCCAACTTTCCTCCTGGGATTCATACTGTAGAGAAGGCCTACTTTATGGGCTTTTGAATTAATTGCCAAATATTTTGTTGTATTTCCGTAAACTGTCAGATCCGTGTCCGAGCTGTACTTTTCAGGAAATTATATATAGCGGTCTCTCTCAATGTCCATGATTTTACAGTGTGATTCTGTATTGCAGGCCAGCTGAAACTCCTCCATTTCACACCATAAGCAACATTTAATGGAAGCACGCAGGATTCATTCACGGAGTGCACCTTTGTTGTGCAGCTTTGCCATGTACATAGTGCCTGCCGGCGTCCTTGCCACCCATCACCACCACGCCTTGTCCCACGAGCTACTGCCTGCTGTGTTATTATGTGGGTGGATCGTCTCCCTTCTGATTGCAATGTCCTTCTTGACTTCAGTATTCAAGTAATCAACCCAGACATTCATGCCCGTCCCCTTGGCGTTTTTGGGTGCGACCTTTCTGGTCCCCCCCCACCCCCCCCCGAGGATGTGTTTCGGTTCAGAGTAGCAATAATTATGTCCAGATAGGGGGGGCATTTTGGAAAAGTGAGCCTGATTCCCAAGTCTTGGAAAAGATCAGGTCAGCTATGGGCTAACCTTGACATTTCGAGGGATGCACACGCGACTAGACGTAATACCTTCCGGGGTGAGATGTCCGTTCTGGAATGGCTTTCAAGAACTGTAAAATATTTCACCTATTAGCTATATCATACAGGCTGTTTGGATACTACATCTTTATTTAAGACCTGCTTCCACACTTGGTCACTCGAGTCGCCATCCCTATAGCTTTGCTTCACGTTCCTGCCTGGGACAGTGGATGCAGGGCTCAGGCTTACTCGTTTATCGTCACAAATCGTGCTCCCACTTAGATGAGGTTTAGCTTCCAGTTATGAATGTCCTTACATGTCTTTGAGACAATGCTGTTTCAGTTTTACAGATGCATGATTGGCACCGCACTGGCACACTTCTATTTGGGTTCCAGGTCTTATTTTTTACCATCAGAATTTGAAAAAGAGTTAGAGAACGAACAGATAGGAAATCAGGAACAAAAGAAGAAAGCATGGATGAAAAAACGTGCACGAGTGAGGAAAATAGACATGAACTGTAGCATGGTGATAAGAGACACGAGGTGGGATCAAATCTGAGGCAGCCTTGGTATTTCACAACACTGGCGAGGGACCACTAAGAAAAAAGTTTGGCTGTTGAATTTATATATTTTTTTTAACAAACTAAGCACAGTCTCCTGGTGATGAGGCATACATAAAGTTACGTAGAGCGTGGTGCAAGAGGATCAGAGTCTCACCAGCTGCTCCTTACCTTAGTAAAGCCAGTAAATGACAATGCTTCTGTTATAAGAAGGCCTACAAAACGTGTCATATGGACACTACTGTATAGCTGACCAGGGTTCCATTTATGAGTTTAAGGCACTCTGTAGATTTCCCTCTGTGAACGGCTAGAACAGGAATCTTGCTGAATTAGAAATGTCCTGCTAGTCTAAAGACAGTGCTTCGCTGGTGGTTTTGCTTCAGCTGGAAGAAACTTTGGATTATGCCGTTTACTGACACAAAGACAAGACAATAAGCAAAGTACAAGTTATCCAAAGACACATAGCACTAATGTACTAAAAATAGACATTTGCCATACCCTTCCCCAGACTACATAATAAGGAGCAACCTGTATTTCAAAATGTTGAATTTGGTTCAGATTTTTCTACAGTGTTGAAGTTCAGGATAGTCTTGAAGATTTGATGTACTGTGCCATATACAAAGAAATATACCCTGAAGCCCCGATATTCCCAGAAAACTACCTAGGTTAGAAAAAACATAGTTCAAACACTTGGAATCTCCTCATAGCTTCGCGGGATGAGGAATGAAGGACATAACAAGCCTTCTCGTGGTACGTGGTGTCGGAAAGGAGCATGTTGTACCCCATCCACCAACTGATCTTCTGCATAGCTGCCAAGAAACTCAAGACCTTTTATTCTGGTGGCTCAAAATCAAGCTTTATATGTTACCCGCACTAGTCAACCTCTTCTGCCTTCCCCGTTTTTAGATTTATTCAGAACAGTTTGATTCTTTATTGCTTTCAGTCCACATGTCATGTGTTTTGTCTAGTGTATGCCTTCCTTTGGTTAGCACTCTAAACCCAGAAATGCTTGCCGACACCCAGGGGCCAATTCTTTAGACCCCGTCATCACTCCATGGGCAAGTCACCAATTTTCAAAGGAGACTGCAAAGAACAAGAAATGCACATCTGCTCCCCTCTCTCCATGAACAACTAAGCACATGCCTAACACCTATCTGGTCATTGGTTTCTGTCACCCATGTGCGTGGTGGGTACTGCAGCTTCCTGATGTCAGCAGGCCCATCATTCTGCACCCGCCTGGTGATGCGGTGGGAGTGCACATCCAAGGACGAGCCAAACGTGACCTGGTATTTCAAATGCCATTTTTCCTTTAACCACCTCTGCTTTAGCGACTGAAGAGTTGAAATGTATGATTGTGGTACTGCACTGCTTGAGCATAGGCGTGCATGGCTAAGCAATGCAGCCAGGAGTGTACTGAGATCAAATGAATGCTTCTCCTGGTCTGACCAGGTGTAATTGAATGTAGGTTTGAGATATATGCGTCTGTGGGTGCATCTTATATAGGCTTACCCCACCACTGTTTATGCCCATTTCTTACACACTGTGCAAGAAGTACGCAAAAGACACCTGCATGCCACTTATGCATAGGTAAATGCATTTAGTTGGTGATTCTACAGGAAATCGGCACTTAAAAATGTGCAATAGACACAGATGTATTTATTGATCTGTGTATTCCATGCTGATGATTAGCAAAGTAATGGGACAGAGTGATGAAAGTGAGGAGAGCACGAGGTACCGTATTTAGGCGAATGATCACAGTTCAGAATCTGGGCATTTTCCGTGTTTTTCTGTGTGACTCGAGGTTGAGGCTCTGCGGATGGGGATGGGACCTTGGTCAGCAAGTGAAGCCAGGCGACTTGGAAGAATCTGCCACCTCTACTCTTGCATTTAGTTCAGGGACTCACCTGAGGTTAATCTGAGGAGACTATAAGTGGTGTTCATTGTGCAACCATAAGCTTCGACTCTTCTTTGTGCCCTGTTGGAAATATTCTGTTGTCCAATGATTTATTGTTTCATGGAGTGAAGTGCGACCTAATCTGGAAGCCATGGGTATGTGCTAGAGTTATCTGGTCCGACCTGCCCGACATCTGTCTTGGTTGCATTGCTACAACCTCCCACAAGCTTATGTAGATGAGTGGATTTGTCGACACTTGTGCAGAAATTTGTAATTAGGTTTCCAAACACAAGTTCACCCTGTCCACCACCATCTGCTGGTGTGGAAATAAAACAGCGGAGCACTTTTTTTTTTTTTTTTTTTTTTAAGTGTTGGCATGAGAGCGGCTAAAAATCTAGACAGTGGAACAGGAAAGCACTGCCAAAACTGCTAAGTTATTAGTGTGTCAGCACTGTTTATTCATTAGTTTATTTAGCTATTTGTTTGGGGTCTATAGAGGTGGGCGAGAGCCTAGGCAATGGTCTATGTAGGCTTCAAAAGCCTGTGCGTGAGCTAAGTCATGAAAGTGTACACCAGGTGTGGCCCCTCCGCAGGGTGGTGGAGTGTCACCCCCCCAGCAGCAGCAGCTGCAAACCTTTTAATACAAAATTATAATAAACTTTATCATTTTGTATTAAAAGGGACAGCGCCACAGACTGTGACGAGCACTGAGGGGCAAGTTCACAGTACTCCCCCTCATTGCGTACGTATGTTTGGCCGGCCGTTTTGACAGCCAAACACACATGCGTAGTAGGCACTCCCCAGCCTGGCACTGTGTTGCCGGGCTGAAGAGAGCAGGCACAGACTCCCAGTCTGCCTGGAAGTGCCCTGGCTGGACGCTCCCAGCCAATCCTAACGCTGCTTTGAGCAGCGTCAGGACTGGCCACAGGGCAAGCTTGGAGCCTGTTCCTGCCGTTGACTCTAGGACGGAGGAGCGAAGCAGCACGGCAAGGAATTAAGGTATGTTTTTTGGGGGGGTTCCTCCCCCGCACGTGCCGCTCTGCCCAACCCCTTTTCCCTCCCACAAGCCACCACTGGTGTATACACACAAATCGGCCAACAAACATCAGGTAAAACATTTTTTTTTAACATGCGGAAGTCTTTTACCTTGGTTCATCAGATTACATCAAAACAGTGCACTGATTACAAGTAATTATTTTTAAACATGAACTCAGAAACATTCATGCCCTTGGCAAGCCATGAGAACAGTGCAATTGAAATAAGAGGCAAGTCATTTGTCATATGCACCCTGTTTATGGCCTAGGTTATAGTTGGAGCAACATTAAAGGCTATTAAATCTCACACATGAAAGGTAGCTGTACAGCACAGCCTAAACACATGTATTTCAAGGTGCGCTGATGTGACAATGAAGTGAAAGTCTAAAATAATTAGCAGCCCTCACACACAATTTAATCAAGCAGGGAAGCCAGGATTGGTATAAGGTATTCGTGTTTCTCATTGTGCACTTCAGCCACTAGATAGATATATTTTTCTCTCTCCCACTTTACATAAAAGGTTAGTGCTCTGAGTTTAGTTCCTGGTGCATGAGGTTAGAGTTTGGGTAGCAAGCTGAAACCACAAAAAAGCACGGCTTGTGGGTTTGAGGGTCCAAGAAGACTTTGAGCTGAGTCCGACCCAGATATCTGGGTCAAGCTTGGCTTGAGCTTTGAGTGGCTCATTCACCTCTAATTGTCCAATTCGGGGTGCCCTGCAGCGTATTTTTGCCATGTCGGAGGATTTCTCCATTAAGGTAGTGGAAGTGAATGACTGTAAGGGTAAAACAAAGTTGTAAGTAACAATGGTATTTAAAGTTTAAGATTTTGGGAGCTGTGTAGTCTTTTTTTAGTCCTTTCCTGACCACGCTGGAACTCCAAGCAAACATTCTCATTTCATTAATTTAGGATTTGATATCTCTCTCATGGGGTACAGAGCTTGGCAAGTCATTGCTACTTTTCTAAAGGGATTTGGAAACTCTTCTTTCAACAAAATTTGAAAACCCGGCCTGTATTTAATTGACTTAATCTTCTACCATTACTTTTGGTTAATGATTTTGCACCCGATGAATTTCTCAATTGCCATTTATATATCTAATAATATATATTTGTACAGCGCCAGCTACTTTTTAGGTGACGCCCGTGTATAAATATGCTAAATAAACAAGCAGTGGCAATCGCCACAGTTGTTTTTCCGCCTGTGAAGAGCGTCCCTCTGACCTGGTATTTAGCATTAGCGGCAGGGCTGGCTTGTCAGTAATGCCTCGGTGATGTGCTAGGCAGAAACCAACACCCACTCCACCGGGCAGCTCGACCCTGCCTTTATTCATGTATTTGCTTACTTACAATAATGACGTGGAGTGAGTACAAGTGGGTGTTCATTGTAAGAAGTAAATTCTTTGAAAGTCCGTTGAAGCTCATTTTTAAAGACCGCTGGGCAGATTCCTCGGACCTGTGACATTCGTAAGTAAGTGTTTTCAGACACTGGCCTTCAGGCTGGAAAAAGATAACCTCGCGAACTGATGGCAGAACTCTGAAATGCCATACTAGCAGTGGGGTTAATAATGCATAAGGAAACGAGCTGAGCAAAAATAGATGTGCTTTTCCCCTAAAGAATACCGTCACGACGGCCCTGACTACAAGCTATTCTAAAGGGCTCGATACTCATTGTTTTGTGACTTCAAAGGTAACCGGAGCCACTGGCCGTTCACATTCCACCGCCTCCGTTGAGGGACGAGCCTCTTTGTTAAGCCGGGTTACTGTGCTTTGCCATTGACGCCCATTTTAGGAATGCCGCGTGGCGGGCACTGTTGATTAAAATTACTAGCACAAAAGAATTGGTAAATGATTATATGGGGGATTCTTTTCTTTACCACTTATTGCATATTACAATGTGCGTTTCGTTGTGCTGCAGTTTTAGTGCGCCCATCGCCATTCATGTGAAAGCACATTTCTTTACCTGCCAGATCTATCATAGTAAGACGTGGGTTACAATTTTGTGCCGGCTGTAATGGCTTGCTCTTACAACGGTTGTTTTATTCGTTGATGGTAATTATGCGTTACAGACAACTGAGCATATCTTTGCTCGCATCTGGTCACTGCTCTGACCGCCCACCGAGAGACCAGGGAGTGAGCGTTGCTAGAAAGGTAGCTAGCCTGTGTGAATCACACATTCCTTCATTCTTGTAACTCCACATGACTCATTCATTATTCTTAGCATGGCTACTCGAGTCTGTCCTCTTTAATTTAGTTTTTTTCTATTCATTTACTGTTCATTTTACACCCCTGAACATGACACTTTGAGTATGTACAGCAGGCGACTGAGTGGAAAACCTTACCTGTTGCAACTTTTTAGGATATAATCCTAGGTAACGGGGATGTATACCTTTTTTTTCTATTGCCCACTGTGTAGTCATTTTCTAAAGTCACAGAAAAGGTGTGGGGTCAATCAAAAGGCGATGGGAAGACAGGTGTGCTTGCAAATTGTCTAACCACTAGCAATCACTTGGGTGGATTCCAACCCATCAGCTTTCATCACTGTGCCACTCTAGACAAAGGCCAGCCTTGTGCAAATTAGTACTGACACTGCTTCCCATGGGAACAGGCCATCGCAAACCTCCAGGTGAGACCCCCTCAGAGAAGAGAACACAAGCAGCCCCACAGCAGCCTCGTTAGGCCTCCCCAATATGGTACAGCTTAAATCCCATGGCACAGTGAGCAAGGGCCCTCCGTCTGAACATTCTCTTGGCCATTTAGGGCATTATAAGTGTCACACAAAGGACACTGGGAGGACCACTTGCTTAAAGTCTAACCACTGTCTCCGTAGCACGAGTTCTAATTCTGTACAAGGTTACAGTGAAGTAACCCTGAGCCTTTTTTTTCTTTTTTTGATTCATAAAGAACGCGGAAGTTATCAGGGTATTGTACATCCGCCTATATGCCTAATCTACCCAGCTACATACCCCAAATGTAAACTCAGAAGATACATTTCTTCAAGGTTTATCAACCTAAAAATGGTTCTAGTACATTCTAACTGAATGAAAGCCGTCTCCTGTACTCCGAGTAACCTCTGAAATTCCCTACCTGAAATTCCCAACTACCAACTCACTTGACTTCCAAATATCAAGAATGGTCCACCCTAATACGGGGCCCGAAAAAAGGGGGAACCAATATCTTCTTCCAAAACAGGCATACACTGACTCAATGTCAGAGCACAGGTCAGATTTTTGGATCCTGACTGATCAGTACATTGCTGGATATCCCCCCCAAACCTCCATCAAATATCAAGTAGTACAAAACTGTATGGCCCTTGCTTTGTCAACAAGCCCAGTCCGATCTCCATCTAAAGATAACACTCGGAGCGAATGAGTAGAGCATTCCAAATCTTCTGCTTATTTGTTGCTGCCTAGCATTCATCATCCCAAAAAACCCGGAAGACAAACCTCTACCTCAAAAACACATTACACAGTCACTACTTGAAAACCATCTTTTCTCGACCACCCCCTACCATCAACCTCTCTTATGATACCAACAGACTTACAAGCAAATGATATAAGAATACCTTCGGTGTTTGAAAGTGCACCTTCCTAGGCCCTTCCTCTAGTGACACTCTTACCATTTCTCTACTATTCCCTCACAGCGCCCGGTGGTGCATGAATGTAATTTTTTAAGCAAGTCAATTTTCTGCATGTGTATACATGTACCACCACATTAATAATTTGTGATTATATTCACCAGCATCTCATTCTGACATACTCTGGGTTATATTGGTCTCTCTTATGAAGTAAACAAATGTGCCCATAGAAGTGAAAAGTCATGCATAATTCAGGCCACCTAATGTGTTTGTATTTGTATGTTGTAGTCAGATAAAGAGCATACGATAGTTAAAAAAAAAAATATATAAAAAAAAAAAAATGCCCACAAGTTTTTACATCCTTTATTCAGCCCTGACTATGTTCTGGGTGTGTCTAAATGATGAAATGCAGGTCATCTAGAGAGTGTCACATTGCATTGAAAGCTCATACACTCTCTGATACCAAAATACAGCTACGAATACCGATTAACATGAGCCTACTCTAATGATCTGCAGTGCCAATGTAGAGGCTCTGTATTTCAGTGCTCTTGCGTTGATTCATTAATCCATGCGTCAAGTGACACTATAGCTTTTATATAAGGCAAATAAAACTTTGATCTATGTATCTTCTGTGATGAAGTCCAGGGAATGCCTGAATTCTGTGATCACAGCCACAATGATACGGGTATAGGTGTGGGCACGTACATCACCCACTGTCTGTTTAATACTCGTGAAACAGCTGCCTCACCCCCTTGAACATTTAAAAATCAATTGAGGTGATTACACGACCTTTAAATCTAAGTATGGACTCTTTTAAGTTTAGCACTACGTTTGGCTGCTAACATTTTCTGGCACTAATCCCAGTTATTCAGGTGAAGAAGCACAGATAATATTTAGATTGTAATATTTAGTGGACAATCCATTTGATAATTACATAGACCTTAGCAAATTTAAGAAACTTGATAGAAATTGTGACTTTTTACAATGATTCTAACTATTCTATACTGACAGTAGTAAACTGTACTGTAAATATATGACTAAACCCCACCATATTCACAATACCATGCAATAGATAACCCTATTGTATGATTTGTTGTGCTCTTCGGCAAAAAGCCTATCACGCTCCAAAAGATGTTTATTTTTTTTAAAGAATGTCGCATGTTGAGGTGTTCGAGTTTGATAGGCGACACAAAGAGTTCTATAGGCAACACAGAGTTCCACGTTGTCGACCACCCATTTTCTTCTGGGAATTATGTACTTTTATTGAAGTTCTTTGCTTACAAAGTAAGGTTTTGTTTTTTAAATAGTTGAAGACATTCTTATGAAAATGTTCTGTTCACCTATCTGTGAAGCTACTCAAGGCAGCTTATCTGTATTCAACATTTCATTGAGACCTACTGTAATCGCTGTTGGCTCACTTTTACGTGGATGTTGTTTTCTTACGTTTTTGTCAAGGAGACCTAGGTTCAGTGAGTTAAAGTACTTTAGCCGTATTATTTTGGTCACATAAACAACGTTGTTGGATGCAGCGTGACCAGAAACGAATTGTCCTTCATCTATCAGTGGTGATTTTTTATAGGTCTCTGTTATTTAATTTCGAAGCTCAAATCACAATTTTCTGTCCGTTAAGGTTGATCGCTTCCTTGACTGGCAGTGGAATTTCTTCAGCTGCTATGCCAGGTACATGGAATAAAATCTAGCATTAAAAATATTAATTTAATATCAATTTTATTTTTGTTGAGATCCATCTTGAACTTCTGTATCCAGGCCTGCATGTCCCCCAGATAATTGGTGGTTTGTACAGCAAGTCAGCTTCTATTCTGGTTGCAAATTGTTTGACACCTGGTGTATCATTATCTCCAGACCAAAATAGAAATTTTAATTCCTTTCTTGTTCATCCACAAATAGGCGGATGCCTCAGGTTATATAACAGATTGAAGTTTGATGGCCTTTATGGAACTCAAAGAATGATGCCTGTCAATGATCTATCCCACTGCCTTTATTAACAGCCAGCACCAAGTGCTTAGGCAGCTGACCACTGTTTTATGGCACACTGTGTCAAACCAAGTCAACTAGGCACAGGTTTGGGTCAAGACCATTTAGTAGATGTTTCCTGACAACCAGGAAGGCTAATGAGATGCTGTGTAACCAGCAATTTGAGATTTTCTGTGGTTATAGGTGTTCTTTTTTTTTGTTTTCCAATTAGGTCTTATTTTACTAAGTGATCTTGGTATGAGGCAATCATTTATGCAATCTTTTGGAAACTGTCTATTAACTTCAGTAATGAATGAACACACATTAGGGAAAATCGTCTGCAGATGAGCACTTACCTGTTGCAAAAGACTATGGGCCCCTGTGTTTAATAACCTGTGGAACTTAATAGTGAATTATAAAAATTATGTGAAAGTTACTTTTGCCCTCGATGCTTATCTCATGACTCACTTGGGCCTGCTTTTCAATTTTTATTGTCCTTAGTGTTTTTTTGGATACTTATTTGTAACTGTTGTTACAATGGGGTTGTCACAAGTGGATTGTGATGTTCTTCATTTGCATAAAGCAAATGTTTTCATTTGTGTCTCTTTGTTCCTTTCCTCTTTGGAGGATACTCTAGATAACTCTTAGGTTGGAGGGCTACAGGTATTTCTGCGCTCCAATTGCAAAAGCAGGTCCTTTTGTACACATAAGTAGCCAAGGAGAGGTAGGTTGGGCAGTCCGTGCATACCACTGCAAGTATTGGTAGTGGGTTTGGAACTCAAACACAGTAGGGCAAAATAATGTCACCAATTCAATGTCCATTAAAAAAATGTTACCTTCTTCACTCAGAATTAATGACCTCCCCAGTATCTGTAATCCAAGAATGCGGAATTCCTGCTGGGTTATGAACAATATGATATAAATCCTCTACGGAAAGGGGGCTAACATCCTACCAATGGAAAAAGGGACTAACATCCAAATTGGTGTTAAGACACTTTCCTCACATCTTTTCTGATTTGGAGGTGTTCTTGTGGCACAACTTCTCCAGGTTTTAACTGTAGAATTTGCCTTTAGAAAGGCATGTGATAAATCTGCGTGTGTTAAAACGGTGTATGGTATTATTACTTTACCTGTAATACAGATTTGGGTTGAAACTAAACTCCTATTTATGGTAGTAAAAGACCAATCAGAAAAATGGCTTGTGCCGTGTAAAAAAATATGCATCTATTTACATGCAGGCAGTATAATGCTGGAAAATAACGCCTGAGACAAAATAGAAGTGTCAGCCCATTTTGGGGATCAGATCTGACCTCAAATATTTCCATAACATCATTAGATTAAGGCCCATTACTCGGAGTAAGGATAATCTTATTGCAGGAGGATGAATCTTGCGCAATCCCATGATCTCAGTCCTCTCACTATGGTTTTGTTTACCATCCCTCCAACATCCAGTGGATCAGAAGGTACAAGAAAAAAACACACACGCACTGAACAAATTATCAAGTTTCTTTAGACTTGAAAAAATATTTTAGAACCATACCTTCACCTTTGTGCAAAGCCATGCATTGGTCATAAATAACAAGATTTACAAACCTAGAAATACTGTAAGCCAATAAAATGTTTTGTTTTGTAGCACAATATCCTCCTGTTCAAAAGAAATGAAACGTGTAAAGATTTCCTGGCACATCATGTTAGCATCCCATTAGAATACAGATGTATAGGTCAAAAGATATGTATTTGTGTTAGTGACTGCTGTGTTATACTAACTTTGAAATTATTACGAGATTCTTAACGGCAGGGGCAAAGGTCATATGACATCACTTCATAAGATCTCACTGGTATCAAAGGATGTGTGATGTTACTTCAACTACCCCTAGCATTTTGGTGGTTCGACGCCCATGTATTTGAGATGTAACATTTTAGCTATTAAAATAGACAAAATATATTTTCAGGATTAAGAACTGTGTGTCTACCATGTAATACATTCTGTTGTACATTGGTCTTTGTCCCATACAGGAAGATGTAGCACTTCAGAATGCAAGGGTTTAAAGATAAAAATAAGATGTGATTACGAGGCACGGCTTAGTTTGTGCTCAATGGCTATTTTAGAAAAGATAGTGCAATACTGCAGGAGCTGAGACCATGGAATAGAATATTCCAATTCGAATTTGTTAAGACTAAATATTGTGTGCACCTTGCCTATCATCATTGAATCCAGTGAAAACTAAACAAGCTTTGACAAAACCAATAGTTCTTGCTTTATGTGACCTGTTGGCCTTGTTTTTTCTAGCCAGGGTGCATAGCAAAAAATAAGTCTTAGAAACATTTGCTTGCATCATTTTGTATGTGCATGTATATCTCACCATGCATAGACATGCCTAAAAAAAACTGCAGGTGCTTTTCTTTTTCTTTTTTTGGTTATTGATCCAAGTTGGGTTGATAACTAAAATGAGAATAACGCCTCTAAAAGCATTTTTAACGATAAAGCAACAGAGGAGAGAGGGGACACCGAAGGAACATGGGAGTCGAAAGATAAGTGATAGGGCTGGACTAGGAGGGGGCGTAAAAGCAACAGGGGAGTGTGGGAGCGAAATCACATAGGGAGTGGAGAAAAGGACATGGTGGACCTGAGTGGGGGAAGTAATGTGGAGAAGCACACAGATAAGCACAGGAGGGCAGGGAGAAGCAGTTGGACAACAGAGAGCAACACGGAGCGCAGAGGGAGAAATGTAAACAAGGGAGACAGCTCAAACATGTGAGCTCTAATGGAGTGCTTCACTCACAAGAAAAAAAGTAGTGCTTGAAAATCAGTCAGTGAAGCCAGCCAATCAAAAAGATTATAAAGAGGCAATGGTACATGACAGTGATTACATACAGGATTGATAAGCTTGGACACGAATAAGCACCAGACAAATGAGTTACAAGGAAAGCCAAACAATGGCAACCAGTGGGAGGGCTCCGAACCCCCCCTGTGTTCTCGGTAAACCACAAAATACCACATAAAAGACAGAGCATGCGCTGTCTAGTTGGCTCAACCTAAAAAAAACAGTCAAGATCACATTTGAAATATTTTTCCAACGGGTTCTCGACTTTTTGAGACTGAATATTTTTTACACAGGATTCAGTGCAAGGCCGACTAAAACATGGAGTCTCCCAAACATTCTAAAACGATATACATAAAAAAAAAAAATCGACCATACTTTAATGAAAACTTTTGGACAAAAACACTTGAAATTATAAGCTCAGAAAATGCCCTTTGGTTGTAGCAGAATTTTAGACTGGATCTTCTTGTAACTCTCAATGTAGTAATGAGGGGAAAAAATGGCTGCAACAATGATGCTGTTTTCCTGTAGTGCTCAACAAATAATGAACTTTTGTACATAACCTAGATCCCACAACACATGTTGTAAATGTTATATTTTAGAAAAGAGACCCTTCTCACCAAAGAAATCATTCAAGGTGAGTTGGCCATGTTTTGCTATCAGCAGCAGATTTTTAGCCTGGTTTTCGAAATTATCTTGTTTAAGTAATATAGTGTTTGAAAAAAAGAAGTGCTCTTTAAAAAAAAAAAATTCTGCCCATACACGTTTTTCGCTTCTAAGTAACTCAAGTATTTTATTACAGATTGAAAATCAACAGTAAGAGAAACCAGTTGGTCCGGGAGCTAGAAGAAACCACACGGCTAGTTGCCACATTGCATGCACAGCTAAAAAGGTATGTTTCATCATTGTGCAAAAAGCTATTGGAATCAAATGCATCTTAATGACGTCCAAAATTCAAATTAGAAGTAAGTAGTATATTTATTGGATTATTAAATTGAGCTAGAAATGTTTAAAGCTCAAGACAAAGTGATGACAGTAGTTGTGCCATACCACGTTTTTTTTGCAAATGGGGCATATGTCCTAGAGCAGTAAAGTCAACACAATTGTATTATAGCCAGTGGTAGCATCATCACCCACAATAAATGTGCAACTGCCAAAAAACACTGTTATAGAAGAATGTAGAGCAAAATTGGTAATCATTTATTTTATGTACCTCTTCGCTACCCTTAGCCATTGTAATGTTAGTCAGTTCGCTGACACGTTAAAGGTTCGATGGACCTTTTGACTGCGCTTAGAGTAGTTCCCACCCTAAGACCCAGTTTCAGTACCAATCAGTATCAATCAATAGCATCAATAATCTTGGGAGTCAATAATTTCAACGCACCATGACCCCTTGGCCATAAATAACCACACCGTTATGTAAAAAGAATGGCATGTTTGGGCTTCATGCAAAACAATTTAGTCAACACAAATTTGGAAAAACATCTAACTGTGGCTTTATCAAATTTAGCGGTTGGTATCTAAAGACAAAAGCAAATAGACATAGCAATCACTAACATAGTCCTATACCTTGCCTCAGTATGGTTCAGCAAGCTGCGACAGTCTTCGTCAGTTGGACTTATGTTCGGTCAGCATGGCATGGCATTGGACTCAGCAATAAAATTCAAGACAGAAATGTCTCAGGATTTATAATAGAATGTCGCTTCTCGGCCACAAAGTTAGGAAACATGGGGTCTCTCTCCTCTCAGTGAATCCTGGATAAGTTAGGTTCCCTAAAACCCCTTCCCACATTGCTATTGGTCAAAGAATCATACATTTACATTCAGTCCTATGAAAGTAGAACCTCAGATCTAAGATATAACTAAACTGTCTTTCACATGCTGATGACTGGCTCCTCTTCTCCCTTTCTGGTCGTTGGGCTTGTCAGGTAACAAATTTGTATCAGCTTATACCCCAGTCAGTGCATCCATTGTTAGTTCCTGGGAACATCCCCTTTACACATATTAAGTTTTACAAAGTATTAATAGCTAGTACAACATTTTCTATCAAGCAGTTCTCATCGGAAATAATGTTTTGCTACTAACATTTGGCCAACGCAATGGAAAATTACAAATCTAATTCTCTAAGCATCCATTTTATGATTCCTCTAAACAATGCAACTTGACATGAGGCTGCGCAACTAGGCCCAAGATCTCGCTAACTTAAGGCCTATGATTAAATAAAGCAAATACATAATACATGATCATTAATATGACATACTACTACTTTCATCCAAACATGAGCGCTACATTTTACATTAATAATCAGTTAATAAAGACACTTCATGATTTTTGGTGGTCACTCAAGTAGGTACATTTTCAAAGTTGTGTATTATTTCTCTATATTAATTCATTTTCTATGCAGATTTAAGATTCTGAATACATGAATATTCATTAGTAAGATTTCAATGTTAACAATTTGAACTTGTGACCTTTAAGCGTTCTTTTCTCTCAGCCATCCTGTTGGCAGGTGCTAGATCCCAGAAAATGCCATTAGGCCTGGCATGTCCAAATCCTTAAGTGGCAATATTTTAAATAGTTGATGGATATGCCCACAAAACACAACAATAATTAAAGTCCCTACATTTCACATCATTTCCTCCTGTTAGTATTTCTTACTATGAATGTTGAGCCCCCAGATGAATTGTTGTTAGCCCCTGGCAATTCCTTTAGGAGGTACATTTTGTGTTACATTTCAGAGTTTTTGTTTTTACTGACTGATATTAATATTGATAGAGATCATGCATTACAGTACTTGTTACTGGTATTGTCCTACTTAAATCAGTAAAACAATCAAGGTTTGATGGGCCACAGTGCTAATTCTTTAGTAAAATGCTTCAGAGTTCCTCCTAGGACCCAAAGAATTACTTGACTTGTAAAATGGCCAGCTAATCTGCCATAGACGTTGCATTGCTGAAATCATATCAGCACTTCTAAGCAGTAATAAAGAAAACGTTGTAAAAAACGTTGCAAAACTGGTGTGTTATTTTCCCTCAAATATCTTAATGCGTGGAATTCAGTGTGAGTGCTGGAGGGATGAATGTGTACCAGATAATTGTTTTAACCACTGAAGTTATCCACGTTATGTTTAACTTCCTTGTATATTCACATATCTTTTCTGGATATAGTGAAAAGTAGACACCCATCTGGGCCTGCGTGGAATCCCTAGTGGAAAGTAATCTTCCCTGCATCTCTGAATAGCATGTGCATTTTACCATTTTTATGAGGTGTCATGGCAAGTAAATATTTGATTAATGCTTTTCATTTGTTTGTTTCAAATACCTTTTGGAAAAATGTAAAGGCATCTCAGATATCTGAAGTTGTTTCCAAAGCTCTCCATATTGTGGACTGGAGCCAGTTTCTCGCAAGCAGCTGTAGTTGCCAGCTAGACTTGTGTTAATAAAGCGAGGAGGCTAATGATCCAGGCTTAGTCTCTGGGTTCTGAATAGTAACTTCAGTTGGACTCCCAGCTGACTAGCTCATTGTTTGTCCAGACCTGCCGTTAGCCTTTGTTAGGATTGTGGAACTTTTAATGAGCCATGGTCACATTATGGCACATTCATAGGGTAGGGGATTTGAATGTCTGCTCAACAGCAATGGCAGTTATGCGTTTTGTTTGTAACTTGGCATGTGCGCAGCTGGTCTTAAACCCAGGCTATATGTGGATCTTTTCATGTTCTCATACCTGTCTCTATTTTAGACCTATTTCTAACCAAAGATGGAGCAGTTGATTAATTAGTCAGTGGTTCCTGCGTGGTGTACTAGTGTACATATTAGGTCTGGGAGGAAGTTTCAGCATTAGCAGGATGTGAATTCTGAAAAATGTAAAGGTTATTATAAATTCGAATAGCAAGAACATGAAAATGAGGCCCTTCTCACATGTTGATGTCAGTATACATCTCCAAATGTTGTCATAGTTCCTAAAGAAATATTGTGACAAACGTAATACTTTGTGATAATCACAATTCTAATTTTATGGTCTGGGGAATAACTAAGCCACTAGTTGTTTGAGTGGGTTACGATGAAATGCTACTTACGCCACCAACATATATTATTGTGCATACTCACAGCAGCTGCTGGAATGGTGTGAACTGTTACCACTGAGTTTTCGAACACATTATATACTGAGAATACTGATTGTTTTTTTTCTTCCACAGTTTATCCACCAGCATGCTTTCCCTGTCATCAGGTAGCAGTCCTGGATCTCTGGCATCGAGCAGAGGATCTCTTGCAGCATCCAGCCAAGACTCCTCAACCTCAGCTAGTTTTACTGACCTCTACTATGAGCAACTCGAACAGTTGGACTCGGAGTATCAGAGCAAAGCTGAGTTTTTACTCCAAGAAGGGACTGTTGGGTACAGGCCTTCTGGTGATATAACTACTATCCATGAGAATGAGGTGGCCAAACCTCGGAGGACAGAAAACGGCAATCGGGTTCAGCTTCTAAGATCTTTATCTGGTACGCCCCGGTCAATGACATCACTATCCCCGAGATCATCATTGTCCTCCCCTTCTCCCCCCTGTTCTCCACTGGTGATTGACTCACTGGCCACTGGAGATGCCTTTCTGAGCCACATGGACTTTGATGATGCTGAGCTGAATATGAACCTTTCAGAGCTTGATCTTAACACTGGAAATGAGATCTACAAATTGGATAGGCTGGAGGCTGAAGACAAAAATCTGACACAAGGTAGCTATTTACAGAAAAATTGGAAATTTGGATGGTTGTTGCAAAGGCCATTTGTCAGTCAAGACAGGCTGTGTTTTTTCCCCAAAAAGGTCACAACATTTTAAAAGAATATATCTGTCTTGATGTATATTTTCAGACAGAAATCCAAAGAATTTTACATTGCACGTGAATATAACAATTTATCAGCATATATATATTTATTTATATATATATATATATATATATATATATATATATATATATACACACACACACACATATACACAGTATGTACATGAAATAACTATTTAGACTTTAAAGGGGGTGTCTGGTGACTGAGGTTAACAATATTGCTACCAAGCTGACACCATCAAACAATGAACATTCTGAAATGCCAGTCATTGGTTATTGTTCGCAGTGGAGAACTGGGTGAAGAACTATTTCTTTCTTTTGGATGGATGCCCTCTTTCACTAAAGTTCCTCTGAAGCAATGAGTTAAGATTTGCTTAATACAAATGTACTTTAGTTGAGATGATGGTACCATTTTTGTTCCAACACAAATTAAATAGATCAAAAATCTATGTTTATAGTTGTGCATTGATGTACAACATGGGAAGATGGTTTAGGGCTCTTTACCTAAAAATGTTTATAGGTTGTTCTAATTTGTGGCCTTTTTTCAGTCAGATTTGACTAGATCTGAATGAGTAGATAAAGGTCCTCTAAGCTTCTGTTACTGCATCTTTGTCCACCTACTTCTCTGTGTCCTATTTCCCCCCTCTTACTTTCCAGTACGCAACTTGTCTCTTACCTTCTATTACATTCTTTTTAACTAACATTGTCTACTACTGAGCATCTATCAAGTCTTCAGGCCATGTCATTTTCTGTTAACCGCCAGCACCTTTTGCGAAAAACTAGCACTACATCACCTAAGAAAACTGTCTCGACCAGTCCTCATTCACCTCTTTACATCATCGGCATTGATGTTGCACCAGTATTTTAAAATTAAAGAATGTTTAGGCCTGACATTAGCCGAGGCCTTTTGATTTTATGGTTAAGTAAAATGCCCATTGGAATGCACGGAGGTGGGGGGGGATAAATGGGGAGCTGCACCCAACAAAGCTTGCTGCTCCTGCCCCCCCCCCCTTGCCATCCATTGTCCAAGTCCATGCCCCCTTGTTACAGCCCTGTGTGGCCATTGTTCCGCCCCTACCCTTTCTGCCTGTCCTGAACAATTAGCTTTCTTGCCCCATCCACCTCCTCCCTACCCTCTGTTGTTTGAGTCCATGCACCAGCCCTCTCTCTCATGCCCTGCATGGTCCAGTGTGCTGCCACTGCCCTCCATTTAGCTTGACCCCCCTGCCCACTCCTCCTGCCCTCTGTTGCCTAATTCTATGCCCTCTCGCTTAGCCTCTGTGCTTAGCTTTCTTCCCCAACCCTCCTTCCCCCTGCCCTCCGATCTCTGTGTGCTTGCCCCAGCTCCCTTCTTTTTGCTCACCGTGTTGCATGGACCTGTCCCTGGCTCTCCTATCTACTCTAGGTGTTCTGTTGAGCTGCCACTGCCCCTCCCACCTGACTAGCATGGTCAGATGACTGCCACCAGTCCCTGCTCCCTCCACCTTGTCTAAGTTCCATGTCCTTGTTCCCGCCTTCCTGTCATCTATGGCCCATTTTGCTGCCACTTACTTCTGCCCTCCATGCTCTATTGTGCTGCAACTGCTCCTCCTGCCTTCCCTTCATGGTCTGTTCTGAAGGCTCTTCCCCTTCCCTCTCTTGTCTGTGTCCAGCCTCTACCCATCCCTTCTGAGCTCATTGGTCCTTTGTGCATGCCGCTGCCCCCTCCTGCTTGCCCACCATTGTCTTTTGTACTGCCACAGCCACTCCCACCTGCCCTGTGTGGTCAGTTTGCTGCCCTTTACCCCCTCCCACTGTCCCTCCATTGTCTATGTGTATGCCATTATAGTCTCACAGCTGCCTTTCATGGTGTGTTGTGTTTCCAGTGCCCATCCCGCTTGCCCTCCATGGTCAATTTGTTACTCCAGCCCTGCCGCCTTGCCCTCTGTTTTCTATGTGCAGGCCCCTATCCCCTCCCACCTACTTTTTCTAGTCCGTTGCCGTGCCCCTGCCCCCTCCCCCTCCCACCTGCCTTGTGTGGTCCGTTGCCGTCCCTCCTACCCTTCTTATTTCATTATGCTGCAACTGTCCCTCCTGTCTGTCCGGTATTGCAAGCTTGCTGCCCTTGCCTCTCTCCCCTCTACTCTCTGTTGTCCATGTGCATGGCTCTGTTCCCTCTCTATTGATTTCCATGGTCTGTTGTGCTGCACTGCCGTCCCGCTTGCCCTGTGTGGTGTATTTTGCTGCTGCAACCCCTGATGCCTGCCCTGTAAGGTCAGTTTGGTGCCTCTGCCCATCTCCCTCCTGCCCTGTTATCCGAGTCCTTGCCCTATCCCATTCCTCCTGCCCTCAATGATCCAATGTACCATACTTGCCAACATTGTGAACATAGTAAGAGGGAGATTTTGAAAAAAGAAATCTAGGGAATTGATTTTTCCCACTGACTTACATCAGGGGTGTGGAATTTATTAAAATATCTACTTGTCCAGGGGACAGGTTGCTTCTCAAATCTACTTGTCCTGTAAAAAGATCTACTTGTCCCTTTGGTGCCATGTAGTGTGGCGACAAATTATGGCAGCAATCTCATTATGTAAGAGCTCTGATAATAGCTCTGATTATGCCAGGGCTACTACCATAGTAGGGCTTGAATACTTGCAGTTTTAATCCCTACTGTAGCAATTTCCTTATTTTGCCACCTTTCTTCAGATCTGCATACTGGGGCTGGAGGAATCAGTAAGCAATAGTTCCAGGGCTGGAATGCCTTTGAGTCTGCAAACCTACTAACCTGCATGTTATAAAGATTTTCACCAGCTTCTCTCTAATATTTTCTCATAATAAGAAAGGTTGGACATTTACTCCTGACAATGGCAGAATTAGAACTTCTTCCAGGGTTGGGAAGAAAGTGGCCGGAGGGAAAATGAACTTGCAAATGCTCAATAGATTTTCACATGAGCAAATCTACACATGCGTATTTACCCATGCTAAAATACAGTTCACAAATATTTTATAGGGGTACGACATATACCATGGGTGCACATTTGTGACTTTAAGAATTTTGGGCCACATGTAGGTAGGTTCAGATTTGCGAGTCGCAAATTGCGAGTCGCAAATCCGAATGTAGGATGGTGTCCCTGACACCATCTGTGATTCGCAAGGGCTTCGCAAATGCCCACCTAGTGAATAATCATGAGGTGGGTCGCAATTTGCGACCCCCTTGCGAATAGCAGCCCTCACAGGGATGGTGGCCCTCTTGGAGACAGCAGACCACCATGTCTGTGACTGCTTCCTTAAAGGAAAACGAGATGCATAACAAAAACGAAAAATGAAACGCTTTTTTTCATTTTTTCAGAGCAGGCAGTGGTCCACAGGACCACTGCCTGCTCTGAAAAGATTTTACAGTGACATTCACAATGGGAAAGGGGTCCCATGGGGACCCCTTCCCTTTTGCAAAAGTGTTAGCACCCATTTGAAATGGGTGCAAACTGCGATTTGTTTGTGCCGGCGGTCACAAAACAATCCTACATTGCACTGCGAGTCGCAATTAAGAAGGGAACACCCCTTCCTAATTGCGAGTCGCAAACCCGTTTTACGATTCGGTAACCAGGTTACTGAATCGCAAAACTGGGTTTGTGCATCGCAATGTGCTTTTTGCACGTCGCAAACAGCGAAAGTCGCTGTTTGCGACATGCAAAAAGCTACCTACATGTGGGTCTTGGTCCCTAATTAGGTCTGGTGTTAACAAAGACATTTTGTTTTTATTAAGCTTCTATTTCTCTCTCTTTCGGCTGGCTTTACTGTGAGTGATCGCATTCTGCTCTTCCACAAGGAGCATATTGGCACACAAAGTAGTTTTGTTCAGTGTCAGGAACTACAGTGGCAATCAGTGACGTAAAGAAACTGGAGGGTGCTCCTTTGCAAAGAACATGGAGGAGCCCCCTCTCCAGACTCACTCAGGGCAGGTGCTGTGCTGAAGGGGCCCCCTGGAGGGCGGCTGCGGGGCCTTTGTTATGCCACTGGTGGCAACATGTGCTTTTAGAGTTCAAAAACTTTTTGGGGTTTTTTTGCCAGTGTTTGTTACAATGTTGAGGGCCTGGTAGCTCCCACAACAATAAAGTGTTACAAAAGCCATGTCAAAACAAGACACGCATTGATGAAACTAAAAGACTTATAGAAATGTCAGACCAGTTGGCTTTGTCAGTGTTTGTTTATTTTCATGCTTCCCATATTCGTGTTGAAAATGGTTACACTGATTTTCCATTAGAAAGATTTTTGGGAAATACTAGCATGCACCAACACATTTTACTAAATGACACTTCATTTGCATCTAATCAGAGAGCATTCTGGGAGCATTATAGTTAGCCTCATAGCCTAAACTTTTCAAACATGTGTATACACTTTTTTTTTTGTACTGGAACCAACGTCAGTAGTGAAGTGTGACCTTAAAACATTTATTTACAGCACTCACCCTAATAATGAAGGCTTTCAAATAATGAACCATAAATACAAGTTCGAACAGCATTACCTTTTGGAAACACATTACCTCAACTGCAGAGAGTTCCACTCTCTGTAAACAGGCAGCCAAAGGGTTTGTGCTGCAGAGGGTTGGGCCTACTTGTCCCAAGGACAAAGTAAACATAAAAACTTGTTGCCCTTGACCCCAAACAAGATGTCCCGGGCGTCGGGCGATAGGAATTCCACATCCCTGTTACATTGAAAAAGAGGAGATGTTAGTCTGGAGACAGATAAAATAAAGCTCTTTTGGGCTTAAAAACATCCACAGTCTCTTGCCTGAATCGGATCTTTTGGCATGTATGGTTCTACTGCCACTGCCTCTTTCTTCTGCACTCAGTGGTCTGTTATATTGCCACAGCTTCTCATGTCTTTCCTGTATGGTTGGTTTATCGTCCCTGCCCTTCATGGTCCATTGTGCCGCCACTGCCCCTCCTGCCTGCCCAGCATGTTCAACTTGTTGCCGCTGCACCCTCCTCCATGTCCTCAATTATTCGAGCCCGTTCCCTTGATATCTGCCTCTCTACAGGATTCCAGTGAACAACTAGATTGTTGACATTCTATATTTATTACAAACGTGTGGCATGCCTGATGTCATCTTGATGTAATCAAAGTAGTAATACCCAAAGCATTTCCTCTAGAAATTATAAAAATGAGAGGGTCTTATTCCTATAGAAATTACGGTTACTGCTCTAAAAAAACTAAAATGACGACAAATTTTCTGAGTTGTCAAATAGCGGCAAAGCACTTTTAAATTGTTTGCTATCTTGATGTTTTTTATCCAGTTGATCACTTGATTAAACGTTACACTTAATTGTTTTTAAACCCCCCCCCCCCCCATCTCCTTATTTGCTACAGTATCCTCAGTAGAAAATGCTTTTAGTTTTTCACTTCGATTCCATCAAAATGGTGGTGGAATGTGCCACACTTTTGGTATAAATTCAGAATGTTAGCACTCTAGTTGCCCATTAGAACACTGCAGTAAACTGCTGATCACCTGGGAGTAACTGTCTGCTGCTGGTGTTGAAAGTGCATGTTTTAATGTCAGAATGTGCTAATGAAATTGAACAAGAGCCTACTTGAGAGCTGACTTTAAACGTGTCCTAATTTTTCTTTCTACAGCACTAACCATAATTTCTATGAAAAAATGAAACCCCACATTTTGTTCCTTTCTAAATTAAATGTTTTAGGTTTTAACAGTTTGATTCAATCAAGATGCCTTCAGGTGCACAGCACTTTTGTCATAGGTAAGACTGTTAGTGCTATAGTTCTTTTAGAACGCTCTAGGAGGCTGCAGAAGAACACATGGAAATCAACTGACGGGCTTCTCTTGTTGGAAATACAAGAGAAAGATATTTGAGAACTCACTTAAAATGTGTCCTAATTTTTCTTTCAATGGCACTAACCATACTCTCTGTGACAAAATTAACCCCCTCATTCTGTTCCTTTCTAAATTAAATGTTTTAAGTTTTACCAGTTTGATTCAATCAAGATGGCTTCAGGTGTGCAACACTTTTGTCATAAGTAAGACTGTTAACGCTCTAGTTCTTTAGAACACTCTGGGAGGCTACACAAGGGAATCACCTGATGGGCTGCTCCTGTTGGAAGTACATGTTTTACTGAGTTGGCAGACTTCATTCTCATAAGGCTGAGAAAGACAGTGTGAATTTACAGAAAAGATGCTCTCATTTTTATGCTTCTGGAGCACCTTCCATAACCTCTGTGGAAAAATTATGAAAAAACAGTTTCCTCTCAAACATAATTAAGAAATCCCAGCAGAAGGTTTTTCACAGGGTAAAATCGCCTTAGCAACAAATGATTTATATTGTAACTAAAATTTATTATAACCCTTAATATGTTCTCCTTTTTGTATTCCTCAAAACCTGCCATTCACTACAGTACATTTCAGTAGGGTGCTATTATGTATATTCATCCCAAGATGGCTGCCATCACTTTCTGATTGAAGTGCTGACAGCTAATCAGATCTCACCATGAGATACGTGCCCAAGCTCTGCCCAGATTTTCTTTTACTTTAACATCTCAAAAAATACTGAATTAGTTTAAACCATACAACAAAAAGCGGGCTTTCTGTACCAAGAGCTACCTTCCTGACAAATTTAGTTTAAATCCATTCAGCAATTGGGCTGCAGTCGTCTAAAATCTTAATGGGAATTAACGTGGGAAATGCACTTTTTTGATCTCGCCTCTTTTTCTTGGTCCCCACTTGACGGATCACCCTGAAACTTTCCATGCACAGCTAGACTCAACAAGACACTGTTTTTGGAAATTGTCATGAAGTTTTGTCAAACGGCACCAAAGATATAGCGAAGTCAAAAATTGCTTTCCCTATGGAAACCAGATCCTAACTATACATACCTCCTGGCGACCACCAGTAGGATATATACACATTTCGACCTTTGCAGTCTTTTTCACAGCCATGAGTGAGGTAATATTTGAGGTCAAAAGCAGTGCATTGCGGGGGTGTCAGTTATAGTCCGTTTCGGTAGCTGTAACTGCTCAATTTCACTGGTTTTGTCTGAGTGAAATGTGAGTCTAACTATAATGTACCTGTAATCTTGATTTTTTTTTTCAGTGAATTTGTATGTTTTATTTATTCTAGGTCCTAACTATATTGCCTCTTTAACCTTTGTTTTTTCAGTGAATTCCTAAGGTTTTTTTTTTATGTTGTTTCCTAACTATAAAGTCTCTGTAACCTTTGTTCCTTTTACGGGAATCGCTAAGGTTTTTTGAATTTTATTTCCTTACTGTAACTACTAACCTTTTAACAGTGAGTGTGTGTGAGTGCATAAGTGTCTCAGCAGGTCTGTGGGTGGGGGTGAGAGTCTGAGTGGGTGCATGAATTTTTTAAATGGGTCTATGGGTGGGTGTCTGAGTGGGTAACTGTTACTCATGCACTAAGGTAACTATAACTTATGCTCCTGCCATGCAAAGTTTTTTCATGAATACACCCACTGCAAATGTTATAGTGATATTATCAATTATGTCATAGAAGATGTCATGAGTGATGTAATATGTGGGTAATTAGAAGTGCATGGCTAGGACATGATTTGTAGTTACCTTAGGGCATGTGTGGCCCCCCCTCACCGAACATATTATTAACCCATCCTCCAGGGTCATATATATATTTTAAAGGCGGGTGCCGTGTGGCATCTTCCCTTGCTGAGCCCCTTAGGGCCTGGGGGACCCCATCCACCAGGGCTGTTTTTTTTTTAATTAAAAAGGAGTGGTCGCATGTTGCCCACCCCCCCACCCCTTCCGGAGCCTTGCTGGGCCCTGGGAACCTCATCCTCCAGGACCTCTATTAAAATTAAAGCGGTCCACTCTCCCCCGAGTTGATTTCAGTTTCAGGTACCCCATCCCCCATTACCAAGCATATTTGGAGAAGGATGGGTGCAAATGGTCCCCTCCTTAGGCCGATTTCATCCTCAGGGACCCCATTCCCTGGGGCCTGGTGATATTTGGAGGGGGGAGGGTACATGGCCCCCTTCCTTGACCCAGTCCCCCGGGGCCCAGCAAGTAAAGGTGGTGACTTGGTGCCCACCTAGGTCACCCATCTTTCTCTTGTTCGGGCCGTGGGGGAGCCGAAGGTCCCCACTGCCCCAGCCGGCTCACCGCATCCAGTGGGAGCTGACACTGCTCCCGCCTGCAGGGTGCAGTCTCTAATGTTGCTCCCTCCAGACAGGAGCAACATTTTGATCTATTTCTCAGGTAAACAGATCTAAAGTCCGCTCCCAGCAGGTGGGAGCATTTTTGAAGCTCCTCCCTGCTGGGAGCAGACTTGGTGTTTGCTTCTGCTTTGTAGGAGTTTTGAAAATACTCCTGCCAAGTGTGAGCAAACACAGGCTTCCCTGCCTGTGCCTCTGAGGGCAGCGACACTGCAATGTTCCAGAGATGGGCTCCCTGGGGCCATTAATGGCCCTGGGGCTTTAGAGACTTGGGGAAGGTATCCACTTCCCCCTCCAAAACATGCCGGGTCCAATCCCCAGGCCTGAAAATGGCCTGGGGATGGGGGCTGCATGCCCCCCTCACCTTAAAAAATGGGCCAAGCCATAGGGGATGTCCTATGTGAGGTCATAAGCAGTACATTGTGGGGGCGTAAGTTATAGTTAGCCCTGGTAACTATAACTGTTGAATTTCTATGGTTTTCTATGAGTGAAAACTGAGCCTAAGTATAATGTCCCTATAATCTTTTTTTTTTTTCTTCAGTGAATGTCTCAGGTTTTTTTAATTCTATTTCCCCACTATAATGTCCTGGTACCATTTGTTTTTTTTCCATGAATTTCAATGTTTTTAATATTCTGTCTTATAACTATAACGTCCCTTTAACTTTTGTTTTCTTCAGTGTATTTTTTTAACGTTAAGTAATTTTATTTGTTTTACGTTAAACCAACCACCGATGCAGGCACGCTGGGATTTGGCCACAGGACCTGGCTGCGGACAGTCCCTACAACCAATCCTTAATGAGCACCCAACCACATGCCATGAACGGCTTCAGCTGAGTCTCAAAAAAAGGAAAGAAAAAAGAAAAGGAAGCAGGGTACTGCTACCCTTGGTGCAGGGGTCCACAAGGGGCCTCCCCACGGCTTAAAAGTATTTTTTTTAAATCACAGCACATACGTGATTTTTACAGTGATTGAGGGAAAGAAAAGCAAGCACGGTCTCCAACGCTTGCTTCTTTTTTCTTCTTGCCCTGGGTGTGCCAGGTCTCGGGGACATAGCAAATAAAAATAAGAGGGGAGGGTGCACCGGCCCCGCTCCAATGGCTTATGAAAGCCCTGGGAACCACCACCTCCCCTGGGCACTGCTTTTTAATTATGTGGGGGTGCCTGCCTGGCACCTTACCAGGGACTGCTACCATTCCCTCCCTAGGGTAGATGTAAATAAATTAATGCAGTGGGCCCTTGCGGGGCACTGAGAAATTTGTAAGAGGGAGGGTCCATGCTTGCAGGCCCAGGGACTGCCACCTCCCTGGGGCAAAACATCTTTAATACGGGGCCCACGCAGGTTCCCCCTGCAGTCCTGCATGGGCAAAACATGTTAAATTAATATGGGGGCCCATATGCCCCCCCCCCAACTACTCCAGGGACCGCCACCTCCTGGGGCAAAGAATTTGATATATGGGGTGGCAGCACAGCTCCCGCACCCCTCGGACCCCCACCTCCCCTGGGCAAATCATACAAGTTATATAGGGGGGTCACACAGCCCCCCACATCCCCAGGAGCTGCCCCGGGCCGAAATAAATTAATATAGGGAGCCTGTCGTGGACCCCTGGCCCCAGGGACCACTACCTCCCCAGGGCTAAATTCAGTGATGGAGGCGGGCTGTGTGGCCCCCCTCATGGAGCAAGAGATGGCCATGGGGACTGCCACCCCCCCAGGGCTGGCTCCTGCTACATCCCGAGGTGCCCACCCTCGGGATGTAGCCCTTTGCTTTTGTAAACGCAAATATAACTCTGCTTTCCGTAAGTGAGAACTATCAAACTACTCCTGCTTGCAGAAAACTGAGTTTTGATCTGTGTCCCTGCACGCAAATAGGTGTGCAGGGAAACAGATGAAAACATTGCTTCCACAAGCAGGAAGCTGCTAGTTAAAGCAGCTTCCTGCTTGCAGGAGCAATGTCGACTCCCCCAGGATGCGGGGTGTCGACTAGGACGCTGGGGCCTTTAGGCTCCCCCCGTGATGTGTATACACACATACACTCTCACTCATATATACCCCCCCTCACCTCCTGGGGTGTACAAAGACCACAATCACATACATAGTAGTTGTCTTCAGTACTTTGACTGCTATGGCAATGTGTAATTTTTGAGAATAAAATATTTGTGCTTTTAGTCATTTTTAGGGTCGAGCCTGCGTCGCATGCGCTCGTGCATGCGTATCTCTAGTTAGACGCTTTAGGTATTAGAAAAAGGCTCGGAGCCCCGTTGACGTCACTTCAGTGTCTTTCATTGGCAAGTTGGCTTGCCTGTCAGAATCCGCTTCTTTTGATTAGTGGAAGGCACGCATACGTCATGCCTTTTCCGGTGGTTAGCCCTCCTCGAGCGCAGCGACCAAGTACAGGCTCGCTGGGTTTGTGGACTACTTTTTCTCTATTTTCGCAGCGAGATCTCGCTGGGCAGAAGTCGAGCGATTCTCATACCATCGACCTTGTTTACACAGTTAATTGCACTCTTGCCGGTTACGTTCATAATTGCACTTTTGCCGATAGGTATTATTACATGTGAACTGAAGCAGCGCGATCACGCTGTTTTTTTCTTTTAATGCAAAAAAAATCCAGTTGGGAGTTTACAACTGTTAACAGCTGTAACTCCGACAAATGCGAGACCCTAGTGCATTGCAAATGCTTTTTTTTCATATTGGAGAGGGCACAGTAGCTACTGCAACATTAACATTTTACAAACAAAATGGGAAATAAAATCAACCAAAAGACTGGTAACAAACACCAGACCATAGTGACTTTGCCTTTACTTGTTGTTTTCACTGATCATGCTCTCTATAATTGTATTTCTTACAAAAGTGTACAGAGGTAATATAACTGTTCAGTCAGTGTCTGGCATAGACATGCTAAAGGGCTCTGTTGCCTGAACCCAGCACCCCATTCAAAGTATTTTAATAAAGAAAGGGCCAATGCATTGGTTTAAATATCCCAGTCAATAAAAATGTTTGTGTTTGTTTTGTGAGACAGATCCTTTTCCTTATTTGATAGTGAAATGAAAATGAATGTTTTGGAACAGAACGTTTAATCCTCAGGAAAATGACTCATTTCAGATTACCAAATTTTCTACAGGTCCACAAGTGATCCGAGGAGTGGGTCTGAGGGCCCCATTTTTATACAGGGTGGTAGATTTGAAATGGGAGACCCAATGTTAACCTATGGGAGAGGTAGGCCTTGCAATAGTGAATAATGAATTTGGAGTTTTTCACTGCCAGGACATGTAACACTTAAAAGCGCATGTCCAGCTTATTAAATACAAAGCACCCTACTCAGTGGACTGTTTAGGTCCCCCCTGGTGGTGACATGTATTAACAAGCATTTGCAATGCAACGGGTCTCTCGTTTGCTCATGTTAGAGCTGATCGCGTTGTAAACTCCTAACCCGACTTTTCATCTATCGGCAAAAGTGCTTTTATGTATGTAACCCGAAAAAGTGAAATTAACTGTGTAAAGCGCTCGACTTCTGCCAAGCGAAATCGTGCTAGGAAAATAGAGAAAAAGTAGTCCACGATCCGACAGAAAAAAGCAAGCCTCGCATGTTTTCTGTACTTGGTCGCTGCGCTCGAGGAGGGCAAACCACCGGAAAAGGCATGACGTGAGCATGCCTTCGACTAATGAAAGCAAGCAGATTTTACTAGGCAAGTCCACGAACCAATCAAACACACTGACGTGACGTCGACTGGGCTCCGAACCCTTTTCTAATAACGAAAGCGTCTCGCTGCGATACGCATGCGCGAGCGTATGCAATGCAGGCTTGACCCTAAAAAGGAAGGTTTAGGCCTGGTGAAAGGTTTATTTTGCCAGGTGGAGATAACAGTTTAAAACAGCACACACAGGCTGCAATGGCAGGCCAGAGATGTTTAAAGGGGCATACATACACGGGTGGTACAATTAGTGTTGCAGGTCTCTCAGTGACATTTAATTTACCAGCCCTGGGTATATGGTTTTCCACTTTACTATGGGCTTAGAAGTAAATGAAATATGCCAATCAGTTGTAAGCCAAATGTACCATTTTTTAGCAAGAGAGCACAAGCACTTCAGCACTGGTTAGCAGTGGTAACATGCACAGTCCTTAAAGCCAGCAAAAACAAACTCAGCAAAACAGAAGGGGTGAAGGCAAAATATTTGGGGTGACCCTGCAGAGAGGGCCACATGCAACACTATTTATAACATGCCTGAATTAATTGATATGTTCTTGTTACTAAATAAACTACTTGTTTAAGGAAGACAGTGTTGGAACAAATGAAATATTTATTGTAACAGTTTTTAAGGCTCTTAACACTGCTACTGTCTATTTGCAGTGTCGGTGATTGCATACTTCGGACATGTTGAAAGATCCAATGAACTTGTTCAATCCTGTAAATAGACTGAAATATTTCCTAGTACTGCCAAATGGAAGGAACCTGTTTAGAAAACACTTTCTCTGGAACTAGCATTTACTTAGCACCAACAAAATACAATCAGGAACTCGACATAATTAACAGATGAAAAGGGATGTGGAAATGTGCACTACGGAAAGTTACAGAAGGGTTTTCAGTATTCTCTGTTGTGGTGGCCTGTTTCCCTTGCAATAAGTTCTTATTGTCCTCTTTATTATGTCTGTGTTGTTTATTTTGTATTTAATACGATAACTGGGCAGCTAGATGGAAGGTTGTTACAATATAAGTGGAGTTTGCTATTCGTTTTAAAATAGTTTTTCTGTGAATGCCATTACATCATGCTCGGATCCTTCTGAGGCCAAGACCAGTCCATCCTGTCTGGTTTCCATTTGTCATAAAGAATCCTATCGAACACTGTTGTCAAAAGTTTCTACAATAACCTCTTAACATATGAACCATATCTTCTATCGTGTCTGTACTGGCATTTTCAGCAAAATGTATTGTTTTTGGTAATTTATACAGCATTTCATACCGCCTCTTCAGCTGCGAGGCACTTCCAACGGTGGCGAATTGGTTACTGTTGTCCAAAGTGCTAACTTGAAGTGCTAATTGAGAGTCAGGTTTCGATAAGAGAATAATACATTTAAGTGACTGATAAGTATTCATACACCTAGAACATCCTCTCTACAGTTAACAGTCGGCTGTTAACCACATTTGGGGAGGATGGAATACAGTTTATTTCTCGCTGTCTTAATAGATTCTCCACTCACGATGTGATTCACACATCCAATGATTTTTCTTGTTTGGGCCAGGTTTACATTCTCATGGCGGAACTGCCGTGAAAGGGACTGGTGTTTCTGCAGCAGTGTCAGACGAATCGGTAGCAGGAGACAGTGGTGTGTACGAGGCATCCGTGCAAAGGTGAGGCATTTTTCTTAAATGAAGATACTTTAGACATGTTTATGCAGAATGGCCTGCCGCATAGGAGTATTGTTTGCAAAATGCAGAGATGCCACACTGTGCACAAGGACAAGGAAAACAAGATTTTTGACGTTTGGGTTTCTCATACAGAAGTCGCGTTTTTACAGTTTGTTTAATTTGCTGTGAGTTTTTGGAAAATGTGTTAAGTTTGTATTAGTGCAATAAAGTCTGCACTGTGTAATTTAGAGATTCAAAATCTAGTTATTTTGCTGCTCCTACATTAGAGCAGTGAAAAAATGAATTTCAAATGGATGTAACTGCAGGCATTGAATTGTGGCCTTCATGGGTACCCAAAAAGTTGAATGAAGTAGAGTAATGACGGAATACCATCTTCCTGTCTTCTCCTGTCTCCAGTGCGTAATTTGAGCGGGAGGAAGACGGTGGGGGCCACCAGCACTTACTTTTCCTCATCAGTCATATACTCAGAGAAAGAGATGGAAAAACACACAGATAGGAAAGACAGAGAATGACAGCAGCAGATTCACAAAGGAAGAATGCAGGAACCTCCAAGAATGAAATAATAGAGCAAGGAGTGTCTGGTGGTGGACTAAAGAAGCATAAGAGGGAGTTATGACAACCAGCCTTGGTATTTGCCACACCAACAGTTAATTGCACCAGCCGTGGGCTTCAGAGAAGAGTTCCAGGCACCAGCACGCATTCTTTTACAAACTAAGCACTGACTGTTTCCGAGTGATCACCTCGTTGTAGAGAGTGGACAGTAATGCTCTGCTCCTACCAACCTCCAACTTCCCGGCTTCCTTTGGGTAAATGTAGCCCATGGTTAAGAGGAAGGGTGAGAGCTATTCTGATTTAATTTTTCAAATGCATTTCCAGGAAGAGGAAACTATGATGGCAAGGTTGATTTTAAGGATGAAAGTTGTTTTTTTCTGTCTGAGAGCTAGAGGGAGAACCTTAACAGGACAGGGATAAGGACATTTTGTGTTTATCTCGCCTGTGAATTCTCTATTACCCAAAAAATCAGTGGGATTATCATACCAGTCCAGGTTTGGGGTGGTCTTATATATAACATAAAGTTGTAGAATTGGTACATATCTGTAATGGGCAGTGCTTCACCCTGAGGTACCAAGTGACATTGTAAAAAACTCTTGCTTTCCTTTATGTACCATATCATTTTCTCCACCTGAACACTTTGTTATATACAATGCAATGAAATTGATGAGTACCAACTGCAAATCTATATGTTGCGTATATAATCTGTATCACAGTGCAGTAAAAAACTGGAAGCTGTTGTCCAAACCTACCCATCTACAACTCGATAGAACATTCCCTCGCACCTTCCATGTCCACAGTATGGTTCTGTTGTCTTTTAGTAGATTTATTCAGTTTATCTGGTCTAAACCCTAGAGGCTCATTTAGCTATTTCAGTATCTGATATCTCGTATTATTTTACCTTCATGACTGTAAGATGTTTTAGAACAGGGTTAAAAGATTTTTATGTCACTTAAAGGAGAAAGTCTCCACATATCTGTTCTTATTATTGAATGGTGTTACTGAATTTCTTTGTGAAGTGTCTTGCTCCCATAATGATTGAAACTCATGGTGGAATGTGTGCTTTAAGAACCTGCTGTTTTAAAGTGTCTTTGGAAACAAGAGCACCATTCTCCCTTCACAAATTTGAAATTGTTGAAAATTATTTCAGATTGCTAGTTGATATTCTCACGTTTCAACTACACATTCTGCCTACCGGATTAAAGTTTAATCCCTAAAGCAGAAACTCCTTCAAAATTGGAATGATAATTATAGCTGTGCCTGATAAATTTAAATGGTCCAGCATGTCCAAGTAGTTACAGCATTATTATTGGAGTTAATTTTTCAATCATTGCAACAACCAAGATTTGAGCAAAACTGTCTTTGAATTGATTTGCTCTCTCACTCAGGGCTGTTACCAATACTTTGATTTTAGTGACACAATGCCAGAGCAGACTGGTCAATGAGTTTGGTTATCATGGTGCCATACTGATTGATGAATGAATTGAAAGACCCAGTCTGCTCTAACCTGAAAGGAAGAATCCACAAATGCTTCCTGCATCGATCCAGGGTGTTGGTATGGTTCTAGGCTGACGAGGCAAAGGAAGAACCACACTTTCAAAGGATGTACATCCTTCCTCTGTAGCAGTATGCACTTAGTCACATTCTCAAATGCATAGAAGTCAGATTTTTCTCAAAATGAATGGTTGATTAAGGATTCCTTACATTTTCGATCATTGGCATTGACTTCCAACAAGGTGCAGAAAGTGTGAAACCTTCATTATGGCTGCAGAAGACATGGGAAGATTATAATTCAGAGTAGAAAAGGCTCACCTACACTTATCCCAAAATGAAATTGTACACACTTTTTCAAGTGCTGCATTACTCTTCACACTGGTTTGTATGTGTTTATTTTTAGGCCCAGTCCGTCTGAAACTACAGTGTCTGATGTGGATGATACTGAGGTGATCGGAACCGCCAAAGTTCAAATTGGAATGAAGTGAGTGCTTAGACATAGTTCAAGACTATCGAATTAATTCAAAATGCCCTCATATTGTGTTTAAACAGGTTACTGTTTGATATATTGATAAATTAATCGTTTGTGTGTGTTTTTTCCAGATATGATGACAACAATTCACAATTCGCAATATTTGTCATACAGCTGAGTAACTCCTCCGCTCTCTTGCAGGAGCAGGACCAGAAAGTGTAAGTGTGTGAAGCAATGTTAAGCTGTTGATACCGGTTACGCTTGTTATGCTGAAATACTTTCCTTTCCTTTAACGTTGTTCTTCCGCCATTAGTGTGCACATGTCCCAAAAAGAAAGGCTTTTCATTTTATCTGTATCTAGCAGTTAGATTAAACACTGTGAGATTAGTTTCTAAGAAAGGTTATTAATAATGTATGTAATTTGGAGTGATCATATAGTGTCACCTTGGCAAACTAGGGCAACAGAGTCCTTCAGTGAAACACAGCATTTACTGTCCAGTCAGTGCAAGTTTAAAAATAGCATGCAAGTATGTTTACTTGGCTCAAGGGTTGCATATATTTTATTGGTCAGTTACATTCATTGGAGGAAAGAGGGACTTCACAGAGTGCTAAAGGGAGAAGACAAGTGAGTGAGGTAAAGAAGAGGCAATTTGTAACTGCTCAAGAAGTGTGAACTGTTATGTGATCATACTCACACTTATAGTCCCATATTTGCCTGCAGTTGTGTTTTCCTGTAATGCTGCTGGCCAGCTATAGAGGTTAGTTACTGCACAGGAAGCAGCAGTGAAGGTCAGGGAGTTTGTTGCACATTATAAGATCTGCGTCAGGGGCCTCTTTCCCAGAACTCTTAGGAACTCTGTCCCCCAAATCACTGAACAAGAAAGAAAATCACCTTTCTTTCACAGTCCATGTAAACTAACCTGGCATGAAATGAAGGGTAATTCAGTTTGCAGAGTGCACAAAATAAATAGCTTATCAATCAATATATACCACTGATTTCTGACTGCTCCCTGAGGAATGCTGTGAAGAGTTGCCAGAAGTTACCAAATGCCAAAATCCATTTTCATATCTGGCAGCAGTTGCAGAAGGCCATGGATTGCACTGTAACCCCATTACAACTTTAAGGTTCTCCTCAATTTTACAGGTGGCAAGGCTATAGCTGAACAAGCTGGGAATAGCTGTGGATGGCCCAAGCGAATGATTTCTATTGCCAGAGGTTGTGCTATTTTTCTCCTACACTGTCCCTTATGAGGAAGCATATTATAGCCTTGTAGCCCACTGCAGAGGTCTAGACCAGTTGTTAAGTCCCCTGAACCCTTCAGTCTAGTCCTATAACATGAGAGAGGGCCTGTAAAATCCAGTGTAGTCCAAGGCAGAAGGGTTGTAAGGGATATTAGGACACTCCACCCTCTAAGGGTAGAATGTTCCAATTTAAGAAGGGAGAAATAAATACAGCACAGAATGTTGATGCAGAAGGCCTATACTAGCTAGTAGTGGACCTAAACCCCACTCCATTGCCCTCAGTGGAGCTCTGGACATTTCAGAGTTCTAATATAGCCTTGTAGCACAACGTGAGGGCTATACGGTTTGTTAAAGGCCCTGAACCTGTAGGAGGGCCTGTAACGAGGGAGAAAGCCTTTATTTAACAAGTAGTGTAGCTGAGACAGAAGGAACATAAGGCTATTAGAACATGCCATCCCCAAAGGGTTGAATTTTCTTAATTAAAAAAAGGAGAAAGACAAACATTGGAATGTTGGAGCAGCAAGCTTATACCAGCCATTATAAGCCAGTAGCCACTCCATTGTCTTCAATAGAGATCTCAACATTCCAGTGTTCTAATTTCTGTTTATATAGATTCTCCTCTAAAAGAATGGATAATCCTTAACTGCTACATCATGTCCCCTATGCGCTGAAATAAATGCAACCCCAGAGATGCTAAGATTCTGCTAGGCCTCATTAATGAGATGCAGCATGAATCCTGTGCACGACGACATAAAGGATTAAACTATAGGCATGACAATTCCATTACGGTTGCTCACTCAGAAGAGCAAAATTTGATAGAGTGCTTGACTAATCTCGGGTACTGGTAATATCAGAGTGAGGTTAGATTGGGAGGCTGGAGCTCTCATGACACCCTTGATTGCAAGACACCACAGAGGCATTTATGATATCGCCTACTAGTGTAATTGTCTCAGGCCAAGTAGAAAACATTCTCTCTTCATGATATAGGGCAAGCTGCAGCTGAGCTTGTGGTGAAGAATCTTGTGCAAGAAAAAAAAAGCTCCAAGTGGAAGCATAGCACCATCGTCATCCAAGGTGGATTTCAACATCGTCTGATGTGTTGTCAACTTCCCTCAATCCTGTTTCTCCAGTCACATTTTTGATCAAATTGAATCTCTTCAGCAGAGCATAGCTGCAGGCTAAGGTTTGTTCTTCACAGGTTTTGACAAGTTCAACACACTCAGAATAGAATGGGGTACCATCAGTGACTGTATTGGCCTGATGCTTGTTACCAGTCAGAATTCCAGACTTAGGGTTATATAAATTTTGAATCTTGTAATGAGAGATTCTCCATAGTTTGGCCCCCACAAATGAGCATCTAAATTGCAGCAGGTGACACAAAGCACATTTCTTTCACTCCTCCTTCCCCAGATATATCTATGTCATGAGGACACAACTTTAGCAAGCTACTGCTAAATATTACTTTGACTCATTGGCTTTACAAGCCCTACAGCTATCAACATGTGGGTGGATTGACGCATCAGGGTCTAAAGAGCAGTCAGTCATGGCACCAGCGACAGGCCGAGCAGCGGATTCTGCCCTTGGGGTGTTTGTCCCAGGAGGACACTGGTGCTAATGACAACATCAGAAAATATCTTTAGCATCCTAGTTAATTAACCTCTAGCCGGGCCCCCATTCTGGAAACCCGACCTAAAAGATGTTCAAGAACTCCATTAACATGTGTACTGGATTTCTCAACCATTGTCTTCGTCTGTGTAATGTGTGTTTGAGTGATAGGAGAGACATATGTTTAACTTAGTTATAAAATATACTTTCTAAGCCAAACATCAAATATTCCAATCCAAATTCAAGAGAGTATAGTAATATTTATCTGTCTTCCATCAATAGTGAAATTCAGACTTCCCAGCACAGAGATCTTACCAAATATTTTGAATCGATTTCAGAGGTTAATTCGCACACGGGTCACAATGAGGGAAACAGAACAACAGCTGGTATGAGAATTGACAACAAATAAACAATCTGAGTATTTCACTGATCAATGTATTTGCTTTGGGAGTATATATTTTGTTATCGATCTCTATCTATATAATTTCCTGTGAACAATTAAAGCATGTGTGCTTCAAGGAAATATTTCAGCTGTGAGACTTATTCTAAAGGATGCCCTAACAATACATATATGTTTCTGTAGGTATATTCGTGTGGCAGTCCTTCCTTGTAAGGAAAACACAAGCTGTTTGTTCAGGACAAAACCAGTGGACTCTGCGGACAATCTTCTTTACAATGAAATATTTTGCGTGCCTATATCACATGCCTTGTTACGCCAGAAGACATTGAGAGTCGATGCCTGCTCAGTCAACAGCCTCGACTTTGAAAAATGCCTGGTAATACCGATGGAATCCCTAATTATTTCATTTTGGGTCTATAAATGTTGAGATTCTAAAACGCATCGCTCGTTCTGATCTATGTATGCATAGCTCTACAGTTTAACTCTCCAGCAATGACCTTTTTTTTTAGGTTAGCAGCAATTATTTTAGGTCGTGTTTTGTGGGAAAAGATGCATGATGCCACTGTACATTAATGGCCTACACCAGTTAGGATGAATTCTGATTGCCAACTAGCTCCCTGTCACTAGGACACCATGTCCCCACCTAGGCTTTTTTGCTACAAGTCATTGTGCTTCAGTCCTGGTGGTTTAATGGACGCAAAGTTTGACTACAACTGTCACACACATATTGTCAAAGTAACTCTCATGCGAAGAACCTGTGTCCCTGAATGCCATGGAGCTGTGTGGCAACCCTAACCAGATCCTTGTGAGTTAAAGGTTGTAATGGGTGTGGCCTAACAAGCCTGTAAACGTGCGCAGCAGCAGATATTTAGCTGTTTACTTTACTTAACATTTCTAATTTGCGTTCACCCCGGAAGGTGCAAAATGTTTTTCTTGTTGCAAGTACACCATAGGGTTCTTAATAGGGCTGGTGTGAGAAAACACTTAAATTTACATATTTGCATGAAACTTCCAACAACAGAATGTTCACTTTGATTCAACCTTAGAAGGTTATGTACAAATTGATCACTTTGTGATTAAGTTGTAAAGGGTCAAAAGGTTGCATCCTGCTTTGTGCACAAGGGTGAAGGTTATACACCAGTGGTTCCCAACCTGTGGTCTGGGGACTCATGGGTGTCCATGGAGCCACCTCAGGGGCTCTGTGACTGCTTAGAAAATTAAATAATTTTAACAACAATAAAATGTGTATACATATAGTGGCTAACTGTACAATTGAACATTTTAAAACATACTGAAACTTAAAGGAATTTGAAATTGGAGGTTAAAAATTAAATTTGTATCCTCAGAGTGATTTGTGGGCAGAATGCAGGTGCATCAAACAATATAGTATGGCCGAAGTGTGGCTTCAATTGAAATTAGAAAAGATCCAACCGTCAAATTATTATTTTGATTTTTTATTTATACTTGTTTGCAAATAAAATAAAATGTGTTATCATTTGTGTATATGTTGGATGGAATGCTTGTTTCTTTATTTGTTTTGAATTGTTTTGTGAATCAGACCATCAACAATGTTTAGGCTGGGGTCCCCGACTTATAGTAATGACGAGTGGGGAGGTCCCCAAATTCCAGTAATGATTCATTTGGGATCCTCGGGTTCAAGTAATGATGAAGTTGGGGTCCATAGAAGTCAAGAGGTTAAGAACCAGTGTTATACACAGTTGCCTCTTGAGGCAGGAACAAGGGTCAGGCTTAATGTAAGACCATGAGCATAAGCAAAGGCTGGATGCAATGAATTGTGGGGCCAGTGGCACTTGAATCACTTAGAGGTCACCCACTGCTTTTACAGCCCATCAGAATTTTAAACAAGGGTCAAGCCTTGTCTTAACATTAAAGGAGAGTTAGGATTCTTCACTGGCATCACAAAGTGAAGTATATTATAGGAAACATAGAAATTTACAATCGAAGTGATGTTATGGACACAGTCCAACAACTAAACACTCATGAATTTTTGCCAACCGGCTTTAGGAATTTGATTGTGAGTGCGCCCATGCATCTCACATAGTACCATATATGCTGTCACAGATAGCATTACAAATGACTTTGATGACATCTCAAACACAATTCAAACTTCTTAGCCTACCAGAAGGCTCTAAATCCTCACGTGTTTAAACTATACCTGACACTAGTTTTACTGGATCCCTCCTTTTTATTGTTGCATCTGTTTAATTATTCAATCCTTCTTGTAGTTATGAATTAGTCAATGTTACCTCAATCGACTGCACCTTTTTATGTGGTTAGCTACTTCTATGTAATTTGTTGTTTTTGTGAAGCAAACCCCTAACCATGAGTTTGATGTCCATACTATATAAACATATATGTAGGTGTATGTGTATCAGTGAATTAGTGAACGCCTATTGACTTTGACCTCTTTTATTGTAACTATACCAACGTTTATAAAACAAATGTTCGTGGGCTCCATTGAATTGTTTTGCTAAATGTGGTGAGTTAGAAGAGGACTGGTAGAAAGGGTGAGGGGGAGAATCTAATGTACAGTAACAAATATCTCATTACAGAAAAAGGTCCATTTACTGAAAATACTTACAGTGAGAAATGTGAATGTTTTAAAGCCTTTATGTTCCAGAAATTGACCAGTTCTGGCCTTAACTTGAGTTCCCATTATTACCCCTCACCTCACGTCCCCCCGTTAAATCTGCCCACCAGAGTCACCAAACCCTCTGGTACAACTAACTCCTTAGAGGTGTGAAGGGGCGAGTAAAAGGGGATTACAAAGCGACCCAGAGGGTTCCTATAGAAATGAGGAATTACCCAGAGAATTGATAACTCCGTTCTGAATTCTCTAGTTATTCATCATGCCTCACTTGTATTTCAGCTGGAGATTTCAAGTGACAAAATCTGCGGACGATCCATAGTGTACCTAATTCCTGACGGGGCAAGTAACTCTTGTTACCTTCCGCTCCTGGTACTTGCCCAGTTCGGAATTATGGAGTCCTTGTACTGTAGCCCAGAGAGTACTGAACCAATCTTATATTCCCACCCTCTTACCTGTCCACATGTCCACTAGGCATGCGTGTCTATAGATACGTATGTCCACGGTTGGCTCTCCCGCTACATTCAAACAATGTTTGTTTTAATATTAAATCATCTGCTACCTCTGAAGCCATAACTCGTAGCCAGTTAAAGACCTTTTGTGTAACTGGCAAGAATCTTGCTACAGCCCGACATGGTGCTAGCCCTTTATCTCACCAGGACCTTTGCTTGAATAGCAGTTTTGCTACAGGTGCTTTTCCATCAGTATCTGCAGCAAGTGCTTTTCGGTTTAAATTTTAAGGATCAGAATACATTGTCCATCTGTTTCAAACAGATATCCTTTGTGAAAATTAGAGACTAATACATAGTAATCATGTATTCCATGTGATTGCATCTGCTTTCATCTTTTCAGGCTTTCGCAGCCTTTTCCTGGACGTTTCCATGGCTTCTGCTCGTGTTTGCATTTTATTTGTTAGACTGTGTACAACAGGAGACGTGCTGATTTCATCTCATTGCATTATGGGACATAAGAGTGAAATGTATTAGTCTATTAAAGCTTTCCAAAATTAACGTGACTGGCATTTCCAAGATGAAAGTGTTCTATCGTCTACAAGAGAGATTGATTGGTTATTTATCCAAAAGTGCCAATTTGTGAAATGAACGGTTTAAAAAGTGCAAATCCGCCATCCATTTTTAAATTAGGAACATTCAACTTGATTTTTATGTTTATATGTGATTTCAAGTCAATGCTATCTATATCACTGTATTTTTAGGTCGAGCATAGCAGCGTGCAAGTGCTGCTTTTCCCGACGTGTAGTTATCTATTTGGGCTTTTAACCTCACCCACCTCACACCCATCATGTTCACTAGTTCGTGGGCTTGTCCTACAAAAATCCTTTGTTATCATTGGTAAATGGTTTACGTTTGTTCCTCCTTGGGGGCGGTTTGGTTACTGCCTTGGCCATCACCCATGTTACATGGCTAATTGCATGATTGCTGATACGTTTGACTGCGAGCAAACTTCTTTTTCCTTTTGTGTGTCTCTTCAGGCTGGTGCTAATGGCAGCCGTAGCGCTGTGAATCGGCTTGCGTATATGAAACTGTTTTACTTTTTATATTCAGTTGTAGCAAGAAAAGTCCGGGTAGGAGTTTACAATGCCAATAGCTCTAACTCGAGCAAATGCTAGACCCGTTGCATTGCAAATGCTTGTTTTATACTTTGGTAACTCAGTTTCCTTTTCCGTCACTGACCCCACTTTGTGTTCTGTTTGTTGTTGTTCTTGCATACAGGGAGGGGCGCAAATAAGCCTGGCTGACGTTTGCAGGTCAGGCGAGAAGTCAACGCGTTGGTATAACCTGCTCAGCCACAGATATTTGAAGAAGCAAAGCAAGAAAACAAAACAGCGAGCTGCTGAAACATCCACTGCTGAAAAGCCGGTAGGAAGAAATGCTGTGCAGCATAATTAAAACCCTTTTTTGCCCCAGCTTACTACCCATTACGATAACTTAGTGTGTCATTGTAACCGCTGCAGAGGCCTGTTTTTAAAGGAAAAGCCATATCTTGAAACACAGTTGGTTTCACACAGTTGAAGCGTTTGTTTCTGACTTTCATAAAACGAGCTCCATTGTGTTGAGGAATCATAATTCTTGTTAAATAGTTTGCTCTCAGAGCAAATAGTCCCATTATATCGGTCCTAGTGATCATTCATTCAAGGTTTTGAGGTCCTTTGGCAGAGATCCGTTCTCCCAAAGTTGGCAGCGGGACGGAAGCTGCCAACAGCTCCATGTCCTGGATGTCCAGAAATATCTGTGGTTACAGTACCTGCAGCTAATACAACATCCATTTCCTCCTTAGCGTGCTAAGATTTCTTCAGAAGGAGAATATTGTCACAGAATGGCCTTTGTAGTAAAGTAGAGCGTTACTTGGCGCATCATTGACTGGGGACCATTTTGTGTGTTACAGAAGTTTCCCAAGATGTCCCTGCAACACAATGAGGCCTGATAGATATGGGACTGGAAACTCCAGACTTCTCCTAGAAGCCCATGCCATTGAAAGGATCTCCCATCTTTTGACAGTACTCCCAGTTTTGAGAGGGAGGATTTCTGGGAGGATTGTGTTTTTTTAGAAATTAGATTAATTAGGTTAAGCATCTTTATTACAATAGAGTAGCATGTGCTATCCTAGTGGTTTATGATCGTATCTGCAACATAAAGGTATTTATGGTGAATGTGTTTTCCCGTTTAAAAATAGCATTGCTTGCATCTATGCATAGTTTTTTTTATTATATTGCTCCTGGCTCCAGCTGTTATATTGAATGTATGCGATGAATCCCTTTATTTTGTTCTTCAAGGCCAAATCAAATGTGAGAGCAAACCAGTGCTCCATTGATACTCTCTCCATGCAGATTTGTCTGTGGGTTTTGATGAAGCCTGCTTTTCCTTTTGAGAGGAGGTTGTCCCAGAACCAGTCTGGATACATTTCTTTACCCCCATGTGTGCATGTTCCTCTAGTCTGGCGATGTCTTGAGTGGCCCATGAGCGCTGGGTTCATCTCAGGTCGGGGAGCAGGGAATACAGATGGAGGGAAGAACATAACGGTACTGGGGAAGAAGTAAACACTCGCCGAGATTCTCTTTTTCTATATGATTAAAACTTAAAATCTGAAAGATCTTACATAAATGGATGTTTTTTCCAACTGCTTACGACTTTGGCTGATGTGTTTTAGTATTTCGCTGTGATTCTGTGGTAGGTCTTTAAAATGATAGTACTTTACTTTGATGATTGGAATCTCAAGAGCAACAGGTCTTCCTTTTTCAGTTCCGTTAGAAGCCAGAAAAGCAGTTTAAATCTGTATTTTTTGGCCTTTAGGCCTAGCGCTAGGTTGGCTGCTTCAATTTAGTAAATTGCACTTGTTTAACAACCCAAGGGGGTTGGGGCGATCACATACTGCACTACATTGATAGCCTCAGACTCTCTATAAATGAACGCACGTGTTTTCTGACGTTTTTCGTGCGACGTTTTCCACCTAGCTACAAAAGTCATCTCCAGACATGATGTTCAGCCAAACCTGTGGCGCTATATGTTTCTTGCCAGGTTATCTGACTGACCATTTAGGAATTACTGCTGTGATTAAGGAGAACTTTAGCACATAGATTATAGCTCACATACCACGCCAGCCTGCGCCTACCATGATCTATAGGGCAGGGTGCATCCCGCTTACGGAAAGTGGCACCTGTGGTGCTCTTCTGTGACCTGCCTGGCCACTCCGTGGATATCTGGGCTATATTCGCAGAGGTGTGTATTAAAGGGGCAGCAAGGTGTGGGCCCTAGAGCCAGTTTCCTTCTCCATCTTGTGCCGTTGCTGGCAAGCGCTGCTTGCGAATGGCGGGCCTAATTACAAGTCCTGTTATGCAATAATAATTGGCAGCTATTGTATATGCCTTGGCTGGTCGTGATGCTGAGTCGACCCTGCTGGGATTTGCTGCCCTATAATTTTCTTGCATGACACATCTTTTATTACTAGTCCTGTTGAGAGTTTTGCTAATCCATTCACAGATTTAAATGTGTTTGAACCAGATTGTTTTTTCTGCCGCTTCACTCTACCTTCTCCCAGTTGCAGTGCAATGCGTTTTCACACCCACTAATGGAAAGAGAGCTTGAGCAGACACGGGGCACTGTAGAAAAATACCTTCAGCATGCCTGCATGGGTCCGCCTGCTTTATTGTTCAGGATGCCCTTTGACCCGTTCATCCACTGTGCAGACATTGTGATGGTCTTTGTCAATAGTGTGAGTTTATCGAACTTTCTAAGAAACTGAAATCACACCAATCTGAGCTTTGTTCTTGCTACTAACCAGTTATTTCTGTGACTGGGCGGCTGTGCTTTCACAGATCGAGTAGAACGATAATGAATGAATGAGGATATGGGATTCTGACTAATCGGAGATTTGCTTAACATTATTATTTCGTTTGAGGTGCATTCGGGTACATTGTTTGTTGGAAAAAAAATAAAAATGCTTTCAAGATGTATGTTAGCAACTGAACCTCAACCCAAAGAAGAGTAAGAAAGGAACTAGTGTTTAGTGGCAACATCGTGTCTCAGGAACCATCAACACTGGGTTCCAAATGCATTTCACTGTGTGATCCTGGGCAGATCAGTCATTTACACTATACAACGATTTACTTGTCCTCCTAAGCAAGATATTACATTAAAAAGGTTACTACCCAGGATGAATGCTGTTCTTTAGAATAGGGCATTCGTCAGTTATTTCGACAATATGCATTCATAAGTAGCCCAATATAATACATACAGACTCCTGTTTATTCAGAGATTTATACGCCATTGTGCAACCATGCATCTTTTGTTAAATAACATTGACTCAATGTTGTGTCAGCAGTTGGATGGCAAAATTTACATTCAAAATGTTGTTTTAGTATTTCTTGTCACACAGTGTTGTTTGTCGACCATCTTTTGACCAGAGCTCTTACTGAATCGGAAGTAGTTTGAAGAAAGAGTTTTATTCTGAAAACCTGCTTGGCCCACACCCTCCGCCAAGTTTAGTTAAAATGTTATAGACTGTAACTTCCTAGGCCTTGGCTGAAGTCCCAAGGATACATGAAGGCCTGCAGGAGGGGCATTTATTGGTAGTGCTGTTCATACTTAGGAATGGATACACATGTCCTTCCTGTGGTAACATGACAGCAGTCTTGGAATACAGTACGCCTGTCCCTCTAGAGGGACATGTTCGTAAACCAGAACAGCGACATATTTCCTCCTGTCTGTAGAAGGCTGTGCTGATCACTTTTTTGCTTCAGGAACCTGCTGCGTTTGTTTCCCCTCTGCTTGGTGAGACGAAAACATCCTGATAAAGTTGCTGAAAAGTTACTGCTCTTGACAGTTTTGTGGGAAAGCCTCCAAGTTGGCAGAGTTTTTGCAGCTAACATTTCCACAGTACATGCGTTTTTTGCTAAAGAAGTCAATATGGGTTTGGGGCATTTCTAGTCAAAACTTAATGCTTGTTGCTGGAAATGTATCTTTTTTTTTCTCCCACTTAGACTTACGCTCTGAACCTTTTACCGCCGGATTCATGCTATGCACATAATTGAATATTTAGCAAATTCTAGATTTCGCCAAAGTTTTCTGTCAGTTTCTAGCTATATTTGGAAACACTAGTGCTTGTGGCTTACTGTCAGTTTGTTAGGGAACTAGGATTTTTTTCTATTATATTACTGAGTTTAAACAGTGTCATTTTAAGGTTTTTCGAGTCAAAGGCAAGGCATCATTTTGGGCCCCGTTTTTGAAGTTTATTGCACATTTCTGCTAATTTAGGCCCTTATGATGCCAAACAATGTTGAACAATATTTAAATTTTCAAAAAAGTGCTCACACAAAAACGGCTGAAATATCTCGTATGGTGTCCCAAAAAACTTCAGGATAACATTGGGTAGACTGAGTGAGAGGTATTGATAGGGAGAGTAGTTGAGGTAAATAAATTTACAGAGGTGAAATAAAGAAAAATCACTTTCCATGGGGTCTTCTTGAAGCTGTTGCCCGGAACAAAGACCCGCTTTGCCCATGCCATAAAATACCTGTTTTTTTAAGGCATTTGACCTTTTTCTGGCTTAGACGTTTGTTTCTTGTTAGAGCGCATAACTAGCAGGGATTTAGAGTTTTTATTTACTTTTCCTTTTACTATTTTCTACACGTATTGTTCTTTAGAAAATCAGTTTATTTTTCCCCGCAGCCATAGATAAGTACAGTTTTCTCCCGCAAATGCCTGATAACATAATTTAATTCTTGGAAATCCATGTAATAAACTGGTGTTCAAACTCTACTGCAGCTCACCACCTTCTATAAAATAAGCTCATCGAGCTGCTCCTAAAATGGCAAACACATTTTCACAATTATTCTATAAGATATTAAATACTGCAAGCATGTTAGAGAATTTTGTGGGCTTTAAGCACACATAGCCTAACAAATATAGAAAAATCTGATTTGCAGTAATGCCTTTCAAATATGCATTCTAGAAATACTAATGGTAAAACATATTAAGTCAAACATCTCAAGTGAGAATTTTCCAGATGCTGTGCCCTGTCTTACTTCTTTTTAAAAGAAACCCTATTTATAGAATTGAAAAATACTGTAGACAAGAAGAACCAACCATAAAAGGCGAGTTTGAAGATGTCAAAGAATTTTGACAAACATTGATGTTCATTTGTTTCCTTTTTTCCTGTCATTTCCAGCTGTAAATCAGCCTTGGGTCACAACATCTTGTGTCAGACAGAGTTTGTCTTTTCAGCTAAAAAGCACGTAGCAATGCTGGAAAATTATACCACTCCATTTTAAGTTCAATACGAATCTACAAGCCCAAACGTGCAATATATTTATTATTGGCTAAAATATCAGGAATGATAGAATATGGTTCATACAAAGGGGCGCCACTTGGCAGCTCTGAGCATATTTAACAGTTTAAACATTGAAGTTATGTTCATTTATCTCCTTTAAAAGTACAGTTAAAAATCATCAATTATCAGAAATGAGGGGTAGATTTTTTTGGAGGACCGCCCTTTGGGCACCCATTCCTCAGCCTGGATAGGATTGGCAAAAGAGTTCCTGATTTCCCTTTATAGAGGATTTCACCTTCCTTCGTTTCTTTCATTAAAACAATGTTGTTTCAGTGATGAATCAGGGATGTAGGCCTGTAGCCAGGTAATATTGTGAGCTTGTCACATGGGGCAATTTTAAATTGGACAGATTACATCATCCAGAAATTTTAGGGAGCCATCTGAGAGGCTAAGATGAGACCAGGTCATAGAGTTTTAGTATATCGATAGGTGATTGGTCAGGAGGGGAGCAGATTGTAGTTTAAGAGATTATCAAAAATTCTCAGGATATAAAAGACAGCAAGCTAGAATAGAAGGTAATTACAATAGAAATAAGAGGAGCAGATTACTCTTCTGAATTATTTTTTTCGTTTTTATCTCCTTTTTGTTAATAAGGCTAACCTTAGGAAAAAATAATTCTAAGCAGCTTATAAATTCTGGAAGAATTAATTTTTTCGACTTGAGCTTTTTGTACTCGGAAATAGAGACTTGTGTTAATGTCTGTTGTGATCAGCAGGCAGCGGATCTGTGAATGGCATTGAATGCCCTTATGCATTCCTTAAGAAGTATGCCTTTGAACTTGTATGGTCTCCCGAGGACATCGATTGGGAGTATTCTGGCATTCCTCATGGCTTCCTGAGTGACCTGTTCATCTTGTTCCATGGCCACCTCTCTCTGGGACCGAGAAATTAGCCTACATCTCCTTGATACTCACAGACCTACATTGGCTCCCCGTTGAAGTCAGAGTCAAATTTAACTGGACTGGGATACTTCATTTTCAAAGTAATCCTACTTGTCTAACCTTTTAGTGACAATTGGTGGCTCGCAGTCTCCAAGAAGGAAAAAAAGCTTCTTCCGGAAACATCTTCATTGTAAATCCTTACCTATAGATAACAGAACTGGAAAATCCCTCCTCCTGTTCTTTCGAAAGTTACTAAAAAATCACCTGTTCAAACTTTACCGGGCACAGTAATAACTGCTTTGACCAGACTAACTGGTTACTTTCCGTAAGAACTGTATGATATCTACTTTGTGAGCCCTCCCTCACCATCCACTCCCACCTTCCTTCAGTCTCACCACCCTACCCCACCCATCCTCTACCTATAGTCCACCCCAGCCTCCATTACCAATCCATTTCAGCCCCAATGTCTTCCCTTCTCTTTAATCCTGACCCAGTTCCACAGTTGTAACATATTTCTCATCTACTGCGATTTATTCTGTTCTTTGTAAGAAAACTGTTATTGTTATCATTATTGTTAACATGTAAAGCGCATCTATAGCTTGGGTGACTATGCGCTATTGAATTATGCAAAATAAATAATAAATAGTGTTGGGGGACTAGTGCCTTCTTGAATGCATTTTAATCTTTGCCTTCTTTTTATTCTGTCTGGGGATTGCCTAGGGCACGCCTCTGGTCTCTCTCTTTTTTTCCTGTGACCCTTTCACCTTCCAAGAAGACTCAGTCATTTTCTGGCCTTGATTCTAGGCCCAGGATATCTCCTGCTGTCTGCCTTTTTCGTAAGTGAAGAAGTGACTGAGTTATTTCCAACTCAACATGGCTTCCTTGGTGAAAAGAAACTGCCTGTTAGTTTCCCAATCAATCATGGCTGGCCAGTTTCCTATCTGTCATTTCCTGTTTCCTGTAAATCAGTTCCTACTCCTTCACATGGACTTTCTGTTTCTCCCTATAAAAAGAGCTGGAACAGTCAGAACCATGTGCCACAAACACTCCAATAACTTTTTGTCAATGGGTTCTATGTCCCTATTTCCAGATTGTTGTCCTTTTTTTTTCTATGGAGAATCCTTCCTAGAATCTATATCTCTTGATATACTCCTGGGTTTCGGCTCCAATTGGATTTAATCTGGTTCTCACCTATTCCGATTTGGGTTTTGTGATTGTCAGGTCAACTCTTCTCTGTCTCTAAGTTTCTTTACACTCCGGCCAGTGAGCATTTAAGAAGAAACTTGTTGCCTCCACATGATAGTCCTAGGTGTTAAACAACACAGTGGCTACAGGAAAGAGTTTACCTTACTTAACCGAGTGAAGAAGGTTCAGCCATTGCATCCAACTATTTACAGATTGCCAGGCCAACAACCCCTACACTGCTAGACTGATATGGATCCTGCCTAGTACCTTGCAGAAGCCTTAAAAAAATGCAAGCTCAGAAAATGAAATTGAGAAGCAAATATGCAGCACTCAAAAAGGCTCTGGCTACTAGTGAGGTTGCATGGTTAGTCTAAATACTATGTGATTTTCTGGAAATGCAACTAAACACAAAAATATATATATCCACGTTGCCTTTCACCCACCTCAGTTTGTTTCTGAATGCTCCAAAGTGGGACACCTTATTAGAAGTTTCTCTGTGGCTGCTTTGGCTTGGGCCAACCTCTTAGTTGGAAAGTCAGGTACATTGGAAGATGATTATGCAACCTCTGCAGCAAGGGAATACTGACGTGCTATCTTATTTAACTGTTTTATTTCAGTTGATTGCTGAGACCAATGGAATCGAAAGCACCCAAATGACACTTTTCCAGGGAAAACATTAAGGATGAATTGGGTAGTTCAGCTTGACCTACCTCCTTTTTAGATTTAGTAGAAAACTAATTTGCTCCTGGGACCTTAGAATGCCAGTTGGAAGATTCAAGGTCCCGGCGCACACAAATCACCACAAATCCTCTCTGCTTAGAAGAATGAGCCCAGGTCTGCTGACAAAGAAGAAAACAATGTTGGTTGGAACCGGTAGCGGTACACTTTCTGAGGCCAAAAGAGACTGAAGGAGATGAACAGGCAAATGCCTTTACTGAGTGCAGTGTGGTAATTTGGACACAGAGCTTGTCCTAGGTGCTGGGAAAGAAAGGCAGGAAACACCAGAGCTTTTAGATGGGAGAAGGTGACAGGTGTCAATGGCTCCCTCATGTTAGGTCTTCTTCTAGAGAGACCAACACTCATATAATTCCTTTAGTCAGTCTCTCGTCTTTCAGAAGATGAAGTTGTGGTTTCAGTGCTACTTAATTGCATTTTATCTGGAATGTATGTTAGTGATGAATGGGGCCAGAAGAATCAAATTCAAAAAGGGTGCCGGACCACATGCAGCCAGTTTACAATACAACCAGTAAAAGATAAGAAGGTGCCATTGATGGTTTCTTTAGGAGGACATCTTTTAATATTATCTCTTCATCCAGTAATGCAGTATTTTTTACGATACTCATATACAACCCATAAATAAACTGGGCTAACAGAAAAATGTCCATATCTTCTAAAATTTGCCATGAGCATTGCCTTTTTCTGGAGGTTGTTGAACTTCTTTCGAAGAAATCCAGGCCGAGTCAAAGAATGCTTCCATGTCCTTTTCAGCATCAATTTCAGCACAATAACAAGACTATGCTCATATTTGTCTAATATTTACAGACTTCTCTTTGCCACCACATAGAGAATTTGATGGTGCCGTACCTACTGAACCCAAGAGTTCAGATGGCATTTTGCGACTATATACTATTTGTTTGAGAAAGCAAGACTCTTTAAGACGAATGGGTAATAGTCAATTTTCTTCTCCAGCAGGGGCTTCTTTGTTTTTGCCTCTAATGAATTACATCGCTGTATTGGTTTTCAGGGGCTCAATAAGATAATACTGAAAGATAGATAAACTGTGCCGTTAATTAAAGACATTCTGGAGAGTGCAACCATCTTCACCAAGCTCGATCAGTAGGGCACATAACGTGTGGAGATGTGTGGAATACTGCATTTAGTACTTCCATTAGACATTTTGACTATCTGGTTATGCCCTCTGGGTTGGTCAGTGGATGAGCTGTGTTGCGCAGATTCATGGTTCAGGTATTCGCAGACATCTTAAATCAGTATGTTGTAGTTCACGTGTATGATGCTAATTTTTCCTTGGGATCTCATGGACCATCTATTTTATGTTTCTTTAGTTCTACCCAGGTGATGGACAGAAAGCTGAACAATGTCAAACATTCACCCCCAATTACAGATCTGTGCCTAAATCCTTTTTTTTTGTTTTGCTCGCCACGCCGTTCCAATTTAGACCTAGCCGTATGGAAATTTAGTCTTGACCCTGCTCCCCATGGGAACCGTCCAGCCCGAACTGCCAGGCTAGGCCCTCCCTGTATCTTAAGCATCCCGGTTTCAGGGTATCACCCCTCATCAGGCAGGCTAGCATGAATCCAGTGGCATATCCAGCACGGGATCCACATCTGGGCATACCCTTAGTGCTTAGAACAACAAATGCAAAAAGAACAGATGGTGGACGGAATGCTGAAAAATGTCAAACATTCACCCCAAGTCACAGATCTGGGCCTAAACCCATAGTTTTTTTGCTGGGCACGCCATTCCAGTTTAGACTTAGCCATATGCAAATCAGTCTTGGCCCTGCTCTCCATGGAAACAGTCCAGCCAGGCCATGTCTTTCCTGGACCGGAAACAAGCACCCTGGGACCATTTACAGGGTATTACCCCATATCAGCCAGGCTAGCTTGTATCCAGTGGCAAAGCGAGCACAGGACCCTCATCTGGGCATGCACTTCCCACTTAGTGTGGCTGGGGTAATGCCAAACATTTATCCCAGTCACAGATGTGGGCCTAAATCCATTGTGTTTTTGCTCCCCACGCCATTACAGTTTGGACCTAGCCATGTACAAATCAGTCTTGACCCTGCTCCCCATAGAAGTAGTTCAGCAGGACTGTTCCCATGAGGAACAGGGTCAAGACTGATTTGGCCAGAGTGATTGCCAGTGATTGCCAGTGACTGAGATTACTTCAAGCATTCAATGCATCACCTTGTTGTTTTTACATTTGTCTACGTGGGGGCACCTGGTATGCCCAGAGGTGCTATACTTGACTGAAGAGCACCAAGTAAGGTGGAACTAGTTCTAGGTTGCTTGTGTCCCAGTTCAGGGAGGACCTGGCCTGGCAGTTCAGGCTGGACTGTTCGCATGAGGAACAGGGTCACTGATTTAAATATGGCTGTGTCCAAACTGTGGGGACATATTGGACAAAAAACAATGTATTGAGATGTAGCGTGAGGATTGTCAGTGGCTGAGGTTAATTCAAGCATTCCATCCATCACCTTATTGTTATGGGATTTGCTGCCCAAAGTGCGCTGGGATGGATCCCGGGCTCACTGGAACCAAGCTACACCTAGCTGAAGAAGCTCTAACTTGGGCAAAATAGGTCCTACGGTACTTGTGTTCCAGTTCAGGGAGGACCTGGCCTGGTAGTTCAGGCTGAACTGTTCCCATGAGGAACTTGGCGAAGACTGATTTGCATATGGCTGGGTCCAAACTGGGATGGCAAGGTAAGCAAAAAACTGTGGATTGGGATGCGGCGCCAAGCGATTGCCAGTGTCTGAAATTAATTCAAACATTCCATCCATCACCTTGTTGTTTTTACAGATAGAACAACAGCAATTGTTTTGTAAATCTGAGAATGTGAATTCAAAAATAACTCATTGGATATCATGGGTTTCTTTCAACATCACATGGAATCTCTATGGATCCAAAAAAGTATTTGCAATTATTGACTAGTCAACTCTAACCACATTCAAAGAAACCCAGTGTTTGTGGGATTTGCTAATATTTATTGCCTGTTCATTGCAAGCTTTGCTTCGTATACCAGTGAGGGTTCTCAAGAAAAAAAAAACATACAGAAGGATTTTCTTTTGGGTATGGCTAAAGAGCAACTATTTCAAGATGTAAAAGTGCCTTCACCCACACATCTATTCTAAGACATCTGAATGCAACAAAGAAAGTTACTATGGAAACTGATTTTTCTAAGTGGGCAGCATTTGTTGCAAATGCAAGAAGATGACAGTTAAGAATATCTAATCTGTTATCTTTTACATACTTTATCTTATTGTGCAGGTATTTATTTTGTTCTTGAGTTAGAACTCTTAACCATAAAAAATGCCTGTCTGGAGTAGAGACATTTTTTAGTTGAGATTTGTGACCCCTTGCGGTTAAGACTGATCAAAAGAACCTTCCGTGTCAGCACAACATGCAGTATCCTAACAATGAACAGGCCCATTGTGTATACTTCTTCTCTAAGTATAATTATTTTTCATGACTTCCATACTAGGATCTAAGAATGTATTAGCAGATGCTTTATCTTGATGCTATCCTGATTCGCTACGTCTTTCATTCAAAATTGTGTGCCTCTGAACTAAATTATGAGGGTGGCCCAGACTTTTTTAAATATGATTAAAGAAACACAGATAACTCTAGTGCTTCAGATTTGGGAGAGTTCTCAGTTAAACACCTTAAGCACAACAAAATGGTCTTCACTTTAAATAACGAGCATAATTAATTCTTATAAGGAGCTCCAAACTTGGTTTTAGGTTCATTTTGAAATCCTTCTGGCAGCAGTTTGTCACAAAAAACGTTGTAGAACATGTCAGCTTTTGCACAGTGTGAACTGAAGAGAAGTTGCAGCACATGAGGCTGTTTATCTACTTCCTCTTTGTGTACCACCGGAACCATGGCACACAAGTTTTACAGAACTTAATGTTAATATTCCAGTTTCCAACAGTTTCTAAGTGGGCAGGCTTACAGTTCATGTATTTTCCAAGACACTGTGCATTTCATCCCATTCAAGACGTTTTTCGTCAGCTCCCTTACAAGGCTAAAGATTTCATCACTGATGCTTCATCTTCAAGGCATTCCAACTCTCATAATGTTTGATTGAGAATCCCAGTACATTTCTCACTTCTGAAATACTCGTTGCCCTGCTCTTGATCTCAAACAAACCATTTCATCTGGTTATCATTCCCAACCAAGTGGTAGACTGAAAGGGTGAACCAGTGCCTAGGACAGATGTTACTATAATGGTCCCCAAAATACTAGGTCAAATTATCTGCCAGTGGCAGAAGTTTCATATAGTAATTTCAAACATAGTGCTATCACACTTGTCTCCATTCTTCTGTCATAAAGGATTTGCATAAAGGATTTGCAGATGCACCTCATATTAACCCCATGGTGTTGGCTGTTATATATATATATATATATATATATATATATATATATATATATCTCAGTCAGTGAAAAGAACAGCAAATCAAGGTTGCTGACAGTATTTCCATAGTCAAAGACATGGCTAAAGACAACATGCCCAAGAGTGGCAATTAACTCCCAACAGTCTGCTCCAACCTTTTCTCCTGGAGATCATTTCTGACTATCCTCTATATTCTTATCTGCCCAATCTCTACCTTTCAAACATAGGCTACAATGTTTTGGGCCAGTCACCATTGTCAGCCAAATAAACCATGTGTCCTATCAAATCCAACAATCTGCATATTGGAAATGTAATCAAGTATTCCATGTTTCTCAACTTACGTTGTAGATTACCGATTCCTTTAAAGGGGAAGTTCCAGGCCTTCCACTGGGGATGATCTAGGGTCAACTGGACTATAACATCCAAGAAATATTTGACTTTCAAATCTTTAGAGTATGACTACATTGATTCTGAAAAATTGGAAGGGATATTCTATAGGTGAATGCTCTTGGGTGGTGGCTTCTTTTGTTCATCTAACTTCTCTTATCTTGAATTGTTTTCACTCTTTTCCTGCTAAACCAAGACCTCTGCGAGGGGGCTATACTATTAAGCCACATAGATTGTGGATCCATAGTTGGTCATTGATCACCCTTAAGCATCCCTTGAAGAGGGTGCTGCTGAACTTGTGAGGTTTCCTAAGGAATTTGTGTATGGGCAGCATTCCTTCCCCCCCTATTTCATGAGTCACATGATCATCTCATTCTCGCTCAGAGAGTTCTTTTCCTCATTCTTTCTCAAGCCTTTGTACCTGCCTTACTTGTAGGTTCAAGATTGCTCCTTTTGCAGTCTGCTCTTTTAATAAGAAAGGAAGCGATGTAGCATGTTATTCCCCTCTGAACATGGCTTTCTTAGTAAAGATATATCTAGTTATTTTCCAAACCACAATGCCTAACCAGTTTCCTGTATGCTAGTTCCTTTTTCATGTGGGTAGCTTCCTGCTTCTTTACATCTGCTTCCTATAAAAGGAACTGGGACAGCCAGTGCAATGAATTGAAAATCTCCAATACTTGGGTTCTCTAAAATCTTCTTGAGAGGACTCTTCCTAGAATCTGGATCTGTTCATATACTCCTAGGATTCTGCTCCGGTTGGATCCTGTCCCCATCTGCCTTTGCTTTGTTTGTGAATGCTGAGTTCCTTTACAACTCTCTGCCTACGATATCTTGTCTGTGTGGAGTTTTTTTTTATATGCTGCTTATCTTTTTATTCCAATCAGTGACTCTTACAGGAGACACCTGTTGCTTCATCTAAAATTCTTCAGTGTTCAGCAGTGCAGTCACCTCTATTTTTGGCATATTCAAAGAGAGAAGAAGATGAGCCCTGGCATCCAGCAATTGACACTGATGCATTTGATATGTGTCAGTCACATTCTCAGCAGAGGGAGCAACTCAGTTTTAACAGTTGTAAGAGAGGAAATTAAATAAACTGCCAGCCTCAGGAGCTGTCATCTTAATTTCTCTTAGAGTTGCTTGTGTGGTTCCAGCATAATAGCTAATATATGGCTCAGAGGGAGACTGGGCAGACAAAATGGGTGGACTGGCCAAAGCTTGGCAGTTAATAAGGGAGTCCGTTGGTCCTGTACACCATTTTAGACCAAAGGCATACCATGCCTGATATTAGCAAGAGAGAAACTATATTCCATCTGAAATCTAACACAATTATGACTAGACAAAATTACAGGATCAAATAAAACAGATGATGCAAGTTTCTTCTCATTAGATGTGGTCAGGACTATGTACATTGCAAAGTGTTTCTTTCATGGGAATTTTAAGGGAGAAAATCAGTATGTAGAACATGCAGGATGATTTGGAGATATTTTTATGTTCGGTGGCATGTGTAGCTGCAGATACACATGCTGTGCACAGTTCGCCGTCTGGTGTTGGGCTCGGAGTGTTACAAGTTGTTTTCCTTCGAAGAAGTCTTTTCGAGTCACGAGACCGAGGGACTCCTCCCCTTTCGATTCCATTGCGCATGGGCGTCGACTCCATCTTAGATTGTTTTTTTTCCGCCATCGGGTTCGGACGTGTTCCTTTTCGCTCCGTGTTTCGGGTCGGAAAGTTAGTCAGAATCTCGGAATTGGGTTAGTTAGAACAAATCGACACCGAATCTTGAAGAGCTCCGGTAGCCCTTCGGGGTAATTTCGATCCCCCGTCGGGGCCTGGTCGGCCCGACCGCGTGCAACTTCGAGACTGATGGAACGGACCCCGTTCCGATTCTGTCCTAAATGCCATAATAAATATCCTTATACGGATCAACATTTGGTCTGTAACTTGTGCCTGTCCCCCGAGCACAAGGAGGATACGTGCAAAGCCTGTCGCGCGTTTCGGTCGAGAAAAACGCTCAGAGACCGAAGAGCCAGGAGGTTGCAGATGGCGTCCACGCCGACAGGACAACAACGGTTCGAGGAGGAGGAAGAAGAAACTTTCTCCATCTACGAGTCGGATTCCGAAGAATTCGACGTTGAAGAAACGCCAACCGTGAGTAAGACGTCGAAACAAAAAGCTCACGAAAAGACTGACAAAGCCCAGGGGACGCCACCGCCAACAGGCCATGGCTTAACCCGAAAAGTAGGTGACTGTCCATCGGCACCGAAAAAGGGCGAGCTGGTGTCGAAGTCATCCGACTCCGGTCGAGATACAGGCACGCAGCACTCTCTGGACCGAGAGAGCGGCGCAGAAAAAATTCGGCACCGAGACAGCGGCACCGAAGTTGGTCGGCACCGAGAGGGCACGACGCTGAAAAGAAAAAAGATCTTGTCGGAGCCGAAAAAATCCAGAGACACGGTTTCGGTGCCGAAACATCCGGCAACCGAACCGAAAACTGGTTCCTACTCAGAGGAACAAGGACTGTCCTCTCAACTAAAAAAACACAGATTTGAGGAGGAATTACAAACAATAGAGCCAGATCACACGCAAAAGCGGCTCTTTATTCAAAAAGATACAGGGAAGATCAGCACTCTTCCCCCAATCAAAAGGAAAAGGAAACTTGACTTCCAACAAGGAGACAAGCAACCACAAGCAAAGGTGGTAAAGAAGGTAACTCCACCACCCTCTCCACCACCATCAACTCATGCAACACCAGCACAAACTCCACCATTAACACACTCACCAGCTCATACCACAATGAGCCAGGATGATCCAGATGCATGGGACCTCTACGACGCTCCAGTATCGGACAATAGCCCAGAGTCGTACCCAACTAAACCGTCACCACCTGAGGACAGTACATCATATGCACAGGTGGTCGCTAGGGCAGCCGAATTCCATAATGTATCACTACATTCAGAACCGATCGAGGACGACTTCCTCTTTAACACCCTGTCCTCCACCCATAGCCATTACCAAAGCCTTCCCATGCTCCCAGGAATGCTAAGGCACGCGAAACAAATATTTCAGGAGCCAGTTAAAGGCAGAGCCGTAACTCCAAGGGTGGAGAAAAAATATAAGGCACCACCAAAAGACCCTATATTTATTATAACACAGCTGACACCGGACTCTGTAGTTGTGGGGGCAGCTCGTAAGAGAGCCAACTCGCATACATCAGGCGACGCACCACCTCCGGACAAGGAAAGCCGCAAATTTGATGCAGCAGGAAAAAGGGTTGCAGCACAAGCAGCAAATCAGTGGCGTATCGCCAATTCGCAGGCACTCTTAGCGAGATATGACAGGACTCATTGGGATGAAATGAAACATTTCATCGAACACCTACCCAAAGAGTTCCAAAAACGAGCGCAACAGGTGGTGGAAGAGGGACAAAGTATCTCGAACAATCAGATACGGTCTTCCATGGACGCAGCAGATACAGCTGCAAGGACAATAAACACTGCAGTCACAATAAGGAGGCACGCATGGCTGCGCACATCTGGGTTCAAACCTGAAATCCAACAGGCTGTGCTCAATATGCCGTTTAATGAACAGCAATTGTTTGGGCCGGAGGTGGACACTGCCATTGAAAAACTAAAAAAGGACACCGATACAGCCAAAGCCATAGGCGCACTCTACTCCCCGCAGACCAGAGGCACATTTCGGAGGACACCTTTTAGGGGAGGGTTTCAGGGTCAACCCACAGAAACCAACACTTCACAAACAAGACCACCTACCTACCAGGGTCAATTTCAAAGGGGAGGTTTTCGGGAGCAATATAGAGGAGGCCAATTCCCAAGAAGTCGTGGAAAATTTCAAGGTCCCAAAACCCCTCAAAATAAACAGTGACTCACTGGTCACACAACCCCATCACACAACACCAGTGGGGGGAAGACTAAGCCAATTCTACAAATCTTGGGAAGAAATAACGACAGACACTTGGGTCTTAGCAATTATCCAACATGGTTATTGCATAGAATTTCACACATTCCCTCCAAACGTCCCACCGAAAACACACAATATGTCAAAACAACATATAGATCTTCTAGGACTAGAAGTTCAAGCATTACTACAAAAGGACGCAATAGAACTAGTACCAAGCCCACAGAAAAACACAGGGGTTTACTCACTGTACTTTCTAATACCAAAGAAGGACAAAACTCTGAGACCAATACTAGATCTCAGAATACTAAATACCTACATCAAGTCAGACCACTTTCACATGGTCACATTACAAGATGTAATCCCACTGCTCAAACAGCAAGACTACATGACAACATTAGACCTAAAGGATGCGTATTTCCACATACCAATACATCCTTCACACAGGAAATACCTAAGGTTCGTATTCAAAGGAATACATTACCAATTCAAGGTGTTACTATTCGGAATAACAACTGCGCCAAGAGTCTTTACAAAATGCCTAGCAGTAGTAGCTGCACATATCAGAAGGCAGCAAATACACGTGTTCCCTTACTTAGACGACTGGTTAATCAAGACAAACACGCTAACAAAATGTTCACGTCACACAAAGTATGTCATACAGACCCTTCACAAGCTGGGTTTCTCCATCAACTATGCAAAGTCACACCTTTTGCCGTGCCAAACACAGCAATACTTAGGAGCGACAATCAACACAACAGAAGGGATAGCCACTCCAAGTCCACAAAGGGTTCAAACATTTCACAAGGTGATACAGGCCATGTATCCAACACAAAAGATACATGCAAAGATGGTATTAAAACTCCTAGGCATGATGTCCTCATGCATAGCCATTGTCCCAAACGCAAGATTGCACATGCGGCCCTTACAACAATGCCTAGCATCACAATGGTCACATGCACAGGGTCAACTTCTAGATCTGGTGTTGATAGACCGCCAAACATACATCTCGCTTCTATTGTGGAACAGTACAAATTTAAACAAAGGGCGGCCTTTCCAAGACCCAGTGCCATACGTTATAACAACGGATGCTTCCATGACAGGGTGGGGAGCACACCTCAATCAACACAGCATCCAAGGACAATGGGACATACATCAAAGAAAGTTTCACATAAACCACTTAGAACTGTTAGCAGTATTTCTAGCGTTGAAACCATTCCAACCCATGATAACCCACAAATACATTCTTGTCAAAACAGACAACATGACGACAATGTATTATTTAAACAAACGGGGGGACACACTCGACACAGTTGTGTCTCCTAACACAAAAAATATGGCATTGGGCAATTCACAACCACATTCGCCTAATAGCACAATTTATTCCAGGGATCCAGAACCAGCTAGCAGACAATCTCTCTCGGGATCACCAACAAGTCCACGAATGGGAAATTCACCCCCAAATACTGAACACTTACTTTCAAATTTGGGGAACACCTCAAATAGATCTATTTGCAACAAAAGAAAACGCAAAATGCCAAAACTTCGCATCCAGGTACCCACACCGGCAATCCCAAGGCAATGCTCTATGGATGAATTGGTCAGGGATATTTGCGTACGCTTTTCCCCCTCTCCCTCTCCTTCCATATCTAGTAAACAGATTGAGTCAAAACAAACTCAAACTCATACTAATAGCACCAACATGGGCAAGACAACCTTGGTATACGACACTACTAGACCTGTCAGTAGTACCTCATGTCAAACTACCCAACAGACCAGATCTGTTAGCACAACACAAACAACAGATCAGGCATCCAAACCCAGCATCGCTGAATCTAGCAATTTGGCTCCTGAAATCCTAGAATTTGGACACTTAGACCTCACACAAGAGTGTATGGAGGTCATAAAACAAGCTAGAAAACCTTCCACTAGACACTGCTATGCAAGTAAATGGAAAAGATTTGTTTGTTACTGCCATAATAATCAAATTCAACCATTGCATGCATCTCCAAAAGATGTAGTAGGATATTTACTACATTTGCAAAAATCCAATCTAGCTTTCTCTTCCATAAAGATACATCTCACCGCAATATCTGCTTACCTGCAGATTACTCACTCAACTTCACTATTCAGAATACCAGTCATTAAAGCGTTTATGGAAGGCCTAAAGAGAATTATACCACCAAGGACACCACCTGTTCCTTCTTGGAACCTCAACATTGTCTTAACAAGACTCATTGGTCCACCTTTCGAGCCCATGCATTCTTGTGAAATGCAATACTTAACGTGGAAAGTTGCATTTCTCATTGCCATCACATCTCTAAGAAGAGTGAGTGAGATTCAGGCATTTACCATACAAGAACCATTTATTCAAATACATAAAAATAAGATAGTTCTAAGAACAAATCCAAAATTCTTACCAAAGGTTGTCTCACTGTTCCACTTAAATCAAACAGTAGAATTACCAGTGTTCTTCCCACAGCCAGATTCCGTAGCTGAAAGAGCACTACATACATTAGACATCAAAAGAGCACTAATGTACTACATTGACAGAACAAAACTAATTAGAAAGACAAAACAACTATTTATTGCCTTTCAAAAACCTCATACAGGAAATCCAATTTCAAAACAAGGCATTGCTAGATGGATAGTTAGGTGCATTCAAACCTGCTATCTTAAAGCAAAGAGAGAGCTGCCTATTACACCAAAGGCACACTCAACCAGAAAGAAAGGTGCTACTATGGCCTTTCTAGGAAATATTCCAATGAACGAAATATGTAAGGCAGCAACATGGTCTACGCCTCATACATTTACTAAGCACTACTGTGTAGATGTGTTATCTGCACAACAAGCCACAGTAGGTCAAGCTGTACTAAGAACTTTATTTCAAACTACTTCAACTCCTACAGGCTGAACCACCGCTTTTGGGGAGATAACTGCTTACTAGTCTATCAGCATGTGTATCTGCAGCTACACATGCCACCGAACGGAAAATGTCACTTACCCAGTGTACATCTGTTCGTGGCATTAGTCGCTGCAGATTCACATGCGCCCACCCGCCTCCCCGGAAGCCTGTAGCCGTTTAGAAGTAGATCTTCAACATTTGTACATTTGTAAATATATTACTTTAACCTTCATTTTGTACATACGTATTCATTCCATTGCATGGGCACTATTACTAGCATACACAACTCCTACCTCACCCTCTGCGGGGAAAACAATCTAAGATGGAGTCGACGCCCATGCGCAATGGAATCGAAAGGGGAGGAGTCCCTCGGTCTCGTGACTCGAAAAGACTTCTTCGAAGAAAAACAACTTGTAACACTCCGAGCCCAACACCAGACGGTGGACTGTGCACAGCATGTGAATCTGCAGCGACTAATGCCACGAACAGATGTACACTGGGTAAGTGACATTTTCCTTATTTTAATTATTTGAGAGTCTTATCAAGCGTGCATATGACGCAAAGGTAGCAGAGCACTTTATATGAGATGTGGGCAGTGATTAAATAAAGAGCATTAATCTAATCCGAACTATTTTGAAGGAAGTAGATTGTCTCTCCAAGTTTTGCATAGTAAAATTGCCCTGTATTTTGTTTGCTGTGAAGGACTCTGTGTGCGCACTTTTGGAACAGACCGCTGTGGAGCTGGAAGCTGTAGAGAAGAGACTGGGGGACAGCAGAAGCACTTTAACCGCAGAAGAGAGCTGGTACGTATGGCATCCTGGTAATGTAGTAGAAAGAGAAACCGATTTCCAGCTATGATTCAAAATATCTCTTCCTCCTCCTTTTACTGACATACATGTTCTAACCGTAGGTCACATAAGGATTGGAAATCGAAATTATTTGCTAGATCAGATTTCACCAGGGGTTAATAGATAACTGATATTGAATCATTAATAATAACGGCTCAGTTTAACCACTGATTCATTTTCATGAGAAGTAACTGTATGCTAATATTAGCACAGTAAGTAAATAGTTATTGTCCAAATTTACAATGAAATACCCTCCCCATATTATGGGTTACACATATTCTAACTATTTGTGTCATGTTTCCATGTTTTAAGTAGCCATAAATTACATACGGTTTCTCTGTTTCTTAAGCAATTTATCTGTGAGCCTTGACACAATTTGTCTCTTTCTCTTCCATGCCCCCTTCTGTCCTGTGGCACCGGATCATCAAGCACCTCCTCATTTTCTATATACTTTTCAGATGTGATTATAATTTGTTTTGGATGCCTCTACTCCGAACCCTCTAGACGATTCCTGTGAATAGAGTCCTGTCGCTCGGTAGTCTGAAGAATGGAATCTCCTTATGCTTAGTATACCTGCCATGCATCTCTGTCCCTCGCTTACTGGACCAGCCCACACCCTGCTTATCTACATTCTACGCCTGGTTGAGCCACATTCATAGGCTCTTAGCATGTTCAGGTCCTATCCTTATTTGCCTTTCATGATGCTTTGTTAATGCATTTCCTTGGGCGCTGCAGTGCTTAATTTGCGCTAGTTGTTTTCGGTGCAGAGCACCAGCACTTATTTTTGCGGGCCGGGGCTTATTCTTCTGCCTCAAGCATTTGCTGCGAGCTCTTGAAGCATAAGACACATATGGGAAAGACGGAGGAAGAGAAAAGCAAAAAAAGTCACAAAGTTAGAAAGCTGCGAGAGTGAGCTGGAGTGGCAGGGGTGTCTGTAAATAGATTAGAGAGGCCCGAGATGCCTTCAGGGTTACTCTGCCTCGGTGTTCCATGCTCGCACATTTAATTGCATCAACCGCGTGTTTCAGAGGAGAGCTTTGAGCACCGGCATGTTTTTATTTACAATTTAAGCACTGGGGCGCTGCAGCTATAAACCTCAAGGAGATGTTCAGGAGAACACAGAAGGCTGGACTGGGAACCGAAATGTGCCTGGAAATACCTATTTGTATATCGGCTAAATGCTGAAACGTGCAGGTCAGGCCCTGTCCAGAGAGTTAAGTTAGGTGGACGGGAGGGGGGGGGTTGTTTCTGATGCTTTCGCCCAAGAAAACTGAAAATACGAAGAGATTAATCAAATTTAGCAGTTCTAAATGTGTGTCAAGAAAGCCATAGTCTCTGGGATTCCTAGGAAACAGTCATTACGCCTTGGTACATTACAGTACCTGTAAGTAATATTTCTTTGTAGCAGAAATTCATGATTGTACCTATGACAAAATCGTGCAACAGTTAAAAACATTGGATGCAATTTTTGTGCCACAAGAACAATGTCCATTGAGTATAAGATGCCTAAGAAAATTCCCCAGTTTTCAATACTGAGCCAGGATATAAAGCACTTCATCGGTACTATTTAGTAGACAACAAACATTCTGTGCCAGAAATAAAATGTTGTTATAATTCAAGTTTATATATACCGGTTCACTGAAATCATATACCGGGAAACTTTCCATATGCATCTAAGCCAGTGCTTAATTTGTGCTTGTTGTTTCCGGTGCTGAGCACCGGCAGTTATTTTTGAGGGCCGGGGCTTAGTCTTCTGCCTCAAGCATTTGCAGTGAGCAAAAGACACGTTTGGGAAACACTGAGGAAGAGAAAAACGAAAAAGCGCAACAATGAGAGAAAGCAGAAAGCTGCAGGTGTGAGCTGAAGGGGTAGGGAGTGGTTTTAAACGGATTAAAGAGGCCCGAGATGGCTTCAGGATTAAGCTGTCTCAGTATTCCATGTTCGCACATTTCATTGCAGCAGCCGCAGGTTTAAGAGAAGGGCTTTGAGCACCGGCACCTTTTTATTTACAAATTAAGCACTGATCTAAACCCGTTAACTATTGTAGGGTACAAACATTTAAGTGCAAGATTCACAATCTTCCATTCTGCTATGAGTTGTTACTAAATGTTGCAGGAGTTGTTTTAAACTCGAACTTTCATAGTTCATTTTAGTTGAAACATGGTTGTACTTAAATGACATTCTACTGCTTGAATGTACGTGCCTTCTTGTATGAGAAGTCCATGGCATGTTTCAGGAAACAACTTAATATATTGATGGTAACAATTAAAGTGATTGAACACTGTAAATGTCAGGCTCTCCTTTTGATTGCTGACAGGCAGAGGGATTCAAGGCAATGTTTCTCCTGCCAGCTGTTGTTCCTGTCCCCACATCAGCAATTAGCCATTCTCTTGTATGAGTAGTGTTCCAACCGGTTTAAAGTGCTACGGCATTTCTTTCTTATTTTAAAAGCAGAGGCTGTTTGTGGCCACATGTGGCTAAGATGTTTGAAAATGTTTTGAGAGTTCAATTCCAGGCCCACATTAAGTATAACAAAATTCCCGTTAAGCACTAGGCTTATTTCAGGGGTTAATCTAAGATGAGTTGGAGATCGTGGTGGTCTCGGAGGCTCTAAATTAGTAGCTCTTTTTGCGGCTTTCAACACGTCACCCCCACCATCGTCATGCAAAGATTAGCACATTGTGGTGTCATGGATACTGCATGCGAATATTTTCTATCTGGACAAATGCAAGAATTTGGACTTGGTGCCCACGCCTAAAATTGTAACTCCCTCGTATGTTCTGTCCCCCAGGGAGTGGCTTTATCAATTTATTTCTATTTTCTGTGTGTACTTTTTGGGATATCTCGTTTCACAATTATGCAGATGATACTTTTTCTGCCGCTCTTGTACCCTATTGAATATATATTTGTGCAAAAAATCATACTTGTTATATTACATGACCGATGGGGTTTGTCTTGTTATTCACGAATATACAGAGATTTCAAAGTGCGGCTGTGGTGCTGCATGTGGCCTTCCATAAACAAAATGCTTTGCTCCAGCTCGAAGAGCTTGCACCAATTGCCCATTAAAGAGAGTGTGCAATTTAAATCCCTCAGCTCATAATTTCTTCAGGACCGACCACCTACTTTTCTTCAAAAAGGCTTTGCATGATACCAGACCTTGAGAACGGTCGACAAAGCAACATCTGCTCTATGTTTAAGAAGTAAAGATGAGTTAAGTTGAGTTTGCACTTTTTTGGTTGTCGTAGGAAGATTATCGAATAGGGTTTCCTTTGTCTCTTAAAACAGTTGAAAATGTTGCTCTCTTGAAATGTAAGTTTAAAATGCACCCCTTTCAACTAACTTAATTTACCTCCTCTTAACTTAATTAGCTGTTTGACTCCGTGTACTCTGACAATCTCGGTTAGCTCTTATTGTTCTCCTGTGAAAGTGTGCTTTACATATCCATTAACAGTATGCCATCCTGTCACTAAAGGTCATTTTTGCTAAAAGAAGGTCAGGGTTGGACATTATCTAAGAATCCTTCTCACTATTCCTGAGCAGTTGCTCAAGATAAGGTCTAAGTCTGGTGCAAATTAAGTACTCCTACCGGTTACTGATCTTGCAGGGTTAGAACTCGGACAGAAATTATTTTCATAATGTTTTAGATACTGCTACAATGCCAATGACCACATGTTCTCAGTATATAAAAGCTCATTACCGATCTGTTATGGATATTGACCCTCATTTTGTGAAACACAACTGCCACACCTCCATACACTGTCACTTCCAGCAAGTACAGCCCTTTTGTCTTGCACTAAACCACGTAAATCCCCTGTGTTAGAAATTGCATTTCTAGTTGGCAGAAGTATGCAGCCTGTCCAACTAGGGACCGCAATCCTGGTCAAGGTAATTTGAACTCAACCTAAATTATCCTGTGCTCACTCTCTGGTTCCTTGACACAGAGCAGGCAGGCTTAACTTAGAAGGCAATGAGTAAAGTCTTTGTGCACTAGCTCATAAAGTAACGCAGTGACAACACCACAAAAAGACTTCACAGGAGGTTAGCAAAATAGACCATGAACTAATAAATGACATAAGGCCAGAATGACCAAAATCCAATGTGTAGAAGCATAATATGATTTTTTAAAGAATAAATGCAAAATTGCGCTTAGAAGCAAATTCAGCTTTTAGGGGTTTCCTTAGGTAGCACTGGACCAGGACAAAGTAAAAGTTCAGGAACACTGCCATGGAGTGCAGGCTGGCTACAGGACCCACGCAGGCCCAGGAACCAAAGTGCCTTTCCTGGTCGCAACAGCAAGATGCATGCTAAGATGTGTCAATTGGACCCACGCAATGATGGTGATGTGTCAATTTCAAAGACAAGCTCAGGACCTGAGATGCGTTGGTTCCGAAGTGCAATGCACCGGATTTCTTCGCAGGGTTGAGGGATGTGTCTATCTCCATAGACCGCTGCGGAGGCGAAGCGCAGTTCCAATGCTTTGTGATCTCAAGGCAATGCATTGGTAGAGAGTAGTAGCCCCTTGTGTGGGTACAGACACTGCCTATTTAGGTGTAAGTGTCATCCCCTCCCACCCCGCACTTCCTCCCCAGGATCAGCCATCAGAATGTAGATGATTGTAGATGAGTACTCAGACACACCTCATCTTCCTATGTTTGTAAACTTGAGAGGTGTTTGGACTCCATCAAGGCCAGTTCTTACAAAATGCCAATTGTGGATAGGCCAATGTTACCACATATCTGATAGAAACTCCTAGTTGTAGATTCCTTACCTTAAAATTTCCCCCAGGCGTCAGACTGGATCCGGTGATTTTTCTTCGAGCAATACCCTTGCGCGTCAGTAGGTGGCGTCAGTCGACTCCGCAGGCGTCATTGGCGTCGTAGGTACCGTGATGACATTGAGCGTAGTACATAGACACCTCCTCAGCGCAGTGACGTCAATTATTTTCTTTTCGTGCCACGCGCTGATCTGGAGAGAGCTACCCTGGTCTCTTTTTGACCAATTTTGACCTTTTTCTCGATTTGTGTGTGAGTTTTTGTAGTGCATCGAGGATGTCCCCGAAGACCGGGTTCAAGCCGTGTTGGACTGTCACCGCATGATGTCATTGATAGATCCACATCGGGTTGTTTGTGTTGCCTGGATCGCGACCACGACCCGAAGTCGTGCTCCGAGTGCCGGGCCATGCACCCGAAGGCCTTGGGAAGCATTCTCTCAAGCTCGTGGCAGCCTGGCGCTCGACTCCACGTAGGTCTCGGTCGAGACGATTGTCTTGAGACTGTTCGCGGAGCCACCACCACTAGTCTTCCTCCAAATCTTCGGGTACAAGTAAGAAAAAGAAGTCATCGAAGCGGCCCCATCGCAATTAACCTTCACCCCATCGCTCAGCTGATGTGATGCAGGAGGAGCGTAGACACTCCAGGCTTCTGTCCTCGGAGCCTGTTTCTGGGTCTGCTCCGCGCTTCCCCGAGTTTTTAGGAGCCGGAGCCACCCCGCTCCAACTTAAGGAGTTCTGTGAGGCCATGCGCCTCATTTTTGTGTGGACCGACCTTGATACGGCGCCTTCGGGCCACAGGGGTTCGGTAGAGGGACCTTTGGGTTCCGTGCCAGATGTTCACGGATCCCCACCGATGCCGGTTGCACCACTGAGACCTTCCACGGCTCTGGTTCGATTGTCTATGCTCCCGACGACAGTAGTGCCCACTATCGACCTCGACCCGATCCTCATCCCGACGACTCTGAGTCAGAGCGGCTTCAGCCAATGCCACATCTGTCTTCGATGGGGCCTACTCACCCCAGGTCTGATTTGGACCCTTTTTCCTATGGGTACGAATTCGGGGAAGGACTGGAGGGGTCCCTGGACCCTTATGGATACCAGGATGACCCATCTTTGGACTGAGCACAGTAATTGGGCGAGGCCAGTGGACTGGGCACTTCTCCAGACACTGGCATGCTGCCTCCTCCTACCATGGCTACGGCGGAGGGAGTGGCTTATGCTATGGTGATCAGTAGTGCGGCTGAGGACCTGGGCCTTGAGCTTACCTACTGTAGAGGTCAGGTCCAACCTCCTGACAGAGGTGCTTCAACCAGGGGCTTCCATCTGACCACCTTTTACCATTCAATGAAGTCCTCACCGATGTCCTTTTGGGTACTTGGTCCAAACCCAACACAGGGGCTCCTGTGAATAGGACTATTGCACGCTGCCATTGGCCGCCCCGAACGACCCTAAATTCCTGTTCCAACTCCCCACGCCTGAGAGTCTTGTCATCCAGGCTTCCTCTATCTCAGGCGCATTCCCTTCAGTACTCCGGGATAGGGAATCAAAAAGGCTGGAACAATGTGGGAAGAAGATGTTTTCTTCCTCCAGTCTCGTGCTGCGGTCTGTGAACACCGCATGCCTTTTGGGCTGCTATATCCACTCTTATCGGGATATGGTTAAGCAAGTTCTGTAGCAGATACCTGAAGAGGCGCATGCTATTGTCTCCCAAGCTGTCAACGATGGGAGAGGTGCGGTGAAGTTCATGATCTGATGTGGGCTGGACACAACCAACTTTCTGGTCAGATCGGTTGCTATGATGGTGGCCTTGAGCTGCCACGTCTGGTTGTGTACTTCTGGTTTTTCGGGGGATGTCCAGCAGTCTCTCGTGGACATGCCCTTTGATGGCTCCCGTCTCTTTGGAGACAAAGCGGGCTTGGCCTTGGGATTCCCGGGCTATGGCTTGGTTCTGTGGCTTTTCCACTGCCCCTCACCCCCAGCAGTCCGCTTTCCGCCCCTTTTGTGGCCACGGAAGTGGCTCCCTGTCGCATCCCACACCCAGCCACTTGCCACCCATGCTGTTCAGCCGCTGCGTGGCCTGGGACGTGGAATACCACTTTGGTGTGGGACAGGGAACCAGACGTCTGCCCAGTCCACCTCTGCTCCGGCTGCAGCCTCCAAACCCTCCTAGTCTGTTCCCTCACCCCAATCTAGTTGGCGGCAGGATTCCCCATCACCTGCCCACTGGGAATCCATCACTACGGACAGGTGGGCCTTGCAGATCATTCAAAAGGACTATTCCCTCCCTTTCAAATCTGCCCCATGCCTCCATCACTCAGCCAACTCCCGAAGGATCATTTGGCACTTCTCCGCCAGGAAGTTGCGGCGGTCTTAGCCAAGGGAGCTATAGAGAAGGTCCCTGTGCCAGAAGTAGGTCATGGTTGTTATTCCGCTACTTTCTGGTGCCAAAAAAGGACAAGGGCTGACGTTCTATCCTAGACCTTCGGGACGTCAACTACTTCTCAAGAAGGAGAAATTCAAAATGCTCATCTTGGCTCAGGTTTTGTCTGCCTTAGACCCAGGAGACTGGATGGTAGCACTGGACTTGCAGGACGCTTATTTCCACATCCACATCCTGCCTGCCCACAGACGATACCTACGATTTGTGGTAGGTCACGAGCACTCTCAGTTTACCGTGCTCCCTTTTGGCCTTACCAGCGCCCTTTGGGTGTTCACGAAAGTGAGGGTGGTGGGTGCAGCTCATCTGTGCAGGTTAGGGGGTCTCAGTCTTTCCCTACCTCGATAACTAGCTGTTTCCCTAACCTCGATAACACCTTCAGACTACGGCAAGCCTCTTGCACATGCTGGAGTTCACTATAAACATGCCGAAGTCACACCTGACTTCCTCTCAGATGCACCCTTTCATCTGAGCTATTCTGGACACAGTGCAGTTTTGGGCTTATCCTCCCGAAAAGTGAGTCCAAGATATTCATGCTATGATTCTGATCATTCAGCCTCTGTCTTGGGCTTCGGTGAGACTGACTCTGAGGCTGCTGGGCCTCATGGCATCCTGCATCCTGCTAGTGACACATGCCAGATGGCATATGCGGGCTCTGCAGTGGGACTTGAAGTTCCAGTGGGCACAGAATCAGGGGAATCTCTCTGACTTGGTCTAGAACTCTGAGGGGCCTGCGAAAGACCTGCAGTGGTGGCTTTCGAATCTGCATTGGGTCCATGGCAGATCCCTCTCCCTTCCCCAACTAGATCTATCTATAATGACAGATTATTGGGAGAGGCAAAGATCAGAGGCCTATGGTCTCCGGTGGAGTCCGTACTCCATGTCAATCTTTTGGAGCTCCGGGCGATCAGGCATGCGTTGAAAGCATTTCTTCCCTCTCTCAAAGGGAACGTAGTGTAGGTGTTCATGGACAATACTACAGCCATGAGGTACTGCAACAAACAGGGCGGAGTAGGGTCCTGGACCCTTTGTTAGGAGGCACCATGTCTCTGGAAGTGGCTGGAACATCGGGGCATTACCCTGGTGGTTCAACATCTGGCAGGTTCTCTCAATGCCTGAGCGGACAAACTCAGCTGTCGATGCACAGCCGATCACAAATGGCGTCTCCATCTGGAGGTGGCGCAAGGTCTCTTTCAGCAGTGGGGAAAGCCTTGGTTAGACCTGTTCGCCTCCATAGAGAACACGCAATGTCAGCTGTTTTGCGCGTTGGAGTTTCTTTTCGTCTTGAGTGGAACACTTGCCTCCTTTACACCTTTCCGTCTATACCACTTCTGCCCAGAGTTCTCAAGAAGGTCAGGAACGACCGGGTCTGAGTCATCTTGGTGGCTCCAGACTGGGCACAGAGAGTATGGTATCCAGAGATATTGAGTATGGCCAGCGATCCTCCACTCAGGCTGCCTCTTTGGGCAGATCTTTTTGTCGCAGCAGCAGAGGACAGTTCTCCACCGAACCTGTCCAATCTCCGCCTTCATGCGTGAAGATTGAGGGGCACCAGCTGACGGTTTTTGACCTTCCACCCAAAGTCTGTGATGTTAAAGGGTATTTATCTGCCATTTCCGCCTTTCTTAGGTTACCTGATCAGCCCTCACTCTTTAAATCTCCTATTGTGAATAGATTCCTAAAAGGTCTCACCTATTTATTTTCTTCCACTCCTCTTATCATGCCTTAGTGGGACCTCAATCTTGTCCTTACTTATTTAAAGTGTACTGTCTTTGAGCTGATGCACAATTGTCCCTTATGGCTCCTCACCTTCAAGACTCTTTCCTGTTGCCATCACTTTGAGTGGGCTTCAGGCCCTTTTGTCCAAACCTCCGTTCTTGTCTGTGCACCCTGTTGGTGTTGTGCACTAAGGCTTCCTTCTTTCCCAAGGTGGTTAAGCCTTTTCATGTAGGCCAGTCCATCACCCTGCCTACTGTTTACGCACCCCCACATCCTTCCTATGAGGAGGAGAGACTTCACCGTCTGGACCCAAAAAGAGCGTTGGTGTTCTATCTTAATCATACTAAAGATTTCTGGGTGGGCGATCAACTCTTTGTCGGGTATGTAGGTGCGAAGAAAAGGAAGGCGGTGCAAAAACTTACCATCTCTCGATGGGTACTTCTTTACATCAAGATGTGGTACGCTTTGGCCAAGAAGCAACACCCGGAGGGCTTGTGCGCACATTCCACCAGAGCAACTGCTGCTTCCACTGCATTAGCACGCGGAGTTCCTGTCAAGGATATCTGCCAGGCAGCTGCGTGGGCGTCCCTGCACATGTTTGCTAAACACTACTGCCTGGATGGTCAAATCCTTCAGAACAGCTACCTTGGTAGTTTGGTCCTGCAAGACTTTCTAGTATGATCTTTGTTCGCAATCCACCTCTGAGGATGGCATTGCTTGGGTATCTATTCTATGGTAAGGAATCTGCAACTAGAAGTCTCTATCAGATGTACAAGTTACTGACCTTCAGTAACTAAATATCTGGTAGAGACATATTCTAGTTGCAGATTCCTTACCTACTCACCCATCCTACCTGCTTGCAAACTGATTTCTAGGGTACAGGGATTCCCCATACAGGTCCTTAGCTCTGGTGCACCTATCTCGGTGTTCTTAATGGCTCTGCGCTTTGGCGTGGAAAGTCGTTAAAAGAAAGTGACATCACTGCGCTGAGGCAGCATCTATGTACTACTCCCGATGTCATCACGGCAACTACGATGCCAATGATGCCTGTGGAGTCGACCGACACGCAAGGGTATTGCTCGAAGAAAAATCTCCAGATCCAGTCTGACGCGTGGGGAAAATTCTAAGGTAAGGAATCGGCAACTAGAATGTGCCTCTACTAGATATTTCATTACCAAAGGTAAGTAACTTGTACTTTAAAGAGAGAGTGCAAGCACTTTGTGCACTTTATCACTGCTAACCAGTGCTAGAGTCCTAAAGCCAACATAAACAAGGTCAGAAAAAGAGGAGGGAGAAAGCACAAAGTTTGGGGTAACCCTTCAGAGAGGGCCATTTTCCAACACACTGCTATTACGATAACCTACAGTACCCATCTCTCAATATGAATGGCTTGATTGGAATGCATGTTGTCTTTAGTGAATTATAGTATATAAAAAGAATGTTGCCATGCCAGATAACCTAATTGTCCCAAGGATGTAAAGCACAATAGCCATGCTAATAGCCGCTTCAGTTCCTATCTCTAAAATCTCTAAAGCCTCAATGCCATGACATATAAAGTATTGTTATAATGTACATTTACGCTTTCCATCGTCAGCACCTTTTATCGTATTTCTGTTCCAGTGATCCAAATTGCCTCCAGTTTGTAAAGTATCGAAGTACTCTTACTATGGCAGTTTCTCTTATCGCCTCACAGTATATGTGGCACATTGTTAAGCCATTGTTCATCATTGACTTCTGCCTGTGAAGCTCCACTGCCAGGCAAGAGCCGGCGGTCCCATACTGCAACTCCTAAACAGTGCATGATCCAACATGCCAGGCCTAGCCTGCAGAGAGAGAGATGGCGGGGCCCTGGCAGTGGGACTTGGAAGATCCATGCAGTCCCCACTCTAAAGAGCATTATGAACACTAACAGCCCACAATAGACTGGGGAATTGGGGGGGGCGCTCAGTTGAGCTTTCCAGCCCCTGTCAAGCATTGTGCTTCAGGCCAAATCCTGTGGTACACGTCAGACTCGCATAATACAGTGCACGGCCTATAAGCTACTTTTGTGTTCTTTCAAGCATCATGTGAATATGGGCTGGTTGTGTCTGAATGCACCAGTCTGGGCATGGCCAAGTGCAATGCAGCCCCCTCAGGACTGTTTTCAGGGTTAGATAAGCAACAATTATGAAGGAATCCCACCAGCCTATTGAAGAATTACCATAGAGCCCTGTCTAGTACGGTATATCTTACCATTTCTTTCTGAATTTTTGATTATCCATGAATGTATACTTGTTCCTGTCTACTCTGTCACTAAAACCTGCATTAGCTTCACCCCTTTTACTGCCATAATTTGGCCGTAGAGTAGCCATTAGTAGGCACATCTATTTTTAGTTAGCATTTCTAATAGACATAAAGAGATGATTTTGCATTAAAAGCAGTACACAGAGCTTTCTCATTGGGTGGTAACAAAATCAGAATAAGCAGAGGAGAGAGGATAATGGCACAGTATAAAGCAATGCACTGGTTATGAAGAGACCCTTATATTGAACATTATTTTCTTTGCCCGAGGGAAGTCTTCAATTGAAAGAGTTTGTGTTTGAATGTATCTTTCAGATTCCTTAGGGTGGAGGCAAATCTTAGATTGGGAGCATGGTGTTCATTCTAGTGATAATAGGAAAATATTTTGTCTGATTGGGATGAGGCGTTATAGTGTTGAGAACGTGGAACTGTAAGCCACCCTCCTTGGTGGCTGAGATGGTGGTGGATGTGAGAATATTGCACAATGTGTGGGTTGCGTGGTGATCAAAGAACTGGCAAGCAACGTACAGCGCAGACTTTAAAATCTGCCCACATAGCTAAGACTAGTGCAGATGAAGATGAAGATGAAGCGGTAATCCCAGATGCAAAAAAATGTAAACAGAGGAAAGCAATTGAGTTTTAGGTTCAGATGATGAAGTAGCTAAAACTTGCAGTTTTAGTGTTGAACAGAATCTCAAGGCTTAAGCAAGAAGAAGAGGATAAGAAGCAGAGGTCTGAGGAAAAGAAATGGGAGAAATAATAGTTTTGGATTTAATCAGGAAAGACTGAAGAAACCTTTTCCCATCTTCCACTGTAAAGATGGGAAAAATATTTTTTCAGTCTTTCCTGATTAAATCCTTGAGCAGCGCAATGACAATTCATTCCCAGAGAACTACAAGCAAGGACTTGGCAATGGCTTGAGGCAGCTGGAGTGAAGGTGACTTGGATGTCATTAACGAAAAAGTGGTGATAGGAAAAGATACAGCAGATGGTGATGATATGGGGAAGTTGTGTATAGAGAGATCAGGAGTGTGCAATAGAATCTTCTCATGTATCTGTTGAACAGTGCTCCATGATGGGTAACACTGTCATGCCGGATCCTCTCATTGTGTGCTCTGACACTTTCTCATGGGGGGAAACATCACTTACAACGCAGCAAATACAAAGAACTGTTAACCACGATACCTTTACCATGCATATGTCTTTACCATGCATGCCTTTACCACAAATATACCTTTGCCATGCATGCCTTCACAACGAATTTCATTGTAAAGGCGTGAATGGTAAAGGTATATGTGTGGAAAAGGTTTTAAAGGTATATTTTTTTTTTTAAAGGCATGAATATTAGAGGTGTATGCATGGTAAAGGTTTTAAAGGTAAGTACAGGTAAGTATTAAGTAGTTCAAGAGTATATATATATATATATATATATATATATATATATATATATATATATATGTTCGATGGCATGTGTAGCTGCAGATACACATGCTGTGCACATCCCGCCATCTGGTGTTGGGCTCGGAGTGTTACAAGTTGTTTTTCTTCGAAGAAGTCTTTTCGAGTCACGAGACCGAGGGACTCCTCCCATTTCGACTCCATTGCGCATGGGCGTCAACTCCATCTTAGATTGTTTTTTTTCCGCCATCGGGTTCGGACGTGTTCCTTTTCGCTCCATGTTTCGGGTCGGAAAGTTAGTTAGAATCTCGGAAAAAAACGTCGGTATTGTTTGCGTTCGGTATTGGGTTAGTTACAACAGATCGACACCGAATTTTGAAGAGCTCCGGTGGCCCTTTGGTTTTTTTTCGATCCCACGTCGGGGCCTTGTCGGCCCGGCCACGTGTGACTTCAAGGCTGATGGAACGGACCCCATTCCGCTTCTGTCCAAAATGCCATAACAAGTATCCGTATACGGATCAGCATCTGGTCTGTAACTTGTGCTTGTCCCCAGAGCACAAGGAAGATACTTGTGAGGCCTGTCTAGCGTTTCGGTCCAGAAAGACGTTAAGAGACCGAAGAGCCAGAAGACTGCAGATGGCGTCGACGCCGACAGGACAAGAGCTTTTCGAGGAGAAAGAGGAAGCTTTCTCTATCCACGAGTCAGACTCGGAAGAGCTCGAGGCCGAAGAAATGCCGAAAACCGTGAGTAAGACGTCGAAACATAAGACTCACGAGATGTCCACAAAAGCCCAGGGGACGCCACCGCCAACAGGCCATGGCTTAACCCAAAAAATAGGTGACCAAGCCAAGGCACCGAAAAAGGGCACGCTGGTGTCGAAGTCATCCGACTCCGGTCGAGATACCGCCACACAGGAATCTCGGACCCGAGAAATCGGCTCAGAGAAATTTCGGCACCGTGACAGCGGCACCGAACAAATTCGGCACCGAGAAACCACCACGCCGAAAATTACAAAGGTTTCTTTGGAGCCTAAAAAGACGTCCGAAAAAGTTTCGGTTCCGAAACATCCAGCCTCGGAGCCGAAAACAGGTTCCTATACAGAGGAACAAGGATTGTCCTCCCAAATGCAAAAACATAGATTTGGAGAGGAACTTCAAGCTGTAGAGCCAGACTATACTCAAAGGAGGCTCCACATTCATCAAGACACAGGGAAGATAACCACTCTTCCCCCAATTAAAATAAAAAGAAAACTTGCCTTTCAAAAAAAGGACAAGGAGCCACAGGCAAAGGTGGCAAAGAAAACAACTCCACCACCGTCTCCACCACCATCAGTGCACACATCACCAGTAGCAACTCCTCCACTGATGCACTCCCCGACTCATACTGCTATGAGTCAAGATGATCCCGATGCATGGGACCTTTACGATGCTCCAGTATCGGACAACAGCCCAGACTCGTACCCTGCCAGGCCGTCCCCTCCTGAGGACAGTACATCTTACACACAGGTGATCGCAAGGGCAGCTGCTTTCCATAACGTCACCTTGCATTCCGAACCAATTGAGGATGACTTTTTGTTTAACACGCTATCCTCCACTCATAGCCAATACCAAAGACTACCTATGCTCCCAGGAATGCTAAAACATTCAAAACAAATCTTTCAGGATCCTGTTAAAGGCCGAGCCATAACTCCAAGGGTGGAGAAAAAGTACAAGCCACCGCCAACAGATACTGTTTATATTACAACCCAGTTAACACCAGACTCAGTAGTTGTCGGGGCAGCTCGTAAGAGAGCGAACTCTCATACCTCGGGGGACGCACCACCTCCAGACAAAGAGAGTCGCAAATTTGATGCTGCGGGCAAAAGGGTTGCAGCACAAGCAGCAAACCAATGGCGCATTGCCAATTCACAAGCACTTTTGGCAAGATATGATAGAGCTCACTGGGATGAGATGCAACATTTGATAGAACACTTACCCAAGGAGTTCCAAAAAAGAGCACAACAAGTGGTGGAAGAAGGACAAAGTATCTCCTAATAATCAGATACGGTCTTCAATGGATGCAGCAGATACGGCTGCAAGGACAGTAAATACTGAAATAACAATAAGAAGGCACGCATGGCTGCGCACGTCGGGTTTCAAGCCGGAAATTCAACAAGCCGTGCTAAATATGCCATTTAATGAACAGCAGTTGTTTGGGCCGGAAGTCGACACTGCTATTGATAAACTCAAGAAAGACACTGATACAGCAAAAGCCATGGGCGCACTCTACTCCCCGCAGAGCAGAGGCACATTTCGCAAAACACCTTTTAGGGGAGGGTTTCGAGGACAACCTACAGAAACCACAACATCACAAACAAGGCCCACTTACCAAAGCCAATATCAGCGGGGAAGTTTTCGGGGGCAATATAGAGGGGGACAATTCCAAAAAAATAGAGGAAAATTCCAAAGCCCCAAAAGTCCTCAAAATAAGCAGTGACTTACAAGTCACACATCCCCATCACATAACACCTGTGGGGGGAAGACTAAGCCAATTTTACAAACATTGGGAGGAGATAACAACAGATACTTGGGTACTAGCAATTATCCAGCATGGTTATTGCATAGAATTTCTCGAATTCCCTCCAACAGTCCCACCGAAAACACACAGTATGTCAAAACAACATATAAATCTTCTAGGATTAGAAGTTCAAGCATTGCTCCAAAAAGAGGCAATAGAATTAGTACCAAAACAAGAACTAAACACAGGAGTTTACTCACTGTACTTTCTGATACCCAAAAAACACAAAACTCTAAGACCTATACTAGATCTCAGAATATTAAATACATACATCAAATCAGACCACTTTCACATGGTTACATTACAAGAAGTAATCCCACTGCTCAAGCAACAAGACTACATGACAACACTGGATCTAAAGGATGCATATTTCCATATACCAATACATCCTTCACACAGAAAGTACCTAAGGTTTGTATTCCAAGGGATACATTACCAATTCAAAGTGTTGCCATTCGGAATAACGACTGCGCCAAGAGTTTTTTACAAAATGTCTAGCAGTAGTAGCTGCACATATCAGAAGGCAGCAAATACATGTGTTCCCGTACCTAGACGATTGGTTAATCAAAACCAACACGCAAATACAGTGTTCACAACACACAAATTATGTCATAGAAACCTTACACAAACTAGGTTTCTCAATCAATTATTCAAAGTCACACCTTCTGCCGTGTCAAACACAGCAATACCTAGGAGCAACAATCAACACAGTAAAAGGAATTGCCACTCCAAGTCCACAAAGAGTCCAAACATTCCACAATGTAATACAAGCCATGTATCCAAATCAAAAGATACAAGTCAAACTGGTGATGAAACTACTAGGCATGATGTCTTCATGCATAGCAATTGTCCAAAATGCAAGGTTGCACATGCGGCCCTTACAACAGTGCCTAGCATCACAATGGTCACAAGCACAGGGTCAGCTTCTAGATCTGGTGTTGATAGACCGCCAAACATACATCTCGCTTCAATGGTGGAACAGTATAAATTTAAACCAAGGGCGGCCTTTCCAAGACCCAGTGCCACAATACGTAATAACGACAGATGCATCCATGACAGGGTGGGGAGCACACCTCAATCAGCACAGCATCCAAGGACAATGGGACATACAGCAAAAACAGTTTCACATAAATCACTTAGAACTGTTAGCGGTATTTCTAGCGCTGAAAGCATTTCAACCCATAATAACCCACAAATACACTCTTGTCAAAACAGACAACAATGTATTACCTAAACAAACAGGGAGGAACACACTCGACACAGTTGTGTCTCCTAACACAAAAAATATGTCATTGGGCGATTCACAACCACATTCGCCTAATAGCACAATTTATTCCATGGATTCAGAATCAGTTAGCAGACAATCTCTCTCGGGATCACCAACAGATCCACGAATGGGAAATTCACCCCCAAATACTGAACACTTACTTCAGAATGTGGGGAACGCCACAAATAGATCTATTTGCAACAAAAGAAAACTCAAAATGCGAAAACTTCGCATCCAGGTACCCACAACATCAGTCTCAGGGCAATGCACTATGGATGAACTGGTCAGGGATATTTGCGTACGCTTTTCCCCCTCTCCCACTTCTTCCATATCTAGTAAACAAGTTGAGTCAAAACAAACTCAAACTCATACTAATAGCACCAACATGGGCAAGTCAACCTTGGTACACAACACTACTAGACCTTTCAGTAGTACCTCATGTCAAACTGCCAAACAGACCAGATCTGTTAACACAACACAAACAACAGATCAGACATCCAAATCCAGCATCGCTGAATCTAGCAATTTGGCTCCTGAAATCCTAGAATTCGGGCACTTAGACCTCACACAGGAATGTATGGAGGTCATAAAACAAGCTAGATAACCTACCACTAGACACTGCTATGCAAATAAGTGGAAAAGATTTGTTTATTACTGCCATAATAATCAAATTCAACCTTTACACCCATCTGCAAAAGAGATAGTAGGATACTTACTACATTTGCAAAAATCTAAACTAGCTTTCTCTTCAATTAAAATACTTATTACGGCAATTTCAGCTTACCTGCAAATTACGCACTCAACTTCATTGTTTAGGATACCAGTCATAAAAGCGTTTATGGAAAGCCTAAAGAGAATTATACCACCAAGAACACCACCAGTTCCTTCATGGAACCTCAACATTGTCTTAACACGACTCATGGGTCCACCTTTTGAGCCCATGCACTCTTGTGAAATGCAATACTTAACGTGGAAAGTTGCATTTTTAATTGCCATCACATCTCTAAGAAGAGTGAGTGAAATTCAAGCATTTACCATTCAAGAACCATTTATTCAAATACACAAAAATAAAGTTGTTCTACGGGCTAATCCTAAATTTTTACCAAAAGTAATCTCACCGTTCCACTTGAATCAAACGGTAGAATTACCAGTGTTCTTCCCACAGCCAGATTCTGTAGCTGAAAGAGCACTACATACATTAGACATCAAAAGAGCACTAATGTACTACATTGACAGAACAAAACTAATTCGAAAGACAAAACAACTATTTATCGCCTTTTAAAAACCTCATACAGGAAATCCAATTTCAAAACAAGGCATTGCTAGATGGATAGTTAAGTGCATTCAAACCTGCTATCTTAATGCTAAAAGAGAACTGCCTATTACACCAAAGGCACACTCAACCAGAAAGAAGGGTGCTACCATGGCCTTTCTAGGAAATATTCCAATGAACGAAATATGTAAGGCAGCAACATGGTCTACGCCTCATACATTTACCAAGCACTACTGTGTAGATGTGTTAACTGCACAACAAGCAACAGTAGGTCAAGCTGTACTAAGAACTTTATTTCAAACTACTTCAACTCCTACAGGCTGAACCACCGCTTTTGGGGAGATAACTGCTTACTAGTCTATGCACAGCATGTGTATCTGCAGCTACACATGCCATCGAACAGAAAATGTCACTTACCCAGTGTACATCTGTTCGTGGCATTAGTCGCTGCAGATTCACATGCGCCCACCCGCCTCCCCGGGAGCCTGTAGCCGTTTAGAAGTAGATCTTAAACATTTGTACATTTGTAAATATATTACTTGAAACTTCATTATGTACATACGCATTCACTCCATTGCATGGGCACTATTACTAGCATACACAACTCCTACCTCACCCTCTGCGGGGAAAACAATCTAAGATGGAGTCGACGCCCATGCGCAATGGAGTCGAAATGGGAGGAGTCCCTCGGTCTCGTGACTCGAAAAGACTTCTTCGAAGAAAAACAACTTGTAACACTCCGAGCCCAACACCAGGTGGCGGGATGTGCACAGCATGTGAATCTGCAGCGACTAATGCCACGAACAGATGTACACTGGGTAAGTGACATTTTCCATATGTACGCGTGTATGTACATATGTTCGATGGCATGTGTAGTGTTCTACATCTAGTGTTGGGCTCGGAGTGTTACAAGTTGTTTTTCTTCTAAGAAGTCTTTTCGAGTCACAAAATCGAGGGACTCCTCCCATTTCGGCTCCATTGCGCATGGGCGTCGACTCCATCTTAGATTGTTTTCTTTCCGCCATCGGGTTCAGACGTGTTCCTCTACGCTCCATGTTTCGGTTCGGAAAATTAGTTAGATATCAGAAAAATTTGACGGTATTGTTTGCGTTCGGTATCGGGTTAGTTAACACAGATCGACACCGAATTTTGAAGAGCTCCGGTGGCCCTTCGGGGTTTCGGTTCCCCGGCGGGGCCTGGTCGGTATATGCGTGTATGTATATATATATATATATCTATGTAGATATACATATTGAGGGTTTTGAAGGCTTAGGATGGGTAATGGTTATAGAGTTGTATCTTTCGGTTTTAGGGTGGGTATGGGTTTTGGGTTTGTAAGGGCATTTTTCAGTTTTATGGTGGATATGGGTTTTGGGGTGGTAGGGCTTTTTAGGTTTTAGGGTGGGTATGGGTTTTGAGGTGGTAAGGGCTTTTTAGGTTTTAGGGTGGGTGTAGGTTTTTAGTCGTAAGGTGTGTTTAGGGTTTGGGGCGGGTACGCGATTTTGGGTGGTCGGGGCATTTTTAGGGATTAGACTGGGTATGGGCTTTGAAGTGATAAGGGCAGTTTTAGATTTATGGTGGGTGTGGGTTTTTGGGTGTTAAGGACATTTTTATGTTTTAGTGTTTGGGTATGGGTTTTGGAGTGGTAAGGGCATTTTTAGTTTTTAGGGTAAGTATGGGTTTTGGGGTGGTAAGGACATTTTTAGGTATTAGGCTGGGTATGGGTTTTTGGGTGGTAACGTGGGTTTAGGGTGGGTATGGGATTTTGGGTGGTAAGGGCATTTTTACAGTTTAGAGGTGGAAAAGTGTATGTGTGAGTGATACTTACCTCTTTACTTTTTATCACGCATATGCCTTTACCACAAAAGTTTCGTGGTAAAAGCATATGCATGGTAAAAAAGTTTTGTTGTAAGTGTAATGATACGTGTACTGTGTTGTAAAGGCATATGCGTGGTAAGTGCATGCATTGTTCAATCATACAACCCCTCATGGAATAAAGCATCATACAAGTTAGCAAGCTAGGATTGGGTTTGTTGTACCCAATGCCTCATGTAAGGTTCTAACAACAGTACAAGTGGTTCGAAACAGTCATAAAAAACATTTTTAGGTTGAAAAAACATCAGCATTCTTCCTCTTATTCTTCCAAACTAAATTTGCTGCCCATCAAACCACAAGTTACATTAAACACTTGCATCACCCGGTAGGCAACACACATAAACCTCCCAAATCCTTAATAGAGATATTTACATACACTGAATCTGAAAGAAACCTGTGGTGCAACAAAGGCCATAAGCTCTTCATAATGAAATGAAGAAGAAAAAGTGAAACAACTCCCCACAGCGGGTGGAGAATTATTACATAGATAAATATCTCGTTTGTGCCAAAACATCCCGATTCGAAAGGCTTTCGAAGCTTCCGATGGCCGTCCTGTCTGACACCTAATGGATTTCTAATCAATTTGTAATGTCCTCTTTTTCATAATGTATAGTCACAATGTTTTCCTTTTCCCATCCTTCCTTCACATTCTCTTCTCACACTCCTTGGAACTTGATTGTTCTGGTATACACTGTGCATAATGAATATGATACTGAATGAGTGGAGTGTGCTGAAGTGATGCTGCCTGTGGGAATTCCTTCAGGATTAACAAGGCACTGTTTTATGCTAGGCATGATGAGGAGGTGAGTTTCCAAGGCGAAGAGGGCATCAGTGACAACGAAGATGAGGAATATCCTGAAAAAAATCCATGGGAAACCGGGGCTGCAGCTGAAGAACATAGTGCGGATCCTGTGACATTAAAGGTACGATCAAGGAGCATATTGGGTTTGCCATTAAATTGTTTATAGTTACAACTTGTGAATATGTTTTTCATAGCATATTCTTGTTTCCTAGTTTATTAAAGTATCTTCCTCCTGATCCTAGAAATGAGCAATGGAAGTGGCTACAAGTAGCTTTGAAGAATAAAATGCAAACCTACGGCTGTAAGGGCTTGCCTCCCTTCGTGAGCATGGCCTGAGCTCCCATTCATTCACATGATATAAATCTGTGCTTTGCCGTTTTATCTCCTAAAGAAGACAGCGATGGAGCCGTACATGCTTCTAATATGGGTGCATTGAGCGACCGGTGTTAACTCTACTAAAGGTGGCCTTCTCTCATGGGACTTCATCTCCATCTCTCAAAAGCTCCCCTCTCTTTCGAGGTACCGCACCTGAGTTCGTTAGAGATCCTTACAAAATAGAATTGGAGCCACAAAAATGAGAAATGGAATTAAACTGAACCTTCAATAAAAACGGAATTTAAGCCACAGTAGTGGATAATTGAACAGAATTTTATCTGTGAGGGACTAATTGAAGTCCAAAGAAAGCTACAGAATTGTATATTTCGAATGACAATATCTCTAAATACAGTTTTCACTATTCCAATAATATGTATTTATGCTGTGAGACGATGTACAGTAATGATTGCCAATGAATAGCTCATTGTAACGATTGATAATATATGAAGAATATGTATGTAAGTGAGTGTGGCTGGTTGTGAGACAGTGGGTGAACGTATGGTGAGGAGAGCGGGTTGATTACATTGCAGATGTTTTTGTCTCTAATATCATGCTGTAATGAAAGGATTTATGGGGCTATGTGATTCTTAGATTGTATCTGGCGTGTGATAAATTCTTTGGATTGAATAGTAAATGCTAAAAGAAAATGTTTGGAGCTGTGCATAAATACTGTTGAGTGTAGAGTGACCAGTAAGGGTGGCCTAGCGGATTGTTAAGCAACTTTTTCTTAACCGCACCCGAGTGCTCCTTCTCCTAAGCGATCCCTTTATTAAGAGATTCTGATTGAAACAACTAAGTTGTTTTTTATGTATTTGAGTATTTATTTTCTCTGTCCTGGTTGAATGCTGCCCACATCTGAGACTCTAATACGTAGCTCCACGCAAGCTCACTAGCTACTGCAGGCAGGCAAGTCTTAGCAGCTGGTGTTGTTAACTGCGCCTTTTGTAGATGGCTCCAGTCCGCTGTAGAGCAGTAAGGGAGAAGCAAGTGTGCGAGGATTGGATGCATTAAATGGCCTTGGTTTAATGACGATGTGCTCCTTCTGTCTTTTGATAAATACCTCTCACCTCTGCCAGTTGTGGTGGACTATGTGGATGAGTCACTACATTTCCTGCACTCCTCTCAGAGGGAACACATCGGAGCAGATGGTTGCTTCTACTGATTGCAGTACAGATTCGGATTTTAATTCGAGAAACCTTGTAGTAGTTCTGGGATTTTTTTAATGTTTTATTTGGAGGGCGAGATTCTGATTTTACTTCGAGAAACCTAGTAGTAGTTGTGGGATTTAAAAAAAAAATTATTTGGAGGGCGAGGTGAAGAAAGGGGTTATGCAGCCACTGAGCTGTAGTAGGAATTTGCGGATTTGGTGTGGTTTTATTCACACTGCATTCTAAGGGTGAGATGATTTTTTTTTTATTTTTAAACCACTGGAAACGTGCTGCTCTTGTTGGACTTCAGTGACGGCTTTTTAAAAAAAGTTAAATGGTTTCACCCTTCAGTGTTATACTTAAAATACTAATATATTGACTGTACTTTTTTACTTGCATGTGTAATCGGTGGTGGCTGCCCAAAGTGGTGGGGCAGGGGGCAAGGGGTTAGTGGATGATAATAAAACAAAAAACAAAAATTACCTGCTGCTCCCGGCCACCTCAATGCTCTTCTCCTCCTGAGAGTCACCGGGGCACAAAGCTCAGGCTCCCAATCCAGATGCTGCTCTAATGCTATACCAAGCATGAGAGCGGTGACAGGATTGACCTGAGCAGGTTGGTCTGACACTCGCTGAGGCACAGGGAGCCTGTGCCACTTCTCCACACCACTTGTGCAACGCAGCTGGGTTGGATAACTTTAAGTGTGCATGTCGGTTTGGCCGTCCTAAGATGGCTGGCCAAACCGACATGCTCACTTTACAGTCTACTCTTTACAAACGCTGTCAGGCATGATTGTTTGCTTGTATTGCTTGTAGTGCTGTCAAATTGGTTTCATCACTTACCTGTGATCGCACGAAGTGAACGCACCTCTTTTTTTTTCTACACTTAACACTTGAGACTTCTCCAGATGCAGATATCACAGTTTCCATTGTCAGTGGTGGCTCTCAAAACCTTTCACTGAAAGCAGTTGCGCCATTGGTCATGTCTGGTCATCACTGTTCTCACTGATGAGATCCTTAATCCCACGTCAGGTATCGTGCCATCAGAAAGGCATTGAGGCATTGTCCAGATATTTTCTCATCATTAATATGTAACTTAGCTTTACAGGCTTTGTCAGTGCAAGTGGGCACTTATACATCAAATTAACACTTTATATCAATGAAATCTAATTCAATCAATCAATCAGACTATAAAGCGCACTAAATACCCGTGAGGGTTTCAAGGCGCTAGGGGGGTGGGGGGGTGCTGTAATTGCTCGAAGAGCCAGGTCTTGATGTGTCTTCTGAAGGTGAGCAGGTCCTGGATCGGTCTTAGGTCAGATAGGAGGGTATTACAGGTCTTGGCGGTGAGGTAGGAGAAAAATCTGCCGCCGGAGGATCTGCGCAAGATGTGGGGGATGGAGGCGAGGGCGACGTTGGCGGAGCAGAGTTGCCGGGTAGGGGTGTAGAAGCTCAGTCTGCTGTTCAGGTAGGCTGGTCCAGTGTTGTGAAGTGCTTTGTGTGCATAGGTGAGGAGCTTAAAGATGATCCTCTTGTCGACGGGGAGCCAGTGTAAGTCTCTTAGGTGGGGGGTGATGTGGCTGCGGCGAGGGATGTTGAGGATGAGTCGGGCGGAGGCGTTTTGGATGCGTTGGAGGTGTTGCAGGTGTTTGGACGGGATGCCTGCATAGAGTACGTTGCCGTATTCGAGCCTGCTGCTGACGAAGGGCCTGAGTTACTGTTTTTCTTGTTTCGGTTGGGATCCATTTGTAGATTCTGCGAAGCATGCAGAGGGTGTTGTAGCAGGAGGAGGAGATGGCGTTGACTTGTTTTGACATGGAGAGGGATGAGTCGAGGATGAAGCCGAGGTTTCGTGCATGGTCGGTTGGTGTCGGAGGGGTGCCCAACGAGGCTGGCCACCACGAGTCGTCCCAGGCGGAGGGGGTGGGCCCAAGGATGAGAACCTCAGTTTTGTCTGAGTTCAGTTTCAGCCGGCTACTTCTCTTCCAGTCGGCGACGGCCTTCAAGCCCTCGTGGAGGTTGGTTTTGGCGGTGTGTGGGTCCTTGGTGAAGGAGAGGATGAGTTGGGTGTCGTCGGCGTAGGAGATGATGTTGAGGTTGTGTTGACGGGGCACTTGTGCGAGGGGGGCCATGTAGATGCCGAACAGCGTCGGGCTGAGGGGTGAGCCCTGGGGTACGCCGCAGATGATGTTGGTGGCTTTGGATTGGAACGGGGGGAGGCGGACTCTCTGGGTTCATCCGGAGAGGAAGGATGTGGTCCAGTCCAGGGCCTGCTCTTGGATCCCTGCTTCGTGGAGGCGGATTTTCAGAGTGTAGTGGCAGACTGTGTCGAAGGCGGCCGACAGGTCTAGGAGGATGAGGGCAGATGTTTCTCCATTGTCGAGATGGCTTCTGATGTCATCTGTGGCGGCAAGGAGGGCGGTCTCGGTGCTGTGGTTTCATTTGAAACCGGACTGGGATGGGTTGTGGATGTTGTTGTCTTCGAGGTACCGTGTGAGTTGTGTGTTGACGATTTTTTCAATGACCTTTGCCAGGAATGGAAGCAGGGAGATGGGCCGGAAGTTCTTCAGGTCTTTGGGGTCCGCCTTTGATTTTTTGAGTAGGGCATTGATTTCGGCGTGTTTCCAGCTTTCCGGGAATCTTGCTGTTTCGAAGGAGATGTTGATGATCTTCCATAGGTGTAGTGCGATGGCTGCGTCGGCTTTGGTGAGTATGTGGTGTGGGCAGGGTCTGATGGTGATCCGGAGTGGATGGAATTCATGGTCTTGCGAGTTTCGTCGTTGTTGATGCTGGTCCAGGAGGTTAGGCGGTTGGTGCAGGTGGAGTTCATGGATGGCGGGAGAGGCGAGTCAGAGGTTGGAGGGGTGTTGAAGCTGTTGTGGATGTCTGCGATCTTTCGGTGGAAGGCGGTGGCTAGGGTGTCGTATAGTTCTTGGGAGGGGGTGATGTCGTTGACGGTGGCGCTGGGGCTGGAGAGCTCCTTCACGATGTTGAACAGTTCTTTGCAGTCGTGAGCGTTGTTTTCTAGGCGAGTTTTGAAGAAGGATCTTTTTGCTAGCCTGAGGAGTTAGTGATGGCTGCGTGTGGCGTCCTTGAGTGCTGTGAGTTTACGGCAGTTGCGTTTGGAGGCTTGGAGGTCGTTGGTGAACCAGGTGGCTCTTTTGTTGGTTTGGTTGTTGTTGGAGGGTTTCTTGAGTGATGCGAGGTGGTTGGCGCAGTCGTTGATCCATAGCTTGAGGTTGTGGGCGGCGATGTCAGTCAGTGGGGTTGGTGGGTGGTTTCTGGGCTAGGTCGTTGGATAACTGATCTTCGGTGACTTTGCCCCAGCGTCGGCAGGGTGGTTGCTCGGTGAGGTGGTGTTTGTTTTGTTTCTTGAAGGTGAAATTAATGCAGTGGTGGTCGGTCCAGTACAGTTTGGTGGTTTGATTGAAGGTGACGTGGTCGCTTGTGGAGAAGATGGGGTCAAGAGTGTGACCGGCTGTGTGGGTGGGTGCGTTGACGAGCTGTCTGAAGCCGAGGTTGTTGATCAGGGTGGTGGAGTTAATGTCGTTATTGTTTTCGAGGTGAAAGTTCAGGTCCCCGAGGAGGATGTAGACCGTGGAGGCGAGTGCGTGGGTGCTGGCAAGGTCGGCGATGGCGTTGCTGAACGGTGCCCTGAGTCCAGGAGGTCTATAGATGACTGTTCCTCTGAGGGTAGTGTCGGGGTCGGTGTGGATTTGAAAGTGCAGGAGTTCGGCGGAGCTGAGGGAGTCGTCCAGGTGGGTCTTGACTTCGAGGGTGGTCTTGTGGACGATGGCTATGCCTCCTCCGGTTCTGTTGGTGCGGTCTCTGCGGGAGATCTTGTACCCATCCGGGATGGCTATGGCGATGTCAGGAGCTGAGGAGTCACTCCACCAGGTTTCGGTTAGGAAGGCTACGGCCGGGGTGGTGGAGTCGAGCAGGTCCCAGAGCTCGATGGCGTGCTTACGTGCTGAGCGAGTGTTGAGGAGTATGCAGCGGAGGTAGTTGGTCTTGGTCCTGGGAGGTTTGTGGGCTCTGACGCAGGTGAAGCTGCAGTTGTGGCAGGAGAAAGGCCTGTGTGTGCTCTTCGGAAAGGCGCAAAAATAGCAAAAGTGAAAGAGGGCAAAAAGGCCCGAAGTTAGAAAAAGTTAGAAAAAGGTTGAAAGAGGCAAATAGTAAAAGGTTGGTAGAGGCAAAGAGTAAAAGGCTGAAAGAGGCAAAGAGTAAAAGCCGAGAAAAGGCAGAAAGAGCAGAGAAAGCCCAACAGAAAAAGAGGAGAAAAACCAGAGAGACACTCTAGCGGACCGGGTCCAGGATGGCCTCGATCCCTAGAAGCAGCGAGGGGGGGGGGCGAGACAAAGGCACGGCTTGGTGGTGCTGTGCGCGCGGGGAGTGTATTACCTGGCCAAAACAGGTCAGAAGACACTCTTGTTACTCTTAAAAACATTATTGAAATTATCAAATCTTCTAACTTTACTGGTAACATGAGTAAAATTGATTTTTACTTAGAAAACGTGTGATGTATACTTTACACTATAGTCACTATGTTAATGGTATATGTGAAATATGTAACATCTACAATGTGTTAACAGCCAGCGTCGAAGTGGCCTATATGGCAGTAAGGCAGTGCCCGATGGGCTGGTCTGACACATCTGTGTGTGGGCCGGTGTTTTTTTAAGCAGTTGTGGGCTGTGTTATGACCAGGTCGACCTCTTTTTTCCTCCTGATTTCCCTGATATTAGCATTTTTTTTATGATCTATGCTTCACTTGAATTTTGGTGCCGGAGCCTATTTTTTGTCCCAGACTGACCCTGATGTGAGCCGTGAAAATTTGGGTGTGTAAAAACTGGAAAGCAAGTGACTTATAACTTTATTAGAAGACATTCTTGTGACGGTAGGATCCTCTTTTTCTCCAGGTGGACAAAGAAACAAACACTGAAGGCTTTTCAAGTCCTCCCAGTGCTGTGCGTCCCAAAGACAAGAGGCCGGCGAACCATTTGCAAACTCCCTTCATCAGGGGAAGCACTATCATCCGGTCCAAGACCTTCTCTCCGGGGCCGCAGAGCCAGTACATTTGCCGGGTAAGACAAGCCAAAAGTAAAGTGAACTATTATCAAATAACATGTATATCAATTACAGATTACAAATTACTGTCAGAATTCACAAGCTGATATCAAATATCCTTTTTTTGTACAAATGGCGAGAGAATGTTGATCTGATAGTACTGAAATAGCTCCCAAGTCACAATGTGTAATTCCTACTGAACTACCTGTAATGTTTTCTTTTACTGTGCATGACAAACATCACATAATCATTGAAAAAGTCAGTAGGTCTATTTTTTAGAGTGCTGACAAACAGCTGGCACTAGTGATGAAAAAGTGTTGCTTTCTGTATGCAGTGCTACTATGAAAAAGAAAATGTAATATGTAATAACTCTGTGTACTTTTGAGATTTAAAACAGTCCCTCATTCATGGCAGTGCAAACACTCCACAGGAGGCGAAGTGATTCACCAACCAGCCAATAGTATGCAGTGAGAGAATCGTACCCAATGGGTGCAGTGAAGCGCGTGCTTGGAGGTTATAGTTAAGAAAACATGTTTTCCCTATACAAACCAACCTTTAACTACACAAACATTAAACATTCTAAAGTTATAGTTATAACTTTAATTTACAGTTTATCCACCTCCTTCAAATTATTATAAGAAGCAGACCTCATTACACTCTGTCTTCAGATCAATAACCAGACAATGCTAACTATAACTCGCCACTCCAGTTTGGCTGGAATTGTAAAGCTACTTAAAAATAGTTGAAACTTTGGGAAATCTGTACTGATGATAATTGGGCCTGGAACCTGAACAGTCTGATCAAAGTCTCTAAGGGAAGTCGCTGCATCCACGTGTAGGGGGAGGCACCTATACCAAAGTCAAAGCTAGGAGTCTAGCCGCTATCTTTTAAAAGAGCTGTCATTACAATGACCAGAATCCAGAAATCATTGGGAGGAAATTTACCTGTGTAAAACCAGTATGTCCATCATTTAGGACATCATCAACATTCTATAAATGGTATTTCAGTCACCAGTGCTGCTGCTGGATTATCAGAAGGTATTCGAGGTACGGTGGAGAGTTAATTCCCCTACATCTCTAGCAGACTCTTTGCGAGCTGGACGATGTGCTTCCTCTGTTAGTGATACTGAAGTAGTAACATGATGATTTCCATGTAGTTCGCTGCCTCTTGAACCCGTCACTAACCACAAAATAGGAATCAAAAACTGTAACGCAAGAACTGCAGAGCAAATTAAATATGCCAGGTAAATGCAAATATTGTTTTTCAAACCTATCTCTCACACGTCCTCCTCCCTAGTACTTATCTTGCACCCTCCTGGTACAAGATAAGAGGACCTCTCTGTTCACTCACACACAACACCAAAACAATTTCCAATAGGATCCAAAAATGCAGCACTTTGTGACCCATGCATGGCCCTGAGGTGTGGAATGTTGCCTATCCAAAAATTTGTTTTGGTGTCCCATAACACTGAATGACGTTCTTTGTAATGCTACAATAAAATGCAGTACAAAGAGGCCATAATATTCTGCTTATAAATATATTTTTGGGTACTAATCAAAAGGCTGTGCTCAGAATTCAGATCACATCTTATAAGAGTGGTGTCTGTGCACATACCTCATTTTTGCAAGTGATAAAGGATCACAATCCTTAGAAGACAGTGCTTCAAAATAGGAGTTGCTGTCCGGTACAGAGTACCTTCACTTATTTAATTTGAAAGGGAGGGTACCTGCACTTCTCAGGACTGCTGCAGTACATTTAAATGAAGAGTAATCGCACTTCTCAGGAGGAACCAGGTGCTCTAGTCAGTGAGTACCTACACGTATATAATTCTACTGAAAGCACTGTTTGAAGATATTTTCTAGGAGCATGGCTTTCTAATACTTGTGGGTCCACGTTATTTGCTGCTGTCTAATTGGAATGAAAAGTGCATATAAAGGTCTTACGAACTTTGATAAGGAAACGTGTATTGTGGTCCATGATTTTTTGAAAGGACGATTGCATCAATCATTTGAGGTCACAAAGTATGACAACCTCTAACAATGCCTGCTTGCAGGAAACAATTCAGAACTATTGAATACATTGTAAACCTAGCAACTGAATCCATGTTTGCACAGCTTTGTTTTAAATTAATCAGAATTAAAAGGCATGCTTTTGCACTGTGCCAACCAGGATTCAGAGATAATTTTAACATCATTTATAACATGCCTTTTTTAACTTAAAAGTACCGTTAAGTGTTACGTTCTACTAAATTTATATCGTCTTGACTAAAAGTGGCACTGCAATCCGCATGATTTATCAGACATTTTTTGGAAATAATAACGTGAGAACATGCACTTCACAGTCAAAAGTAATGTTATCAAAAAATGGCTTCACTCCCGAAGGAAATGTATGATTTAAACTTTATCCCTATATAGGAATGCTGCCAGTTGCAGCAAGGTATTGTTTTGTTTGTGCTTCATTATATTGCCCACAAGGAAAGTTTTACGATATACTTTAGGAAATTACATTGAATCTCATTGACCCCAATCATGACTAAACTGATAGACGGTGGAGATGGTCGATGCTTATTAAATATGACTTACTTTGATTCTGCTTGCAAGCGAATGGAAAGCTCCTTTTTTCGTACTGTCTTGGTTATAGTTATTTTTACAGTATTCATAAGATCCCAAAGCCATTAAAGTTGTCACAACAACCATACCATTAGTTTTGAATCACTTCCATGAGTGAAGCAGGTAGCTCATGTCTCTGTGATGACAATGTGGTAACCTGTATACAGCACAGCGATTTGGATCGACTGTTGTTGGGAAGAAGTCTCTTCACCTTTCAGTTGCATATTGTAAAAAGGATGCCACTGCTTAAATCCATGCCAGAGAAATAGCAGCATGGCTATGCTGAAACTCAATGCATCATGTAAGGAAGGTTATTTATAAGACTTCCTAGCACAATTTTGCATTATGCTTGAAGTCAGTATGTAAACAGCTGGGCTTGACCACCTCAGCATGGTCACATCGAAAGCTTTTTCATGTACCCTCGACTATTTGATGAATTTGTTTAAGCTGGCCTTAGGGCTATGTAGTTTCCCACTGCTAACCAGTGCTAAAGTGCTTGTGCTCTCTCCCTAAATCATGGCAAAAGTGGCCTAAACCTGATAGGTCCTTAATACATGGTACTGCATGGTACCCAGAGCCCGTAAATTAGATGCTGATAGTGGACCAGCAACTTTCATTGTGCCACCCACTACAGGGAGTGCAGAATTATTAGGCAAATGAGTATTTTGACCACATCATCCTCTTTATGCATGTTGTCTTACTCCAAGCTGTATCGGCTCGAAAGCCTACTACCAATTAAGCATATTAGGTGATGTGCATCTCTGTAATGAGAAGGGGTGTGGTCTAATGACATCAACACCCTATATCAGGTGTGCATAATTATTAGGCAACTTCCTTTCCTTTGGCAAAATGGGTCAAAAGAAGGACTTGACAGGCTCAGAAAAGTAAAAAATAGTGAGATATCTTGCAGAGGGATGCAGCACTCTTAAAATTGCAAAGCTTCTGAAGCGTGATCATCGAACAATCAAGCGTTTCATTCAAAATAGTCAACAGGGTCGCAAGAAGCGTGTGGAAAAACCAAGGTGCAAAATAACTGCCCATGAACTGAGAAAAGTCAAGCGTGCAGCTGCCACGATGCCACTTGCCACCAGTTTGGCCATATTTCAGAGCTGCAACATCACTGGAGTGCCCAAAAGCACAAGGTGTGCAATACTCAGAGACATGGCCAAGGTAAGAAAGGCTGAAAGACGACCACCACTGAACAAGACACACAAGCTGAAATGTCAAGACTGGGCCAAGAAATATCTCAAGACTGATTTTTCTAAGGTTTTATGGACTGATGAAATGAGAATGAGTCTTGATGGGCCAGATGGATGGGCCCGTGGCTGGATTGGTAAAGGGCAGAGAGCTCCAGTCCGACTCAGACGCCAGCAAGGTGGAGGTGGAGTACTGGTTTGGGCTGGTATCATCAAAGATGAGCTTGTGGGGCCTTTTCGGGTTGAGGATGGAGTCAAGCTCAACTCCCAGTCCTACTGCCAGTTCCTGGAAGACACCTTCTTCAAGCAGTGGTACAGGAAGAAGTCTGCATCCTTCAAGAAAAACATGATTTTCATGCAGGACAATGCTCCATCACACGCGTCCAAGTACTCCACAGCGTGGCTGGCAAGAAAGGGTATAAAAGAAGGAAATCTAATGACATGGCCTCCTTGTTCACATTGATCTGAACCCCATTGAGAACCTGTGGTCCATCATCAAATGTGAGATTTACAAGGAGGGAAAACAGTACACCCCTCTGAACAGTGTCTGGGAGGCTGTGGTTGCTGCTGCACGCAATGTTGATGGTGAACACATCAAAACACTGACAGAATCCATGGATGGCAGGCTTTTGAGTGTCCTTGCAAAGAAAGGTGGCTATATTGGTCACTGATTTGTTTTTGTTTTGTTTTTGAATGTCAGAAATGTATATTTGTGAATGTTGAGATGTTATATTGGTTTCACTGGTAATAATAAATAATTGAAATGGGTATATATTTTTTTTTGTTAAGTTGCCTAATAATTATGCACAGTAATAGTCACCTGCACACACAGATATCCCCCTAACATAGCTAAAACTAAAAACAAACTAAAAACTACTTCCAAAAATATTCAGCTTTGATATTAATGAGTTTTTTGGGTTCATTGAGAACATGGTTGTTGTTCAATAATAAAATTAATCCTCAAAAATACAACTTGCCTAATAATTCTGCACTCCCTGTACAGTAGAACTGTAAAACTTGTTTCAGGTCTGCAACTACAGCCTGTAGTGCAGTTAGAAACTGCCATTCGAACTGACAAAATCAGCCGCCCTTTTTAATACATAAAAAGCCCACATGCCTGCCTGGCAAATGCCCAAAATTGGAACACCCTGAGCTAGGGCAGTAGTGGCAGCTTTCTTCTTGTTACGGTGAGCCCTACGTGTAGGAATTTGGCCTGGTGTGTGGTGGGTACCTGAGGTACTTAGACCTTATACCATTAGTGTAGGGTAGGCATAGTCTAAAAGCCAGGCTCTCTAGAGGTAGCCGTGGCTGAGCAGCCAAGGCTTATCTAGGAGACATGCAAAGCTCATACAATACCACTGTAGTCACACAGCACTTACATGAAATAAAAACACTTAGTTGTACAAAAATAAAGGTACTTTATTTTTGGAACAAATCACCACCAAAATACTAGACAGGTAACCCACCCTTAGGAGGTAAGTAATACACTAAATATATATAGTAGTAATCAGAAATAGGCATAGAAAAGGTGAGAAAACAGTGCATATAGTAATACCCAGTAGTGACCCCAGGGGAGCACAAACCATATACTAAACAAAAATGGAATGCGAACAAGGTAAGTAAAATGTGTAGAGGGAAGCTGGGAGTACTAGAAACCGAGAGTGGTAACAAACACAGTACCCACCAGCGACCAGGAATGCAGGAGTAAAAACACTGGATTTTCCCCAAACCACACAAAAGGAGGAAAATGAAGAAAAGAAGACACCCAGACAAGACTGCAAGAATACAAGTGGTGGATTCCTGAAGAAAGAAGACCTGTGTAGAGTGGAAACCAAGTCCAGAAGGCTCAACAGAGTCCAGTGGGTGCAGGAGACCTACCCACCCCACTGAAGATGCAGGAGTTGGTCAGCGTTGAAGAAGAAGTCAGCACTGCAGCCCAGAAGCCAGAGAATACTTTGATTGCTGCAGAAGATGTCCCACGATGACATGAAATTGCAGATGGGTGTTGGTGCAGGAATTGCACCAACAAGCCTTGGCAAAGGCAAATTTGCTGTTGGAGGAAAAGAGGTGCTGCCAGGGACCAGCAAGGCCCAGGAGGACTCCACCCAGGAGGGGGAGTCACAGGGGATCCTTAGCATCGCAGAGAGTCCACAGGAGTAGAGGCAGCACCCACAGGAGCCCCACAGAACGAGGACACAGAAGGTGCAAGAAGGAGCCCACGCAGCATTACAAAAGAGGATTCCATGCCGCAGGAGAACCACACAGGAAGCTGGGATTTGCAGGAAGGAGTGCTGGGGGCTGGACCTGTACGTTTCCTAAAGATACCTTGGAGGAGATGCAAACATGCCTTGGCAGCTGCAAGGGATGCAGTGCACGGGGTACTTTCCTGCGTGGGAAGGCAAGGGCTTATCTCAAACCAAGTAGGGCAGCTGGTAGAGACGACCAACGGGACCACTCCAGACCATGACCCGTAATGCAAGATCCACGCAACTCAGCAGGAGAGGGGATCCACGCAGCCGGTCGTCGCTTGCTGTAGGTGCCTGCTTTTGCAGGGGAGTGACACATTCACTCCAAGGGAGATTCCTTCTTCTTGTGCAGGCTGAAGAGTGGCAGTCTTCTGAGGATGCACAGCGAGGCAACTTGTACAAAGCTGGCAGGAACTCTGGATACAACGTTGCAGAAGAGTCTTCCTCGTGGATCTGCAGCTTTTCGGTTCCTGGAGGGTCCAGTCGCAGTTCTGGTGGCCAGAAGTCGAAGTGAAGGTTGAAGGAGTCCTGCTGGAATATTGCAAGCCAAATCTGAGAACCCGTCCCAGAAGAAGACCCTAAATAACCCTGAAAGGGGGACTGGTCACCTAACCAGGTAAGCACCTATCAGGAGGGGGCTCTGACGTCACCTTCCTGCTTGCCGCTCAGATACTCCCAGAGTTCCCTGCAAACCTTAGAAACAAGATGGCAGAACCCAGGGACCCTCTGGAGGAGCTCTGAGCACCACCCTTAGGGTGGTGATGGACAGGGGAGTGGTCACTCCACTTTCCATTGTCCAGTTTCACGCCAGAGCAGGGACTGGGGGGTCGCTGAACCGGTGTGGACTGGTTTATGCACAGAGGGAACCAAATGTGCCCTTCAAAGCAAAGCCAGTGGCTTGGGTAGGCTACCCCTCCCAAGCCAGTCACACCTGTTTCCAAAGGGAGAGGGTGTAACACCCCTCCCCAAAGGAAATCCTTTGTTCTGCCCTCCTGGGCTTGAGCAGATCAAGCAGAAGGAGGGCAGAAACCTGTCTGAGGGGTGGCAGCGGCTGGAGCTGCCCGGGTAACCCGGTAAGACTAGTGTTAGCAATGCTGGGGGACCTCTAAGGAGCCCCCGAGTGCATTGAATCATACAACCAATACTTGCAAAAGTATTGGGGTATGATTCTGACATGTTTGATACCATGGTATGAGAGGCATGGGGTGGAAAGTTGTTCAGGAAACTGAAGCTAAGCTGAAAGGGTTTTTCAGAAACACCCACGAGAGACATTCCAAAGCACAAAATGCTGGACACTGAGTATTTTTGTAGCTACATGCCCTATAGGGCGAATACTTCCAGTGTCACCTCTGGGAACAACTGAAGTAAAAGGCCAGCAAGGTGATTCCTTAAACATAATTGCATGTAAATTATTTTAGAATAATTCAGGAGTGTCTCTATTACTTATGCAGACAGAATGCATCAAAAATATTTGTTAAAAAAGGGATTAGAGCAATAGGCGTCCAAATGCAAAAGATGTTTAATGACAAACATTACAGAAATAATTAATCAGCCAAATAAAGGAGATGTACAGGGTAAAAAAGTCAATAGATGAATCCAGACTTGTTTCTACAAAAGTATGGTACTCTTGAAAGGAAAAATACTAAATAATGTCCATAGAGTGAAGCACATGGATAATGGATGATGTGTAGGTGACCATCACCACGACTGTCTAGCTTAGGTCTTAAAAGATCCATCCCCTTATTCCACTGAATTAGGATGAACAGAGTTGTTAAAGTAGGATCTCGTATCATATGACCTTTAAATTTGTGAAAAGTTTCGGGAAGTATAGGCTTCGGGTCAACAATGAAAAAACGCATACTACTTTCACTTTATTAGGTGTGCTTTTTCGGTGAGCACTCTCCAAGAAATTGCACCACAGCTGCACAGACGTATTTGATCGTCGGCCATGCTATTCAGACCCACAAAACCCCTACATAAATGAATCCATATAACGCTCATTTGCTTTTGGGCCCGTTTATTCTCTCTTTTCTGTGGCCCCCAATGTGGTGCACGTACCGTGAAGTAGTTCTGGTGCACACAAATCTTGAGGTCTCCAGGTTGCTCTGTTGGTTTTACTTCTGGGACTTCTCTTTTAACAGGAAGGGTAAAATCCATCATTGCACCTATCGTCTGAGTCTGGAGGTCTTTGCCTACAGTCATCTCATTGTGTCTTGGGTGAACTTAAGAGTTTACAGGTGGCCAGAAAACAATCAAAAGGCATCAATACAGAAGCAAATATTCAAAATTCTGTCCGTCTGTTGACGAATAAACTCATTTCGGACAGCTTTTTCTTAAGCAATCCAGAATGAATCATAGAATACCTATTTTATTGTGACTGGGGCCATTAGGACGTCGTCAGGATTGTGTTTCTTTTCAAAAGTCTTATACCCTTCTGCTTGAAGGCACAATTAGGCTTGTGATTTATAGGGTGTTTAAGCCCTGGGGGATCCAGTGACATTTAACTGGTGACACAATTGTGGAACATAAGTCAGGGCACTTGATCAGCGTTTGTTATGCTGTGCGAAATAGAGTGGTGTGAATTCACCAAAATCGCAATGGTGTGCCATGCTTCCTTTAATCACTATGATGGGATATTGCATATTTCTTTTCTCAATCACCTTTATTTAGACTCGGTTATAACTTTATTTTTATGTTAGCTTAATACCACAGTTTTGACATTTCTGGCTTTTACAAATGTCATAATTTACTATTATCCAGTTTAATGATTTTTTTTCATGTTGTCAGCAGTAGAAAGATTTACATCTATTGCCTTGTTAGGGTATAAGATACACACTAGATGTCAACAGTAAATGCTTAGCGTATTGAGCAATCATGCTGACTGCCGCATTTTAATAAACTGTCATAGAACAAGCTGCTGCTAACACTAGCAAAAAACCTAATGACATACTTAAATTTAAATAGTTAGTCTGATGGGTTTCAAAGCAGAAACATAAGGCACCCATTAGTTATTCCCACAAGATACTCCTGCCAAAAAGTAATTACTAAGATGCTTTTTAAATAAATGTGACCCGTTCTGTCGTAGGTTTTCCATAACTGAATATCTCTGCTATTAAAGGAATTTTCTTTTTTATTATTACATATATCGAATGTATTCCTGTAGCATCAGTGAAAAGGAGTGCTTTGCATGGGTAATTGACAACAGCAGGTTACAGGTACATACACACTGTTGTTTAAAAAGGTGATAGTGGTACAGATTACATAAGAAAGAAGGGTGCAAAGGGGTGAAAACAGAGCAGCCTTGGTGAGAGTATTTGCAGTGTAAGCTAAGCGTTCATCTACATGTCTGTAGGGATGAAAATAAGAGGAGAAGAACGAAGGGGTCAAGATGATAGAAGTGCACTCAGATGAATAAGGTTTCTTCCAAGATGACCAATATTGAAGGGATCAATCTCAGTTGGAAAGGGAAGTTGGTACATAGAATAATGGCAAGGAAAAAATATGTTCCTTTTTGTCTGCTCTTTCCTTCCTTTGGGGATCTTGAATACCAGCAGGTCTGTGGTGTGAGTGCAGCCAGAGAAGCCATGATGCTTGTTCTGCTAGTCTGGTTTGATGGTTCTGCTGGCTCTCTACATTGAAGTATAAAAAAAAATGATGGACAGAATACTTGAATTAATCTCAGCCACTGGTAATTACTGGGGCCGGCATGCCTGCCCATCATTATTTTGCACACCATGCAACCTCGGTTTGGACCCAGCCATATACACATCAGAACTGACCCTGCTGCTGCAGAAACAGCACAGTCCGAACTGCTAGGCCAGGACCTTCCTGAACCAGAACAAATGCAACTAGGTACCAGTTTCACTCTTATTAGGGCTCATCAGTAAGTTACAGCTTGGTTCCAGCGGCACAATATACACAGGACCCATGTCTAGGCATATCTGTTCCAATTAGTTAGTCACACTGAAGAAACAAAAAAGTGATGGATGGAATGCTTTAATTCATCTCTGCCACTGGTAATTACTGGGGGCAGCATCCCTGTCCATCACAAAATTGCACACCATGCAATCTCAGTTTAAATGCACCCATATGCTAATCAGACTTTACCTCGCTCCATTGGGAATAGTTCAGCCCGAACTGCCAGGCTTGGTCCTCCTGAACTGGAACACTAGCAACCCAAGAATGGTTTCACCCTTATGCGTAGTTATTTGAAATTGGTATGCATCGAAAGGAAGAGCCCTTTAGGTTCTCTTGGAATGGTTTGTTATTTATGCTTTTGTAATGGAGCTTCTTGGCGTTATAAAGAGCTACAACTTAATCAGCACCCAAAAAGTAAAACCATTACAATTAGTTTGATAGTACAGCTATTTCTGAAAAATAAGGAACAAATCTCCATTATTGTAGGTCGAAAAGCAATATTTTCCTTGTTTTTTTTTTTTTTTAAACTGAGGGAAGACAGGGTTCAGAGTACATAAGGAATATTTCTTATTTCTTTAGCAGCTGGATTGAGATGGCGCTGTCTCCAGAAATGAGATTTTTTTATCCGCTGGGCTTCCAGTAGTCATTGCCCCCAAGACTGTAAGGACCTTTTGAGAAAATAGAGCTGAAATTTAGGGATCAAAAAAGATGGGAGTGAATGTGGAATACCTTATGTACAAGTATCATGCATCCTAAAACTGAAAGCCGAAGTAGACTTCTTAAAATAAGGGTGATGTGTTCTCCTTAACTAATTCCAGTTAAATGACAGACTGGAATAGGTACAATATGGCTGTATTTGCATGGAGCCGTGACCAAACAGGCAGCTGCATAGAAAGTGTTTATTTAATAAAAAATTAAAATAAAATGTTGATTTATTTCTCTATAGCTGAACCGCAGTGACAGTGACAGCTCAACGCTAACTAAAAAGCCATCATTTGTGAGGAACTCCATGGAAAGACAAAGTGTACGGGTAAAGCAGGTAAGACATAACCCGAAAGCTTTTTAGTTTACCATTTTTTCGTTTGCTATAATGAATGCAGTTGGAGACTTTTTGATCTTGGTTGTATCACCTATATATAGGGGTGTGCTAACTTGCAATCTTTTTTCCTGAGAAACATCAGCATTTGTACTAAGTATCTTGCAACTTTGCAAAATTCTGTAAGGTTCTGAAATTGTAATAAATAAAATACGGCATCAGGTACGTTCTGTGGAAAATCTTTGAACGAATCCTCAATTTCAATGGGAGAGTTTTCTTGTAAATATTTTTTACAAAATTATTTCACTAAAAGATTTTTCTTCCCCAAGAACTTTCACCTGTTGGTGAAATTTTTACCAATACAAAACACAACTTGAAGTCGCAAAACTTCAAGGGTAAAAATGCTTCAGCCCAGTGCTCTATGGTTGTGGTCACTTGTCCAAACAGCTGTAACTGGTAAAGGGACTATAACTAGGAGTAAATCTTGCTGCTGTCTGTATTAATTGCGTGTTTGGTGACTCAAAAAATTATACCTTTTCTCGTTGAGTGATCAGTTTTTTTTGGGAAAGGTTTTGCTTCTCTGGGTGATTTGCATCTGTGTCTGGCGTGGTGTTCTGATTTTTCTTTAAACCTGAGTAGATATATATTGTGGTCTGACGATATTTCCTATTAGGTTTTGAACATAGCTTTTCTAGGAAAGCAGTGAAATAGGACGTGTTGTACACACTTACATAGAATACATTTGTATTATGTTGATGTTCAGTACTGTGTGACGTTTCAACTAAGTCTGCTCTGTATGCGATTTATATTAAATAAAATGTATATTAAAACAGTCTGCCATGATAAAAGTTGTGCCATTGGGATGGCGGATTTTCTTTCTAAATAGCAACATTTTAGGCAGAAACAGCTTGCATCTCCTGTAATTAAATGTGGATTTTCTTCATAATAAGTTGTGACTGGCCCATTGATTTAACATTGATAATCCTTTGCTACTTCCAGCCAGCTGTTAAGATGCTCAGCACAGAGCGTGTAATTCGCACATCTTTGGACCTGGAATTGGATCTACAGGCAACAAGGACATGGCACAATCAGCTCTCACAGGAGATCTCAGAACTGAAAGAGTTGAAGGAACAGCTTGAAGAAGCAAAGCGCCAAGGTGAAAATGAACTACCTCAGCTGGTGAAAGATGATGACCGATTCAAGCTTTTGCTCACACAAGTGGAGAAACAGGTAGGCAGCCAACAGTCCTGATTTGTCCAATTCGTCTAATAATCACGAAGCTCTGTAATGATAGCCTAGGCCTGTATATCATGCATTGATGAGATTAGAAAAGAGTGTTGTGTTTTTGCTGATAATTCTCAGAGCCCTTCAGTGATGTGTTACTGGAATGTTCAGGTTGTGCATGATTCATAGGCTCCGCTTTAGGATGCAGTGTTAGTCCCTTAACCCACATGATTTAAAAATGCACCTGTAGCATAAGCATTTGCTGGGTGAGATGCTAATTAGATGCTATCCACCACAATCATGAACGACGCCCTCTCGGCAGGAAGAATATTCCATCTACCAGGGTTTTGAGGCAAACCTGAATTCTGCCTCTTGAACACAGTGTTCACTAAGGCCATTGGTTCTAATTCACATAGAGCATAAAGAAATAGTGAGCAGTGACCAGTGGGGCATCATGCTCTTCCTGCAAGTTCATTCTTGGCAGATGAAATATAAGGTGAGTTTTCAGCTAGCATCCTGCTTCAAAAACAGTGATGGATGGAATGCTTGAATTAATCTCAGCTACTAGCAGTTGCTTGGGGTGCATCCTATTCCACTGTAAATTGCCCACCGGGCACCCTCAGTTTCGACATAGCCCTAAGCAAATCTGTCTTCACTCTGCTCCAGTGGGAACAGTCCTGCCCAACCTGCCAGACCAGGTCCTCCCTGAACCGGACACAAGCAACCAAGGACACTTTCACCATTATTAGTGCTCAACAACCAGGTAAACTTCGGTTCAAGGGACAAAGTGAGCACAGGACCCATATCTAGGCACACTACTCACACTTAGGGCATGAAAAAAGTGATGGATGGATGCTTGAATTAATTTCAGCCACTGGCAATCACTAGGTTGGTTCCAGTGATCACAAGACCCACATCTGGGCATACCAGTCACCTTTAGGGCATTAAAAAAAAATGATGGATGGCATACCTGAATTAATCTCTGTCACCGGTAGTTGCTCAAGACCACATCTCAATCCACTATTCCCATTGAGACAGGGTCAAGTCTGATTAGCAGATGGCAGAGTTCATACTGAGGTGGTATGGCGGGGAAAAACAATGAATTGTGATGCAACCCAGAGCGATTACCAATGGCTCGGATTAATTCAAGCATTTCATCCATCACCTAGTTTTTATACCCTAACATGGATTTTACCATGGGAGAGCAGTAAGCTAGATTTGGAAAAGCAAAGTAGTGCTCTTCTTCAAGAATTAGTATTTGTAGTACTAAAGTGGCTCTTACTTTGTGGATGATTTGCGTCATGTGTAATATTGTGTAACTGCCACACACACGTCCAAGAACAGTTCAGCAATTTTAATGGAGAAGAGGAAATGGTGTTAGCATACCACATTATTTTAAAACAAATCCAAGCATGGCTGGCTAACCTCTGGAAAGAAAGGGGAGTCTGCCGTCGCTGAATAAATAGGGATCTGGCCAGGAGCGGCTTTCGTGGTGTGGAAGGGGTGGGGTGGTGCGTGGGGTGAGGGTGGCAGAAATAAACAGTAAATGTATCACATTAAAAAAAAAAAACACTTACCTTCGCCGCTCCTCTCCTCCGTCGGTGCAGGCAGGCACAGGCTCCCAGCCTGCCCTGCGGCCAATCCTGACACTGCTCAGAGCAGCATCAGGATTGGCTGAGAGCGCCCAGCTAGGTCGCTCCTAGGCAGACTGGGACCCTGTGCAGGCTCTCGAGCACACTGCGCATGTGTGTTTGGCCAGCCTGAGATGGTCAGCCAAACATAGATGCGCAGTGAGGGAGAGTGCTGTGCACTCCCCCTCACTGCTAGTCACCCCCGTGGCCCTGCCCCTTCAAAAGAAAACGATAGTAAACAAAGTTTATTTATTATTGTTTTCTTTTAAAGGTCTTGCAGCTGCCGCTGCTGGCGCGGATGACGACACTCCTCCGCCCTAATGGAGGAGCCGCACCTGGATCTGGTACTAAAAATACATTGTTAACACACAAAAGTGCCGCTGCAGGGACAGACTAACCTGCTTCCAACGCTTTGTAGTTTACAGGTTAGAAAGATGCATGCTGTCCACGAGAAGATAGAACTTTAACTGTACCAGCATACACAAAAATATTCTGTGGTACCCCATTCTCTCTCGCAGACTGCTTCATGTGTCTCTTGACAAGTCGATATTATAGTGCCAATTTTCCTGCTTTGGTTTGCGTCACCTAAAAGTTGTGCGGTACACAGTTTAATGAGCTTGAGCCTAACAACAAACAACCCATCAGCACCATTGGGAACGACAGACTTTTCAGTGAATGTTTCTGTACCGCCACAATCGCCGAGAGCTCAAAGTTTGAGTTGCTATTTTTGTGTTGTGAGCGGGAGGCTGACAGCTTTACATAAATACGGAGAACACGTAGGAATTTAACTGTCGCTCTATTTTTAAAGTGTCCCGTGAAACTAATTTTTTCAACAGCTACTTCCAAGGGGACAGGCAGAGCCAAACACGAGATCACATTACCCAGAGATAGGGATCTGCGGTCTCGACAAACTGACAACCTAGCCTCGGCCGACTCCGGAGAAACGGCAGCCATTGTTCAACGCAAAGAAAAGGCAGGCTCAGATTCACCAAATGTGGTTGCTGCTGGCCACAGCGTCTACCATTTCATTTCTGCCTTTTGGAAATGAAGCAAGAAAAACAGACAAAGCAAAGAGAGTGGATAGATAGCCAAGCTTGGGCTAACCACCGTGGTCTCGGCTTTCACTTGACAGCCAAGGTATTGTAGCTCCGGAAACCGTTCCAGGAGAGCATGTGAAACTGTGCTGACAAAGAGAAGGAATGTTAGTCAAACACACATTGTGCTCTTTTAATAATGGTCGGTGACATGTAAATTAAAAGATAGCAATGACCCAATCGAAATTTTCAGTGTACTCGCCTGCACTCTTTACAATGATAATGTGATGATTTTCTAATGGAATTTACAAAATTGAGAACTAAACCTCCTGATTACATTTAAGCTTTTTCAGGTGCCTACTCTGTTCAATAATATCTTAACTAGAGTTGCAGTTTTACATGCCCTCATTTACATGCAGTGGCACTTATTTTCCATTTTTAGGGTAGAGCCTGCGTTGCATGCGCTCGCGCATGCGTATCGCAGCGAGACGCTTTTGTATTTAGAAAAGGGCTCGGAGCCCTGTCAACTTCACGTCAGTGTTTTTTATTGGTTCGTGGGCTTGCCTAATAAAATCTGCTTGCTTTCATTAGTCGAAGGCAAGCATACGTCATGCTTTTCCGGTGGCTAGCCCTCCTCGAGCGCAGCGACCAAGTACAGAAAACATGCAAGGCTCGCTGTTTTCAGTCAGGCTCGTGGACTTCTTTTTCTCTAATTTACGAGCGCGATCTCGCTTGGCAGAAGTCGAGCGCTTTACATAGTTAATTTCACTTTTTTGGGTTGTGTACATAAATGCACTTTTGCCCGATAGGTGAAAAGTCGGGTTAGGAGTTTACAACGCAATCAGCTCTAACATGAGCAAACGCGAGACCCGTTGCATTGTAAATGCTTGTTATTCCTGCTTTTCAATGCCTTACTAGATACAGCGACAGCATTTCACGCCAAGCTAGATGGAATCTTGGCCGATGCAGAGATCCAGTGCCAGATATCCTGAACTTTTTTCATTCACAAACAGCCCAGATTGCTGTTTGCTTCTGCAAAACCGTTCTTTATTTTATACTTAACCTGTTTTAAGAGTCAATAAAATTTTTGTCACTCTTAAAATAGGTTTGCGCCTCCACACCGATTTGGGATTTGGAAGGTGTGTGTTGTAGGTGTTGCCTCGAAATACCGAATCAGTATGTGAAGAATGTGTGTTTTGTGACTGTGATGAGGTTGCAGAACATTAACAAATTACAGACTCCTGAGTGGGAGGTCCCAAGCTGTGTAAGGCCTACATGTGAGAGGAGACCTATATTCATGCGCTTCAGGAAAGACCTGACAGAGGGAGTGTTACTCTTTGCCTGATCCCATGAAAATTGATTGTGCTATAAGTTCAATGGAACCTGAACGTATCTATTTTCCCCTTACAGATATTGGCCTATTAGGCACTGTGAAGTAACCAAAAGTTCCGAAACCTTTACAAAAATATGTAATAGTTGAAAGCCAATATTAAAATGCCAATGTGGACTTTCTCACGCTTTGGTGGCTAGTCGGGTGATTTAGTTTGCATTTTCAGTAAGTGTGTTTTGTAACTGTATCACTAACCAGCAGGTCAATAGGAAAGCGCCAAAGCAGGTACTGGCAGTAAGAAACCTGTGTAATGCATTCATTTAGGAAACAAGATGTATTTCTGGTAATATAATTACCAAACACATTTATGAGAAATTAAAAAATATATCAACATTGTGATTCTCCATGTAAATCGTGTTCACATACTGGGAGTTTTACAGTGACAAAATGTTTATATTTACATTGCTTTTATAGAGTAGATTAACTTCATTTAAGTGATGTAAGCCTTAAAAAATGAAAGTCTTTATAAATGACTATTCCTTGCTCACTTGTTAGCAGATACAAAATCTTATGGGACAGGTGTATGATGCATTTATATTTTGTATTACTACAACTATACAGGTGAAGAAGATAGAGCAGAAGCATGAGTTGCGAGCAAATAAAATGATGAAAGCAGCAGCTAAGGATGTGCACAGGTTGCGAGGCCAGAGTCGAAAGGAACCCGTTGAGGTGCAGTCATTCAGGTAAGGTTACAGTCTAAACCCAACAAAGACGAGGACTATGCCACGGCTTTCATTGGACATGAATAGGCCACAGTAGCTTTCTTTTATATGCCTGTTGTGTCGAAAAATGAGTATGAGTAATTGTGACTATATTCCTTAGTTTTTGTTCTCAATAGTAAGAGAGCTTACAACTGTAAACACGCAATACTTCTACTCTAACATTCAACTGTGTGGATGCCCCTTCTGACAGAAGCACCTGAATCGGGTATGGGATTAAAATGTGTTCTGCATAGCAGGTTTCATACCCACAAGTGGGTAGAAATAGTGTCGTTACAAATGTGCAATAGTGTAAAAACCCACCTCAGTGGTGCAGAGTACTTCAAAGGGAATGATGGAGTTTTTTTTTTTTAAACAATATGTTGGCTGCAAATACACATGCTATGCACACTTCTGCCATCTAGTGTTGAGCTTAGTCTTTACAACTTGTTTTTCTCAAAGAAGTCTTTTTTTGCTGATGTGACATCGAGTCTCCTACCCTTCAAGAGAATGCGCATGTCCAACGGCTCCATTGTTAGGTTGATAGATTGTTAGTTCAGATGGATTGAGCTGGAGCTCTGTGCATCTTTGATGCCTTTGCGGCGTGTGGGTGCCTAACGGGCTCCTAGCAGCCTCTGCTCAATGAAACCAACATCGTCTAATCATCAGCAGCAATCGGGTCCAGGTTTTCAGCCACCATCTCGGTTCAGGTCGAATTCAACACCACAGCCCCTTTCCAGGACCTGCTGGGAGTGTTTGGCTCCAAGCAATTGTAGGGAAAAAGAACGGACTCTTTCAGAAATGCTTACAGTGTGTGGCTAAATAGGTGTACTCAGATAAGCGCAACGTCTGTAACCTTTGCTTTTCACTGGAGCATAAACAGCAGGCCTGCGCAGCCTGCTGTCTGTTAAAAAATAAAAAGCCCTTACCTCGAGACAGGACTGACGCCTAGCCCATAACATGGAGATGACAGTGGAAGCTGAATTCTCAGTAGACTGGAAACAACAACACCTGGAGATCAGCAATCAGGAAGAAAGTGATGTTCCAGTAAGAGGGGACACCACCTTGTGCAGTCCGCACTGTGTCACCTCTGATGAGTCCAGCCAACACAAAGAGGATGAGGAATTGGCCATGTCAGTAGTGGAACCACCACAAGGACAGACAGCATCTGAGTCGGGCCCTAGATAAGGAAAACACCAAGGGCTATAAGTACCTTAAACCCACACAAAGAAAATTAATCCACAGTCCTCCCATCATCACATGGATGCATCACAGCCTTCCTGTTTTGGCTGACAGCGAGATTGAGCCTTGGAGCTGAGACAGGATGAGATTATGCTCGATCCAGGGACAGGAACAGAGATGCACAAAGCAGAACTCGATGCTGAGAAAGTCATCGATACCTGCACAGTGTATGATGGCAGCAAAGGTCCCGACACCTCTCCTCCTTTCACCATTGACAAAACTGTCGAAGATGACCAAGCGTGTAGTGTCGACACACACCTCATCGGAGCCAAAAACGCACATCAACTCAGAGAAAGATCCCAGAGCAAGCCGCATTTCGATGCCAAAAAAGGCAGTGGCATTGATGGCTTTGACATCGCTCTCCTATGCCCAAAGTGAGTGTAAAAAAAAAAAACACACAGAGGCACGCATAGTGCAAAAGTCGGCTAAGACGCACATGATTTCTGAGTCAGAAGGACACATATTTGAAAACCTCCATGAACTCAAGCACACAAAAACACCCTATTCCACATGAACATTTGCTTGAGAAGGCTCATACAAGGAAAAGGCATGAGACTGCCCCCCTCCCCCTCCCCAACAGCCTCTTCCAAAGAGGAAAAGTATAGAGCATAAGACCACAAGTCCTATGCCAATTGATTTTTCTCCATCTCCACAACCGAAGACATGATACACTCTGCCGAAGTGGAGACAGGGATCCCTAGTCCACTACACACATGATATAAACTCACATGGAGACCCTCCCTGAAGCCCGGAGCCATGGGATGCATAAGACATAGTATTGTCAGACCCAAAAAGTGAAGTCCCAATACCAGTGAAACTATCTCCTCCAGATGATACCTCCTCATACCATAGTGTTATTCAGCAAGTTGCTGAATATCACAAGGTACAGATGCATAACACAGAGTAGGAAACAGAGATCCTGGTAGGGACACTCTCCAAGACAGAGCGCTCAGTGCAGTACCTACCAATGATAGGGTCCATGCTCATGGTCTCCACAGAGATCTTTAAAGACCCGGTCAAGACTACTGTCTTTACACCGTGAATTGAGAGGAAATACAAACCTTTCCCCACTGACCAACTTTATACCAGGGGGCATCCAACAGCTGATTCCTTAGTGGTAACAACAGCAAGAAAAAGAGCAACTTCCCAGAGTACTGAAGGCACGCCTCCTCCAGACAAGGAAAATAAGCATAGATGCAGCAGGGAAAAGGGTGGCAGTTGGGGACGCCGATGTTTAGCGAATAGCTAATTAGATAGGATTCCTATCAAGGTATAACAGGGCTACCGAGGACAATATAGAAGACCTAATACAACATTTCCCAGAAAACCACAGGAAAAGAGGGAAGAATCTGGTCGCAGAGGATAGACAAGTCTCAAATGCAACCATACTTTGTGCCTTAATAGTACTGACACGGCTGCAAGAGGGATACATTTCTCCATACTCCTCCACAGGCATGCCAGGCTTTGCATCTCTGGTTTCAAGCCAGAGGTGCAACAATACGTACTTAATGTTCTGTATTATGGAGATCATCTGTTTGGCCCAATGGTAGATTCCCAACTAGAAAAGATTAAAAAGGAGACCAAGAGCACAAAATCCATGGGAGCCTTGCAGTCTACTACACCACCTCAGCAGTACCCCCTCCGTCACCCAAACATACCAAAAGCAGCAGCAGCATATCCCCAGCAAGCTGGCAAGTGCTGTTACACAGGAGGCTTCAAACAGAAGGGTAAAGGTCGAGGAACTCTTCCAAACAGTGACTTAACCACACACTCCCCCCGACCACATAACATGGGAAGTCTACAATTTCATCAGTTGTGGCCAGAAATAAAATCTGACCAGTGGGTGCTATTATCCATCTGCAAAGGATACTCGATAGAAATCAAAACCCACCCACCAAACATTCCTTCATACAAACAAACCCTCAGCATCTTCACCTTCTGAAAGAAGTAAAAGCCCTTTTGGTAAAGGGTGCCATAGGGCCTGTACCATACAGACATCAAGTCAAGGGGGCGTACTCCCTTTAATTTTACATAGCCAAAAAAGATGGGATACTGAAATCAATACTGGATCTGCAACCACTCAGTCTTTACATCCTGTCAGAACACTTTCACATGGTGACCCTACAGAACGTAATACCACTACTACAAGAAGGCAACTTCATGACAGCACTAGATCTGAAGGACGCATACTTTCATTAACTTATTCATCCAGAACATTGCCAGTATCTCAGATTTTTGATGAGTGATCGTTATTACCAGTCCAAAGTACTACTGTTTGGGGTTACAAAAGCCCCAAGAGTGTTTGCCAAATGTTTAGCAGTGTTGCTCATTTAAGAAGACACAACGTTCATGTCTTCCTGTACCTCAATGATTGGCTGGTGAAGAGTTCCAACAGACAGAGGTGCCTGCAAGCCACACAGGCTACCCTCAATCTGTTATGTAAATTATTGGGATTCATAATAAATGTTACCAAATCCATTCACAGCCTCTTCATATACAGCCCTATCGGAGAGCAGCGCTCAATTTGACCTCTGAGAAAGGATATTCCAATTTACTGAGGGTTCTCATTCTCCAGAATCAACTGGCTCTCTTTCAGCTAGTCAGGATGGCCTTGCCCCTTCTGGGCATGATGACCTCTTGCATAGTCACAGTTCGACAAGCCAGGCTACACATGCACCTATTACAGGAGTGTCTAGCACCTGAGTGACCACAAGCAGGGGGCAACTTGGAGAATCTAGTGTTGGTTTCACTGAGGGCAGACTTTTTAGGACCCAATACTGCAAGTGACTATCACCATGGATGCATCACTCATAGGGTGGGGTGCACACATGGAAATCCTCACAATCCAGGACCACTGCACTGCTGTTCAACAAAAGCTCCCCATCAACGTACTAGACTTTATAGCAATTGAGGTGGCTCTGAAAGCCTTCCTCCACTATTTAACGGGGAAGATTGTTCTTCTCCAGACAGACAATATGACAGCAAAGTGGCAGACCTGCTGAGTAGGATGCAGCAGCAAATCAAGAAGTAGGAACTCCACCCCCAAGTCCTCCACGATTACTTGAGGAACACCAGATATAGGCCTGTTTGCTACTGTAGAAAATGCAAAATGCTGAAACTGCCTCCAGGTGCCAACATCCACAGTCAATGGGCAATGCTCTATGATACTTGCGTACGCTTTGCCACCTCTTCCGCTCATTCCATATCTGGTGAGGAAACTCAAACAAGTCTCAAGATGATTCTAGTAGCTCCAACCAGGGCACATCAGCCCTGGTTCATTACACTATTGACATTGTCCCTAGTACCTCACAAGAAACTTCCCAACATATCAGATATTCTCCCTCACACCAAGGGCAGAGTCATGCATCCAAAACACAAGCAACTCAACCTTGCAGTCTGGCTCCTGAAGTTGTAGAATTTGGATATTTGCAATTGCATCTAGAATGTATGGACAGCCTAAAAGAGGTAAGACTCCCATCCACAAGAGCCTAATGTGCAGCTAAGGGGAAACATTTTGAACACTATTTTCCAACCCAGAATGTAGTCCCTTGCGCACCTACAGTACACCAGATAGTATGCTACCTTCTACAACTCCAAAAGGCACGTTTAACATACACTTCCATAAGGTTACATCTTGCAGCTACTGCAGCATATCTCTAAAACTGCAAGCATCAGTTTCTTTTTCTTATAACATTGCTAAAAGTTTTTATGGTAGGGTCAAACAAATAATTCCACCACTTACACCGCCAGTACTTTTGTGGGACTTAAATGTCGTTCTTACACAGGTAATGTCCACATCTTTTGAACCCACTGCATTTGTGTCCTCTGCCGTTTCTCTTTTGGATGGTTGTTTTTCTTGTTGCGATAACTTCCCTGAAAAGAGTTAGTGAATTTCCTGCTCTAGCCATAGTGGAGCCTTATTTTTCAGGATAAGATTTGCCTTTGTACAAGTCCAAGTTTCTCCCAAAGGTCATCTTTACATTCCACTTGAACCTCATAGTTAATTTACGATTTTTTTTCCTAAGCCAGAGACTGTGGCAAAGAGGGCTCTTCCTACACTTGATGTTAAAAGAGCACTCATGTATTATAACGCAAGGAGTAACTCCTTTAGGAAGACACAACAGCTTTTTAGAGCTTTCTCAAATCCAAGGACAGGTAACACCATTTCTAAAGCAGGAATTGCAATATGGATTGTGAAATGTATCCAGATTTGCCATGTAAAGGCCAAAAGATGTTTACCAACCATTCCAGGAGCACACTCTACAAGAAAGAAAGGTGATTTCATGGCTTTCATAGGATTTATCCCCTTAACAGATATTTGAAAGGCGGCTACTTGGTCGAATCCACACACGTTCACAAAACACTGTTGTGTGGATGTTCACACTAGACAGCAGTCTCTTGTGCAAGCAGTTTTAAAAACATAATTTTAAGCACCTGCACCATCTGATTCCTAGAGCCATTGCAAGAGAAGTACTGCTTTACAGACTATGCATAGCATATGTATCTGCAGCCAATACATGCTACCAGTGCTTAATTTGTAAATAAAAACATGCCGGCGCCCAAAACTCTCCTTTGAAACATGTGACTGCTGCAATTAAATGTGTGAGCACAGAATACTGAGGCAGCGTAATCCTGAAGCCACCTCGGGCCTCTTTAATCCAATTACAGCCACTCAAATGCCCCTTCAGCTCACTTGTGCATATTTCAGCTTTTTCCTTTTGTGATGCTTTTTAGTGTTTCTCTTCCTTCGTCTTTCCCATATGTGCCTTTTGCAGTAACTGTTTGGAGCAGAAACATAAGTGACGGCCCTAAAAAAATAAATGTTGGTGCCCAGCACCAGAAACCACTGGCTCAAATTAAGCACTGCGTGCTACGAATGGAGTATGTTACTTAACCTTGTAAGCATCCATTCATAGCGTGCAGTGCTACAGATCATATGCACCCTCCTGCCTCCCAGGCAGGTATAAGATGGTGTTGGATTTCTATATATGAAACACTATATATACCTCAGAACATGTAAAGTTTTCATCATGTTAAACAGGTTCATTAGCAAATACTATCTTCGAAAACCAACACACTCACCAACATGGAAGGGGGGAAAATGAATGATCTATCACTGGAGCCATTGGACATTTATTCTTTTTAGGAGGAGGACACTCAACATCACATGAGCAATAAAAATACTTCTTTAAAAAAAAAGAAATTGTCCAGGCCTAGTGCTAGATGGCAGGAGTGTGCATAGTATGTGAATCTGCAGCACTACAGGCTATGAACAACTGCTTACATTGTGAATAACACACCCCTTTTATCTTCTGTGTCTAAGGGGAAGAATTCAAAGCACCTACATATTGGGACCGTCCTGTGTCTGGGCACAAGTGACAAAGTAGTCTGAAAAAAATAGGCTCAGCATAGAGCATTTAGACTTGCCTATCTCGAACAAATAATGATGTTTTCATGATCATGGATACACAAATTAGGATCTCTACAAGCATAAATTGAATACTGTAAATGGAGGCGGGTGAGTATGCAGTTGACAGCAAAAGAACTGCTATTAAATAGACTTGTCGTGCTCTATACATAAGATGAAAGAAGTCCCAGCCATTTATCTTTAATTAGGCTTTCTAAGGCCATATTAAGTGATTTACTTACATCAGCTATCGATTTTCTTCTTTTTTGTCTAATCCTGGATTGCAAAGACATATTGGGGACATTTTGAACGCTTACCTAGGAATTCATTAGGCCCATTAACCTTACAATGGCGTTCTGTTTGTCACTCCCGTTTGCGTGCTTTATATTTGCTGGCTATATTTGTTTTAGCCCATCTAGCAGGTCTTTGACTCTCCCGGGGAGCCTAGCCTCTTTCTGAACTCTCTGACTGGCTTATTCTGTTCTTCCATGAGCGCTTGCTTTTTGGGAGTTCTTTTTTACTTTTTCAGTGAAGCTCTCCATGAAAGTACTTGTGCCTTCTATCTGTCTCCCTTGTATGCTTTTCTCTAACACTCCTCCCCTCCCAGAAGCTCTTCGGTTTTGGAAGGAGGCCTCAAATAATGCCGCTGCAGTGCGATCGCCGTGGTTTCGTGTTAAATAGTTTAGATTTGTTGTGAAGCAGCGCGCTCTTGTGGCAGAGGCTACACGAAACAGATTATCTCTTGTCAATTGAACTTTTTCTCCTGTATAGCTTTGGGGTTTTTGCTGCAGAATGGGGTCGAGATGGCGACCCTCTTTGCCATCGAACCACGTTCTTTCTTTACCCCCGCAATGCATCGTATGGCTGCTGCGGAGCCGACTTGCTAGGCAACGTCCAGGGTCACAAAGAGTGCTTTGCTGGAACAGCCGTGTCAACCAAGTTCAAGCAGCCTAGCAAATCAATGCTGCATGTCATTTAGAAGTTCCAAGATTTTCAAGAATTTCGCAGCCACCTTTTAGCTAAAACAAATATTTCAGTACACTTTAGCATTGTCATAAAAATATGCAACAACACTAATAACCAATATTTGGCCGCAAAAATGCACACCCATTCTAGGGAATTATCCAAATCATACGAAAAGAGGACCCAACTTGAGAAACTACTTCAAAGCCAGACTAACAGAACAAGGTGCTTTGCGGATGCTAACTCCATAGTAGTTTACAAAGTACTCGCCACGGTTGTTAGGGAATATTACTCATTTCCTTACCTTCGATTGGTCGCAAGATTCCATTAGCACTTTAATGATTTGAATTTAACTTACCCGTCCGTCTCTGTACTGGCACTAAACACACTGAACCATATTAGTACCATATAGAACTCTTGCTGATGTCGCCAACAGCTGCTTCTAATCACAGACATATGTTAAGCCAGTTCCAACCACTGCGTGCAGAAGCATTGTGGCACATACACTGTATTCGATACAATTACATCTTTAAGTGCTACAGGTCTGTCTTCCTAATACACAACGTCAAGTCATAATTGAATATGCGACGCATCACCTTTGCTTTTTAGAGCATTTGCATTGTACCACAACATAAGATTTTAACTTACTGCAGCAATATCAGCTTGAAAAATACAACTAATTTAGCACTCCGTGCAAAGGTATATTCATAACCGCTCTTAAAACGCCTGCATTCCCTCTGTATTTGATGTTGTGTAACATACTAAAGCTTCTTAAGGTAAAACATCAGAGTAACAGAATATAAGAGAACTGACTTAAGAACAACAACTTATCATTCATATGTCTTCTCTGCATACAAACCATATCTGTCTGCTTTAGTACAGCTTCTGTGTGCTGTAACAATACGTAAAGTGGGCTTGGTGCCATCCCATTGCTCATTGGTTGCCTTTCTTGTCAATCTCACTTGAATGCTTCTTAATCAATGGACTCTCTTCCGCTTCCTGTGTTTTGTTCCTACACCCCGGAGCATAGCTTCTTTACCGTCCTTTTGATGGTATGACTTGTGTCTTATCGATTCCTTATATTCAGAATGGATCTTTTTCTTGTGATTTCAGTATGCTATTGAGTGCATGCATTTTCTTGTGTTCTTGTGTGCTGCTTAACACTCAAATTCCTACCCTTCCCTGCTGTTTGTTGCTCACCCAGCGACCCCCCGCTCCCCCCCCCCCCCCCCCGGCCCCGCAAAATTTGTCTCCAGCATTTCTCATCCCTCCTTGTGTGGCTTTTCTTTTTTATTTTTCGCCCACACTAATTGCATCTTCGCCACTAAGCCCCCACCCATATTCCCACATTCCCCTATTTCCTGTTGCTGTTTTACATTAGCAAACATCACTGGCAAAGTCAAAAAGTCAGGTTATGCTACTGAATGGGGAGAACGTTTGGTTTGCCAGTGTTTGTTAAATGTTACCATCTTATTCAAGCGATTCATTTCCACTCACCGCCTGTTCAGACTGCGAGGTGTATAGAAGGGAACACATGACACAGATGCTAAGTGTATCCAGCTCACAATTTTTTTTACAAAAATGTAGCTCGTTTCCATGTGAGCAAACGTACAATTAAATCATCGTTTCAGCTACTCTGTTTGCAGATTAGTAACCTGCTCTTTCAGCTCGGTTGTATAAATCTCTTCCCTCCATTCACCCAGTACACCACAAACTCCGGGTTGTCCTTATCAGACATGAACACACGGGCTCGTGTCCCTTTGTTGAGCAGATGAAATCTGCGCCCCCTTGCGGTGTTTCTTTCATGGTACAATAGTTTGTGCTTAATTGCATTAAGTGACAGTAAATGCGATAAGCTCTATTGATTATTGTATTTATGTTCATGGCACACACTAATCAATGTACACAGAGAAGTTAAGGCACTAGCCAATTGCTTTGCTTTATGTTCTAAAGCTGTTTTCATTGATGGTGTTTTTATCTTTCAGGGAGAAGATGGCGTTTTTCACTCGACCAAGGATAAACATTCCCAATCTCTCTGCTGATGATGTTTGACCACCATAAAGTATTTTCCGTGTTTTTCTTTGTTCTAGGCACCGATACAATTAAGTGTCATTTGGTGTTACTGATAAGTCTTATGGTGTTATGAAGGTACCAAGCTAATTGTACATTAGAACTCTGACCGGTTGTGTATGAATTTGTTTGTTTTAGTTGTATTCTACTATTGATGTGAGAACCAGTTTTAATTTTACAAGTGTGTATAGTTTGTATATTTAGAAATGTATTTTGGGGAAAGAAATTTTTAATGAAAAAGGCAGCACTTCGTGCTGTATTATTCTTAAATACAATTATGTTCTTAGAATTTTGTACAGCTTTACTTAATAGAGGATTTACTGCAATAAAATAAATTAAGGAAACCTCCTCCTTTCTAAAGAGATTATAAATATATATATATATATATATATGTATACTTGTGTGATACAGATATTATTTGCCACTTGTGTTTTCCTTGACAAAGTATTTTGTACATTTAAGAAAGGCAGGAGCAGGTTAAGCTGTAAAGTGTTGTGTATGATCTCTTTGTGAACTGTGACAGTTTTGAGCGAGGGGTGACTGCATCAGAATTTGCAGATTGACGCCACCTTTCCAAAGCCTACTGTCAAAGGAAGCGCTGGGGCGCTGGCTTCATTTAAATTCCTGTTGATACCATTATAGAGGATTCAGAGCTGAAGTAAGGAGGCAGAATCAATAATGGTTCCTGTGCCCTGGCTAAAGCAGCCTTAAACAATATTTTTTATTTTATTTTATTTTTTGTAACTTTGAAAATGTCTTAACAAACAATGGCACAATTTTCAGTTTTTTGACAGGGATGGTGAAACCCATCCTTAAAAAAATCAATTGTTTCCAGACTTCTGATACTCCAGCACTTGTAACACCCTGAAGCAATCATTGCGGCCTAGATTTAGGTACAATTCATCAAGACTTGCATATCAAGGTTGCGGGCAGTGTTCTGCGACTATCCAGCGCGCTGGACATGAGGAGGCCTGCATAGCAGTAGAAATAAATCTGAACGATTTTGCATTACTATTTCCATTGTTCGGTGTATAGCAATAAACATGTTTGAACTGTAGAACTGTCAACCTGCCTTTTAATGCATAGTAAGACACAGCACTTGTATGGGTTATGACTTGCAGTGTCAAAAGTAGCCAATGACGTCGGTGAGTGTGGGCTCTCTAAGGTTGGTGGTGGTGGTGTACGTTTGTGTTGAACGATGCTTTGTTGTAGGACTAGGCAGTAGTAGGCAGCCACAGTGATCTTAATCAGTAAAGCCAACGTGGCTCAAGCAAAATGTAACTTATCCTAGGTCAGTAAAAACTTAGTGATCGTTCCCGTGGTCATTTCTGTTCCATCTGTCACTTCCGCTTTCACTTTAGCTATTCAAATTGCATTTAAAGGAAGCAGGAATGAATCTCGTGATTGCTTGACGTTTTGTTTTTAGTAACACTGACCATGAGGCCTTCTCGAAAAAAAAAAAATGCATCACATAAAATTAGACACAGCACTCAAAAGCACATAGCAGTAAAGTTCTGTGTAATGCGTAAAACTGTGAGCAATAAATCAAACGTATATAGTTAAGAATAAATTGGAATTGGCAATGTAAATACATGTTTTGGTAAATACTGTGCAGCCTGTCAATGTTCTATATAATATTGCTACCTAACTTCACAATGTGGTCATTTCTGACATTAGTGTTGTGCTTTAATGAACTGGAGAACTAAATATCTTTGTTAGCTCTAGTGTTTTAAAATTGAATCCTCTTGAAGCATTTCCCGTTACCACACCCTCATTTATTGTTTTTGTAGTCCACCAATAACGTAGAACACAAATATGTGCTCCAAATCATGGACAGGGATGTTGAGGGCCAGCAAAGAAAACGCCATGTCTGAATACTTAAGCGGCTTGATTCAGAGTTTGGCGAACACTGTACACTGCCACAGACATGGCAGAGTCACTTGTCCAAAACGCTTGTGGTCTGATCGTTCTCTTTAGACTCAAGTGAACTGTCATATTTCTAACGGCGGTGACCCCACTGCTCTCCCAGTGAAAATCCTACACCAGCGGCCTGACGGAGTTGGGTCATCAGTGTAGCAGACCCTTAAACCAAATGCTGGTTTGGATTCTTTGGGGGACGCTCTCAGAATGTGCCTGTCCTCAGTACTCTGCATTTAAACGAAGTGACTTCATGGTAGCTCATCAAGTAAAGTCCTACTACTCTTCCGTGACTGCGTGATTCTCCCTTCAGATACTACAATTGTGGCCAGCGCAGTACGAGTGAGCAATTAGATGATTATCGGATATGACTTTCAAATTTAGTTTCCTGGGATGGGCGGCTCCTCCGCTGAGGTGGAGGAGCGTCACCCCCCTGCTTTCAGCAGAAGAGGCATGAAAAATAAAATGGTAATAACAAAGCGTTATTATTATTTTATTTTTCGGTGAGCCAGGTTAGGGCGGGCCGGTCAGTAGGGGGCTGGAGGTTGGAGTTGTTGGTGCACCATAAGTGCGTATGTGTGTTTGGCTGGCTGTGTTCGGCCATGCAACAGACATGCGCACTTTGCATTTCCCCACCTGGCTGTATTGAACAGCCAGGAGGAGAAAGTGCACAGGGTGCCACTCCCTCTGTGAGCAACGAAGCAGGACGCTCACACCAATCACGGTGCTGCTGTCATGCTGGTGACAGCAGGGCCGTGATTGGAGGGGAGTTGTGCTTTAGGGAAGAGGACGGAGGAGATGAACCCGTCTGCGTCTGTGGGAAGGAGGTAGGTGTTTTCTTTCTTTCTTTTTTTTTACATTTTATTGCATACTCCCCATTCCCACAGTGCCCCGCCACACATGGTCAGTGGCAGCCACCACTGGTTCCTGGTTATGTACAAAGAAACCCAGAGTACCTAGTTATGGAACCCTCAAGTGTCTTTCGGCTTTCATATACAGATACATGAAGAAATAGCATTGATTATTCCTGCTGTTATGGAGTAACTGGGTTAAAATCCCGCACACTCTGCAATCTTTGCACACATGTTTAAGGAGATCCAGAATACGATGGGTTCCAAAGAATATGCTCAGTCCTCTGTTCGCCTTTCTTTTAACATGGACACACATGAATATATGAGTCGTTGGTGATTTGAGATTAGTAATACCCTGGAGATAAATGAATAGTGGTACCACGGGGATATATATTGACATTGCTGAAGATGAGTAGCCCTAGAAATTCCAAGGGAAGGTCTCTCAACCGGCAGCTGTTTGCTGGCTTCAGTGGGGCAATGAATCATATTTTAGGAGACACTATATATGTATATTCAACCACTTAATTATCTTTCCTCTGAACAAAGCCATTAGCCTACCAGAAGCATCGTTGTGCTTGGATTAGAGAGAGACGTACACCTGTGCTCGCAGATAACATCACAGCTCCATGTGGATTGGGGAGACTAGTAGGCCAGTTATTGAAAGTCTCTATATCTATTTCTACAATTTTCCTGTGTGCATTTCTCCAAACCTTAGTGAATTTCTGAGTCGAAATCAGGAGCTTGTTTTTATTTTTTGAGCCTACTTTTCTGACATCTGTTTTACTTTCAAAACTACAGGACGCTTTCATAAGTGTTACATACGCCAGTGTAAAAAACAAAAAGTGCAAAAGTCAGTTTCTTTTGCCAAATGCACAAATAAATAAAACCAAAAGTTAATATGTTGAATCCTCCCTGGCTCAAAGGCGGGGCTTATTGAGGCAGATGTGTATCAGAAGGGTGTGTTGCAAGTCTCTGTATCACATAGTTCTCTCATATCTTTATAAATCTGGAAATTACAATTGTCATTTCAGAGGAACAAACAAATTGTTTTGTAATACTTTATGTAAATCCTACATCGATATCTAATTGATACAGGGACACTAACATTAGAGAAGCACCACTAGGCCCAACCAGATCTACTTATTTCTGATCTGCTGCAAAAACATTTAGGGTCTGATTTAGAGTTTGTCAGACGGGTTACTCCATCACAAATGTGATGGATATCCCATCCACCATATTACAATTTCCATAGGATATAATGGAATCGTAATATGGCGGACGGGATACCCTTCACATTTGTGATGTAGTAATCCCATCCGCTAAACTCTAAATCAGGCGCTTAGTCAGCTTAGACTCCTGCGGTGTGAGCTTTAAATAGTTTAGATTTTTTAAAGGAGCAGATGTGTGGATGAAATGTAAAACAGAACAGGCTACCACATAACACGTCTGCCATCAGCAGAGAGTGGTATTGTCCTTTCATCATCCAGTCCTCAGTCTTTAAAATTCTGTCTCCATAAGATTTCCCTAAACCTCCACTCCAGTTCATCAGTGCTGAAGACTGACTGAAAAAATGTTGTTGAACAAACTAAAATAATAACAAGCTTTCAGCATTTAGTGTTGTGGAAAACAACCTTGCTAATATACAGGTCCTGTGTATAACAAAGTTTATCAACGTTTACCGCTTGCAACAAAAGATTTTCATAAAATAACTGAAAGATAAGTTTAAAATCCATACCTCTGACCATGATTACTACGTTCCTTGGAAGATGGCTGTTGGTGCCAGTTGAGGAAAGGTCTGAAAAACAACCACCACACATATGATGTATACACCATTAGGTTTCACCTACAGACCACCTTTAGCTCCCTATATGTGTAAAAGAGCTCTTGTAGACCATACCAAAAACTTAGTGGACTTAAGCAATGGACGGGGTTTATCATTGGTTGACCGTACTGTTACTCTCATATGTTTGCTTCTTATTCGTCTAACACGTCTTCCTCCTCCTGTGTCTGTCTCTCACCTGTAGTGTATCTTCTTTATTTGTGTATCTACTTTGTTTGTCTGACTTGTGACCTCCCACTGCTCATGTTTATGGAACTACTTTTGTTCTATTTTTAGCATGCACTCCATGAGAGTGAATGTGTTGTCTTCCTATATTTTGTGCACTGCTTACGGCCTCAAATACCCTCCATGTTGCTTACACTTCACCCCACCCACCCACTGCTCCATTGCTCCCCCACCTCTCACAGTCATTGAAATAAATAAATGAATGAACTAAACACCCTTTGCAGTAGAATGTTACATGGGGGTTAAACACAGACCAAAGAAGCATATGTCCCACACAAAAGTGTGTGTAAGTGCAAAGTTATTTTATTTTATTGTTAGATGCTTCCTATGGTATCAACATAACTTCAACAAGAACACCAAATATAATTTCTACAAATACAATTTCTACACCCGAAAGTAAATATATTATGACATGATTTGCATGAGATTCTCCACATATCCCATCAAATAATCAAGGTAAAGTGTTTTTGCTTGGAGGCAGAAAGAAGGGGAAGCATAGTTTTGTAATGTGAAATATTCGGTTGCACCTGACCCATCGAGTCTCAATTAATCTTTACCTTACTTAAACAGCAAGTGCGTATTGTCTGCTTGAATAAGTGTGAAAAATTGCAGTACGTTCCTTTTTAGGTCCAGCATAGTAGCACGCACACCCTGCTTTTCCGATGTGTTGGTTTGTATCCGGGCTTTTAACAATGCCCACTTCATGCCCATCACTGTCACTCATTCGTGGGCTTGCCCTTCAAAAATCCTTTAATGACATTGGTAAATGGTTTATGTTTGTCCCTCCTTGGGGAGGTTTTGTTACCGCCTTGGCTATCGCCCCTGTTACATGGCTAATTGCACTTTTGCCGATAGGTTTGTCTGCTAGCGAACTTCTTCTTTTTGTGTCTCTCCTTCTCGCAATTCGACTTGGCAGTTAAAAGTACTCCCCAGTCTAAAACTCCCCTTTTTTCTACATATAAGACACCCCTAAGGTATGCCCTAGGGCAGGGTGCTGTGTAGGCAAAAGGCAGGACATGTACCTGTGTAGTTTATATGTCCTGGTAGTGTAAAACTCCTAAATTCGTTTTTACACTACTGTGAGGCCTGCCCCCTTCACAGGCTAACATTGGGGCTGCCCTTATACAGTGTTTGAGCGGTAGCTGCTGATCTGAAAGGGGTAGGAATGTCATATTTAGTATGGCCAGAATGGTAATAGAAAATCCTGCTGACTGGTGAAGTCGGATTTAATATTACTATTTTAGACATGCCACTTTTATTAAGTGAGCATTTCTCTGCACTTAAATCTTTCTGTGCCTTACAATCCATGTCTGGCTGGGTTTAGTTGACAGCTCCTTGTGCATTCACTCAGACACACCCCAAACACAGGATACTCAGCCTCACTTGCATACATCTGCATTTTGAACGGGCCTTCCTGGGCTCGGAGGGTGAAGGGCCTGACACTTACATGACAATGGACAGTAGCCTGACCTCACACAAAGGACTGCCACACCCCCTACTGGGACCCTGGCAGACAGGATTGAACTGAAAGGGGAACATGTGCACTCCTGAGCCACTCTTTGTAGTCTCCCCCACTTCAAAGGCACTTTTGGGTATAAAAACAGGCCCCCTGCCCTACCAAGACAGACACTTCCTGGAGAAAAAACCTGAACCAGAGCCTGCATCCTGCCAAGAAGAACTGCCTGGCTGCCCAAAGGATTCACCTGACTGCTTTCTGTGAAGGACTGCTGCCTTGATGTTGCCCCGCTGTCTTGCTGCTCTCTTGCTGTGCTGCAGAAGTGCTCTCCAAGGGCTTGGATTGAGCTTGCCTCCTGTTCCCTGAAGTCTCAGGACCAGAAAAGATTTCATCTCTGCAAGAAATTCCTTGTGCGCCGAAAAACAACGCACAGCCTGCACCGTGATGAAAAATCACTGCATGCCGAATCCATAACAACGCTGCCCTACTCCGCAACAGGAAGATCGACGCAGCACCTGCGGCGCGACCGGAACTTTGATGCACAGCCCACTGGATCGACACACAGCCGACCCGGAATGACACAGCCCGACTTCCAGAGAGGAATCGACGCCGTGCCTGCCGTGCAGGAGAAATTTCCACGCATCGGCCACTGGAATCAACGCAGCGCTTGTGACTTCGACGGAAGCCCAGGATTTTCCATGCACCGACCCCGGGGCGTCCGAAAACCCCGAAACCCGAAGAGGATCCTAGTCCGCGTGCCACGGCTTCCCCGCGTGAAAAATATTGACCAAGTCCGTTTGCGAAGGGGCGAAACCTACGCACACCTACCTGTTTTCCACGCATCTCCGCCTCTGCGGCCCCTTGCGAGGATTTTTCAACGCAAACCAGGTACTTTGCCCTGCAAGAGACACTTGTTTCTAGAAGACTTTAAGACACTTTATATTGCTTTGGCAGTAATATTACAATTCAAAAGATAATTTATATTACTTTTCCAGTAATATTTCAATGTATACTTGTTGCATTCTAATCGTTTTGACCTGCAATTATTCAGATAAAGATTCTATATTTTTACAAACACTGTGTGGTGTGTTTTTGTAGTACAATATTGTGGTATTGTATGATTTATTGCACAAATACTTTACACATTGCCTTCTTAGTTAAGCCTGACTGCTCATTGCCAAGCTACCAGAGGGGGGCACAGGATAATTTGGATTGTGTGTGACTTACCCTGACTACAGTGAGGGTCCTTGCTGGGACAGGGGGTAACGTGACTGCCAACCAAAGACCCCATTTCTAACATTGGTGGCAGCGGTGGGGTAGGACTTGTATTTGTGCAGAGACATACAGTAGCTAAGTATTCCACTACCTACCCACAGTTGAAGGTCAACTTGATTTTTTTTAATCTCTTTTTGCAACTTTGTTTTTCCTGTCAATTTTTGACTGAAATCCTCACTCAACATGTCTCAGGCTGGGTCTCAAGCAGGAGATTTTGACCTAGCCCTGTTGGAGACATATACTGTCAAACGCTGAAAGGGTTCTGCACGGATATGGGAGTATCCACCCAAGGTGCCTCCAGAAAGGAGGAATTTCAAATGGCGCTGAGGGCCTGGGCAGAAGCCCATTCAGAGGAGGATGCTGAGGAGGAGGGTCCAGAGGATGGCCCCTCAGAGGATTTCTTTCCATTAATGGATAATGTTACCACTGCAATTGTGCCCCCTGCCAAACCAGGGAGCTGTGCCTCTGATCAAAGCCTGACCGCAGAGGAAAGGAGAGAGGAGAGAGAGTTTCAATTGCAAATGGCAAAATTAAAAATTGAGGCTCAACAGGAGAAAAGGAGGGCAGAAAGAGAAGCCAAACAAGCTGAGGCTGAAAGAGCAGCCAAGCAGATTGAAGCTGAGAGAGCTGAAGCTGCAGCTGAGAGAGCCTTGGCTGAGAAAAAACTTTTGTTAGCTCATGAACTGAGTCTCAAGGAGCTGGAGATCAAGGCAAGACAGTCTGAGTCCAGCAGTGATGGTGGCAGCATACATACAGGACCTGTTGGAGAGAAAAAGGTTCGTATATCCAAGAGTGTGGTGCCCAGTTTTGTGGTGGGAGATGATATTGACAAGTGGCTGGCTGCCTATGAAGTTGCACTAAGGGCTCATGGGGTCCCTGAAGGGCAATGGGGGCGGCCTTGTGGTTTTATGTACCCCCAGAGGGGAGGGACACACTCCTTACACTAGACCCACGTGGTCACTATACATATCCTCTCATGAAAGCCACTTTACTGGTCAAGTTTGGACTGACCCCTGAAAGATACAGTCAGAGGTTTAGGGACAGTACCAAACTTTGCACCCAGACCTGGGTTGACTGTTTTGATTTCTCCAATAAGGCACTGAATGGTTGGGTGCGGGGCAGCAAAGTATATGATTACAAATAGTTATATGACTTGATTCTGAGAGAGCATATGCTCAGTATTTCTTTTACAGAGTTGCACCAGCACTTGGTAGATAGTAAGCTGACTGATCCCAGTAAGCTTGCTGAGGAGGCGGACCTCTGGGTTAGCACCAGAGTGTCCAGAAGGGTATCTGGGGGGGACACCCACAAAGGTGGTCAGGGTTCCCAACAGAAGAAAGAGGGGGGAGATAACTGTACAGATAAGGAACTCTCAAAAGGCCCCCAAAAGAATTCCCAGGGATGGGGTAGCAACCATTCCTCTTCCAGATTTGGGAAAAAGGCAGGGTATTTTGATAAATCATTAGGGAAATTCATCCCAAAATGTTTAGAGTGCTACCAGCATGATCACTCTAAGGATGACTCCCATTGTTCCAAGAGAGCACAGTCCACCACGGACAGACACCTGGGTTGACTAGTGTAGCGCTTGGGGGGTCGGGGGGGGAGACAGACCCAGATTGCTTTGGGGAGCAGGCAGAGGTTTCCCTAGTGTCCTTGGGAGAAAGAGAAATGGTGCCTAAAGCCCACATGCCATAAAATATTTCCAAGTATAGGCAGTGGGTCACCATTAATGGGCAAAGGGTGGAGGCTCTGCGTTACACAGGAGCCAGTATGTCTACTGTCAAGAGTCAGGTGGTGTCAACAGAGCAGATATTCCCTAATATATTCCACCAGGTCATAGTCACTGACAATCGCAAGAGTCGCCTACCGGTGGCTCTGGTTCCCTTTGAGTGTGGGGGGGTCCCTGGTACTCTGAAAGTAGCTGTGAGTCCTGCCATGCCTGTAGATTATAGGTAGGCAATGATCTTGAGCATACTGCCTGGAAGGAGGTAGAGCTCAGATCCCACCTGGAGATGTTAGGTTTGCCTGAGTGGGTCTGCATGACCACACGGTCCATGGCTGCCCGGGAAGGGAGTCAAGGGCGTCTGGGGCCTGCAATAACAGCCCAGACAGCTGCAAAAAGGAAGGGCAAGAGGCGCAAGAAACCCACTTCAAATGTTCCCACTTTGGTGGACGGGCCCCTGAGGAAGAGGAGGCCCCTGAGCCAACTGGGGAGGACATAGCTGACCTGGGCAACCTGCCTGAATTTGCTGGTTGGCAAGTAGAGGGTGGGCCAACCGGGGCAGAATTCTGCACAGCGCAGAAGGAATGCCCCACACTGGAGGGTCTGAGGCAACAGGCCACAGCCCAAGCAGCAGGTGACGCCTCTGGCACTTAGCATATTTACTGGGAGAATGATCTCCTTTACAGTGAGCCTAAGGTTCCGGCCTCTGGATCAGCACGTGTGCTGGTGGTCCCCCAGTGTTACTGGGCCTTCCTACTGGGTCTGGCTCACGACATTCCCCTGGCAGGACATCTGGGCCAAGACAAGACCTTTAACAGGCTTGTTACCCACTTCCATTGGCCCAGAATGAGGGTAGCCTCAGATAATTTCTGCAGAGCTTGCCTCACCTGCCAGGCTAGTGGGAAAACAGGGACAAAGCTTAAAGCTCCCCTGGTACCACTCCCCGTCGTTGTCACCCCCTTTGAAAGGGTGGGCATCAACATTGTTGGTCCCTTGGACCCCAAAACTACCTTGGGCAACAGGTTTATCCTGGTTTTGGTGGACCATGCCACCCACTATCCAGAGGCCATCCCTCTGAGGACAGTGACTGCACAGGTGGTGACCAGAGCCCTGCTGGGAATATTTACCCGTGTGGGATTCCCTAAGAAAGTTGTGTCTGACAGAGGCACAAACTTCATGTCTGCGTACATGAAGTCCATGTGGGATGAGTGTGGGGTGACCTACCGGTTTATCACCCCTTATCCTCAATCCAATGGGCTTGTTGAGAGATTCAACAAGACCCTTAAAGACATGATCAGTGGCCTGACTGAAGCCATGAGGCGTAAGTGGAACAACCTCTTACCCTGCCTGTTACTTGCTTACAGAGAGGTGCCCCAGAAGTGGGCGGGGTTCAGCCCCTTTGAACTTCTCTATGGTCACCCTGTCAGGGGACCTCTCAGCATAGTGAAAGAGGGCTGGGAGAAAGCTCCCAAGACCCCTCCCCAGGATGTGGTCAGCTACATGCTGGCCCTCCGCAACCAAACCCAACGCTTCTGAAAGCAGGCCAAAGATAACCTTGAGGCCAGTCAAGAGGTGATGAAGGAGTGGTATGAACGGAAGGCAACTCTGGTTGAGTTCTCACCTGTAGACAAGGTTTGGGTGATGAAGCCAGTAGAGCCTAGGGCTCTCCAGGACCGCTGGACTGGCCCCTTTGAAATTAAGGAGTGGAAGGTGGAGGCCACTTACCTAGTGGACCTCAAGACCCCTAGACACCCCCTAAGGGTTCTCCATCACAACTGACTCAAACCTCACTTTGAGAGGTCTGAGGTCAGTATGCTCCTGGTCACAGATGAGGGCATGGAAGAGGAGAGTGAACCTCTCCCCGACCTCCTCTCTGCAAAAGAAGGTGATGGGTCAGTAGGGGGTGTCATTCTATCTGGCTCACAGACTCTAAACCAGAAAGGAGATTGCTATGAGCTGTTATAACAGTTCTCTTCCCTGTTGTCCCTTACTCCTGGACTTACCCATTTATGTGTTCATGATATTGACACAGGAGACAGTCCCCCTGTAAAGAACAACATTTACAGGTTATTGGATAAGGTCAAGGCCAGCATCAAGGAGGAGGTCTCCAAGATGTTGACCTTAGGGGTTATTGAGAAATCCAGTAGTCCCTAGGCCAGCCCTGTGGTGCTGGTCCCTAAGCTTGCTGCCCCCGGTGCCAAGCCAGAACTCCGGTTCTGCGTGGACTACCGGGGTCTCAACTCAGTCACACGGACTGACGCTCACCCCATTCCCCGAGCTGATGAGCTCGTTGACAGACTAGGCGCTGCCAAGTTCCTGAGTACGTTTGATCTTACATCAGGATACTGGCAGATCGCCCTGACTGAGGGGGCTAAAGAGAGATTTTCATTTTCCACACCTGATGGCCATTACCAATTCCGGGTGATGCTGTTTGCGTTGAAAAATGCCACCGCTACCTTCCAACGGTTGGTAAGCGGGGTCCTAGCTGGCAAGGAGGCCTGCTGCGCAGCCTACCTAGATGACAGCTGTCTATAGTTCCAGCTGGGAGGAACACCTGCTCCACCTCAAGGAGGTGCTTCGGGCCCTGCAACAGGCAGGCCTGACGATCAAGGCCAGTAAGTGCCAGATTGGGCAGGGTTCCGTGGTGTACTTGGGACACCTAGTAGGTGGTGGCAAGGTGCAGCCACTCCAGGCCAAGATTGAAACTATCAAGGCCTGGGAACCACCTAGAACACAGACTGAAGTAAGAACCTTTTTAGGGGTCACTGGATACTACCGTAGGTTTGTCAAGGGCTATGGTACCATTGTGTCACCCTTGACAGAACTTACCTCCAAAAAGCAACCTAGGTTGGTAATGTGGACAGAGGCTTGCCAGAAAGCCTTTGATTCTCTTAAAGAAGCCATGTGCACGGCCCCCGTGTTCAAGGCCCCCGACTACTCCCAGGAATTTATTGTGCAGACAGACGCTTCAGAACATGGCATAGGGGCTGTTCTAGCACAGCTGAATGAGGAGGGCTCAGACCAACCAGTAGTCTTTATTAGCAGAAGACTATTACCACGGGAACAGAGGTGGAGTGCTATTGAGAGAGAAGCATTTGCTGTGGTCTGGGCACTGAAGAAGCTGTGACCATACCTGTTTGGGGACTCACTTCCGGGTTCAGACAGACCACAGGCCCCTTAGACGGCTCATGCAGATAAGGGGTGAAAATCCTAAACTCTTGAGGTGGTCCATTGCCCTACAGGGGATGGACTTTACGGTGGAGCATCGCCCGGGGACTGACCACGCCAACGCTGATGGTCTCTCCAGATACTTCCGCCTTAGCGATGAGAGCTCCCAGGAGGTTGGGTAGCTCTCCCCACTTTCAGCTGTGGGGGACACATGTTAGACCTGACAGCCTTAGGGTGGTCACCCCTAACATTTTGCCTGCCTCCCTCCACTTTTTAGACACTGATTTTGCTGTTTTTTAGACTCTGCGCACTTTACCACTGCTTACCAGTGCTGAAGTGCATATGCTCTCTCCCTTTAAACATGGTAACATGGGATCATACCCAACTGGACTATTTAATTTACTTATAAGTCCCTAGTAAAGTGCACAATAGGTGCCCAGGGCCTGTAGATTAAATGCTACTAGTGGGCTACAGCACTGATTGTGCCACCCACTTAAGTAGCCCCTTAACCTTGTCTCCGGCCTGCCATTGCAAGGCCTGTGTGTGCAGTTTCACTGCCAATTCGACTTGGCATTTAGAAGTACTTGCCCAGTCTAAAACTGCCTTTTTTATATAAGACACCCCTAAGGTATGCCCTAGGTAACCCATAGGTCAGGGTGCTGTGTAGGCAAAAGGCAGGACATGTACCTGTGTAGTTTACATGTCCTGGTAGTGTAAAACTCCTAAATATGTCTTTACACTACTGTGAGGCCTGCCCCCTTCATAGGCTAACATTGGGGCTGCCCTCATACAGTGTTTGAATGGCAGCTGCTGATCTGAAAGGGGTAGGAATGTCATATTTAGTATGGCCAGAATGGTAATAGAAAATCCTGCTGACTTGTGAAGTTGGATTTAATATTACTATTTTAGAAATGCCACTTTTAGAAAGTGAGCATTTCTCTGCACTTAAATCTTTCTGTGCCTTACAATCCACGTATGGCTGGGTTTAGTTGACAAATCCTTGTGCATTCACTCAGACACACCCCAAACACAGGATACTCAGCCTCACTTGCATACATCTGCATTTTGAATGGGTCTTCCTGGGCTGGGAGGGTGGAGGGCCTGACACTTACATGACAATGGACAGTAGCCTGCCCTCACACAAAGGACTGCCACCCCCCCTACTGGGACCCTGGCAGACATGATTGAACTGAAAGGGGAACTTGTGCACTTCTGAGCCACTCTTTGTAGTCTCCCCCACTTCAAAGGCACTTTTGGGTATAAAAACAGGGCCCCTGCCCTACCAAGACAGACACTTCCTGGAGAAGAAACCTAAACCAGAACCTGCATCCTGCCAAGAAGAATTGCCTGGCTGCCCAAAGGACTCACCTGACTGCTTTCTGTGAAGGACTGCTGCCTTGATGTTGCCCGCTGTCTTGCTGCTCTCTTGCTGTGCTGCAGAAGTGCTCTCCAAGGGCTTGGATTGATCTTGTCTCCTGTTCCCTGAAGTCTCAGGACCAGAAAAGACTTCATCTCTGCAAGAAATTCCTTGTGTGCCGAAAAACGACGCACAGCCTGCACTGCGGTGAAAAATCACTGCACGCTGAATCCAGAATGACACTGCCCGACTAAGCAACAGGAAGACTGACGCAGCACCTGCGACCGGAACTTGGATGCACGGCCCACTGGATCGACGCACAGCCGACCCGGAACGACGCAGCCCGACTTTCAGAGAGGAATCGATGCCGCGGCTGCCGTGCGGGAGAAATTTCCACGCATCGCCCACTGGAAATGACGCAGCGCTTGTGGCTTCGACTCAAGCCCAGGATTTTCCACACATCGACCCCGGGGCGTCCGAAAATCCCGCAACCCGAAGAGGATCCAAGTCAGTGTGCCGAAAATTGACACACGGCTTCCCCGTGTGAAAAATATCGAAGCAAGTCCGTGTGCGAAGGGGCGAAACCGACGCACACCTACCTGTTTTCCACGCATCTCCTCCTCTGCGGCCCCTTGCGAGGATTTTTCAACGCAAACCAGGTACTTTGCCCAGCAAGAGACACTTGTTGTTTCTAGAAGACTTTAAGACACTATATATTGCTTTGGCAGTAATATTAAAATTCTAAAGATATTTTATATTACTTTTCGAGTAATATTTAAACGTATACTTGTTGCATTCTAATCCTTTTGACCTGCAATTATTCAGATAAAGATTCTATATTTTTACAAACACTGTGTGGTATGGTTTTGTAGTACTATATGGTGTTATTGTATGATTTATTGTACAAATACTTTACACATTGCCTTCTAAGGTAAGCCTGACTGCTCAGTGCCAAGCTACCAGAGGGTGGGCACAGGATAATTTGGATTGTGTGTGACTTACCCTGACTAGAGTGAGGGTCCTTGCTTGGACAGGGGGTAACCTGACTGCCCACCAAAGACCCCATTCAGCATGTGCTTTTACTTTGCAAAAATAAACTGAACTTTAATCAACACACAGCTAAATTCTAGGTATGAAATACAATAAACCATTTTCTATCGCGTGGGGAAGGGTGCAAGAAACGTATGAGATCTACATAATTGACATTGGCTTGTCACCATATGCAATGCTAACCCACAGTATTTCCATTGGCCTACAACAAAATCAGACCTGCTGTGTTTGATATTTGCAATGTAAGAATTTCAGGCCTACTTGCTTTGTCATACGTTATGTTGATTGCTAGAAGGTCCATCAAAGACCATCAAAATTCTAGCTAGGTCCAGTAGTATAGCTAAAGCAGTGATTCCCAATCTGTGCGCCGCGGCTCCCTGGTGCACCGTCAAAACGAGCCAGGGGCGCCACACACAGTTTGGGAATCACTGAGCTATCCATTGCCCTTGGGCCATTTCGGACAAAATAAAACTAAACAATTAGAAAACGCAGTTGTAGCAGATCTTTAATTTTGTCCTTGAACGCCCTCAAGTGGTTAAAGAAGTTGTTGACAGGTAGTCACTGTCGACCCAAGCATGGTGTTCCTTAGTTTGTGCAGGTTGGATACGGAGAAGAGGCCAGGACCGGTTCTGGCGTGTGCAGGAAGTTCTGAAGCATGCTAAGCATTTTCATGGGAGGAAGAATCAGTGTGGGAAGATCTTCTGCACTGGGAGCTTTAAAAAAACTACGGAATGTAAGCAAGGCTCTGCCTTTTGTGACCAGAGACCTTTGAAGAACAGGGTAGTTGGTGAATATGTGAGGGTCTGATTCATGATTGTTGTCTGTAATTATGTAATATTTTTTAAGCAAACAGTCTCCTTTGGGGAATTTTGCACAGAAACTACTGTTTACTGATGTGGTTGGATTGGTATTCGTAGAGCACTTAGAGCAAGTTAAATAGTTTTTTATCCAGCATCTTTAGTACATAAATGCAATTTTAAGTTTATAATGGTAGGTCCTGAAATTTCGTGACATCCATGCAACCATATAAACTCTTCAATTTGCAAGCATTCCCACAGTTGATCTCCTTGTACCAGACCATGCCCATTTGTGTCCCAGAATCCACCTTTATGAAGTTTGTAAAGTCACTGTACACTCCAGCGATCTCCATAGTAACCTCAACAGAAGGGTTTTACTTTATTGTTGACTGTGAGATAGTAAACTGTGTCCAATTGATTCTAAAAAAAACTATTGGACTTCTCTTTCCAGAGTAAAGTAAATTGAACTCTTGTGAGACCTATAGTGAGATCGATTCAAGCATGACAGGACGACAATTTCATTTATTGAAGGAGTTTGTATAACACTTCTGATTCAAACAATAAAGAATCAGAAATGAAAGAAAAATGTGTCTTCGCTCCTAGGAAGGAAGATGCATTGTAAATATCAATGCAGCTCTGGCTCATTAATGGCTTTTCATTTGGGATTTTAAAATTTCCAACTCGGAGTGGCTTGGGCAACAGGCAACAGTGAAGTGCACTGCAAGTAAACTAGTACTTCATCATCATACTGCCACACACACTGTCATGACGAGATGGGAAGAGGAAAGAAGAGAGGGAGAGGCGACATATGGAAAAGAAGAAAGAGCACAGAATAAAGGAAAGCAAAGCTAGAGAAGCAGATTGATGAAGGCAAGGCAAAATGAAAGAATGGAGAAAGAATGAATGGAGAAGAGGGAGAGAGCAATGGATTAGTAAATTGAAAGAGACTAGAATGAGAAGCAAAATTCTAGACCAGGGAGCCAAAGAACATATAGAAAAGTAAATGGCAAAGTGAAGACTTAAGGAAGGAGAGAGGGTGTCTCCAGGGAAGGATGGATAGTGTATCACACACACTAGCATAGTTCCCTCGCAGTCCAGCAGTCTAGGCCCTAATTTAGTGGTAGATGGTAAAGAAGAATCTCTTGATTTATGAAGCAAGTGCTAATCTAAAGAGGAATCCACCAGTGGAATTTCTTTAGTAATTTGGACACCCATGATTCCATATGCAAACACCAGTTTTCAGAGTTTCCCTTCTATTGTTTCTCACTTAACCAATTAAAGTTTTTTATTAAACAACTGTTATATTTTTATTTTGTTACATCTATGAATATAATACCTTCATCAGTTTCATCCCAATTATTTTCCAGGCTAAAAATGGAAGTACTCCTGAGGCTGGGATTACATTCCCCCAACTGCCAAAAAAAAATAACATAATGGGGAGCCGTGGCCAACATGGCCAATAGGTCAAAGGAGCCGGGGAGTGAAAAAGTTTGGGAACCACTGAGCTAAAGGAACAAAAGGTCCCTATGAAGAACCGGCAAGCCATTCCTAGTCAGACCTAAAGTTATAGCAAGAAGTCTCTGGCAAAGGGGGCAAGTTTAACCAAGCCATACCCAGTTTCTGTTCCCTTAAGCTCACTAACTGACCATTCTTTACCCTCTTCAGTCCCCCCCCTGCCAGTGGCTGACCATAGCCACATACTTTTGGCCTAGAGGAGGGGCAAATTTGTGCCACTGACTTTAACTTGCAATATCTTGTTGACTGCTACGAGTAACCACCAGGAGGGGCTACCAGGGGCACACTAAGTCAGGGGCAGAACATATTCATAGGGAAGCACGTCTCCCTCCACTGATGCTCACACAACATTAAAGAAGAATCCAACCTTACACAGTTCCTGTGTGGATGACTTTGTCCAGGCAGGACACTCCTCTTCAAGGGCCCACTCTGGCACCATCTTCTTTGTGGACAGGTTGTTCTATTTCTCTCTGGGAAGACATAACCTCTTTTGCAGGCAGCACTGGTGGTCTCCTGAGAAAATGCATGTTCCATAGCTGCACCAAAAGGTCCTCAGTCAAAGACCACACTCAATGGCCGCACTCTCCAGCTCCCAAGGACCACAACCTTCCAGGGAGGTTGGTCAATGTGGTAGGGGTTTCCTATGCCCACACATTCAGGGATCAGGCTGGCAGGCTATACCGGGGTGCCACTGCAAGTGACCAAGTCCGACTAGGCATGGGTGAGAATCGGCGGACTCATACCAGCACTTGTGGACAGAAAGTCCTGTTGAAGTCCAGAGATGCACGCCTTTCACAAGGGAGCGGGGTGTGTGGAGATTTTAGCCATTAGACCCCAAACTAATCAATGTTTGTGACCTCCTTCGCTCTACCTGTAGTCAACAATACAACGGGTAGCTTTATTCATGGGTAGTGTCCTTCCTTACAAGGGTACTGCCCAACCCTTATACAGAATTCATGAAGATTCCCCTGAAACCCCTCAAAAATAGCTTGGGCTAGCTCTGTTCCTCTTCACCACACCCTCAAGGCCACCCTCTTCAGAACGACTACCTTGTAATGGCCCGTGTTGGGTAGTATGAAGAGAGGAATCTATTCCCTTTGTCCAGGCTGAAAACACCCCAAAATAATTATCTGGAGGCTGCTCCAGATCTAATAAAAATCATACTTCATGTGAAGGAATTCATTTAGGATTAAACTGTGTAAATATGAATTCTGGAGCCATACAAATATATGTACAAAGCTGCTTCTGATCTCTGTACTATGTACCTAAAGGAAATATAAATTTACCCACTTTAGCCATTAAGTGCCGGCTGCATTTCAAGGCACTAGAGTCAGTACACTTTTTTAAAAGGGATATTCATTAGCTACTCATCTCGGTCATCGTCACAGTTCTTATTTTTTGAGGAATCACCCCATTCTTCAGACAGCTAACATATATTCAGTTGCCAACACAAGTTGTAAATAAAGTTCTGTTGCATTGTTTATAGCCTTTTTACTAATTTTATTATTTGCCAACATTCTCACCCCACCTCCCAAATGTTCCTGTTTTCTTCATTCGGGAGACAGGTGAACATGCTGCAAACTGTAAGGTGTAAGCTCAGTAATTTTAGAAATAGAAAAACGTTTGAAAACTATTCCACTGCGCTAGGTGAACCCAATCTCCCGAAACTGCTAAGACTTTTGTAAATCTCCTTGGCCTGGGGCTTACCTGTATGCTTGGCGATCACACTCAAACCTACCAGATTTGTGGCAGGCTGCCCGGTGTCTTCCGACCGTTTGCAAGAGCACGGAGAGAAGAGGAGATACCGGACAGTATTGAAAAGAAAAAAAAAAAACATAGCCACTGGGTGTTGACAGAATTTACAGTGGCAACAATCCTGCTGTCCAACATCCTAGGGATTCTTAAGGTATACAGAGTTTGTGGGTTTCCCTGGAGGAGACCAAGAAATTAGCCAAAATACAGCTAAAAAAGTGGGGTTTTTTTTCAGAAAAATGGGAAAAAAGAGCTGCAGAAGAAAGCATGTGTTTTTTTTCCCTTGAAAATGGCATCAGCAAAGGGTTTGTAGTGCTGAAATCCCCATCTTCCCAGGTTTCAGGAACAGGCAGACTTGAATCAGAAAACCACATTTTTTAACACAATTTTGGCATTTTACTGGGACATACCCCATTTTTACTATTTTTTTGTGCTTTTATCCTCCTTCCAATTAGTGACAGAAATGGGTGTGAAGCCAATGCTGGATCCCGGACAGCTAAACATTTCTGACAAGTAGACTAAATTCTGAATTCAGCAAGGGGTCATTTGTGTAGATCCTACCAGGTTTTCCTACAGAAAATAACAGCTGAAATAAACAAAATATTGAAATTGAGGTGAAAAAACAGCCATTTTTCTCCACATTTTACTCTGTAACCTTTTTCTGCAATGTTATATTTTCAAAAGTAATATACTGTTACGTCTGCTGGACTCTTCTGGTTGCCGGGATATATAGGGCTTGTAGGTTCATCAAGAACTCTAGGTACCCAGAGCCAATAAAGGAGCTGCACCTTACAATGGGTTTTCCTTGTATACCGGGTGTACAGCAATTCATTTGGTGAAATATAAAGAGTGAAAAATAGGTATCAAGGAAACCTTTGTATTTCTAAAATGGGCATAAGATAAGGTGTTGAGAAGCAGTGGTTATTTGCACATCTCTGAATTCCGGGGTGCCCATAGTAGCATGTGAAATACAGGGGATTTCTCAAATAGATGTCTTTTTTTTACACACTGTCTTACATTTCAAAGGAAAAAATGTAGAGAAAGACAAGAGACAATAACATTTGTTCTGTTATACTGTGTTCCCGCAAGTCTCCTGATAAAAATGGTACCTCACTTGCCTGGGTAGGCCTAATGCCCGCAACAGGAAACGCAACATGGACACATCACATTTTTACATTGAAATCTGACGTGTTTTTTGGAAAGTGCCTAGCTGTGGATTTTGACCACTAGGTTAGCCGGCACCTAGGGAAACCTACCAAACCTGTGCATGTTTGAAAACGAGACACCTAAGAGAATCCAGGATGGGGTGACTTGTGGGGCTCTCACCAGGTTCTGTTACGCAGAATCCTTTGCAAACCTCAAAAGTTGGTAAAAAAACACTTTTTCCTCACATTTCAGTGATGGAAAGTTCTGGATTCTGAGAGGAGCCACAAATTACCTTCCATCCAGCTTTCCCCCAAGTCTTCCAATAAAAATGGTACCTCACTTGTGTTGTTAGGCCTAGTGCTGGCCACAGGAAACACCCCAAAACGCAACATGGACACATAAAATATTTACATTGAAAACTGACGTGTTTTTTAGACAGTGTCTAGCTGTGGATTGTGGTCTCTAGGTCAGCCGGTATCTAGGAAAACCTACTGAACCTGTGCATTTTTTTAAACTAGACACCTAGGGGAACCCAGGATGGGGTAACTTGTGGCACACTTATCAGGTTCTGTTACCCAGAATCCTTTGCAAACCTCAATATTTGGTTAAAAAAAAAAGAAAGAAAAAAAAAGGTTTTCCTCACGTTTCCGTGATAGAAAGTTCTGGAATCTGAGAGGAGCCACAAATTTCCTTCCACCCAGCATTCCCCCAAGTCTCCCGATTAAAAACGGTACCTCATTTGTGTGGGTAGGCCTAGTTCCTGTGTCAGGAATAGATCACACAACAGTCAACGTTAGTCCTTACATGAGGGCAACTGTTGACCCTGGGGTGATCCATTCCTTACGCAGGCACTAGGTATAGGCACTCAAGTGGGGTAGCGTTTTTCATCAGGACAGGTGGAGAAACACTGGTTGGTAGGAATTTTGTGGATCCCAGCATATTCCTGTAGTTTGTGTGACAGAAATGCAAGAAAACATTTAGTTTTTATTCAACATTTCACCTTTGTGGAGTATTCTGGGGAATCCACACAATTCACACCTCTGGGTACTCCCCAGGATGTCTAGTTTCCAGCAATGTCTGGGTTTGGTAGGTTTCCCTATATGGCCGCCAAGCCGAGGACCAAAAACACAGGTGCCTGCCTTACAAAATCAGGTTGTTTTGTGATAGATAATTTGGATGTCTCCAAAATACGATTTGGGCAATGGAATTTGGTGCTGAACTAAACTGGGGAGCTCCCAAGAGAGCACTGTTTCTGTGCTTGCCTCCCCATGCACCTGCCCTCTGGGTTGGGCTAACCTGCTATTGTCCCGCTGCACAGACTGTGGTTGCGAAGGGACATCAGGACTGTCCTCATCACCTCCCTCATAATCAGTGGAAGAGGAGTTACTGAATGGGACTGCTCCGACTGAAAATCACTCCGAGTCTGCGCCATTGTCATATCCCTCATATGCTGTCTCAGTTTCTGATCCTACATCAGAGCTGTCCTCTATAACCTGAGTGAGGGCTTGAGCAGCAGTCAACCAATGAGATGTCATCTCTGCTACTGGCTAAACTGTTGCTCTAAAACACTAGCCTACGTATACAGTCAATAAATTGCTGGTGGGTGGGTGTGTGTGTGATACGTGCAACAGTAGAGGTCACCTTACCTTCACTTCTTCCCTCAATTAGCACGTTCTCTCAAGACACTAAAAAAAAGACACACTATTACTTCACCTTGTCACATTGCAATCGTCACAGTCTTTAGCACCTCTAGCGCCCAGTCCAACAATCAATATTGGTGTTCCCACTCCCATTACCTCCTCTTCCGATTCCCTCAATACTACCCAGCAAAAGTGACCTTCATCTCTCCATAGCCCCTCTCGAACATACATTTAATTTGTATTATAGTGCAGGTAATGGCTGGCTTTACTAATCTACTCAGCTATTTACATAAAATACAGATTTGATCTTTACAGTAGGCATATAAACCTTCTGCGCCACTTTATGGCATAAAAACTGCCACTAGACAAAAGTCAGATCCTTTTGTAGCGAAAACATAATCACAAGTCTTACTTGACTTTTTTTTATTGCTGCCTAAAAGCTACAGTTGAAACGTGTCAGTTGAAGTATGTGCATTGCTTTGAAGACGATAGCTCCAACTGCAAGAGAACTGGTGGCGACTATATATATAGTATGCATAGATCTACATATATATATATATATATTTATGTATATATACGTGTTTCCTCGTGCTCCGAGATTTTCGATTCTGAAACTTTATAACTTTATATAACTTTATGTGACCGTCAGTACTGTTTTGATTATGTTGCATCTATAGTCGAGCCGATAGTACTGTCGAAAACCAGATTACGCCCTTTTGTCCTCGATGGCACGCAAAATTTCCATACACAGATCAACATGTGGTATGTAATCTCTGTCTCTCTCCTGACCATTGAGAAGAAGACTGTGAAGTCTGTCGGTCATTCCGGTCGAAAAAAACACTGTGTGACCGGAGAGCCAGAAGACTTGAGATGGCGTTGAAAAATACAGAGTACGTCAACACTGTAGAGGAAGAACAGGCCCAGACGGCAGTTTCCATTCAAGACACTGACTCTGAGGAAGACTCTAAGGAACCGATCACTGCGGCTCAGCATGTAAGTACAACTGCCCCTATGCCCACTACTAAAAGACCATCTAAGGCCTTGGGTGCACCACTGCCAGAGAGCCATGGTTCCACCCGAAAGAAACTAATCTTTCTCACCATCACCCGTTAGCCCACCACCATTGCCTTCACCGACACACTCCCACACTTATTCGCATGGTAATACAATTAATCCATGGGATCGATATGATCCAGATCCCATACCACTAAATGACCAAGCCCTTTATCCTTCCAAGCCTTCGCCACCAGAGGATACAACAGCATACCCACAGGTCATTTCAAGGGCAGCTGCGTACCATGGGGTACTTATGCACAGTGAGCCTTTAGAAGAGGATTTCCTTTTCAATACACTATCCTCCATGCATTTACGTTACCAGTGCCTACCAATTTTGCCTGGCATGATCAGGCATGCAGACAAAATATTCAAAGAACCTGTTAAGGCTAGGATTTTAACACCATGTATAGACAAAATATACAAGCCAGCACCTACAGATCCAGCTTACATCACGCATCAGGTACCACCAGACTCTGTTGTCGTCCGTGCTGCCAGAAAAAGGGCCAATAGCCAATCGTCAGGGGATACTCCTCCCCCTGACAAAGAAAGCAGGAAGTTTGATGCTGCTGGCAAGAGGGTAGCTACACAGGCAGCATTGCCAATTTACAAGCCTTGCTAGCAAGATATGATAGGGCACACTGGGACGAAATGCAGGAATTATTACAACACCTGCCAAAAGAACATCAAAAAAGGGCTCAACAAATTGCTGAAGGTCAGGCAATAAGTAACAACCAGATAAGGTCTGCTCTCGATGCTGCAGATACAGCAGCTAGGTGTGTAAATACTGCTATAACCATATGTAGACAGGCATGGTTAAGATCTTCTGGTTTCAAGCCAGAAATACAAGCAGTACTGAATATGCCATTCGACAAAAAACACCTATTTGGTCCTGAGGTTGACACAACAATTGAGAAACTCAGGAAAGATTCAGACACTGCAAAAGCAATGGGAGCCCTATACACAACACCTTATAGAGGCTCCTTTCGTAAACCACAATTTAGAGGAGGCTTCAAGCCCCAATCTACAGATGCTTCTACCTCCCATCCTGAACATGGCCAACAACAATGCCAAAGAGGAGCATTTAGAGGCTCTTATAGAGGCCAGCACTTCAGAGCCAGAAGGAAATTTTGTACCTCAAAACAGTGACTTCCTAAGCATACCACAACCCCACACATCTCCTGTGGGGGGCAGACTCCAGCAATTCCACTCCCAATGGCAAAATATCACCACACACCACAGTCCAATGGGTACTTTCAATTATCCGCAATGGTTATTGCCTAGAATTGATTTCTATTCCTCCAAACATTCCTCCTCGTTATCACAGGCTGTCCCCAGAACACAACGTTCTGTTACAACTAGAAGTACAATTACTACTACTAAAAGAGGCAATAGAATTAGTTCCAAAATCTCAACACGGAAAAGGGGTATACTCGCTATAATTCCTCATTCCCAAAAAGGAAGGCACTGTCAGACCCATTCTATATCTCAGACCACTAGATCTATATATCCTGTCAGAACACTTTTACATGGTAACTCTGCAGGATGTCATTCCACTACTACAAAAACAAGATTACATGACTGCATTAGATCTCAAAGATGAGTATTTTCATATCCCCATACATCCAGCTCACCAAAAATACCTAAGGTTTGTGATAGCAGGAAAGCATTACCAATTCAAAGTTCTACCATTCGGCATAATAGCAGCTCCAAGAGTATTCACAAAATGTCTAGCAGTAGTAGCAGCTTACCTAAGAAGACAACACATACATGTATTTCCTTATCTAGATGATTGGCTAATAAAATCGAGCACTATTATACAATGTCAACAACACACTCAATTCACAATACAAATCCTTCACACATTAGGATTCACTGTCAATTACCAAAAATCTAATCTTTAACCAGCACGGGTTCAACCTTACCTAGGTGCAATTCTCAATACACAAAAAAACGTAGCCTATCCAAATACACAATAGATACAAGCTTTTCAAAACCTCATACCACAAATGCAGTCAAATCAACATTACACGGTGAAGTTTAGCATGAAATTATTGGGAATGATGGCACCCTGCATAGCAATAGTACTGCATGCAAGATAAAATATGAGAACACTTCAACAGTGCCTCTCACAACAATGGTCTCAGGTACAGGGTCAATTGCAAGATCTAGTGTTGTTAGACCGCCAGAAGCACAAGTCCCTTCAATGGTGGAATCACAGCAATTTAATGAAGGGGCGGTCATTTCAGGACCCTGTGCCTCAACCCACAATACCAACAGATGCATCAATGATAGGTTGGGGAGCTCACCTCAACAACCTTACCATACAAGGGGAAAAGAACTCGAAACAGTTAACTTATCACATAAACCATTTAGAAATGTTAGCTGTGTTCCTTGCCATAAAAGCATTTCAACCCTTTCCCCATCACAAAACTGTCTTGATAAAAACAGACAATATGACAACCATGTACTATCTGAAGAAACAAGGGGGGGACACGTTCATCTCAACTGTCCCTTCTAGCCCAAACAATTTGGAAATGGGCGATTCACAATCATATTTACTTACTAGCAGAATACATCCCAGGAATACACAATCAGCTAGCGGACCTGCTAAGTAGGACACCCCAATAGATACACGAATGGGAGATTCACACTCAGGTACTTCAATAGTACTTTCAAAGGTGGGGGACACCATAAATAGACCTCTTGGCAACAAGCGAAAACGCAAAATGCCAACACTTTGCATCTAGGCACCCACACCCTCTCTCAAAGCGCAATGCTCTATGGATCAACTGGTCAGGGATATTTGCTTACGCTTCCCCCCTCTCCAACTAATTCCATTTCTGTCAAAAAACTGTGTCAAACTTCTCTCACCATGATACTCATAGCCCCCACGTGGGCACAACAACATTGGTACACAACACTCCTAGATCTGTCTGTAGTACTTCACTGCAAACTTCCGGATTTGTTAACACAAAACAAAGGTCAAATTAGATATCCCAAACCCAGTGCTCTCAATTTAGCGATTTGGCTCCTGAAGTCATAGAATTCGAATATTTGTAACTTCCATTAGAATGTATGGAAGTTCTCAAACAAGCACACAAACCTACAAATAGACAATGTTATGCTAACTAGTGGAAATGTTTTGTATATTACTGTCAATCTAAAAATATTGACCCACTTACATCATCTATACAGGATATCGTATCCTACCTACTTCATTTGCAAAAGGCAAATGTAGCTTTCTCATCTATTAAAATTCATCTTACTGCTAGATCAGCATTCTTACAAAAAAGATCCAGTTATTAAAGCCTTCATGGAGGGACTAAAATGTATTATTCCACCAAGAACCCCACCAGTTCCTGCTTGGAATCTAAATATTGTACTCACAAGACTAATGGGGCCACCATTTGAACCCATGCATTCGTGTGAAATTCAATTTCTAACTTGGAAAGTTGCTTTCTTAGTAGCAATTACTTCATTAAGAAGAGTTAGTGAAATACAGGCATTCACTCTGGAGGAACCTTTTTTCCCAAGTACACAAGCATAAAGTTGTACTTAGAACTAATCACAAATTCTTGCCAAAGGTAGTCTCGCCTTTTCATATTAACCAAACAGTGGAATTGCCAGTCTTCTTCCCACAGCCAGATTCAACTGCTGAAAGAGCCTTTCACACTCTTGACCTTAAAAGAGCTCTAATGTATTATGTGGATAGAACAAAAGCAAACAGCTTTCCGTTGCCTTTCAACAATCACATAAAGGTAATCCTATCTCTAAACAAGGATTAGCTAGATGGATTGTTAAATGTATTCAAACATGTTACATTAAGGCAAAAAGCCAAATTTTGATAACACCTAAAGTTCATTCCACTAGGAAAAAAGGTGCTTCTATGGCATTTTTAGGAAACATACCAACGGCAGACATATGCGAAGTTGCCACATGGTCTACATCACATACATTTACAAAGCATTACTGTGTGGATGTATTTTCAAAGCAACAGGCCAATGTTGGTCAAGCTGTACTAAAAGCATTATTTCAAACAACATTCAACTCTACAGGCTAGCCACCGCTTCTTTTGGGGAGAACAACTGCGTTTTAGTCTTTGCATAGCATGTGTATCTCTCAGCTACACATGCCATCGAACGAAAAATGTCACTTACTCTGTGTACATCTGTTCGTGGCATGTAGTGCTGCAGATTCACGTGCACCCTCTCTCCTCCCTGGAAGCCTGTAGTCGTTGCAGTTTCTTATTTGTACATATGTATATATATTTACATTTGCATGGACATCTTATTTACTTATCACATTTTATAGCACATTTACATTCTTTCACTATAACTCCTTCCTACATCCTTTTGCAGGAAAACAATATAACAAAGGAGTCGATGCCCATGCTCACTATGATTGAGATGAGGAGTCATTTGATCCCGTGACTCGAAAAAAGAATTCTAGGAAGAAAAATAACTTATAACACTCCGAGCCCAACACTAGATGGCGGAAGCTATGTATAGCATGTGAATCTGCAGCACTACATGCCACAAACAGATGTACACTGGGTAAGTGACATTTTCCATATATATATATATATATATATATATATATATATATATATATATATATATATATATGTGTGTGTGTGTGTGTAAGGAAATGCCTCCTTGGCATGGTTACCCCCTGACTTTTTGCCTTTGCTGATGCCAAATTATGATTTGAAAGTGTGCTGAGACCTGCTAACCAGGCCCCAGCACCAGTGTTCTTTCCCTAAACCTGTATTTTTATTTCCACAATTGGCACACCCTGGCATCCAGGTAAGTCCCTTGTAACTGGTACCCCTGGTACCAAGGGCCCTGATGCCAGGGAATGTCTCTAAGGGCTGCAGCATGTCTTATGCCACCCTGGGGACCCCTCACTCAGCACAGACATACTGCTTGCCAGCTTGTGTGTGCTGGTGGGGAGAAAATGACTAAGTCGACATGGCACTCCCCTCAGGGTGCCATGCCAACTTCACACTGCCTATGGCATAGATAAGACACCCCTCTAGCAGGCCTTACAGCCCTAAGGCAGGGTGCACTATACCATAGGTGAGGGCATAAGTGCATGAGCACTATGCCCCTATAGTGTCTAAGCAAAACCTTAGACATTGTAAGTGCAGGGTAGCCATAAGAGTATATGATCTTTGGAGTCTGTCATGCATGAACTCCACAGCACCATAATGGCTACACTGAAAACTGGGAAGTTTGGTATCAAACTTCTCAGCACAATAAATGCACACTGATGCCAGTGTACATTTTATTGTAAAATACACCCCAGAGGGCATCTTAGAGATGCCCCCTGAAAACATACCCGACTACCAGTGTGGGCTGACTAGTTTTAGCAGCCTGCCACACACCAGACATGTTGCTGGCCACATGGGGAGAGTGCCTTTGTCGGCTAGTAACAAAGCCTGTACTGGGTGGAGGTGCTTCTCACCTCCCCCTGCAGGCACTGTAACACCTGTCGGTGAGCCTCAAAGGCTCACCCCCTTTGTTACAGCACCCCAGGGCACTCCAGCTTGTGGAGTTGCCCACCCCCTCCGGCCACGGCCCCACTTTTGGCTGCAAGGCCGGAGGAGATAATGAGAAAAACAAGGAGGAGTCACTGGCCAGTCAGGACAGCCCCTAAGGTGTCCTGAGCTGAGCTGACTCTGACTTTTAGAAATCCTGCATCTTGCAGATGGAGGATTCCCCCAATAGGATTAGGGATGTGCCCCCCTCCCCTCATGGAGGAGGCACAAAGAGAGTGTAGCCACCCTCAGGGCTAGTAGCCATTGGCTACTAACCCCCCAGACCTAAACACACCCCTAAATCGAGTATTTAGGGGCTCCCAGAACTTAGGTAACTAGATTCCTGCAACCTAAGACGAAGAAGGACTGCTGAGCTGAAAAACCTGCAGAGAAGACGGAGACACCAACTGCTTTGGCCCCAGCTCTACCGGCCTGTCTCCCAACTTCAAAAGAACTGCTCCAGCGACGCGTTCCACAGGGTCCAGCGACCTCTGAAGCCTCAGAGGACTACCCTGCATCTAAAAGGACCAAGACCTCCAGAGGACAGCGGCTCTGCTCCAAGAAAGAAGCATCTTTGCAGCAAAGAAGCAACTTTGAAAGAACACACGTTTCCCGCCGGAAGCGTGAAACTTTGCACTCTGCACCCAACGCCCCTGGCTCGACTTGTGGAGAACCAACACTACAGGGAGGACTCCCCGGCGACTGCGAGCCCGTGAGTAGCCAGAGTTGACCCCCCTGACCCCCTACAGCGACGCCTGCAGAGGGAATCCAGAGGCTCCCCCTGACCGCGACTGGTAAGGACACTGCACCCGCAGCCCCCAGGACCTGAAATATCCGACCTCCAGTGCAGGAGCGACCCCCAGGTGGCCCTCTCCCTTGCCCAGGTGGTGGCTACCCCGAAGAGCCCCCCCCCTTGCTTGCCTGCATCGCTGAAGAGACCCCTAGGTCTCCCATTGGACTACATTTCAAACCCGAAGCCTGTTTGCACACTGCACCCGGCCGCCCCTGTGCCGCTGAGGGTGTACTTTTTATGCTGACTTGTGTCCCCCCCCGGTGCCCTACAAAACCCCCCTGGTCTGCCCTCCGAAGATGCGGGTACTTACCTGCTGGCAGACTGGAACCGGGGCACCCCCTTCTCCATTGAAGCCTATGTGTTTTGGGCACCACTTTGACCTCTGCACCTGACTGGCCCTGAGCTGCTGGTGTGGTAACTTTGGGGTTGCCCTGAACCCCCAACGGTGGGCTACCTTGGACCCAGCTTTGAACCCTGTAGGTGGTTTACTTACCTGCAAAACTAACAAACACTTACCTCCCCCAGGAACTGTTGAAAATTGCAGTGTCCAGTTTTAAAATAGCTTATTGCCATTTGTGTGAAAACTGTATAGGCTATTTTGCTAATTCAAAGTTCCTAAAGTTCCTAAGTGAGATACCTTTCATTTAAAGTATTGTTTGTAAATCTTGAACCTGCGGTTCTTAAAATAAACTAAGAAAATATATTTTTCTATATAAAAACCTATTGGCCTGGAATTGTCTTTGAGTGTGTGTTCCTCATTTATTGCCTGTGTGTGTACAACAAATGCTTAACACAACCCTCTGATAAGCCTACTGCTCGACCACACTACCACAAAATAGAGCATTAGAATTATCTCTTTTTGCCACTATCTTACCTCTAATGGGAACCCTTGGACTCTGTGCATGCTATTTCTTACTTTGAAATAGTACATACAGAGCCAACTTCCTATATTATATATATCTAAAGAGATCACTTTTATATGTGGGTGTGGTTTTTCTGGGGGCCTATCGCAGCCCCCAGGGAAACCACACATGCGTTGACAAAAGTGATCGATATATATATATAAATTATTGCTGTATGGTTTCCTTGGGGGTCATAGTGGCCCCCAGGGAAACCATAGAACTATTAAAAAAAAATGATTGCCCCCAAAGGGGGGGGGGGGGGGTCGCCCTGCTCACGGGCGACCCCCTGTCAATTTCATTTTTTTCTTTTCATTTTTAAAAATATTTTTAAACCCCTGGGGAGGCGCGATAGAGGGAAATCTACCTATTGTTTGGGGGGGGGGGGGGTGAGTGGCCTGTTTTGAAGGCAATAATTTTCACTCATACGAATTTCTGGCTTGAACCTTGGTAGTTGGACAATGTACAAAGGGCAACATCATATTTGTTCTTGTTAGGTTAAAAGCTTTTAGACCTCAATTTGAGGACATGTAAACTGTTGGCTGAAGTAAACAAACATTTACAATGCAAAGGGTCTGCCGTTTGCTCGACTTAGAGCTATTAGCATTGTAAATTCCTGACTGGACTTTTCTTGCCACATAAATTGAAAATGAAAAGTAAAACAGTTGACATAAGTGAGCCGATTCAAAGCTCCATGGGCGCCATGAGCGTGAGCACGAAGGAAAGACACAAAAGGAAAAAGAAGTTTGCTTGCAGTCAAATGTATCAGTACGCGTGCAACTATCTATGTAACAGGCGGTAACAAAACTGCCCCAAGGAGGGACAAACAAAGTATTTACTAATGATGATAAAGGATTTTTGAAAGACAAGCCCATGAACGAGTGATAGTGATGGGCGTGCGATGGGCATGGTTAAAAGCCCACAGATAGATTACAACAGGCCAGAGAACTTGCGCGCTCGACCCAAGAAGATAATTCAACCCTCCAAAGAGGGATCAAAGTATTTTATTTTATTTCCGACATCAAGCAGTGCACCACCAATCTAACATGGAATTCTCAAACAAGAGACCCTTTCATGATAAGACCCAGACAACACCACCAACTACTTCCTGTCTTATTCATCTTCACACTATCGTCAAAACAATCACTAAACCACCCACGCTCATATAGGGTATAATTGCTCAAGGTTGCAGATGTGTGGAGAAGTTCAATTCAAGATCAATGTCATTGAATGTAGCCGATGGAATAAAAATGTAATTTTGTTCAATGAACCCAGAATGGCATTTTCAGTTAACCCTGATTCCAAAGTATCCTCTGAAAATAATAAAGCAAAAGATGAGCGGAGCACTCCTTGAATAATTAATTTCAGATCCTAATTATACACATGGAATCAAACGTAATAATGTAAATTAACATATATGATATATACAATGATAGAAAGACATAACAATAGTAGATAAAGATAACATACGTATGCGGTGGTTCCAAAAATAGACTGTTACAGTTGTCAATTTTAATACAGACGTTGCCAATAAATATGAAGCAATAATTATAAAATAGACAAACAAAAATACATAAATGCTACAAAACATATATAATAAATATCACAAACACCTTGGATAACAAAATATACATGTCACACATTAAACATAAACAATCTAATCCAATATTAAGATAGAAGTTCTTCCAAAGAAAACAGCTTAAAGTCCGAACGCCAAACACTCCCAGTCAGTTCATGGGAAATGATGTATAATGTTCAATGTTCAATCAGTTGACTTTGGGCAATAAGAATTGTTGTCCTCCAATATAGTCAGATTGGTTTATAAATGTCCCGATCACATTCAGCCGACACGTGTTTCGTCCAGTAAAGGACTTTATCAAGGCTGACAAAAACAAATCATATCACTCTTTATAATCACTTGTTTTAAATTACTGCTTCAAGTAATCTCAGCCAAATCTTTAAAATCAAAGTCTATAATTGATTTCCTTAAGAACCACCACATGCAAGTGAAATTATTAAAACCAAACACAAGTGCAATTACCGTGGTTCATATATCAAGAAACCACAGTTACCCCACAGAAGCACATGTGTATTAGGGTCCAGATCAAAACCCATTTTCCAAGTTTTATATACTGCTATTTCAATTATTGTGTTCCAGAAAATATATCCATATAGTTTTGGTAACCAACATAAAAAGTATAGTCATTGTGATGTATTCATGCAGATTAGTATTCTTGACTTAGATCTAGTGAGTAAACGTCAGAGTGTCTAAAAAACCAGATATTCAAAGTGATTCCATAAGTCAAGTATGACATGGTCCAGTTTCCAGCTCACCAAAAAGTGAAAGAATTGTAGAATAATGTACCTTATTTTCCTGTACTAATTACAATCTAATTAGGTAATGGTCAACCAAAGGAATGTCACAAGACTGTGCACCTGTAAAAAAGCATAGTGAAACTCCAGTGTAAAATGGACCAAATCACATGTACCAAGTACACGTTAATCAGTCTAAGTACTACACCAACCTGTATTCAATCATCACTAGTCCGAATGTACCCAGTTGGGGATGTTCAACTATGATAGTTTAACCATGATATGGCTTCCATATTTAGTTTGAAAGTCCAAACATTCTTTTTGTCTCTGTAACATATTATAAAAAGACAGGATTTAAGAGCAGTGACAAAACACTACCTTCCTACAAGTCAGTCTGGCCCCAATGGCTAGGACCCAATCTTTATAAAAATCCAACCGGTATATGTATATATACTCCAAAAACTTCACATTTATAAGGCATAGTCCAACTATCTCTTACCCTGTTTGTACCAGATTCGAGCCGCGATTATATGCCTTTCCCCATCACCGTCGAGAAACCAATTGCCTCTCAAACTCGTCCTTTTATGTTTAATAGACATAGAAACAGGACTCCGATCCCTGTATGTCTTGCATCGATCGTGTTGACTGCTCAAATAAACATGAATAAACAGCGGCCGCCATCTTGAGATGTCAAACACAGTGCTATCTACCGGACAGCAACAAAAGATACACTCGCTAATGAGGCTGAAACACACCAGAACCCCTAAATATACTCAAAAAAGTGAAAGGTCAATTGAGTGAACTAACAAACATATTGTGCCAACCACTCCATTTGTCATGAATTTCTGATTTAACCGGCCAGGTTTCTGCGTATATCAGCAGTCAGTTCCACAATATAATGGCCTCTGAAAATGACTGCTTTGCTAGAGGAGATATGTTAGACCTGGCATCTTTGGTGAGGTTTCCCCCCTAACATTTTGCCTTCAGAACTCCTATCTTTGCTGACTTAAGGACTCTGCACACTTTTTCACTGCTAGCCAGTGCTAAAGTGCATGTGCTATCTCATAAAAATATGGTAACCTTGGCTTATCCTCAATGGGCATATTTAATTTACTTGTCCCTAGTAAAGTGACCCTACCTGTGCCCAGGGCCTATAAATTAAATGCTACTAGTGGGCCTGAAGCATTGATTGTGCCACCCACTTAAGTGTCACTTTAAACATGTATCAGGCCTGCCATTGCAGCCTGTATGTGTGCAATTTTAAACTGCCATTTCATCCTCATGATATAAACCTTTTGCCAAGCCCAAACCTTCCTTTTTAATACATATGTCACCCCTAGGGTAGACCCTGGAGAGCCCATAGGGTAGGGTGCAATGTTTTTAAAATGTAGGACATGTAGATTTAAGTTTTACGTGTCCTGGTAGTGAAAAACATACATTTATTTTTCACTACTGCAAGGCCTATCATTCCCATAGGATAACATTGGAGTTAACTTTTTACATTCTATATCTGTAATTTCCAAATGGGAACACGTAACCAGTTCATCTGTAGTGTCTCTGGAATTGCAAGAAAAATCCCTTACTTATTGTGGAGTCGGATTTTATATTGTAATTTTGAAAATGCCATTTTTAGAAAGTTGGCATTTCCTGCCCTAGCCGTTTGGTGTGTGCAGCCTGTCTATGTGTCACATGACTCAGTCTAGTTAACAGTGGGGCTTTGTGTATTCCTCCTAGACAGACACGCACAATGGGGAGCTTAGGTGTGACTCGAAGGGCCATCACTGGTAGGATGGAAGGAGGAGCTATGCCCAGCCCCACATAGACCTGAATAGGCTGTGTCCTGTCTCCACATAAATGGCTGTATTACCCCCGCAGTTAATATGAAGCCTGAGCCAGGAAGGCAGGGCACATGTACACTTCAATGGCATTCCTTTATAAGCTTTTTTCCCCATTCAAAGGCATAGCTGGCTAAAAATACTGGACATCAGACATTCTTCATTACACTTCTGGACCTGTGCATACTCTGTCAGGAAGGACTGCTGTGCTGCTGAGGGGACTGCCACTCTACTGGTTTGCTGTTCTGAAGGACTGATGCAATGCTGTGCTGACCTGCTGCTCTCTTACCTGGGTAACAAGGACTGGACATGCATCTCTTGAACCCGGAACCCAGAGTTCAGTCTTTATGCACAATGTAGCACTGGGTGGCAGATGACATTATTATTCTGGCATTGGGTCTCCTAGCAGCTATTGAAGAAGGGGAATTGCTTCATTGCCACTGAGAAGTTTCACAGGGTTGATCAGTTAAATGCAGGTCCCTGAAGTTGGCAAGTAAAGGTGCAATGCATACCGAGCAGCCACAATGCGTAATGCTTCTCAGCCAAGGACATGGGAACATGGACCAGTGTCAAGACATATGCATCAACTTGATAATGACCAGGTTAAGTTCCAGTGAGACTGCATGTTGCTTGACCAAAGTGAATAAATAAATGAGGCATGTCTGAGTCCTTTTGACAATCTCATTGACTTAGAGAAGCAGTACCCAGGCATGATCCTGTAGCAGCCAAAATAATTCTTACAGGTCTCTGCATGGAAATCTTTTTTAGCTTTTATTACCAGAGACAATTGTATCCAGCAAAGGAGTTATATAAAAAAATAAAAAAACTGTCAGAAGCCATCAAATCAAATTGACTGTGGCCATGCTCACATACAAAAGGATTGAATGACAACCCCCAATCAAAATGGAAATTACCCCTCACACAAGATGCTCCAATTGGCTTAAAGACCTTTCTATGTGCAAGCTTGTGTTATAGGCTGAACTCCCATATCCTCTGCTTCAGTGTGCCTTTGGCAGTTCTCGTCCTAAAAAAAGAGAAGCCATATGTAGTGTGTTTTTGGCTGATAGCAGAGGCAGTGGTGGAGAAATGCTGATCCTACACACCAAGAATAACAGTTCATAAAAGTAACTTTATCTTAATCTTACACCCTGGTTATTTCTGTTTCTCATTATGTGATAATATTGCATAACAGCTAAGGATGCAAAAGTGAGGAGGGGATGGCATCTTATGTCTAAGCAATGTTGGTGCACATATGTTCTTGGCCAAGTGCAGCATCACTCAGTAATGTCCCTATTACCACCTTGGTCTTGTTGAAGTGTGCCTAGAAAACAGATGGAGCTAGGTCTCAATATATATTGTAGCAATATGTGAAGGATGACCTTGTCCACCTTGCAATGGCAAACTAGGAGCTGCTCACAAAGCATCATGTTACCAAAAGTTCTGTATAGTTGTTGAGTGAAACCCGGGTCCATGATTGCTTAATATTTTTTTAAGCTAAAGAGGCATATGACTAAGAAGAAAATCTCAACAAATGCACCTGGTTGATAAAAGTCATCAATAAAGTAGTTTTTCATGAAAGATGGCTCAACTTTTGTGAGTCCTATGAACCAAAGGTTATAGCAGTTGGCTACAATCCAACGAGCCTGGGTGTCAGATTCAGCAGCTGCATCAGGCATTTGATGGCTGCATGGCCATGGTGGCATGTTCCAGTAGACGCTACTAGCTCATACATATTCTTAGAAGTACTTTCCTGCACATCCTTATGAGCTACTATTACCAGGGATGGACAGTGCACATAAGTGATGGAACTGAACAACATCTTCCCACAGTTGTGCTAGTATCCATACTGGTTGAAAGGAATGTGTCTGCCACCATGTTCATGCAAAGGAGCTCAAGGATTCCTGCTTGAAACCAAAGGAATGTAGCTTTGCCACAAGATGCTCTTTGTTCCAAAGACCTTTCTGGTGACTGCAACGTTGATGATGGCAGTCATTAAAATGATGTTCGCTTACGCTCTTATGCACATGAGATGCGTGTCAGTCTCCTGACCTGACCCTGGCCTGTCTGCTTGCTATACGCATGACCCATGACCAGACCCCACTCTCCAGTTACTTTCTCCTCTACAAGAGATGTTTTGTTCTGATGCACAGTGCTTCAAAACTGTTTTCTTTAAAGCAGTTGGAAGCCTTTCAGCTGTCTTGTGCTTTCTTGTGACCTTGTTTATTCTGTATTCTTTTATCTTGCTCGGCGCTTCATTTATTTTCAAATAAGTTGGTTCCTTTTCTGACTCATTTATTCCCAGTCCTTTACACTCTGTCACTCTAGAGGTCCTCTTTTCAATCTTGATTGTTTATTGGTCTTTTGATAACATTCCTCCAAGAAATTCATCTGACACTTTTACAGTTTTTCCTAGCTTCTCAATGCTTACCGGTTGTACCTGTGCACTGAGGAATTATGGTCTGGAAAAATAGTTGACACACTCTTCTATCACAGACTTCACCAAGGTAAGTGGTTTCTACATCTGCTTGGCACAACATCACCCACTGAGCAAACATGCGAGTTGAAGATGTATGCTAGTTTTCAGTGGCAAAAGCTCAGCCGCATACTCCTATGCTGAGCTCTAGTGGAGGGTTTCTTGACAGCTGCTCAGAGCTTCAGTGTACCTGAGGAGAGGAGACGCTAATGATAGTAAAAAAGTAAAGCTTTTTGATGGTGAGTGTGGAAAATTGGGTTGTTAGTTGACTGGGTTTTAAGCCCTGGTCAAGCAACAGCCACAGTCCCTTGCAGGGTGAACCACAAAAAGTCATTAAATTAACCTGTGCTTAACCCTGTGTAGCTTGGCACAAAAAGCAGTCAGGTTTATCTTAGAGGCAATGCGTAAATTGTTTATGCAGCACATAAACAGTAATAAACTGAAAACACAACATAAGAAAAATCTCAAACCAAATTAGAAAAATGAAGAACATTTTGATAAATGATTTGACAACAAAAATCTAAACAGCAGAACATGAGTAGTGAATTTTTGAAGATTAAGGTTCAAAAATAGCACATAAAAGATAAAAGTGCCAGCTTTGGACATCTGGTCACCTTTAACACCACAACCAAGGGTCGAGGAGTGCGTGGAGACCTCTTAGGGGTTCAGGATTCACTCAGGCTGGGTCCAGGTGTGGGTTCAAGATGGTGATGTCCCTGTGGCTCTGAACAGGAGCCCAGCAAACTAGCCCTTGGTGTCACTTCTGGAAGTCCAGAGTGCAGGTGAAGATGTAGGGTTCAACAGCAGGACTGGCCTCAAATTCTTCAAGGCAATCCGGACAGCAAAACAGTCCTTCCAGGTACAGCAGCAATCTGGCAGATTGCATAGCAGTTCATAGCAGCCAGCAGTCCTCAGAGCCCTTCCACAGGTCCAGTAGTGAACTGAAGCATGGGTCTGAGAGCCCTATTGTTGTATGCTGCCCTGCTCTTAGAAAGTGGGAGAAGTTTCTGGTGAGGTCCTTTGACGTTCTGGGAGTTTCCTGCTTCCTCTAGATCCAAACTGGCTGCACTGACAATACGGGGTCAATAGGCCTATTGTGAGGAGACATGGCACAGCCTATTCAGGTGCAAGTGGGGTTGTGCCTAGCTGTGCCTACCCATTAAGACAGTTAATGGCCCATTCTGGCTCTACTAATCCCACTATTGTGTAACTCTCTGGGAGGAATTTACAAAGTCTTAACTGGCTGTTACACCCATTCATGTGACCTAAGAGAGGCTGCAGGAAGAGAGGGCTAAGGGCAGCAAAATGCCATCTTTCTAAAAGTGGCAATTTCAAACTTGTAATGATAAATTGGACTTTACCATTAAATAAGGTTTAGTTCATAGGAACCAAACATGAGTTATCTACCTCCTCTCTTTTAGGATTTAAAGCTTATTAAACATAGTAAGGAATCCACAATAATAGCCCATGGGAGGGGTGGGTGCAACAGTAGCGAAAAACGAATGTGTTTTTTTTTTAACTACTAGGACATGTAAAACCTAAAGGTACAGGTCCTATGTTGTAATTACACAGAACTCTGCACTCTGGCCTACCTAGAGCCTGCCTTAGGGGTGACCTACATATAATGAACGGGGAGTTTAAGGCTTGGCAACAGGTTTTAAATGCCAATTCGAGGTGGCAGTGGGACACTGCATTCAGGGTTCAATGGCAGGCCTGGGACATCTTTTAAGGTGCTACTTAAGTGGGTGGCACAATAAGTGCTGCCAGCCTACTGGTAGCATTTCATTTACAGGTTCTGGGTTCATGGTGTACCACTGTACAAGGGACCTAAAAGTAAATTGAAAATCCTAATTGGGTATAAACCATTTAAACCATAATTTTAGAGAGCGATCACAAGCATGTTAGCAATGGTAAAGCACAGAGTCCTAAGGCCAGCAAGAGCAAAAATACACCAAATTAGGAAGAAGAAGGCAAAAGGTTTGGGGGTTTCCCTGTAAAGAGGGCCATTTCCTACGGTGAGGAAGGGGCAGTCTTTTCCCCATCAATGAACAGGAGATGTTTCCTTTGAAGGATGCTGAAATGTTCTTTCTGAAGCAGGTGGAGCAAGCTTATAACCCAGACTTGGGCAGGACATGCTCCTACCACCAGGGTGATTGAGCACCTAGGCTAGACCTAATATTCTCAAAGACTTTTAGAATCTGTGGAGTGGGTTGAAAGAAGCATATGAAAGCATTCATCCAGCCAAACATCAAGTCATATCCTATATAAACAGCCCCTCTGCTAATCCACAAGGTATAATGATCCCACCTCATGTCCAAGTGACTGACAAGCACATCTACAGTTGGGCAACCAATGTCCTTGAAGATGGGATTGAGATCTTCTTGGTGGATTTCTCACGTGCAGTGTGATATAAATATCTGCTCTGGTGTTGAGTTCAACAACATGGGAGACTTGCAAAACTATGCTTCCCTATGTGACTCATTTCCAGAGGTCCATTGCCAGCTGACAGAGCTGCGGGTAGTGGCTGTCATCTTGCATCATCACAACTCTACATTTCACCGTTAGGAGAATGATTTTCAGTACAAGAAGGACAGATTTCAACTCCACTACAGGAAGTGGCCACTTTTATGTGACACACACGGCACTGATGGAAAGATCCCTTAAATGAGATCCCTACCATGCTGTCAGGGGACGAGGTGATCAGAAACCCCAGACAAATTATTTCACTGTCTTCAGCCAGATTTCAGATTGTTGCAAGATAGTAAAATCAAATAGATAAATAGATATGACGTAATTTGATGCATATTGTATTGCAGCATTTATAGGGTGCCTACTACCTCTCTGTGGGGTGCTGAAGTGCGATATACATCACGTAGGGTGTGTGACTGGAATTATGTTGTTTTTGTTCTGATTCTATGTGAGAAGTGTTCCATGTTGTGCATGATGATCACCAACGTCGGGTTGGATGATGAAATGTAAAAGACAATGTGCAGTTTTCTAGTTTCAGCATGCTGGTAGCTTTGAACAGCTCTACAGTTTCCTTTATTGTATTTCATATGATACAGTATGCTGGGTTGTCCAATCTGTGATTTTGTGTACAGTTGTGGCCTTCAGCTGTCTTGGTTGGAGGGAGAGAGAAATGAGGAGATGTCAGGATGGACATTTTTTTATTATCCTCCCATATCTTAGTGTTTATGTCAGATGTAAAGAAGTGGATATGCGGGCCTGCAGTGAATGGACTATATTAAAATATTCCAAAATTGTCCAGTAATGTGTGACAGATCTCCAATTCTTTCATGCCTGTTCATTTAGTGATTTGTTTTTGGCTGTACAGTGCTGGTGATGGATAGGCCTCTTAGCAGATATGTTTTACGTCAGTTTAATAGGTTTAAATGACAATTTTTTGCTAGCCTCTGCATATTATGTTTTAGTATTATTGTGGGCCGTAACTCGTATATGAAAGTACATAACTATATATTGAACCGTGGCCCAGCCCTTTTTTTGCTTACCTTCATTAAGAAACTGGTTAATGAGTATCACAATATAATACAGCTGTGAAACAGGGAAAGTAAAATTAAAAAAATGCATACTATTACCTCAACAATGCATTCTTAAAGGTATGGTCACCAGTGAATTAGAATGGGTATGACAATTTATTTATAGACGGGTAAATGGGATAAGTTAATCAAAATGGCAGAATCATGATGGGCGGTACAATCATTGTGGTATTGGTAAGATCTTAAATAAAAGAATTGGGGGAAACAATTTTTATAGAAAGAGGGAGTACAAATGAAACTTGCGAGGACATAATCAAACACCAGAAGAAAGCAGGGGGCTAACATTTAAACGTTGTGAGGGAAAAAAAGTGGTGGTGAGCAAGAGGCTCAAAACATATAGGGGGTCATTACGACCTTGGCGGGCGGCGCCCGCCGCCCGCCAGGCGGTAACCGCCGTGCGGCCCCCATTATGACATTCCCGCTGGGCAGGCGGGGATGAGGCCGCAACATAGGAGCCGGCGGCCATGCGACGGGTGCAGACAGTGAAAAGCTGGCCGGGGCCCTGTTAGGGGGTACAGACAGTGAAAAGCTGGCTGGGGCCCAGTTAGGGGCCCCCTGCACTGCCCATGCCAGTGGCATGGGCAGTGCAGGGGCCCCAGGACACCCCTTACCGCCAGCCTCTTCCTGGCGGTGCAAACCGCCAGAAACAGGCTGGCGGTAGGGATGTCATAATCCCCAGGGCAGCGCTGCTTGCAGCGCTGCCCTGGCAGATTATCACTGCCGGGGCTAAAATGGCAGGAAACCGCCGGTCCCGGCGGTGCGACCGCGGCGCTACCGCCGCAGTCGTAATGAGGGCCTCCGTACCGCCAGCCTGTTGGCGGTACGGACGCTACATTACCCCTGGCGGTCTCCGACCGCCAGGGTCGTAATGACCACCATAATATGTAAATTGGAAAACAGCGTTTACAACAAAGGAAAAAGTTAGGAAAGGATGAGAACATTTGTTTTAATTTTTTAGGTGAGAGTAATATGGGTGTCAAGAAATGAGAGATTCAACATAAGGGGAACATACAGAAAGTGGAGTACAGTGCAAGAAAGCCATACATGCCAACCCTCCCAATTCACATGGGAGACTACAGATTTCAAGGCTAGTCTCCCGCCTCCCAATTTCTCCATGCAAAAATCCAGTTCCTCTGTGCTTCAGCTAACAGAGACTGGTCTTGTGTGATTCGATGCATGCACTGCCAGTAACCTGCTCCAGCAGGCCAGTTCAAAACATTTTTGTCATGCTCTCTCTGTCTGCCATAGGGCTTTCTCCATACGTCTGTCAGATAAGAAAAAGTATATATATTTGCATTTCTGATCCGATCCTACAGCACCACGCTTTCAAGTTTCATACGTCAATAGACCCAATTCAGGCCTCCATAGAAGTCAACTGTAGAAATGCATTCACCTGAGTAGTTTTTTTTAAATCTCCCACTTTCCTCTACTAAAATGTTGGCATGTGTGGAAAGCGTGTGCAGTGCCTTGTACCTGGGAACCATTCTTTGTAATGGGTTCAGTTAAATTTCTCAGTACATTGTCAGCCTTTCCATTTTTTTCTTTATTAATGTGAGTATCATTTACTCAGCAAGAAGAAGTGCCTGAGTGCTGCTTCTGGTCGCTCAGTAGGAGCTGTAGACTAACAGCCAGAGCTGCCACCCTGAGAACCAAGCTTCAGTCCAGCCTCGGCTCAACATTCTATGGGTCTGGGCAAAGCTCCAAATCTCGCCCGCATTAAAGAAACTCTGATCTTGAGTAATGTAGTTTGGTGCTGTAACCCCATTGGGTTAAATTTGAGCTATATAAAACTGTCAACCAAAAATGTTAAAAAGTTACGTGTTTTAAGGTCTGCTCCTTCAAAAAATTCAAGACGTTGGAAATATACTTCTGAGACGCCAGCTGATGTGAGTAGTGTCCTATCAAAGTGGTGGAATCTTACAGATTATTGAATGTGTTTCTGGTCTACTTTTCTTCCACTACAGAACTCGTCTGTTTGCTACTCACTCTGGTGGTTTGTAGAGTGGCGCTGAAACTAAGTGAGTGAGAGGTGCTGCAGCACCCACTTAAAACAAGAAAGAATTTAGATGGAGAATGAATAACAATGGGCCCCTTCAAATGTTTTCCTTCCAGCAGCATCACTTGTATTTTCCAAAACAGACTGTCGCATGTACACCCTGCCTTTAGTGAGGTGACATTATTAGCCAACACCCCAGTCCAAAAATTGTTTCAGCACCACTGCTGGTTTGACATAACACTGTAGCCTAAAGGATGCAGCAGTTGCTCTTAACCCCTGAGCTACTGGGCCTCCTCTGAGCCCCCCAGCCCTTTTTTGGATATTTAGGGTATTTTACGGTTAGGGCTCAATAACTTCATTTTCCACATAAGGTATCCACGCCAAATGTGTATCTGTTTTTCCAGCATCCGGGGGATTCTAAAGGTACACAGTGTTTGTGGATTCCCTTGGAGGGGACTGAGAACATAGGTAAAATATAACAACATTTTGTGATTTTGTTTTTTAGAAAAATAGGGGGAAAAAGTGCTCCAGGCAACTGTATGTTTTTTCCTAAAAATGGCATCCATGAATGGTTTTCTGTACTAAAGTAACCCTGTTCCCAGCTTTCAGGAACATGCAAAGCTGAATCAAAAAACCTAATTTTGTTCCACAGTTTTGGCATTTTTCTAAGAGGTAGCCTATTTTCCTTGGTTTTTTGGACTCTAAACTTAATTCCAGCTTGTTGTTGAAACCAGTGTGAAACCCATGGGTGATCCAGAAAAGCTATAGATTTAAAATTCTGAATTTAGCACAGGGTCATATGTATAGATCCCGAAGGATAATAACTGTTGAAACAAAGATGTATTGAAAATGTGTAGGAAAAAACGGGCATTTATGACAACATTTTCATCAGTAACTTTTTGTCACAATGGCCTGTTGAAAAAAAACAGTATACCATTAGGTCTGCTAGACCCTTCAGGGTGCAGGGATATATAGGGTCTGTAGGCTCTCCAAAAACCCAGGGTACCAGAGCCAACAACTGAGCTGCACAGTACAATGGTTTTCCTTGAGTACCGGGTATAGACCAATTCTTTTAGTTAAATAGGGAGAGTGAAACGTGGGTATCAATGAAACTTAAGTATTTCTGAAATTGACACAAGATATAGAGTTTAAGAGTACTGGTTATTTCTAAATCTTGAAATCTGTGGGTACCCATATTAGTGTATGATTTAGAGATTTTTTTAAATGTAATCTTTATTTTACACTGGCTTACATTTGAAAGGCACAAATGCAGTGAAATCCAATCGGTAATAAACAATGTTCTACTATTCTATGCTCCCACAAGTCTCCTGATAAAAATGGTATCTCACTTGTGTGGATAGACCATGCCCACAACGGGAAATGGCCCAAAACACAACATGGATGCACCACATTTTTCAAACGAAAACTGACCCTTTTGCTCCAAAGTGGGTAGCTCGAGATTTTGGACCATAGCTCAGCCGGCCCCTAGGGAAGCCTAGGCAACTGGTACATTTTTTTAAACTAGACACATAGGGGTAGCTAGGGTTGGTTGACTTGCATCGCTCTCACCAAGTGTTTTTGACCCAGAATCCCCTGCAAACCTCAAAATTTGACTAAAAAGCCATATGTCCTCACATTTCTGTGATGGAAGTTTTGGAATCTGCAGGGAGCCATAAATTTCCTTGCACCTTGCATTCCCCCTTGTTCTCCAGATAAAAATGGAACCTCACTTGTGTGGGTAGACAGAATGCTTGCGACAGGAAAAGGCCCAAAATGCTAAATAGATGCAATGAATTTTCCCACCAAAAACAGACTCTTTTTTCCAATGTGGGTACCTTTAGATTTTGGACCCTAGCTCAGCCAGCACCTAGGGAAAACTATGCAACCTGTACATGTTTGAAAGCTAGACACATAGGGGTATCCACAATGACGTGTATGGCTTTCACCACTTTTTGACCCAGAATTCCCTGCAAACCATAAACTATGACTAAAAAACTCATTTTTCTCACATTTCTCTGATGGAAAGTTCTGGAATCGACGGGAAGCCCCAAACTTCCTTCCACCCAGCATTTCCCCATGTTCTCCTGATAAAAATTGTACTTTACTTGCGTGGGTAGACCTAGAGACTGCAACAGGACACCATCCAAGAGCCACATGGACGGAGTGCATTGTTCCACCAACCCTTTTTTTCCCAATATGGGTAGCTTGAGGTTTTTGACCATAGCTCAGCTGGCACCTAGTGAAACCTAGCCAACCTGTACCTTTTTAAAAACTAGAGATAGCCAAGGTGGGCTGATGTGCATGCTTCTCACTATGTTTTTTGACCCAGAATATCTTGCAAACCTCAAACTTTGACTAAAAAAACACATTTATTTGATGGAAAGTTCGGGAATCTGTGGGAAGCTCCAAACTTCCTTCCACCTGGCATTACCTTAGGTCTTCCATTAAAAATGGTACTTCACTTGTGTGGCTAGACCTAGTGCCCGTGACAGAAAATGGCCCAAAACGCAAAATGGATGCAGCACATTTTTCCACCGAAAACTCACCCTTATACTCCAATGTGGGTATCTCAAGATTTTGGACGATACCTCAGTCAGTACCTAGGGAAGTCTGGCCAACCAGTACATTTTAAAAAACTAGACACCTAGCGGTAGGCAGGATGGGCTGACTTGCATGGCTCTCACCAAGTTTTCGGAACCAGAATCCCTTGCAAACCGCAAACTTTGACTAAAAAAAACACATTTTCCACACATTTTTGTGATGGAAAGGTCTGGAATCTGCGGGGAGCCACAAACTTCCTTCCACCCAGCGTTCCCCAAGTTCTCCCTATAAAAATGGTACCTCGCTTGTGTGGGGAGACGTAGTGCTCACGACAGTAAACGGCCCAAAATGCAACATGGATGCAGCACATTCTCCCCCTGAAAACGGATCCTTTTTTCTAATGTGGGTAGCTCGAGATTTTGGACCCCAGCTCAGCCGGCACCTATGGAAACCTAGCCATCCTGTACATTTTTTAACACTAGATACCAAAAGGGTATCCAGGTTGGTACCAAGGGGTATCCAGGGTGGACTGACTTGCCGGGCTCTCACCACGTTTTTGACCTAGAATCCCTTGCAAACCTCAAACTTTGACTAAAAAAAACTTTTTTCTCACACCTCAGTGATGGAAAGTTCTGGAATCTGCAAGGAAGCCCAAACTTCCTTTTAACCGGCACTCCCCCAGGACTCCCCATAAGAAATGGTACCTCACTTGTGTGGGTGGGCCTATTGCCCATGACACAAAATGGTCCAAAACACAACATGGACCCATCACAATTTTTCACTGAAAACAAACCCTTTGTTTGTCCAATATGGGTAGCTCAAGGTTTTGAACCCCTGCTCAGCCAGCACCTAGGAAAACCTAGCCAATCTGTAAAAATTTTAAAACTAGATACCTGGGGTATCCAGGGTAGGCTGACTTGCATGGCTGTCACCATGTTTTTTGTTTTTTACCCAGAAGCCCTTGCAAACCATAAACTTTGACTAAAAAATTTTTCCTTATATTTCTGTTATGGAAAGTTCTGGAATCTGCAGGAGCCACAGACTTCCTTCCACTTGGCAGTACCCCAGGTTTCCTGATAAAAATGGTACCTCACTTGTGGGAGTTTTTTTTTTACCCACAATCGCCTGCAAACCTAAAGCGTAGCTCAAAAGTCACATTTTTCACACATCTGTGTTTGAAAGTTGTGGGAATACAAAGCTGGCACACATTTCCTACCACTCAGTGTTCCCCCTGGTCTCCCAATAAAAATGCTACCTCAGTTGTGTGGGTGGGCCAAGTGCCCACAACAGGGAAGGGCCCAAAAGCTATTGTGCCAATAATGATAACTATGGTAGGTGTACTAATTACTCCTGGAGTTAGCAACCATGTAGGGAAACCTATCAAACAGAGACATTTCTAAAATGAAGACATCAAGAGGAGTCCAAGGAGACTTACATGCATCTCCAGAGGTTCTCTTATCCAGAATACCCTGCAAATGTGAAACTTGAATAAAAACCCTATTTTTCCTTGCATTTCTGTGTTGTAAACACAGGAATATGCAAGCATCCACACAACTCCTACCACCCAGCATCCCTTCACTTGTCCTGATAAAAACACTAAAACACTTGTGTGCCTGGGCCTAGTGCCAATGACAGGACTGGATCACACAAGGGTCAATGTAGTCCTTGCATGAGGAGCACTGTTGACCCTGGTGTGATCCATTTCAGACATGGGCCCTAGGCCCAGCGACACAAGTGGGGTAGCATTTTTATCTGGACAAGTGAGGAATGCTGCATGGTAGGACCTGACTGCAAGCAGTTTATTGGAACACAACACAGTGCTCTGAAATTTCTGGAACTTCTTGTGAACAAATTCCTGAGGGAACCATTTGCACTGACAACAAACTGTAGCGCAGGCCACAGTGCCAGCTGTGTACAGCTCACTAAATCGATCTACTTCCGTGTAGAAATGCATCCTGCAGCGCCAGTCCACCGACATCAATGTCATTGAGTCCAGCATTGTCAACAGATGCCCATGTCTGCACTGCGACCAGTGGGCGCCACAGGGAGCCCACCCCGCATCATACTGCCGCCTTGGGCCTTCCGTCTAAAGTGCTTCAGCAAAGATGATGCCGCTGCCTGCACCGCGACCTGGAGACACTTCGGCCCATATTTATACTTTTTGACGCTAAACTGCGCTAACGCAGTTTAGCGTCAAAAAATTTTGCGCCGTCTAACGCCATTCTGAAGCGCCATGCGGGCGCCGTATTTATGGAATGGCGTTAGCCGGCGCAAGCAGACCGGCGCTGCCTGGTGTGCGTGGAAAAAAACCACGTAGACCAGGCAGCGCCGGCGTTGGGAAAAAATGACGTTAGGGCGTCTTAAAATGGGGCAAGTCAGGTTGAGGCAAAAGAATCGCCTCAACCCGATTTGCGCCATTTTTTTACGACGCCCAGACGCCATTTCATGACTCCTGTCTTAGTAAAGACAGGAGTCATGCCCCCTTGCCCAATGGCCATGCCCAGGGGACTTGTGTCCCCTGGGCATGGTCATTGGGCATAGTGGCATGTAGGGGGGCACAAATAAGGCCCCCCTATGCCACCCAAAAAAAATTAAAAAATATAAAAAATTATACTTACCTGAACTTACCTGAATGTCCCTGGGGTGGGTCCCTCCATCCTTGGGTGTCCTCCTGGGGTGGGCAGGGGTGGCAGGGGGGGTCCCTGGGGGCAGGGGAGGGCACCTGTGGGCTCATTTTGAGCCCACAGGCCCCTTAACGCCTACCCTGACCCAGGCGTTAAATAGTGGCGCAAATGCGGGGTTTTTTGACCCGCCACCTCCCGGGCGTGATTTTTGCCCGGGAGTATAAATACGACGCATTTGCGTCGCCGTCATTTTTTTAGACGGGAACGCCTTCCTTGCATCTCATTAACGCAAGGAAGGCGTTCACGCAAAAAAATGACGCTATTTGCCCATACTTTGGCGCTAGAAGCGTCTAACGCCAAAGTATAAATATGGCGTTCGTTTTGCGCCGAATTTGCGTCGAAAAAAACGACGCAAATTCGGCGCAAACGGAGTATAAATACGGGCCTTCATGTTGCCCTGCCCTGCTTCACACTGCAGCCCTGGTCTTATTAACGCTGCAGAAACTGTATTTTTAAGTTGTCTTGCAAAATTCTCATCTTTATCATTGTAGGTTGGATTTTCTTGTTTTGATCTTGCTTTACACAGAAAAATATTGGCTATTTTTCTAAAACTGGTGTGGTGTCCCTTTTGTAGTGTTTTCACTGTATTGCTGTATGTCATGTGCAAATGCTTTACACATTGCTTCTGAGATAAGCCTGACTACTTGCACCAAGCTACCACGGGGTTGAGCAGAGGTTATCTAAGCTGGGTATCTTCCTTATCCTGGCTAGATTGAGGGTCCCTACTTGGACATGGTGTAAACTGATTGCCAACTAGAGACTCCATTTCTAACACATAGCGATCTCTTTTGCTTGCAATGTACTGCCTGAAGAGCATCAGCCCTTTGTATAGGATCAAGGACTCATCAACTGCCATAGTCTTTCCAGGAGTATAAATCACTGGAAACCTGGCTGACAAATATTCCGCAACAGGCCGCATTTTTAACAACCTGTCATGGTCTGGATGGTGCTGATGCAATGCAGCAGAATTATCATTAAATTACAGCATGTGCTATAATAGCAAAAAACGATCTCTGCTCATGTACAGTGCAAAGATTGGGGGTCATCCATACTGTGTGAGTAGACCAGTAGGACTGCAAGGTTGGTTCCTGCACTAACCCCATTTTGAGTGTAAGGCCCAAAAACATCTTCAACTCCTCCAGTGAAGTGGGAGTCCACTGGCGTGCCATAGAACAAGGCCCCAGAGTGCTTCCATGCTCCCTCATAAATTGCTTGGTATGCAAATTCAGGTGGAATTTGGTGCCGAACTAAATTGGGGGCCTATCAAGACAGCACTCCGTCTGTGCTTGCAGCTGCACATGCCTGCTCTCTGGGTTGGTCTGACCTGCTACTGTTGTCCTGGTCACAGACTGTGCTTACGAAGGGACAGCACAACTGTCATTATCGTGTCCCTCAGAATCGCTGGAAGATGAGTTGTCAGATGGGACTCTGTCGATAGAAAAAATCACTTCCAGATTCTGCTCCAATGTCCTCTCCCTCACATGCCATCTCAGTATCTGATCCTTCCTCAGAGCTATCCTCCATAACCCGAATTAGGGCTTAAGCAGCAGTCACCCACCCAGACGCCATCTCTGCTACTGGCTAAAACCAACTTTGAAAACACAATGCTACGTAGAAGGCAGTTAAGTTATTCTGAAACAGTTGGTAGGTGTGTGCGTGAGTGATGTGTGCAACAGTAACAACGTTGGTCACCTTACCTGGCCTTCTTCACTAAATCAACAGATTCTCCAAACACTCTGAAAAAGATGAAAAAAGACACAGTATTACTTCACCTTGCCACATACCCATCATCACAGCTTTTAGTGCTGGAGGCTCCCAATGTTACAATCATTTTTGGCCCACCCCCATGACCTCCTCCTTGGATTCCCTCACTACCACCCAGCAAAAGTGCCGCTCATCTCTCCATAGCCCCACTCCTACATAATAATTTGTTTTAAAGCGCTGGTATTGGCTGGCTTTACTAATCCACTCAACTATCCACATGGAATACAGATCTACTCTTTGCAGCAGCCACATTAACCCTCCTAGCAATTTTATGGCAAAACTGCCACTAAAAAAAACTCTGATCTCTCTCCCTCTCTCTCTCTCGCGCAGGAACATAATCTCAAGAGTTATCTTGACATTTTTTTTGCTGCCCAAAGGTTTTAAATATTTATATATATATACACATATATATATATATGTATATATATAGATAGATAGATATATACACTCTCTCTCTCAGCGTCTCCTCCAGGGGTTAGAAGAAAAAAAAAGGAGTCCTCCTCCTTTGAACGGGAGGATTTTGTAAAGCCCTCCATGGTTATGGCCAGTGGCCGTCAGATGCACCCGAGAGGGTTTGCTTGTGAGAGTCACTGACTATCATCACATGCTCTAATGGGGTTAAATAAGGTCATGGGTTGGATCCAAGATGGTTGATGAGTAAGATGTGCTGCTCCTCTGCTTTGGGCCTCTACAACATTTTTCCTCAGAGCCCCTCTCTTTCTCGAGGCACAAATATATGTGGACATTGTGTGCATCATTCTTGTCAATGGGCATTTTGCCATCTGCTCTTGCACTGCTGAGCCTAATTAAACAGCACTTAAGTTGTAGGTGACAAATTGCCTGTTGTCAAGGTGGGAAGGGGAATACCACCTATAAAAAAAGAGAAAGAAGCAAACACTGGCTTCAAGAATAAGTTGGTATTTGCCCTGCCATCAAATGTCCACAAACCAAAAAATACAGGAATCCCTTTTGCATATAGGGTCCGAAACTGAAGTGGAAGATTGCAACAGATCTAACATGAATGGGCGTTTAGGCAAAGTTGTCAGTCCGATGTCCTTTCCAAGTAGCGCCCAATGGTGACAGTCAGTAAAGCCAGAGGTTCACTGTGATCTCAGAATCCTTCAGAAAAAGTTGAAAGCTAGCATGGAGGTGGAGAACCTCGACCCTCCCTGCAGCGGAATGTAATTATTAAAGTATGTTACCCCCATTGGATCACACAACAGATTATGCATAACTCTCTTGAAACAGATGATACTGGATCCTGAGAAATGTATAGCAATCCATTGGTGTAACAATATCTATACAAGGTGCAAAGGGTGTACATACAATTTGATCTGATTGTACACAGTTGCCAAGTCCAAGGTAAAAACAAAAAAAAAAAAAAAAAAAAACTTCCATCTGCTACAGTTAACAAAATGTCTAAAAGGATTGAAAGAGGGGAAGTTATCCACCAACACATCTCAGCTGATCCCACAGAGGTCAACACATAGCTTGCCATCAATGGCCTATTTGCCACCACCACAGAACCAATCCATTTAGTTGCCTCATCCCACAGCCATGCCAATTCAACTTTCACACTCTTGGACATTTAACGGAATTCTCCTCACCTTGGATACAACAAGAATAACACCTAGTCTCAATTTAATTATGTTGGAGTTTTTTTCTGAGACAAGCCAGCTTCCCATTAAACAAGAACGGAAACTGTTACAGAAACACGACTACCACTCTCCACTTGATTAACTCAAACATGGTGGTCTGGATTACAGTCTTATTAACTAAATCCTTTTGATGGGTCCAATCCAGGATATTGTCCTCCTATACTTTATGAGAGTTTTGAAAAACCCAAACATGCTTATTACTTGCCCACAATACCCCCCACCCTAGGTTTACAATCCATCCTCTTCAGTTCAACTTTTTTCCTCAAAATGTGCTTTTTAAACAGAAAACAAGACCATACCCAGCCTCAAGCAGGAGTTTTAAACCACTCCCACGGGAACACACTCGATTTGCACCACATCTGATTGATTGCCCTTATTTCTCTCACCAATTTGAAGCAACACTCCCTCAGACAACTTTTTATACTCTCCCTTAATGTACTACTGCTTTTGCAGAATACCAAAAAATAAGAATTTCTTCCACTACCAGCTTTTTAAAGCCACACAATACTTGCTGCTCCCTATACGACCAGACAAACCACATGAGAAACCATTCCCTTGAAACTGAAAGGTTACCTTGCTGTTGAATTTAGTTTCCACTACACAGATCAACTTACTTTCTTCCCTTATTTCTTCATCACATTGCTCTACACCTTGTAGTGTAGTCATTTTTAATGTAGCTTTTGCGCGTTTGCTTAAAGCATTAGGCCTCTGTGCACTTTGCTCTAGATGCATTTTATTTAGCCTTGCGCTGTTATTTTTCAATAACCAGTTTCACGGTCTTGTTTTATTTTCTTCTATCACACTGTTTAGCTTACTTCAGCACCGGAGTTCTCAAACAATACATTCTTGCTCGCTCTGTGCGTCAGTCAAGGATACAGTCTGGTATATTGCCGATAGACGTGGTAGAAGTTTAGTCTTTAGAGTTTGTAGAAAGTACACATTCTTACATAGGGACGTTTCTTAGAACACCGGCGTGTTAGTTATAAAAACACTTCCTAGTCTTGGTACACGTAAGAGGGAGATTCCGACCAGGAACCCACAACGAGACGCTGACTGCCTTGTTGCAGATGCTGATTCCGATCACAGGCCTTTGCTCAGGTATGAGGGTTGATGTCCTCCCGGGGGAACCTGAAAGGCAGGCTTAGAGCTTAACATGCTGTGCTCAAAATAGAACTTAGAAGAAAGAACGTAATCTAGTTGCACTATGATAGCGTTATTCTTATGTTTTACTCTCCTCGTTACTATTTCAATCCTACTGTGTTGTATGGTTCTGGTTATTGCGGCTCACGCCTTGTTATCTAAAATGTAGTCGTTTTATTAAACCAATCTTTAAAACTTAAACTGCCTTTGTCATTTATATATGAGACCACACTGTGTATGAGAGAACTGGTTGGAATCTAAGTGACCACGACTTCCCTGGGAAGCACTAAAATGTCATGCGCTCGGCTGCCCAATTGTCTCTCCCTGTTGGGAGAGATGAGGCACTGCTAGTTAGCCAGAGCTCAACCCGGATTTGGGGTGACAATAGTCCTTCGCCGTGGGTCAGACTTAGTCCCCCACACTGTGAACGATTTTGCCACCCAAAAATCCAGTAGTCTCATTAGGATAATGAGAGCCTACGCGACATGGCGCCGCCAACGATTGGTCTGGCTCTTATTTTCGGGTCCACCAGTCTCTCTCGGTCTCATATATTATAATGATCCCTCAGTTCCGTTAACGGAGACGTCTGTGGCACTGAGGACTTCCACCACCGCGATATAGGTGATCCTGAAATATAGAGGATGCTTGTTCAAGCTTGAACCTTAAAAGGAAAGACCCCCTTTGGTGTGCCTTCTCTGAACCATCGCTGTTTTTCTAATGGCGAATCCCCAGGTAATACAAATAGCTCTTAATATGAGACAGCCGCTCACTGCACATTTGCTTGCACATGGTCTTACGATCCAGGGGGGTCCAGTCACGTTTGTTGTGGCCGCCCATGCAGCCTATAGAACAGAACTTTTTTACTCTTGGGTCACATTTCCAGCAGTTGATGGGAATACAAATACATTTCACACATATACGGTTGCGAACGCACCTGGCCAGTACAGAGCGTACGCATACCTAGAGATACCTCTATCTTATCAAGAACATAATAATTGGCTTGATGGCGCCCTACCCCATACAATATTGCCAGTAAGGTTAGGTCCACTGAGTAATGATGGTCCGACCTGGCCTTTATTGGCTACATATACACCACATCCTGCGGTTGCCAATATGCCAGTGGCTGAAGTTCGTCATTTATATACAGACTTAACGGCTACATGTAGACGCTTAGTATAATTTGTAATGCAGACACTAAATACAAACCCAGCGCATGCTGCTCCAGCACAACCACATGCAGTTGCTCCAGGGATAAACCCGGCGACTGTACACTCTATCATGGGTAAATTTCCGGCAAAACGAGAGGAGACTCCATTTTGGGTGGCACAAAACATTAATACGCTGGAAGCGGTATTTCCCCATACGGGACCTCAGGACAAACATAGAATATTAACTATGTGTTTACCATTTGGCATGGTTCCCACAGTGGAACATTGTAATACATGGGGCACGGTGTTTGCCGCGCACTACACAACAGCACACGGTACACCGACATTGGCAAACTTACCGGAAGTGCTTAAACAGATTCAGGATGAATACGGGGATGCCCCAGCCTTAGATTTGGGAATGCAACTGATGGGCAATTTTGCCACGGTTTCTTCAATAATACTAAGTAATCTTAAAGGGGAGGCAGTTGCACTAGCGGTGCGTATGCGTCTTCGCGACGTCCCACAACTAGATCAGGAGCGGGAACTGCCTAAAATAATAGCGGAAACATATTCCAGTATCGGTCGAGATAGCCTAGGGGCTAGACCACAGAAACCACAGTTTCAGGGGAAAATTAGTAAATACAATACTAAACAGCAACCTGAGGGTAATAAAAAGCGCTGGGAGAAAAAACAACAGACACCTAAAAAAGAAAGGGGAGAATCTCCGCGAGCGGAGATCCCGCAGACTAGGTATAATCTCAGAAATAGGGATAACTTGAAAACGCCTGATAGATATCAATACACTGATACACGCCAATCTCGTTCCTTTCAGGACTCATCGGAAAAGAGAAATGAGAGAGGTGGGCGGTCAGAGCGGAGAACAGAGTACGTGAAACCAAGACAGGAATCACAACGCTCTTCAGAGGTTTCTGTCAAGAAGGAAGAGAAACCGATACAACAAAAACAACAGTTTAAAAAGAAAAAGGTGGCGGCGGTCTCAGTTAGACATGCCACACAGGTAGAGAGTTCTCTTAAAGAACAAGACAAGGGCCCTAGCACTGCTAGACAGCGCAGCAGAGGTCACAATAGTTCGCCGGAATCTTCTAGAGCATCTGGAGGTGAAAGCAACTGATGACTTCATACAAGTTGAAACAGCAGATATGCGTGTCTCTGAACCCGATAGGGTATTTACAGTGACTTTACGAATGGAAGGAGACATTGAACACACTATAAACACAATCTTTTGGGATCGTGTAGTCAAGATATATGACATTTTGCTGGCTGAACAGGATTGGCCGCCTGACTTTGTTCGCAGCTTCCCAGTTGGGGAGGAGGTTATTAAACCTTCTTTCTCACCACTTGTTCCAGGGGTACTGGCAGAGTCCTATAGCATCAAATGGGCTCTAGCACAAGCACCTGCCTTATATAGAAATCATGTAGGGTGGGATAGGGATTCTCCATATCATGTAATTCCGATTAAAGGTGAACCTGAGCCACAACCGCAATATCCAATAAAACATGAAGCAAGGGCACCAGTGAGAGAAATATTTACGCAATTAGAATACCAGGGAGTAATTGAACCCTGTGTCTCGCCGATGAATAATCCCTTATTCCCTGTAGCTAAACCGGACCATTCATATAGAATAGTCTTAGACTACAGACATTTGAACGGACATACACGTACATATGCTATACAAAATTCACATAGCGCTGCACTGATGAACAACATTGTGTGGAAAAAATACAAAACGACTTTAGACATCTCGAATGGTTTCTTCTGCCAGAATATAGCACCCGAAAGTAGGGATCTCACAAGTTTTAGTGCGTTAGGTTCCCAGAAAAAATTATGTTGTTTGTCTCAGGGGTATAAGAATAGCCCGGGACTGTTTGCGGCTCGTGTGACTGAAATTTTACACGGGTTGGACCCTGAAGCATTGTCATATGTGGATGATATATATCTCATTGATGACGAGTTACTACAACATTTAAGACGGGTAGCCCGCATTGTTGTTGGGTTTGCCAAAATTGGCTACAAATTTAATTTAAAAAAATCTAAAATTGCCTTCCTCAGCGTCATATTCCTGGGATATGAGCTGTCAAATGAAGGTAAGAGCCTAGCGCCACAATTTTTAGAAAAATGTGCACAATTGCAACCACCTAATACGATTAAGAAACTCCAATCATTGTTGGGCTTTCTAAATTTTGGCAGAACATACATTCCTGATTATGCTACACGCATAAAACCTCTATACGAATTAATACGTCATGATTTTTCTAGCAAATTCTGGACAATTGAACATACACATACTCTTCAGGAGTTGCAAGCAGATCTCTTAGCTACAAAACATCTACATACATGGGACAATAAGACGCATTTGGTCATCAGGGTGATAGCTGGGGCCATTGGGTTTACGTATGTCACATTTAATGAAGGTGAGACAGTCCCGATTGGATACAAGTCCCACTTGTATTCGGCTGCTGAACAACGATTCGCACTAACAGAGAAAATTCTCACTGCTGTTCAGATGGCAGTTATTAAAGAACGACCTCTTGCCCAGGGTAAACGCATTATAGTCGTTTCCCCTATTCCCGCCCTAGAGGCTGTTAAAAAAGCGAGTGTTCCTAACGCGAAAGTGTTGCACCCGCGATGGATACAATGGGCTACGTCTTTAACAGCCACTGATGTAGATTACATTTTTGACCCAAAGTTACAGACTCAGGAATTTCTACAATATGAAGTTGAATATCCAGTTCCCGCTGACACGTTGCCTATTGATCAATATCAAGTAGTCATGTACACCGATGGCTCTACGCAACCGGCGGTGGGGACAAAACACCAATATTCTGCTACATGTGCAGTAGTGAGCGGCCATATGGAGGGGGAGAAATTCTACCCCCAACATACTTATACACAAACTTTAGGGGACTGTACGGCACAATTGGCTGAGCTGAAAGCTCTATTGATGGCATTAGAACATACGGATCCGACACAGTTCACACTGATTGTTTGTGATTCGTATTATTGTGTCCAGTCTTTTAATGAATACCTACATTACTGGCGCTTGAATGGGTTCAGAGATTCAAAGAGCAAAACCATCAAACACAGACTACTGTGGGGGAAGGTAGCAGACCTGAAGGAGACGCTACCTAAAGTCCATGTTGTACATACTCTTGGACACCAGCGCGTTGGAATACACGTTGCTGGGAATACTCTGGCTGATGAAGCCGCAAAGTCGGCAGTGGCAGTTGCCACTGTAGCCGCAGTGACTCGTTCGAGTTCCAAACCAGACACAGAGATTCTGGCTGCCATAAAAGCTACAGTTGATGGCACGCCTTATCCTAAAGGATTTCCTAATAAATACCAATACTTTATGGGAATAATGCTGAATGCTGAGGTTAAAATTCCAGGCGTAGGCGTACACGAGATCCCCAATAAAGTTGTAAGACCTCAATTGATTAATGCAGCGCCTGAGGGGGTAGCGTCTGCACATGCTGGTGTGGCCGCCACAATTTCGTTATTACAGGCCCGTTACTGGTGGCCTGGTCGCTATAAAGAGACTAAGCAGTATGTCCTTTGTTGTGACATCTGTCAACAAATTAAAGTTTCAACAGCTAAGCGCCCGCCACAGACGCCCCTCTTAATATCGAACAGACCATTACAATGTGTGTACTTGGATCATTGCGGTCCACTCACACCGGATAGTGCATACAAATATATACTGGTGGCTGTAGATTCTTGCTCCAGATTTGTGTGGGTGTGGCCAGGGCGCTCGGCTGACGCTCGAATTGTTATTAAAGATTTGAGTGTCTTTGTCTGTTCATATACAGTTGCAGCGTTCCATTCGGACCAGGGCCCTGCTTTTGCCTCAAGGGCATTCAGGGACACCATGGCTTCGTTGGGGGTCCAGCTCCAGTTCTCGTCTCCATTTCATCCCAAGGGAAATTCTGTCGTGGAGCGTTTAAATCGCGACTTAAAGCAATCCTTAACAGCAAGAGTCTTAGGTACGGGTCATAGTTGGCTAACCCACCTGTATGGAGTACAGAGAGCACTGAATAACCTGCCTAGAAGGTCCCTGGGGGGGTCATACTTCATATGAGTGCCTGTTCGGAACACAAATGTTTGTTCCGGATCTAGATGGTCCTGGTGTGGAGGCGGCAGAAACGCCTTTTGACATAAATGATTTGCAGGAATTACAACAGTTCCATGAAGATAACTGTTCTAAAAGTGCTTCCTCCACAGGAATTAAGGATGTGCCAGTAACACCTACTGGTTGGATTCCCAGAGTTGGGGATCTTGTGCATGAAAAGGTCGCAGTGAAAAAAAAATTGGCCCTTCTTATCGAGCACCAGTCCCTGTGTTGGGGATACACGGAACAAGAACTGTTATTTTACCACCGTTGCCAGGTGCCAAAGAAAATCGCTTTGTTTCTGTTGACAATGTCAAGTTACAACATGTGGCCGATTCTGCACAGCAGACCAAGGGCAACGTCCAGTAGTTCCCGAATCCCTCTCACTACTGGGGAAGATGTTCCGCTCCAAGTTATCTATACCAACACTGTTGCCTCTCCGAGCTTGGGGAGGGTGGAGGATGATCTTGCATTAGTTCCACTGACGACAAATAACTTGGAAACATTTGATCGAGTCACCATGACTACTGATGTTGTGGGTGGTGCTATCTACAGTGTACCACCGCGAGAAACACCTACTCCTCCATTGAATATGGCGGCACCTTTTACACGAACTGCCTCTGGGTACTTTGCCAACAACAACGATGGTCTATCGGACTCGTTTGCCTCTTCAACCACTGACCCAGGTCCACGTAAGCTGATTTATTGGCTTAAAGATACGTATTTTGTTTTTCCTTGGAACTATCTGTGGCTCTTATTGACTATGTTAGCATTTTTTCTCTGGATAGGGTTTGTCATTACCTTTTTTCTGTTGATACATGGTCATTTTCTTCCTGGGAGATCAGCGGTTGAACAGGTGGAGGAGGTGTTGAAGCCACATTTTTCATCACATAAGGTTCGAAGAGACTTGTCCTTTGTGAACATTTCTGCGGTACCAATTCCGGATGGGATTGTGTGGGATAAAGTAATGTTTGATATATACGGTCCCACTGAGATAATTCAAATACCGTATGTCCTAAAGTTATCTATGAATGATATAGTAATACCAGGCATTGTATCTGATGATTGGGATGTGAAGACAGTTGATTCCATGATGACTGAATTACAATACTATACTGTCTATGAGAATGAAGATGTTTACCAGTTTAAAGACATTTATGGTGACATGTTTTGCTATAATTATTATGGGCACCATTTTATACATAAAGCAAGTAGTCCGAAAACGATATTTGACTATACGCAATGGGAGCATTGCCCAACTCCCCCGCAAGGGAGTTCTAAAACTTATTCTGACAAATTTGCGTATTTGTCTGGGCATCATCAAATGAATGCTAAGTCATATTATTTTAAGTTAACTCCGTCTAAAGATAAACAAATGTTGTTGACTAATACGAAATTCATATACTCAGATTCTTTTGTTTCCCGACTGTCGATTGAAGGTTATGAATATTGGTCAAATAATGTTGATTTGAAAAGTGTTTGGGAAACAAAACATTGGCAGACACAGGGTAGAGAAACATTGTTTAGAGCATGTCTCATTCCCGTCCAAATGATTTTTTTAAATGAAACAGTACAACAGACTAGCTGTTTGGGCTTAGCAACGATTAGAGAATTGAACATGCCTAGTATACCTGTCCCTACAAAAATTTATGATTGGCAGAAATATATAGATGCCACTTTTAGTGAGCTTACAGACTGGGTCCAGAATGGTACATTTAACATTTCATTGACACGTCCGGGCGCGTGGTTATTGTGGCCTATAGACACCAATGGGTGTCATCAACGTTTTGTCACCTCCTCGGGGGGTTTCAGGACGAGTCGGGCAGACCCGCGCTACATATCACCAGAACATGCTGAGATTATTACTACATATAGTGTGGGTAAATTGTGTCAACAATGGTTAAAATCATCATCGCTGGATGCAGTCAAGACACATCTCATTCTCCTGTCTAATAACACTGATTTGCAAGATTTTTTGTCAGGCCCGAAGACACCACGTAGGAAACATTTCTTGTACAAAGTGTACAATGAAATATGGAAACTTTCCCAACAAGAGGCTGCAGCCCGGTTAAGGCAAATAGATCAGGAAAATTTGGAAAAGGCATTAGCTGTTGCGAATAATGGAATTCACACCTTGTACGACAGAATATATACCATTGACAACATTGTTTCTTCTGCTATAGACATTATACGATCTGATATGTCTTCTTTATATCATGGACAAAGTCAAACAAGGTCCATTATGCAGTTGGGTTGGACACTTCAGACATTGAAGGCGGGTCGCGTTCCGTGGCAGCACATCAGTGCCAGGGAGATATTTTTTTCCTTTAATTTGACGCAACAACAGCAACTAATGGCTAAGAAGGAGGCGACTTATGTCATGCTTAACATTGAAAAATTAGAAAGATTACCTTTTACTGTGGCCGAGATTCCCTCAGCTGAGGGTTGATACACAGGGTTATTAATCTGCCTATTTCTACATTGCAATTCACTTCTTGTTTAAAACATGTTCTGATAGGCAGATATGAAAAGCTGGGAGATAGTTATATACATGAGGTGTGGAAACTCCCCTTCTTGTACAGATGTCTCAATGGCATGAGAAAGGTCTTTCTTAGCGGTAGTGAATGCGAGACTTCAGTCAGCCATTAGATGATTTGTAAGCAGCTGTCCTTGCATGGGGCATGCAATGCCTCGGTTGAAAACTTGGCTTGCTATCTGAAGGGAGTTCCAGTCCCCTTGATTAAACGCACATTCCAGGTGCTTTCAAACGGCAGCTACGTCCTCCTTAATAGTGAAGACTGTTGTGGCATGCGGGCCGGAATAGTTTCCGTTGTTTCGGTCACCAAGGTCGTTACTTGCTGCGGGAATGTGTTGTTTCCCCCCACTAAATTAAGGGAGGTAGCAGATATCTGGCCTAACATTGCTACTTCCAAGGTGAATTTTGACAAGTTAAGTAGACTAAAGGCTTTATTGTTTCAGAAGCATGTGGCCCTCACATCTGCACGCGAGACCTACGCACTTCAGGTGGCAAGGTCATCAGCAGAAATACAGTCCATGTTAAATACCAACTTTCCGAGCCGCTTTGGTGAACTCGTGGGACGTATATTTAATGCTTCCAGCACGGCTGGATTGGCACATTTTTTCAAAGCCGTAGGTGTTGGTTTTGTTCATACCTTCTCTTCCATATTCGGTTTAATACCTTCGGCTATTCATTCAATTTTCGGAAGCATTTTTGGGGGATTTCCGATCACTTTGGCTTTATTAGCCGGCATTTTGCTGTTGTTTTTTCGCAATGGCTGTCCCGCCGCAACAAGGGCGAATGTGGGCGCTCCCATCAGCGCAGCTGTGTCATGAACGCATGATGCAGCACTTTGGAGCAACACTCCTGGGACATTTGGAGTGTGACTGGTCTCTGTCATTCAGACCGGTTTTGGATTGTGTGCAGCCCGTGTTTCGGTGCCGTTGGTGCTCTTTTGAACATGCACTAGACGTCTGTCTCTCACAGCAACCCCCCCCAGTGGTTGATGCTGATCTCTTGATGTTCCCGATGAGGGCACATTCCCAGACATGCGCGCTGTGGCTGCGTTTGCTTTGTGAGGCTGATTACGAGATACCCTTCCTGGAGGAAGTTGTTATTAACTCGTTTACGGACCATGTACGGGATGCCGCCTCGGTTGATTCTGGGGCTTTGAAACAGACCTGCTCCTTAATAGTCTTTGGCGTGGATTTCCCGATCTTGTCATCTGCCGAAGTGGAGAACCACCTGCTTTCAATGACCACTGTTTGAATTGGATTTGGTCTAAATTGACACTGTTACATGAATTTGGGTCTTAGCCGCATGTTTATTTTTAAATTTAGGATTATTGTGCTTTGGTGTCCTCTTGACTTGTTGAAATAATATAAGGTTTTAGTTAATTTTTTTTTTAACTTAGGGCATTTTTTAGCTTCAACTTAAACCACTTTCTACCGACAAGGGGAGGGTGTAGTGTAGCCATTTTTAATGTAGCTTTTGCTTAAAGCATTAGGCCTCTGTGCACTTTGCTCTAAATGCATTTTATTTAGCCTCCCACTGTTATTTTTCAATGACCAGTTTCACCGTCTTGTTTTATTTTCTTCTATCACACTGTTTAGCTTACTTCAGCACCGGAGTTCTCAAACAATACATTCTTGCTCGCTCTGTGCTTCAGTCAAGGATACAGTCTGGTACATTGCCGATACACGTGGTAGAAGTTTAGTCTTTAGGGTTCGTAGAAAGTACACATTCTTACGTAGAGACGTTTCTTAGAACACCGGCGTGTTACTTATAAAAACACTTCCTAGTCCTGGTACACGTAAGAGGGAGATTCCGACCAGGAACCCACAACGAGACGCTGACTGCCTTGTTGCAAATGCTGATCCCGATCACAGGCCTTTGCTCAGGTATGAGGGTTGATGTCCTCCCAGGGGAACCTGAATGGCAGGCTTAGAGCTTAACATGCTGTGCTCAAAATAGAACTTAGAAGAGAGAACGTAATCTAGTTGCACTATGATAGCGTTATTCTTATGTTTTACTCTCCTCGTTACTATTTCAATCCTACTGTGTTGTATGGTTCTGGAAATTGCGGCTCACGCCTTGTTATCTAAAATGCAGTTGTTTTATTAAACCAATCTTTAAAACTCAAACTGCCTTTGTCATTTATATATGAGACCACACTGTCTATGAGAGAACTGGTTAGAATCTGAGTGACCCCGACTTCCCTGGGGAGCACTAAGATGTCATGCGCTCGGCTGCCCAATTGTCTCTCCCTGTTGGGAGACATGAGGCACTGCTAGTTAGCCGGAGCTCAACCCGGATTTGGGGTGACAAGAGTCCTTCGCCGTGGGTCAGACTTAGTCCTCCACACTGTGAACGTTTTTGCCACCCAAAAATCCAGTAGTCTCATTAGGATAATGAGAGCCCACACGACAACCTCACCTTTAGACATGGCAATCATATCAATCAAAGGAGGCACATCTTTAAGCCACTATTCCTGCCTGACCTTGTCTGACTTGCAATGCAATACAAATTAGTCCCTAGTGTGTTCTTCAATGACAGCACACATTTTGCATGGTGCAGCAAGCCCCGCAAGTGCTGTTACATACTCATCCACAGTCTAGTGTCCTTCCATGTCTGGTGTCTGGCCTAGAAAGGAAAAATTGCAAAAGGCTTGAGAGAATCTGGAGAAGATAGAATCAGGATGCAGATAAAATAATGTCAAGTCAAATATAACTTTTTTTCGGCATCAGCCATAAAAGTGTTCAATAAATAAATAAACATGCAAAATATATAAACATCTCTATTGAAACAACGGCAGTCACAGTTAGCAACATGCATATGTTAACATTATCCCAGGAGATGTCAAAGAATTTTTCATATAAACAACAAAGCACAATTACCAGCTGATAAAAAGTGGGTCATATTCCAATATACTACAACATAAAATCACAGAAGAGCAATAGCAGCTCTTCGTTTTGCCCTCATCAGTCCCAAAGGATTTGCATTGGCGCAAGTATGTAAAGAAGAAGGATCAGCTCTTAGAATCCTTAATGCTACAATGCTGCACAATGACTTGAGGTACCCAGCAGCCTACAGACCGAAGAAGAGCGTAGCTTACCATATGCAGGACGTACAAAGAACACATGCAGTACTGACTCAGTTTGTCTCATCTCACTAGACTTTTTGGCAGCTTTTAATGCCACCTCTTGTGAAATTGTCCTGCACCATCTGACTAGTATTGGACTTGAGGAAATGGCTTTAAAATGGCTGCCTTCATTTTTAACTGCCAGAGAACAGTCAGTTTGGACAAAACAACTCTTCTCTGAGGCAAAACCTCTTAAATGAGTAGTAGCCCAGTGTTCCACATTGTCCTACACTGTTCAATATCTACATGTCACCACTTGCGGCCCTGGTGGAATCATTTAGCATTTACATTATCTCTCTGCTGATGACATGCAGTTAATGTTCTCCTATAAGGGCGCTTTAGATACCATTAAAGAAGCCTTCTCAGACTGTATGAGTGCGGTCCTTTGTTGGTTCAGGGACAATCACCTGCAATGCAACCTGGACAAGATCGAAGTTCTCCTCTTTGGGCCCAATCCTAGCCTGGTCTAGGAGGGATCTGGGCCTATTGACATTCTTACTCACCCTCCACCCGCACCAGAGGCCAGAAACTTGGGAGTCATCTTTGATAACAAACTGTCCTTCAAGGCCCAGATTTTCTCAGTAGCCAAAAGCTGTGTTTGGATTTTAAGAGCACTCAGAAAATTCCTACCCATTCTTCCATGAAAGGCCTGAAAACCTCTGGTCAGAGCTATGATTATATCAAGACCAGACTATGCAAATGTCTTATAACTGGGTTTACCCTCCTACCCGATGCGAACATTACAGGTAATTCAGAATACAGCAGTTCACCTGCTTTTCAACCTTCAGGACAGCACTCCTACCTCCCCTTATTTCATTAAACTGTATTGGCTACCAGTTTAATAAGAAGATTATTTTCAAACCATTAAGGCTGGCCCATCGGGCTTACCATAATTCCGGCCCCCTTTATTTGAATAGAAGACATGAATACCAGCCAAACAGGAACCTGCAATGTAGTAGAGCTCATTTGATAACGGTTCCCATTTAAAAAAATCTAGACGAGGTGGTACCTGCTTTTTGGTCTACACAGCCAAAATATTGATGTAGTTTAAAAATGAATATTGTCCCTTGTGTAACAAAAGTCATCAGTATGTGATAGTTTATGCCTTATGTTATTCAATGCACTAATAGTTTAAACGTAGAAATTGCACTTATGTGTTTTTATGCATGTGCATTTGTTTACACTGTAGAGTTCGACATAGGTGGTATCTGAATTAAATCACATGCTAGAAGGATTAGACTGATATTATAATGTAATTTAGACTCTAGACAAATAGAATGTTTTGAAACAATATTGAATTTCTAATTATAAATGAGTTAAAAATGTGGAAAAAAATAGGAGAAATTTACTTCTCTGTTATATCTAATGAAATGCATTAACAAAGATTTACCTGTTTAAAGTGAATGTAACATACATACTAATGAAATATTAGTAATGCTCAACTCATAAGTTGCATGTTAAATGTGCTTTTTTAAACATATTAATTGAATGTATTGCTGTAATTTTCTTGCATTAGCCTAAGCCAGGCCATTTAAGCTTGTATTTTGTGATTGTGCAGGAAATGCTGATTCATTCTTTAACATAAGTTTTCTTTTAGATTTCATTCCTACGAGAAGACTAGATTTTGGTATTAGGCCCTATTGTTTAGGCATAGAGAGAATGTATCCTATTGTCCTTGGAATTAGAACATTGTGGAACATGGATTGCCATTGTATACAATTATTTCAAACGTATGTGGAGTCACACAGATGGACGATGTTTCCATGATAAACTTGGGAAAAGACGTGGATTTTTCAGTTTGGAGTTGTGTGATTGAGTTGTATTGGATGATGCATCTTCATCGTAAACTGGACTGATACCGTTGGTGAATCAAAATGCTTTATGAACTTTGATATATCGATCACCAGTTGGATTTTGGTCAGATGCTTTATAGATTGTCAGATCCTCAGATTCTTCAGACCCCTGCCGATGGAGAACCCAGAATGCTGTGCCCCTTGAAGAGATAGCCTCCTCTCTGTCTTTGCCTCTTTGAGATGCCCCTTTGAGATGCCCCTTTGAGATGCCCCTTTGAGATTTAGGAAATTTTTCCAATCCACTTCAGGAGACTCTTAATCGAGCTTCTGACATGCTGATGCTTTCCTTTTTTCCCCACTTATCTTTTGCCCACCTTAGCTAGTAGTTTCCGAGATTATCTTTTTCCATATTATTTTTGCGCTTTTTGTGCTTTATATGTTTTTCCCGCATGTGTTTTGCCCCACACATTTATTTCCCTGGTTTGGTTAGTTGTAGGGTTTCCCCATGCCCAGCTAGAATTATGACTCTGCTAAATTGAATTGACTGACGATTGCTAATCCTGAGTCCCACTTAATTTCTGTATCACAGATATTCTTTCTGATGATATGAATTGTCCTTCTTGAATGCTTAGTTTTGTTAATGCTAGTCCGTCTGAACTTATTTTGTCACCTTGGGCAACCCTTGGTGATTATGTATCTTAATAATTTGGTCTTGTGATTTGTACATATGTTTTTAGAGTTTGAGTTTGTAATAAATCCCTTAACTTTGTTTTTGACTGGAGTTTACCTTCAGTGGAATTTTCCTTCCGTGGCCACATTGATCATGGTTAATAAAGTAACTGGGTTTGTATTGAAATTGTGTCAGTGGTTCTACACACCGTATACTGGGTCTAAAGATTCATCAGCCTCGAAGGGCATTGATTCCTGAGAAGGATGAAAATGCTCCAACAGTTCATAATCTCCTTACCTTGCAATTTAGGAGCTTAGGAAACAAACCTGCCTTTCATAAAGCCCTGGAGACATCTTTTTGGTCAGTAATTCTTTTAGTCTCCTTTCAGGTTCAGTCTCATGTTGCAGCGCCGGGACACTCTCTAAGTAGATCTACAAGTTACGTGATTCATCTATTCATATCTTCTGTCACTATGGCAGTTTGGCCAGAGGTGGACATGACAGTCCTTTAACATGAACTACATATAAACTAACACATGAACACAGGTGGCAAGATCTTTGATTACCAAGAAAGACTGAGCAGGTAAATAAAGTAAAGCCGGATTTTTTAATAAATGAAAGTACCCTTAATTATACACAAAATACCTGCTTAGGATGACGATCCCAATCATTAAATGGTTATTGCCTTGCTGGGAGAAATACCTGCAGTGCCAGAGAACTGCTACAATACTCTACCAGGCAATGAAAAAATAGATGTTTCTGTGCACTGGATGCATAGCAACGAAAGAATTGAATCAGTGACAATAGGACCATGTCTCGGCGTCCCAAGCTGTGGTTGCCCAGGGAACTGTCTTTCCTGACAAAGAAGCCAATAACGCAGATAGTTTGCTTCACAGGACTTAAGAAGGTTTTCGCTTTCAGAGTCATATATGTTATTACCAGAGTGACCAGTGGCGCAGACACATGCTTCACGGGGACATTCGCAGCAAGTTCTTGGAATGCTTCGATGGGCCGCTCTGTCAACTGTCTCTTACCAGAGAAACCGGTAACGCAGGGGCCATGTTTCAACGATGACGTTCGCAGCACGTTTTTGAAATACACAAACGCTGCATTCTAACGCTCTAACGTCCTCTTTCTCATGCTGCATTCCAGCGCTACTAGCTTCACATAGTTCAAAGCACCTTACCAACCAGGCTACTGGAAACACACCAGAGAAGATCGATATCTGAGAGATGTCCACTACAAGCCAATACTGGACATTAACTCCAACCAAAAGTCCAGAAAACACTCCTCAGATCTCTTTGTTTCAGCAGGTGCTACACACTGTGTTGAGGTCAAAGGGAATCCGAAAGCCACAACTTGTCACCAGTGTAATGTTTAAAGAAGAACAGACAAGCAGGGGCATAGCTTGTTCAGTATGATTGGGGGGGAGGGTGTTACCTTTAGATTTCCCGACAGTCACGCAGGCTAATGATGTTAAAATAAATTATACAACAAGCAGGGCAGACCCGAGGTGCTCAAGGGGCAGTGGAAAGGCAGAGGCATGTGTATTGGTATTGAGAGAAAGCACATTATTTAGTGAAATACGTAACATTTCTGAAGTCTCTCCTGTAGGAAGCTGGCCTGGTGTGTGGTGGTGTGGTAGACACCTGTGGTGTTGGCACCTTATACCAGGTCCAGGAAACCCCTAATAGTGAATGCAGGCAGTGTCTAGGGAGCCAGGGCTGTCTAGAGGTAGCTGTGGATGAGCAGCCAAGACTTGTCTAGGAGACATGCAAAGCTTATGCAATACCACAATAGTCACAGTAACTTATCGCACATGAAATGAACCATACAGTCACAAAAATTAAAGGTTCTTCATTACAGTACCACTACACTAGATTACTTATAGGCAACCCCCCAACTTGGTGGTAAGTACACACACACACACTATATATATATATATATATATATATATATATATATATATATATATATATATATATATATATATATATACACACACACACAATAGCAATCAGAGATTAGCATAGAAACAGCAATTGGGAAAACTATAGAAAATATTTAGGACCCTAAGGGAGGACCAAACCATATATTAAAATAGCGGAATGGGAAGTGAAGTCCCCCACCCAACGATATTGAGTAGTTAGCGGGGAGATGGGAGAGCTTGGGACCCGAAGAGCTGAGTACCTTAGTGACCCCCAGAAACCAGAAGAGCAGAGGTAAGTACCTGGTTTTCCCAAGGACTAACAAGAGGACTTAGAAAAGGGATTGTGCAAGAACAGGATCAGATCAGGAGAAATAAAAGGTGGATTCTGGAAGAAGAGGACCTGCAAAAGAAGAGGATGAAGTCCAGTCCACGATGGAGTGTCCAATCAGAACAGGAGCCACTGCCCACCCTTCTGTGGGTGAAAATGCAGGTCGATGGGGGAAGCAGAAGACCAGCTGTGGAGTCCAGGAGCTGCAAAGGAGTCCTTGGAGTGGTGCAGTTGGTGTCGCAAGTCAGTCGTCGGGTCACAGATAGTCAGTGGTTAGGAGAACCACCAACAAGCCTTGGCAAATGCAAGAAGAAGCAAAAGTGGATTTGCAAGGCTGAAGAGGACCACGAAGGTCCAGGGGACTTGACCCTTGGACGGGAGTCCAGACTGACCCTAAGCAGTCAGGAGAGTCAGCAGAAGCAGTCGCAGCCACCAAATGCAATCTACTGGCAGCAGGCACAGTAAGCTGCAGTGGGGCCCAATCAGCACACCTGGAGAGAAGTCCCACGTAGCTGGAGCACCAGAGAGGAGACTGACCTTGGCAGGATGGAGTGCTGGAGGCCGGGGCTACTCAGAAGCTGAAGATACCTTGGAGCAGGAGACAACAGGCCTTTGCAAATGGAAGAACACAGTGCTGCTGTCCTGCAAGTAGACAAAAGGGTTTACTTTCTCCCAAGTTGGACAGCGGGCTAAGAGGACCAAAAGGACCACTCCAGACCACCACCTGTGATGCAGGATCCACATAGCCAGACATTCATCATTGCTATAGGTGCCTGCAGATGCAAGGGAGTAACTCCTTCACTCCAAGGGAGATTCCTTCTGATTTCCTACTGCAGCTGAAGTCCTACTGACCCCAGAGGATGCACAGCCATGGAAATGCTGCAGTTGCTGGAAGGAGCCATAGCAAGAAAAGGCAAATTATGCTGCATAATGTGGCCCATTTTGTGTTAATATTACTTCATTATTTTCTCTTTTTTAAACTTGGTAACACTGTCTGTGTATTGGTTGCACCTCATTAGTACCTGTTTAACACCCAAATATAGCAATAAGCAACAAAAGGTAACTGCATTTTTAGTACCATTTAAACAGTTTGAGCTAGAAAAAAAATTTGGAGGGGAAAATCTGCAGATTATGGGATAGATGATGGATTATGTGGCAAATGCGGCAAATCTACAATTATGCGAAAATTTCAGCAGCCACACAATTGTATAGTTCCAGTTGCCCTGACCATAGCTAATATAGGCCACATTTTAAAATGGTTAATGTCTAGTTGCCATCTTGTTCCAAGTCATGCGTCTTTCAGGAGAAACTGAACTAGCTATCTCAAAATATGTATTTTTTGCTTTTTGTTCCCACATGAAATGTTTTCTTTATGCAATCCGTGTAGAACGTACTAACGAGTACCTGCAAAGTACTGCTTAGACCAAATGTATCTCATTACATTCCAGTTAAGTCCGAAGAATGCTTGGAATGGACTCATTGTGTAGTAGCTTGTGCAGATGATGAATTTGTGTTATCTTTACGTCCTTAACCTGCTTGGTTCTTCATCTGAGAATCATGTGTAGGTGTATCAAGTGTAAGAATTTGTGTGATATAGGCTAATGCAATGTAGAAGTTTCTCCACAAGCTTCTTTACTTGACCCTAATGCAGCTGTCCTTTCAATTGTCTTTAGAGTAGATGCTTTTCAGATGCTTTTATAAAAGAACCCTTATCCTGGTTTCCTAGCAGAACCTTTCCCTGACTTAGCAGAATAGGATGTTCCCTCTATGGGAGTACTGATCTTGTTTAACTTTCCTATAGAGGCAACTTTAAATAGTTTGGCTTTGATTATATGACTTTGAATTGTTTTGAATTTATTTATGTATTGGTTATTATCTACAGCTAATTTGATGATTTGGCTTTGTAATTTTTCTAATCCTTTATGGTTTTGAAACTTAACCACTTTCTCTCTTCCTTGTGGAGCCAAATATTCTTCATGTCATTGAAATGTATTGATTTGTGATGTTTGCATTAGTCAGAACTAAAAATTCATGTGAGTGTGTTTCTGAACCAGAATTTGCACCAGACATTGCATGGAGCAAAGCACTTTATCAATTTGGTAGCAGAGAATGGTTTCCTCTGAGGTTTAGGAGATTTAAACTTTGATCCAGATAGTGTTAAAATCTCCCCTATCCAGTCTACATTTATGAGCTTCCATGGTTCCATTCGGAGTATTGACAGCATTCCTGAAGAGGGTGCAGTTTCCTAGGAGTGAGTATGAGTAGGGTTATGTGTTTTTGGTTGTGAGTCATTGAGAGTTGTGGTGTTTACCATTATTGAGGACTTGTTGCATTTTGAGTTGCGGTGTCACATGTTGAAGTTGAGAACTGAAGTATTTTTTGTGTAAATTGCTTGTGCTGATGAAAAGTACCGTGCTGCAAAGAGTTTAAGACTGGTGTCAGATTCAGCTGAATTCAAGATTTCAGGATAAATATAAAGTTATATGGAGGTTTTGACTTGTCTGTTAAGGTTGAGATGTTGAATCGTGGGGCACTACATTCACACCAAGGATAGGGACTTGTTAAATTTCTATTGTTAGATTGTAATAACAGAGGCTACTGTTTGGTTGATCCTTTGTGCACAAGAGTGGACCACACTAGTCAGGGTGATTTCACACTAGTCGAGAAATCATTCTGTGTGTTTGATTGTGCCAGGAGGATACTATTTATCATATTCCTAGAGTGATTATTGACTTTGTCGTTTTCTTTAGAAGAACAGTCACAGTTATTCTTTTATTTTTGGATTTTTAATACCTTGCTTATGCAAAGCTGATCAACATGGAATGAGAGCTGTTGTGAGGTGCTGCAAGTTACGTCATTAGATGTCATGTTGGGATTAGTTGGTGTTGAAAAAGGCCCTCTTTGCAGGGCTATCCCCAAACATTTTGCTTCTGAACTCCTGTTTATGATCCTGTGCTGAATTTTGTTTTTGCTGGCTTTAGGACACTGGGCACCTTACTACTGCTGTCCAGTGCTAAAGTGAAAGTACTCTCTGTCTAAATTGTATTGGTGATTGGCTTACCCATGATTGGCATATTTGATTTATCTGTAAGGCTCTGGTGTAGTGCACCATGTGTGCCCAGGGCCTGTAAATCAAATGCTACTAGTAGGCCTGCAGCCCCGATTGTGCCACCCACATGAGTATCTCTGCAAACATGTCTCAGGCCTGCCATTGCAGGATTTGTGTGTGCAGGTTTAAAATGTCATTTTGACTGGCAAGTGCACCCACTTGCCAGGCCCAAACCTTCCCTTTTACTACATGGAAATCACCCCTAAGGAAGGCCCAAGGCAGCCCGTGGGCAGGGTGCAGTGTGTGTGAAAGGTAGGACATGCCCTGGTGTGTTTTACAAGCCCTGATAGTGAAATACTGCTAAATACAGGTTTCAGTATTGCAAGGCCTCTCTCTCCCACAGGGAAGCACGGGGATTGCCTTGGAATATCTTTTAAGAGTAATTTCCCATTGGAGCAGATAGAGATTTAGAGTTTGGGGTCTCTGAACTCACAATTTAAAAATACATATTTTGGTGAAGATGTTTTTTAAATTGTAAGTTTGAAAATGCCACTTTTAGAAAATTGACATTTTCTTGCTTAGTCATTCTGTGCCTCTGCCTGTCTGTGGAATACACGCCTGGTTCAAGGTGACAGTTGGGCTGTTTGTGAATTCACTCTAGACAGTAACACGAAGGGAGCTGAAGTGTGCCCTACATATCCTGATGGATCTTCCTGAACTACAGTGGTGGGAGGACCTGACACTTGCACCTGAAAAGGGCTATGCCTGTCCTTACACAAAGCAGTCTCCAACCCCCTGGAGTGTGTCTAGGGCCAAAGCAGATAAGGCAGATTCTTGTGCACTACAAAGACGCTTCTTTGAGGTTTGCCTACTTCAAAGGCAGAAATGGGTATAAGTACTGGACCTCTGACCCCACAAAGTTACAATCCTTCTGGACTGAGAACGTTCTGCCAGGAAGAAGAGCTGGGTGCTGTAGGAGGGACTGCCACTTTGCCTGTTGTTTTGCAGTGCTGGCATGCTACTTACTGCTTCTCTTCTGGAAGTGAAAGGACTGGATTTTGCTTTCTACAGCCTGCTTTCCAAGGTTCTCCATTTACTAGAACTGAGCTGGCATCCAGTATAGAGTAGTCCCAAAATAGATAAATAATGTGAAAAAATTAAAAACCCAAAAGAATATAAGGACATTGTCCCATGAGTGTCTCACACCTATAATGTACAAGATGCTAAATATATGATAAAATGACTCGCAAAAGACAAAGCGTCAAGTGAAAAAAGCCTGCGGCGAGGCATCATGTATAACAGTATACACAAGGCTTGCCAATAAAAAATGGGTGGGAAAGAAAATCAACCGTAGTTGAAAAAACCCTGGGAAGGAGATGAACATGTTCTCGATCGAAATCTGGATAATATACAAGTAAAGTGAAACATCGTAATCAGAGTGCAGCTATAAAGGAGAAACAAGCGTAGGGGCCCTACCGCAACGAGTTGGTGCCGCGTAGTGAGAGGAAGGGTGTAAGCAGGTCGCACAAGGAAAGCCATTGTGTTCGATATAAATATAAGTGTCATGACAATAGAAAGAGGACTTCGGATGGCCAAAAAAACCATGAGTTATGTGAAAATTACTGTTCAGCGGTTTTCTGCACATGCATGACATGTCACTGTGTATAAGCATGACACAACAACTATATGCCCTCTGCTTCATGGGATTATAATACCAACATCTTGGAGGGACGCATGTACTCTTTCCCCTCTTTCCTCCTCTTCTTCCTACATTTTTGCTCACATGATTGGAAAATGTGCACAGGCTTTGGTGTGTGTCTGAGCAACAATCAGATTCCCTGTTATCGTGATTTTATCTGACTTTATTCCTTTTCCATGTCCATCTTGCAGCCTTGAGAAAGTTTTCATGACGAAACACATGTGAGCTGTTGTTCATCGGATTCATGGTTGGCATGAGCAGTGGAGGGGCCCCCCATGCACAGCCCCACCGCACATTCCTCTGCCCGAATTACGGGTTCTGCTGCACCTGCTGCACTGCCACGTTGCCGCCCGCTCCATTGGGCACCAGCTGCAATGTTAGGACCCTGTTTCCCGTGGTCCACCGAGCAGAAACACTGCCGGCCCAGCGGGAAACTCAAAATAGGGCTGGTGGGGTTCAGGCCGCCCGTGTGGCCTGATGACAGTATGACATTGGTGGGCGGCCTCTGCAATCCGCAATGTCATAATGAGGGATTAAATGTGGCTGCCTAGCATGAACACAGTGACCCTTGGACCATAGTGCAAGGGTGCTTGCATTGCAGGGAATTATTGTTCATGTGCAGGAAGGTGTCCCTTACTGCACATAAACAATCAATAACGGCAATTTGTTACTTCTATAAGTGCTGCACAATGCAGCACACATAGAAGTAGAAAATCACCATTATTTAATGATTATTTATGTGCAGGATGGGACACCTTCCTGCACATAAACAATTGTTCATGACGTTTTGCTCTTTCTATGCAGCACACATAGAAAAAACAAGGAAAAATAAAAGTATTCCTCCTTGTTGCACCATGCAAACGCCACCGCTGGGGTGGCATTAGATTTTGGCGCTGCCTCATGTTTACGATTTCTCGTAACTCTGGGCCAGCATCAAAATGCAATGGGTGTTGCAGTGGAGCACCCACAGCAACACCCATTGCACACCCATTTGACACTAAGTGAGGCGTGTAGAGGGACCATATTTACAAGGCGGCGTTAAGCCACAAAAAGTGGCTTAACGGTGCCTTGTAAATATGGCGCATGGCATTGTGCCACTGGAGTGTTGCTAAAAGTGACTCTCCGGTGGCGCAAAACCCTTGTAAATGAGGGCCAGAGTTTTTCACCTTAAAAACACTGACCAACGTATTTTTTTCTTTCTTTCCTATCTTTGTTTTTCTCTAGCCTGTGTCATAGTCTTAAGTGTATATCTTTGATGGCCCAAACACATTCTTGCAACAGCAATATGGATGGGGATTGTGTTGGGATTTATAACACAAGTACTGCACAACCTGTTCTCCCAAATAATATGCCTGTTAAAGTTGACCATGTTCAAGCAGTAATACCTACTTATGTGACTGTATCCATTGTTACTGTAGCAGCACCTGTTGCTGGGGTTGTAACAGCACAACTGGTAGAGGTATGCACGTCTATTGTCACAAGTGTAGTAGCTCAAGGACTTGCGCATAGAGAGAAAGTGACCAGATTTATTCTGACTTCATAAAACTATTAAAATTGTTGTATGGACACCACCACAAACTGTTCAGGCACTTCTTTACGACACAACTAATACAAGGTGGGATAAATGTGTATGAAGGTGCAAGTGTAACACCAGAACCTAATGAGCCTGCCAGAGAAAATGCCAAAGCTGAAAGAGCACAGAGTCCAGGCACTAGTCGAGGTACAGAAAGGGAGAAACCATGAAATATTAACCCCTTCGCTGCCAGGCCTTTTCCACTCCTGTCTCCAGCCTTTGTTTGGCTATTCGGGGCAGTTTGCACTTAGGCCCTCAAAACATTTTGCCCACATAAGTTACCCACACCAAATTTGCGTTCTTTTTTTCCAACATCCTAGGGATTCTAGAGGTTCCCCTGAAGGAGACCAAGAAATTAGACAAAAAACAGCAAAAAGTTTAATGTTTTTTTTTTAAATGGGAAAAAAAGGGCTGCAGAAGAAGACGTGTGTTTTTTTTCCCTGAAAATGGCATCAACAAAGGGTTTTCTGTGCTCAAATCTCCATCTTCCCAGCCTTTTAGAAACAGGCAGACTTGTCTCAGAAAAACCAATTTTTCAACATAATTTTGGCATTTTACAGGGATACACCTCATTTTTACTATTTTTTGTGCTTTTAACCTCTTTCCAGTTACTGACAGAAATGGGTGTGAAACCAATGCTGAATCCCGGACAGCTAAGCTTTTCTGAAAAGTAGACAAAATTCTGAATTCAGCAAAGGGTCATTTGTGTAGATCCCACAAGGTTTTCATACAGAAAATAACAGCTGACATAAAAAATATTGAAATTGAGGTAAATAAACAGCAATTTCCCTCCACGTTTTACGATGTTGGATTTTCAAAAGCAATATACCATTATGTCTGCTAGACACTTCTGGCATTCTGGGACATATAGGGCTTGTAGGTTTGTCAAGAACCCTAGGTACCCATAGCCAATAAATGAGGTGCACCTTGCAATGGGTTTTCATTGTATATTGGGTATACAGCAATTTATTTGGTAAAATATAAAGAGTAAAAAATAGATATCAAGGAAACCTTTGTATTTCCAAAATCGGCACAAAATAAGGTGTTGAGAAACAGTGGGTATTTGCATATCTCTGAATTACGGGGTCCCCATACTAGCATGTGAATTACAGGGCATTTCTCAATCAGACGTCTTTTTTACACACTGTCTTATGTTTGAAAGGAAAAAATGTAGAGAAAGAAAAGACAGGGGCAATAACACTTGGTCCTCTAGTCTGTGTTCCCCCAAGTCCCCCGATAAAAATGGTACCTCACTTGTGTGGGTAGGCCTAATGCCCGCGACAGGAAACGCAACATGGACACATCACATTTTTACATGGAAACCAGGCGTGTTTTTTGGAAAGTGCCTCGCTGGGATTTTGGCCTCTAGCTCAGCCGGCACCTAGGGAAACCTACTAAACCTGTGCATTTTTCAAAAATGGACACCTAGGGGAATTCAGAATGGGGTGACTTGTGGGGCTCTCACCAGGTTCTATTACGCAGAATCCTTTGCAAACCTCAAAATTTGGCCCAAAAACACTTTTTCCTCACATTTCGGTGATGAAAAGTTCTGGAATCTGAGGATAGCCACAAACTTCCTTCTACCCAGCGTTCCCCCAGGTCTCCTGATAAAAATGGTACCTCACTTGTGCTGTAGGCCTAATGCCTGCGACAGGAAATGCCCCAAAACACGACATGGACACATCACATTTTCCCAAAGAAAACTGGCCTGTTTTTTTCAAAGTGCCTAGCTGTGGATTTTGGCCTATAGCTCAGCCGGCACCTAGGAAAACCTAGCAAACCTGGAAATTTCTGAAAACTAGACACCTAGGGGAATTCATAATGGGGTGACTTGTGGGGCTCTCACCAGGTTCTGTTACCCAGAATCTTTTGCAAACCTCAAAATTTGACAAAAAAACACTTTTTCCTCACATTTCGGTGATGGAAAGTTCTGGAATCTGAGAGGAGCCACGAACTTCCTTCTACCTAGCGTTCCCCCAGGCCTCCCGATAAAAATGGTGCCTCACTTGTGTGGGTAGGCCTAGTGCCCGCGACAGGAAATGCCCCAAAACACAACATGGACACATCACATTTTCCTAAAGAAAACTGGCCTGTTTTTTGCAAAGTGCCTAGCTGTGGATTTTGGCCTCTAGCTCAGCCGGCACATGGGAAAAGCTAGAAAACCTGGACATTTCTAAAAACTGGACACCTAGGGAAATTCAGAATGGGGTGACTTGTGGGGCACTCACCAGCTTCTGTTACCAGGAATCCTTTGCAAACCTCAAAATTTGGCAAAAAAACACTTTTTCCTCATATTTCAGTGATGGAAAGTTCTGGAACCTGAGGGAAGCTACAAACTTCCTTCTACCCAGCGTTCCCCCTGGTCTCCCGATACAAATGATACCTCACTTCTGTGGGTGGCCCAGGTGCCTGCAACAGGAAAAAGCCAAAAGCGAGTAGAGATTGAGGGGATAGCACAGCGAGTTGATAAGCAACATTTTTTTTAAATATATTATTAGGCTGACTCTGCTTTGGTGACCCACACAAGTGAGGTATTATTTTACTTGGGAAACTGAGGGGAATGCTGGGTGGTAGGACATTTTTGCCAGAGCGATGATCCTACATAGAAAAGAGAGGAAAATATGATTTTTGAAGCAAATTTTCAGGTTTACAGCGAGTATGGGTAAGAAAATTTTGGGGATCCAGACAAATCATACTACCTGGACTCCACCGGGTGTCTAGTTTTCAAAAATGTCTGGGTTTGGTAGGTTTCCCTAGATAACCGCCGCAACGGGACGAAAAATCAAGGTCCCGCCGCCCAGCAAAAACAGGTAGTTTTGTAATAGATCATTTTGATGTATCCACATCCTTCTGTGATGTTCCAAACACTTACATTGTGAAAAGAAATGCACTAAGGTTATGTTAAAAAGAACCCTCACCCACCAACCAAGTTGGTGGCATCCTTCATCATAGGGGTCCCTTCCAAGACACCTAGCATGTCATGGGTGTGCTGCGACGCCTGATTACAGCGGAGCAGGTTTTGTAATTTTTTCCACACATACAGGTTGGATTTGGCACAAGGGAGAGTGATGGTTCACTAGATCAAACATTATTAACAAGAGATTTAACAAAAATGAAATGCACTGCTAAAAACTGAAAGGCCAAAAAACTGAACCAATGACTCACAGCTCGTGAGCTGTAAAGCAGCGACAAGGCACCAACTGCTTTACAGTCCATTCACACACCTTTCATACATGACATGCACAAGACCATTTACGCCGCCAGCCGAGGGCCCAGCACATTTACAACACTCACATCAACAGACAGCGCCATTCAAGGGACCATGACTTTCATACGCCCACATTCCTGATACAGCAATCACACCGGCTGATGGGAGTGTGTGGACTGGCGTTTGGCTGGCAGTGTGTTGCAGTGGCCAACAGCAAGTCACTATTTACACCGCCAAGCGCCACTCCACACACACCACCAGCCAAGCGCCACTCCATGCACAAGGCAAGCCAAGCGCCACTCCATGCACACTGCCAGCCAAGCGCCACTCCATACACGGTGTCAGCCAGGTGCCACTCCATGCACACCGTCATCACTTTTTTTTTGTTTTTTAAACAACAAAGAAACCACTAACTAATTAAAAATAAGTATAAAAGTACAAAGACAAAAGCTCTACCTGAATACATGACAGTAATGCCAACAGTGAAACTGAACATATGAAAATATAAAACAGTTTGCGCTCAAGGTAGTTCCCAATAATTTTTTTGAGTGTGGTAACTCCTGAAACAGCCACCCACTCACAGCCCAGCCTTTGAAGGACAATCTGGGCAGTACATTCGAGTCTCCCTCCGGACACCTCTTCAAGCACACACTCTACATTTCTTAACTGGAAAGTCTTTTTTGGGCGTGGGAGGAATGTGCTCAGCAGAGTGGCGATCTTTCATTCAAGCCACATCCTCCACCACTGCTTCTCTAGGAACTCTTGCCTGTTCCACCAAAATAAGACTCTCTATCACTGACTCCTAAAATTTCACAAATGTCATCTTTGACTCTGGAGAACTATCCTTGAACACAATAAAAGCATTAAAAGTTGCCTAGTGGAACAGGTGAATCACTAACATCTTATACCAAACTAAGACTTACGAACAGCAGTATAAGGTTCAAACCTCTGATCAACTCTATCTACACCTCCCATGTGCTTATTATAATCTAAAATGCACACAGGTTTGCGCACTTGGGCAACCTAACCCCAAACAGTCATAGGAGAAGTACTCTCATCATGGATGGTAGTTAGCATGTAGACATCCCTCCTGTCTGTAAATTTCAGAGCTAGCAGCTCATCATTCCGCAAGGCACTGCACTGTCCCCTCAAGTTTTTTTTACAGACAAGCTCCCATGGATAGCCTTTTCAGTTAGAACGGTTGTGCCACAAGCGACGGTGTACACTCTGAACAATTCCTTAAATAACTGCACTCCAGTGTAGAAGTTATCTACGTACAAATGGTGACCTTTGTTAAACAGTCGTCTACCAAGTTCCAACACAATTTTCTCACTAACTCCAAAAGTGTGCCGACAACCACGGGTGTCAATACTGGAATCCCTACCAGTGTAGACCCGGAAATAATACACATATGCTGTACTACTTTCAGATAGCATATATATTTTAATTCCTTACCGTGCCCTGTTGCTAGGAATGCACTGTCTAAAAACCAAACAACCCTTGAACAGACTTGTCCACAGGTATTTCTTTGCCTGGAACATAGGCCTCTGAAAACCGATCTACAAAATGATCAAGGACAGGCCTAATCTTAAAAAGACGGTCAGAATCAGAGTGATCTTGTGGCAAGGCTAAAGCTTTGTCAACAAAATGCAGCATCCAAAGAAGAAGCAAATACTGATTACGACTCATGGTTGCAGGACACATAGCCGTTGCCATCAAGGGACAAGTAGACCAATAAGAAGCCAGTGACGGCTTCTTTATCAACCCCATCAAAAAAGTCAAACCCAAGAACTTTTTTATCTCTTCCAAATTTGTGGGGATCCAATGGGTAGATCTAGAATGTGGCCTAGGTCTGGCAGCGTTGTCCCTCAACTACTGCTCCGCATACAAATTAGTCTGCTCAACAATCTCTTCCAAAATAAATTGTCCATAAACAACGGAAAGAAATTGACAGACAAAAAGTTTTCCATATTGACTCTACAACCCTGGAGACCAGTAAAGGCAGGCAAATCTGGCTTCTCCATGTTTGAGGCAACCCAGAGTTCAGGTCTTCCAATGGGAAACCATTCAGCCCCAGGCTGCTGCACTATTGGCACATGAGTGTCCTCCTCTAAAACAGGCCCTTCATCTGCACTGAGAGAGGCTTCATCATCAGAAGATTTCCTCAGACAGAAAATTCACTGCCAGAATCTCTCACTTCCTCCTCTGCCTAAGATGCAGTGTCAGTCTCATAATCATGATCAGACGATGACTAAAAAAGCATACCAACAACTTGCTGAGCAGTCATCCTATAGCTAGCCATGATTTCCTATGAAAAGTACCTGAACACATGCACCACCAAAAAACAGCACTGTGTAAGAAAAGTATTAAACAAAGTGTGGCTTTATTACTAAGAGTTATAAAATAAAAAACTATACCACTCACTTGCCTGAAAAAGCTAGACTCATCAGCAACTACTCTGCACAGACACAGCAATCACCAATGATATCCCACTAAAAAGAAAAAAGAAAGCAAATTAGACATAAGACAACACAATTATCATTGTGCAGAAATCTAAGGACATTTTCACATACAATCCTGCATTTAGTATACCACCTATAAACATGTCATTCATGCTTGGCAACAATACTCCTTTGGAGTAAATTGTTTTTACTTACCTAAAACATGCAACTAGGCAAACCACAGGTCAGCCACTGCCAAAACTGCAAGGAGCAACAGTGAAGGAAGCAAAAGCTTTGAACTACAACAAAAAGGAGAAATCAACTGTTATAATCTCAAATGCAAATACTTCGCCAGTTGAAAAACATCCCGCCACCAAGCATTTAGAAATTTTCCCTGGTGCCTAAGTGGATTCTGCCCCCTTTGGGGGCAGATGGGCCTACAAAAAAATAGGCCGATCTGCCCCCAAGGGGGGGGGGGGGGGTCAGAAATGGCCAACAGGGGGGCCCTCCTACACACACAAAAAACAAAACTAAAACAATCCCTGGTGTCTTTGTGGGAAGGTGGGCCTAAAACAGAATAGGCCGATATGTCCCTGGGTGGGGCAGAAATGGCCATTAGTAATGTGCCCCCATGGTGAGGGACCCTTGCCCAAGGGGCCACCCCCTCAAACAAAAAACACACACACTATCCCTGGTGCCTAAGTGGCTCCTGCCCCCCTTGGGGGCAGATGGGCCTTCCAAAAATAGGCTGGTCTGCCCCCAAGGGGGGCAGAAATGGCCAACAGTTCTATGCCCCTCTTGCGGGGTGACCCCTGGCCAAGAGGCGGCCCCCCCACAGAAAAAAATCCCTTGCGTTCCAGTGGCTTCTGTCCCCACAGGGGCAGACCAGCCTAAAAATAATAGGCCGATCTGCACACAAGGGGGGCAGAAATGGCCATAACTATTATGCCCCCCCCCCTAAGGGGAGCAATCCTTGCCCAAGGGGCCACCACCCCCCCACAGAAAAAAAAACAAAGATAAAAAATACCTGGCGTTCCAGTGGATTCTGCCCCACCTTGGTGGCAGAAATGGCCATATATAATATGCCGCCCCCTAAGGTGAGCAACCCTTGCCAAAGGGGCCACCCCCCCAAGCAAAAAAAAAAACACTCTCTCTCTCTCTCTCTCTCTCTATCTATCTCCCTCTCCCTGGTGCCTAAGTGGCTTCCGCTCCCCTTGGGGGCAGATGAGCCTAAAAAAAATAGAATGATCTGCCCCCAAGGGGGGGGGGGGGGATAGAAATGGCCAAAAGTTCCCTGCCCCCGTTGGGGGGCAACCCTTGCCCAAGGGGCCGCTCCCCCACAGGAAAAAACAAAGAAGAAAAATCCCTGGCGTTCCAGTGGTTTCTGCCCCCGTTGGGGACAGATCAGCCTAAAAATCATAGGCTGATCTGCCCCCAAAGGGGGCAGAAATGGCCATAAATAATATGCCTCCCTAAGGGGAGATACCCTTGCCTAAGGGGCCGCTCACACATAACGTAACAAACAAATAAAGAAAATCCCTGGTGTCTAGTTGTCATTCCTGCTGCCAGATCACAATGCGATCGGGCAGCAGGAATGCTAAAAAAGACATTGAGGGAAGGGAAAACCCTTTTCTTTCCCCCGATGCTTCTTTGTTAGGAATCCCACCCCCTGGCCGGTGGAGAAACTTACCTGTTTCTCCTTAGACGCACTGGAAGCAATTGGCTTCCAGTGCGACCGGCACCCCCTGATGATGTCATCGCGCAATTGCGCGCTGACGTTATTAGATGGGGGATAGGGAGAAGGGTGGAAGGGGAAGCGATTTCCCCTTCCATCCCTGCCCTGGAGGGATTAGGGGGGGCCCAGGAGCACTGTGCCGCAGGACATAACCATTACGTCCCCGGCACAGAAGCTCTTAAAACATTAAAAGTAGAACTGGAAGAAATAATCAGAGGATGTTTGGATCTAGAACATGTGAATCAGTATCAAGAAAACTAATTGATTTATTTGTGCAAAGAAATTGCCAAGTGGGCTGTAAATATACATAATAGGTTAACTGAATTGTCAAGTAAATATGATGTTGGTATTTCAAGCAGAGTCCCATTGAAGAATAGTTTTAGGACACAGATAGATAATGAATCAATTGAAATGATGCCTTCTTCAGGAATGAGATTATATATTATGGAGTTAGTGAAATGTGCCAGAAAATGGGGTGATTTTGAAACATTTGAAAGTAAGTGGGCAAAGAAACATGAAAAGAAAAAGAAACCAGAAATCTCAGATGATGAAGCAGCTTTGGTTTCTCCATTAAGAGAAGTAACAGGTGGAGGGTATGTTCATGTGCCTTGGAGTACGGCAGACCTGCATAATTTACAAACAATTTTCCTACATTTAAAGAAAATCCCATACGGTGGTACATATAAATTGAGAGGTTTATTAAGATATCAAAGGTGTTGTGGACTGGTTAGAATATATTCTTTGATATTGTGGTCCCGAACAATCTGTGGTCTGAGTGTAATATTGCTGTTCATTGGCCAGATACAGACCAACAAGTGACTTACCTACTGGTGCAACATCACCCTGACCATGATGGAGAAATACAATGAGGTGAATTTTTTCCTGGAAGGCAGAGTTTCTGCAAAGGATATGGATTTTGTTAGGTTGAACATGATTCAGCAAGAGGTGAAGGAATCTCGGCATGAATATTAGGAGAGGTTATTGAAAGCATTCCAGTAGCATAGAGGACAAACACAGATTGAGCAGAATGATATGGGATTTTTCATCTCACAGTTTGTTTTTGGTTTGTGTCATATTTTTCAGCATAGACAGCTGAATATGATTGGTTGGCAAATTAGGTTACTGGTTGAGATCCTGAAGTATGCAAAGTATTGTAGAGAGGAGCAGGAAATGAAGCAGAGAAATCTTAAAGATAAGTTTACGCTGGTGCAAACAAAGGTGTCACAGAGAGGTTTTCAGAATCAGTTTTTTCAGGAAATGGTGGTGCAGTGCAAGGTGTCAGTTTTCAAAATAACATGCAAGGTGTTCAAAGAGGTATGATTGTCTCTCAGTGTAGAGGTCACGGGTTTCCGATTGATCCGAGTACAAGTGTTGATGTTGCAATGTTGAAGAAAATGACTCCTTGTCATCTTTGTAACAGGGTGGGCCATTGAAAGTGTGAGTGTAGGCTCAATCCAGACAGAATAAACAATAATCAAATACAGGGAGGAAACCAGATGCAAATGCAGGGTGGAACTGTACAGCAGATGCAAGTACCAGTGCAAAACCCAGTTCAATTGATGCCAGTCCCACAGTCTCCTCTAGTATAACAGGATATGGGTAATCTTCAAATAAATGAGATCAGATGCCCGAGTATAGATGAATACATTGCAAGTCTAGAATCAAAATGTCATTCAACAGTTTTCAATAACTGACAATGAGAGCTTTGACAAAGGCACATCAGAATGGCGGTGCCTGAGAGGGACTGCAAGATTGCATGCTTGGCGCAGTCTTAGAGGTAGACCAGAGTGGACCATTTGTAGAAAATGAGGTAAATGACCACCAACTGTCATTCCTTATTGACATCAGAGCTAACCGTTCCACTGTTAGAACAGTGGAGTTCACAGACCTACCCCATGTCGAGAAAGAAGATTCAAATTGTAATTGTTACAAAAAAGCAGATTACGTATCCAGTTTCAAAAGAAGTCCCTGTAAAAGTAGCTTCCTTTGAAGAGAATCACTAGTTTGTTGGTTGCGACTAAAGTCCTGCAAACCTTTTAGGATGTGATCTGTGGTCCAAGTTAAAATACCATCCTATCGCATGACTCCAGAAATAAAAGCAGGAATAACACCAATAATTAAGGATATATTACAAAAAGGAATGCAAAAAAAGATAATCGGGAGTCTGTGCAACACACCAATTATGGGATTATAAAAGCCCAATGGCCAATTTAGGATAGTAGAGGATTTGTGAAAAATAAGTGAATGATATTGTGATCCCATGTTGTCCAGTGGTACCGGATCCAGCCACCATTCTTTATCAAATTCCGTGACCAGCAGAATGGTTCAATTTTGTGGATCTTTGTCATGCTTTCTTCTTGATTCCATTGCATGAGGATAACCAATTCCTATTCTCATTTGTGTTTCGAGGGAGGGTCTTAGCATGGTATTGAGTCCCGCAAGGGTATCCTGAGAGTCCCTCAATGTTGTATTTAAAAAAAAAAAAAATTGCAGATGTAATCAGATTCGAAATCAGTGACGTACTAGAGGCATCAAGCACAAAAGAATCCTGTAAACAAGACACCATTGTTTTGTTGAACCAGCTGGCTGAGAATGGACATAAAGGCCCTCATTATGACACTGGCGGTAAATCCCACTTACTGCCATGCTGACTGCCGCCAACATACCGCTGCGGCGGTGGAAATCCGTTCACCACATTATGGCACACACACACCAATCCGTCACTATACAGCCACAGACACAACTACGCCACACCAAAGGTCAGTGATAAACTGGCGGTACCAAAACCCACACTGTTACGCCAACAGAACAACGCCCATAGCATTATGACCCACGAATCACCACGGCAGACATTCAATGACGATAAACCATTGGCGGTACATACTGTCGCGCTCAAAATACACACACTCAAACAAAACATCACCACATTGGACAATTCAAACTTCACACTCCTGACACCATACACATACCATACCCACACACCTGCATCACTATAAAACACACATATGTACTACCCACAACCCTTTACGAATACAAACCATTGGCACGAGACAGACACCACGACAACTCATACTACACCCATGGCACCACAACGACACCCTAGATTCTCTGAGGAGTGGCTAAGGGTCATGGTGGAGGAAATCATCCGGGTAGAGCCACAGCTATTTGGATCACAGGTGCAGCAGATATCCATTGCTAGGAAGATGGAGGTATGGCAGAGGATCGTGGACAGGGTCAACGCTGTGGGACAGCACCCCAGAACAAGGGATGACATCAGGAAGAGGTGGAGCGACCTATGGGGGAAGGTGCGTTCCATTGCAGCAAGACACCAACTAGCTATACAGAGGACTGGCGGTGGACCTACACCTCCTCCCCAACAACTAACAACATGGGAGGAGCAAGTCTTGGCAATCATGCATCCTGAGAGCCTGGCAGGAGTAGCAGGAGGACTGGACTCTGGTAAGTCAACTCTCTATTACTACCACCCCCCCTACCCGCATGCCAACACATACCCCAACCCCACCCTCACTCCCACACACCCCAACATCTCCCAAACACCCCACCATCACAACCCACTCATCCCATTGCCAAGCCCTACATGCACCACCAATGCATGGACACCACTCACAGCCCTGCATGGACACCCATCACTAAAGCATGCACACTAGAGAATCATCTAGCCCACCACATAACAACTCACACAAGGAAAAGCTGCCAGGGCAATAACAACCATAGAGGTCAATGCACCCATGCACAATATGTCACACACAGAAATAATAACACTGCATATACATCCCCAAAGGTATCCCAGCCAATGTCACCGGAGAAGAGGTGCCAGCAACATCCAGTCCCCCCACAGAAGAGGCCCACAGTGATGACAGCGACTCTGCTCGCCTAGATCTAGATGACCAACCTGGCCCATCAGGGACCTCCGGACAGTTGGTTACCCAGTCCACAGTCACACACCACCACAGAGCCTCCCCCCTCAGGAAACACCACCACAGCACCCACCCAGCGGGCCCATACCTCTGACCCCCGGACACGTCAAGCAGCAGTGTGTCCACAACTACGGGGACCCCAGGGCACCCCCCCATACCCAAGACAATCAGGGACCTGGGGTCACTGGCAGTGGGCACACGGTTCAGGGGACAGAGGCACAGGACAACAGGGAATCTGGGAGGACTGCTGTGCACCAAGGGGAGGACAGGCCCAGGGAATTGACTCTCCAGGAGGCACTCACTGCGATCCTGGGAGCATACCAACATTCTCAGGATACCCTGGGCCTGATCATGGACAAGTTGCAGGAGAACATACGGCTGCAAGAGGGGCAGTACCAGGGGACCAGGGAGGACTTTTGAAGTCCATTAACACCACCCTGGTCTCCATTGCAGGGGTTCTGGCCGACATGGCCAACATTATGAGGGAGGCACTGTCACACCAGGGCCCCTGTCCCTAGCCAGTACATCGACCAGCCCTCCACTTCGGCTGCCGCTAGTGGACAGGAGGCCCCACCACAGGACCAACAGGCCACCAGCACCCCTCCCCCTGCAGAAGGAGAACCACCCGCAGATGTTCCCTGCGATCCAGGCAGAAGCCAGAGACTATTGCCAAGACCCCCACCAGGAAATAAGACTCTCCTGATTGTCACCCTTGTGTCCCACTCTGTCACCCTGTCCACCTTGAACTGCCATTGCTCCCCTTCCTATGCCCCTTGGACAATGCACCTGTGCTACCAATAGACTGGATTCTACCCTGGACTTTCCTCCATCATCGCCCCAGCCCATTGCACTTGCCCCTCTACTTCTTAGCACTTAAATAAACACCCTTTGAAAAGATAAAAGTTGGGAGTATGTCAAATGATTTAAGTATGTATACTTTTAACAAGCGTTAAACATTGCAATTCAAATGTACAGTAATGTATACATAGGAAAGACCTGTAGTTGGCTGCAGTAGACACACCAGGAGCGAAAGGGGGGGGGGGCACCAACATCTGCAAAAAGAGTTGCCAAAGGGTACAGTGAGTGGGCATAGAAGTGGGAAATCACAGCCTGCCAGTGACAATGTCAACCACAAAACTGTCAATGAAATGTGAAGTTACATTGTCTTACCTGTGTGTCATTGGAAGTATTGACGTATCACTGCAGTTCTGTTGTCCTCATCCTCTGCCTCCTCATCTTCACTCTCCACATGGTCCACTGCTGCCACACGGCCATCTCCAGTCTCCTCCTCCTGCAAAAAAAGGCACATGGCGTCTCAAGGCAAGATAATGCAACATGCAGCATGCCACTATTATCTGGCAGACCTTCTTGGGTGAGTAACACAGGGATCCACCTGTTAGATGGAGGCACCGAAACCTGGCCTTCAGGAGGCCGAAGGTACGTTCTATTATCCTTCTTGTTCACCTATGTGCCTCATTGTAATGTTCCTCTGCCCTTGTCCTTGGATTCCTCACAGGGGTCAGTAGCCATGAGAGGTTGGGGTAACCAGAATCACCTGCAAAGATCGAGGGACAACTGTTAGCCACAGACTGTGCCATATGGCCCACACCACACCCATACACCAACACATGCTGGGTGGGAACCAGGGCTCACCTATTAGCCACACCCTGTGCCTCTGGAGTTGGGCCATCACATTAGGGATGCTGCTATTCCTCAGGATAAAAGCATCATGCACCAAGCCAGGATACTTAGCATTGACATGGGAGATGTACTGGTCAGCCATACACACCGTCTGCACATTCACTGAGTAAAAACTTTTACGATTTCTGAAGAGCTGTTCATTCTGTCCGTGGGGGGACAAATGCAGCATGTGTTCCATCAGTCGACCCAATTATGTTGGGGATATGTCCCATTGCATAGAAGTCAGCCTTTACTGTGGCCAAATCCTCCACTTGGGGGAAAACAATGTAGCTGCACATGTGTTTAATCAGGGCAGACAACACTCTGGTCAGCACTATTGAGAACATTGGCTGTAACATTCCTGCTGCCAAGCCCACTGTCACTTGGAAAGAACCAGTTGCCAAGAAATGGAGCACAGATAGCATTTGCACAAGAGGGGGGATCCCAGTGGGGTGACGGATAGCAGATACCAGGTCAGGCTCCAATTGTGCACACAGCTCTGTGATTGTGGCCCCTTCAAGACTGTAGGTGAGGATAATGTGCCTGTCCTTCATTGTTACCAAGTCCACCAGGGGTCCGTACACGGGGGATATCTCCATCTCCTATTCATCTGGAGCGGTTGCAATCTATGGGCCAAAAGAGTGAGGAGCTGGTCATAATCTGTACATTGTAGCCACTACAATTCAAAGCATGAAGAGATTTATTCATGTATTAGTGGCATATATCTTGAATGTACAATCTTGATCTGTGACGCAGTTATAATCCAGAGCCTGCCACCCCCCTGAAATGGTGTCCGCCTGTCCTGTGTGGAGGGACAGGTGGAAGTGAGATAATTCTGCTGACGTTGTGCGCCGTTGCGGGAGGCGGTCGGGAACCACAGTGCAACTCCTCATTGGTTATTATTGGGCCCTATGGGGTACAGTGGCCAATGGTGATGTACGCTGGCGGTGACGGTATGCACCGCCGCAGACGTGACCACCATTTTCTATCTGTTCACTCACTTGCTACCTGGCCTTCAACAGGAGAGGACCTACACTGCATGTGCTGCTGTGACATATGTCTGGAACCTACCATGGCCCGTGTGACTGGGGAAAGGGCCCCTGCTTTCACCTCGGTGGAGTAGGAGCTACTGGTGGATGGGGTCCTACCCCAGTACAGACTGCTGTATGGGCCTCCAGATCAACAGGTGAGTACACTGTGAGCACGATGCATGGGGCATGAATGCATGGAGTGCTGTATGTGAAGGCCTCGTGGGGTCAGGGGTTGGTGAATGGGCCTTGGGCAGCATGCAGCATGTATGCTGGGCCATGTCTGTGTGTAAGGGGATGGGAGGGCTATGGTGGGCCATGAGTGTAACAGGCAGGACGGTCTGGACCTTTCCTGTGTACATTTCCTCTGCAGGTCAGCGCCCATCAAAAGAAGGGTATATGGCTTGCCATTGCCAAGGACGTGCGGACCCTGGGGGTCTACGGCAGGCGGAGCACCCACTGTGGGAAATGGTGCAAGGGCCTGAGACGCTGGGCGCGGATGACCGCGGAGGCCCAGCTGGAGATGGCCTCCCAATGAGAAAGGAGTCCCCGTCGAACCCTGACCCCCCCCTCGTTGGCCCACATACTGGCAGTGGCCTATCCGGAGCTGGATGGGTGCTTGGGAGCATCACAGCATCACAGCAGCAACAAGGGGTTGAGTACAGTGCCCATCATTACTACTTACGTCTGGTGGGGGGGGTATCCGGGTGGGGGAAGTGTGCCTGTGGGTGCCTGTAGGCCAGGGCTGACATTGCAGTGTAGATCCCATGTTGGCCAGGGTTCTGATGTGATATTCCTCGAACCTAGCTAGTAGGCATCCACTACTGGGCAGGGGTGTGTGGTTCTCAGGTATGCTGTAGTGGGCGGTATGTGCCCCTCCCCATGCCCTGGTGACTAGCATTGTTTCTGGTAGTGCCATGCAAAGTGCGTAGGGCTGTTCCCAGTGCGTGAGGGTGCTGTGTACGTCAACAGTAGTGTTGGTGCAGCCATTGACCAAATGTATCCTTTGTCTCTTCCCCTCCTTTCTTGTTTTGTCATCCTGTCTTTATGTGCATTAGCATAATCTGGTGGAGGAGCAGAGGCACTGGCAACGGAGGGAGCTGCATCCCATAGGACCCAGGCAGAGTCCACCGGCGCTGAGGGCACCAGTGGGACAGAGGGTGAGGGGAGCACCACGGCGGAGACTGGAGGGGACAGTTCGGACACAGATACCTTCTCCGATGGAAGCTCCCTGGTGGTGGCAGACACCTCTGTGACCACCCCAGCTACAGGTACAGCCACCACCCCCGTACCAGCACCGCCCGCCCAGCAGCCCCTCAGAGAATAGCCCGTACCCGCTCACCCAAGTGGATGGGCATCTCCTATGCTCCAGGCACCTCAGGTCCTGCCCCAGGGAGCACTGCTGCCCTGAGTGAGGAGGCTATTGACCTCCTGAGATCCATCTCTGTTGGGCAGTCAACCATTTTGAATGCCATCCAGGGGCTGGTAGCCCAAATGCAACAGACCAATGCATTTCTGGAGGGCATTCACACTGGCTTGGCGGCCCAACAGAGATCAATCCAGGCTCTGGCCTCCTCTCTGATGGCATCCATAGTCCCTGTTTCCACCCTCCCCCCTCCAACTTCCTCTACCCAATCCCATTCCCTCAACCCCAACCGATCCCAAGCACGCAGGCAGACGAGCATGCACACAGGACAACACACAAGAGTGGACATGGCAAACACAAGCACCACACATCATCCCACAGGCACTCACACAAACACCATCCAGATGCATACATACCAACATCCACTGCCTCCCCCTCCTCCAGCACCTCCCTCCCAGTTCTGTCTACACTCACACCTGCATGCACTACATCCTCATCCACTACCTCCATCACCAGCACACCTATCAGAACACACACCTCACTGGCAGTCACCACCATGCACGCGTTCCCTGTGTCCTCTCCCACTGTGTCTGTCACCCCCCCTCCCAAAGTACACAAACGCAAGCACTCAGGCACCCAACAGCCATCCACCTCACAACAGCAACCAGCCCATGCACCTGTACCCAAACACAGCAGACAGACAACTCCTCCAACCACTCCCTCTTCCTCCACTCCCAGACCTTCTCCCTCTTCCCACCCCAATGTCCCTAAGCAGCTTTTCCTCTCCACCATTGACCTCTTCCCTACCCCTCCCCCCGTCCTTCACGTCTGGCCAGGGTGTGTAAAACCCAGGCAAGCACCTCAGCCACCCAGGCCACGAGCCCAGTAGTGTCCCCAGCAATTCGTGGTGGGAAGGGATCCCGGGCACCAGGCAGCCACATGGAAGGAGTGCCTGCCCCAAGTGCTGCCAGGAAGGTCATGGTGCCACCCGAAGCTGCTACCGTGAAGGTAAAGGTGCCACCCCCAACTGCTGCCAAGAGGAGCAAGGAGCCATCCCCAGCTCCTTCCAAGAGGAGTAAGGAGCCATCCCCAGCTGCTGCCAGGAAGGGCAAGGGGCCTGCACCCGCAGACAAAAAGGACAAGGGGCCTGGTGCTGGGACTCAGTCGGAGCCGCCAACACCAACCATGGTGGTGCAGCCATCTGGGGCTGCAGGGGATGAGCAGGAGCTTTCACCCACAACCATCACCACTAGCAGCAGCACCACCACCACCAGCACCACCACCAGCAGTGGGCAGCCATCTGAGGCTGCAGGGGATGGGCAGGAGCTTCCCCCCACAACCACCACCACCAGCATGACCACCAGCAGTGGGCAGGTGTCCGAGGCTGCAGGGGATGGCAGGAGCTTCCCTCCACCACCAGCGTCAGCATCACCATCGCCACCACTGAGCAGCCTTCACCGCCGGGGGACAGTGTGTATTCCTTCCTCAATGGGTTGTTGTGCGGGCTGCCCCTGCAAATCCTATGGGATTGACACCCAGCTGAGAGACTGTGACCTTGCACTCCCAAGACCTGCATCACAGGGCACGATGCCGCCTCCAGAACCAGTGGAAAAGCCATCCACTCACCCCATCCTCCCCAGGATGAAGATCACAGAGCACGATGCCCACTCCAGAACCAGGGCACGATGCCCCCTCCAGAAACAGTGGAGAAGCCATCCACTCACCCTATCCTCCCCAGGATGAAGATCGCAGGACACAATGCCCCCTCCAGAACCAGTGGAGAAGCCATCCACTCACCCCATCCTCCCCCGGATGAAGAGCACAGGGCACAATGCCCCCTCCAGAACCAGTGGGTCCGACACCCACCAAACCCTTCCCCCCAGGATGAAGAGCACAGGGTACGATGCCCCCTCCAGAGCATGTGGGCAAGTCACCCACTTGAGAGACTGTGGCCTTGCACTCCCCAGGACAAAGCAGTGGGGAAATCACCCACCTGAGAGACTGTGGCCTTGCACACCACAGGACAAAGCAGAGGGCAAATCACCCACTTGAGAGACTGTGGCCTTGCACTCCCCAGGACAGCGCACAGGGTATGTTGCCCCCTCTAGGACCAGTGGTGTTGTTCCATCTTCTGGCTGAGGTGCCCCCCGTTCCTTGTCCCCCAGAGGAGCCTGCCTGTTTTCGAACTGATGCCCCTGCATTGTTCTCTCAGTGATGTTGCAGGAGTAAAGTGGGGCCTTGGACTTTGTGATGTGGCTCTGTGGCCCACGAACATTGAGGACTGGGCAGTGTCCCTTAATTTGTAAATATGTATATACTTTTCGATTGGATGCACGTATTACTACTTAATTTATCTTATTACACTCACTTTTATTTATTGGTGTTGTCCTTGCATTTTTTTAGAGGGGTACGGGGTGTATATGTTATGTTACTGCATCTGCTTGTGTGTATGGTGTTGGGGGTGGGGGTGTTGCGTGGGTGTGTCACTCTCTTTTTCCTCGCCCCCTCGCCTGTGTGCTAGGTGGCTGTACTCACCGCGTCGTCTTCGCCGTCATTGGTGTTCGTGGTGGAGCAGGACATAGAACAGCATTGGGAAGACATTCAGCTCGGGCTCCATGGCGGCGTTATTCTTCCCTGAGTCGCCACAGGTGAGTCGTTTCCCTTCTGTGCAGTGTTTCCGCCAGGCTTTTCATGTCGTGTTACCGCCCTAGAAAAGATGGTGGTTTCCTGTCTCATAATACGGTGAGCGGAACATTGACTTCCGCCTGGCTGTAGGCGGCTAATGCCATGGTGGCTGTTGATTCCACTACGGCGGTCGGTGTGTTAAAGTGGCTGTCTGTCTCAGCTATTTCCGCCATGGTCATAATTTGGCGGTATTTACCACCAGCCTGTTGGCGGAATTACCGCCACTTTATCACTGACCGCCAGGGCTGTAATGAGGGCCAAAGTGTCCCCGAGCAAATTGTGGTACTGTCAAAAAGAAGTCCAATACTTGGGACACATCATTGAAAAGGGAATAAGAAAAGTGTCACGAGAAAGAGTGCAGGTCATTATATGGATGGGTCCTCCAAAAACACAAAGAGAAGTCAGAATGTTTTTAGGAATGGTTGGTTACTGTAGACAGTGGATACTTATTTTTCCTTGGTGGCAAAGCCTTTACTGAGGCTGACGCACAGAAATGTGCCTGATCCGATTCCATTGGGACAATGAATGCATGAATGCTTTCCTACAGCTGAGAGAAAGTCAGTGTTGTGCACCGGCACATGGAAAGAACTCAAACGTTTGCAAAAAATGTCAGAGAAGAAGGACAACAGGTTTAGATCAGAGCAGGATGTTGAAAGAATGCAAATGACATTTGGGTTTCAGCAGTTTGAAGACCAGTATTACCAGACAGCCTACTATCCCCTGTGACATGACATTTCCACAGTTCTACACATTGAAGCAAGGATGTGATGATCAGGTCCTTTACACAGAGCTGATGTAGTCCTAGATTTAGGGTTCATGCAGAAGAATTGTGCCATCGATATGTGACATGTCAGCGGAGGAATGTAGGGAAACACTCACCAGTTACATTAAGTCATGTAGGGAGATCAGGAGGGCCCTTTACCTAATGCACATGGATTTGATCAAAATGCCTGTTTGCAATGGACTGAAATATGCCCTGGTTATAGTGTGCATTTTCTCCTGATGGATGGAAGCCTAACCAACAAGGAGAAATGACAGTCTCACTGGAGCTCAACTGCTGCTAAGGGAATTGGTACCTAGGTACAGCATACTGGTTTCTCTGGAGTCAGATTGAGGAACTCACTTTAACTATGAGATGATCAAGATGTTGTGTGCAGCACTGCAATTGCAACAAAAACTACAATGCAGGTACAGCCGTGACGTTCCTGGCACTGTTGAGCAGATCAGTGGCACAATGAATCCCCGATTGGCAAATGCCTGTGCATTTACTTCATTAAAATTGCCTGATTCTTTCCCCCTGGTGCTGATGGGTCTTTGAAGTACACCTGATAGAAAAACTGGGTTATCCCCTGATTAGATCCTTATGGGGAGAGCCATGAGATTACCTGATGTATCTGCAAATGCTCATGTGAACATAACAGATGACATGGTACTCAATCACTGCAAAGGATGGCTGATGTGGTGCATTCTGTCTCTTGACAGGTTGAAGTTGCCACTGCAAATCTGCATCAGGATCAGTGCCACCACTTGAACCCAGGGGACTGGGTTCTCAATAAGAAGCATGTGAGAAGTCCTGTCTGGAGCCAAGGTGGAAGACCCTTACCAGGTGATTTTGATCACAAACACTACTATTAAATGTGCTGGAGTGCCTAATTGTGGGCATGCTTCACATACCAAGAGAACAGAAGAGATCTGTATGAAAAAATAGCGTTCTATGAGCCAGAACCAAAAATACCACTGAATGTACCACTGCAAGTTGTAAATCTTACATAGGTTTGAACTGAACAACAGTGAGAAGAAAGGGGTGATGAACGTCAGACAGGTGAAAAACTCAAATTGTCAGATATCTCACAGAGTGGAATTTGAGCTCTTGGTGAAGAAGGTGGACAAACAAGCAAGAACCTAAGCTGAAGTGACAGTTAAAACACTTCGACAACAAGGAGACCCAGGAGAAATAACAGACACTTATTCAAGGACAAAAAGATATGTTCACAATGCTGAATGGCCAAAAGCTTACAACCGAAAGAAATTGAAATGAAGTGTGTCAAATGAATCAATATCGCTGACAATTGTAGAGAAGAGAGAATCAAGTGGTACTAATAACCCAGAAGTAGATCAGCAAGCACTCAGAAGATCCAAAAGACCTAGAGTACTTGTATAGACTAATTAAGTAAGCCAGGTGCCAAACATGCCGCTATCAGATTTGGTCGACTGGAATAAAGAATTACCTGAACTCTCTAAAGGTAGTCCTGATCATAGTTGATATAGTCATTGAGAAACGTATTGAATAACTGTGCTAATAGACTACAATTTGATCACAAGAATTCAGAAGAGTACCTAGCTCTGAGACAGCAGAAGAGCAAGAAGAAAAGAAGTAAATTAAGAATTGTTGCATAGAATGAGGACATTGATTTTGCTGTTAGACTCATCACCTTTCAAGAATCTGACTCTAGATAAACGTGTATTCTAACCAGCTACAGATGCAAGATAATAGTAAATGTTATGTTTTTACTAATAGTTTTATTAGCTGTAACAATATTGTTATTGATACACTTTACACCAGAGACAGAGAAATCTCTACATTCACTAACACAACATCAAAACCTGAGATAGATGAAGATGAGTTGAAAACCTCATTTGTAGATTACATGAAAGAAGACCATTCAACCCCAGCGCCCAGATATACCCAGGGGTTAGAGTGCTGCGCTATAGAAATATTGACTGATTGAACTAACATTTATTCTTGGTTAGTTCAAGAATATACACAAACTTTTGATGTGAAGTACTCTTATGTGTGCACACTTACCTTTGTCAGCTGATGAGGAGAGGGGATACCGTCATATTCCGCTCTCCTGTGCTACATCATGCAGTATTTTGTTTACTTTATTATATAGGCAGCCAATACTATTATTCTAACTTTGAAGTGATTGTTTCAAAAGTGCCTTTAATGAAAAGCATTAATTTACAGGCACAGGCAAAATAAATGGAGACAGCTTGGCATTATTTTTTAACTTTCTTTCCTATAGATACTGTTAAAACTTATGAAATCAACTTAACTTGCTTGATTAATCCATTGGAGAAAACTTTTATCATGGTGTTAGAAGAGCGATGAACACATTTTGCATGTACTGCCAACAAAAATTAAGATGTTTTGAAAAATATGCAGAGAAAGTGGGAAGAAAAGAATAAGATGAGTATAGAAAGAAAATGTCTGTCCCTAGACTAAAATTGTTTAAAAGACACAAGGGAAAGGCAGAAAAAGAACTGTAGGAAAAAGCTGAGAGCATGTTTTTAAATTATCGGGGGAACATGAAAAGTTTTGAAGAAGATGATCCTACTACACCTGGAGGTTATTTGTGATGACTGGGAGAGAACTTGCTATTTAGGTTTTCTTTTTTCAAAAATAAATCATGTCCAAAGCTTAGAAGCACTGAAACTAGTGCCTGCACACAGGTACTCATGCTGTATAAATGAGGGAACACAATTGGTGGAAGACATATTTGGCTATATTATACCAGCAGTAGGAGTGACACTAAATGATGAAAAGAATAGAAACCTTTCAACAGTAGTGGACAAGCTAATAACCCGTACATCTAGAGCTTTATTAGTTGAAAACACAGAGTTATTTCAAATTAGATCAATGGTTTTGCAGAACAAATAAGCTTTAGACATTTTACTTGCAAAAAGGGGTGGAGACTGCAAGATGCTTAACCCGTTCTGTGCCCAGGACGTAATGGTTACGTCCTGAGGCACAGTGCTGCTGTGCCCAGGACGTAACCATTACGTCCTGGTCACAGAGCCCAGAGGGAGCGCTAGCGCTCCCTCTGTGGGGTTTCCCCACACCCCCCCAAGTCAGGGATGGAAGGGGAAGCGGCCAAAATCCACAGGTAGGCACTGTTTTCTATGAAAAAATGTGATGTGTCCACGTTGTGTTTTGGGCCATTTCCTGTCGCGGGCGCTAGGCCTACCCACACAAGTGAGGTATCATTTTTATCGGGAGACTTGGGGGAACACCGGGTCGAAGGAAATTTGTGGCTCCTCTCAGATTCCAGAACTTTCTGTCACCGAAATGTGTTTTTTTTGTCAAATTTTGAGGTTTGCAAAGGATTCTGGGTAACAGAACCTGGTCAGAGCCCCACAAGTCACCCCATCTTGGATTCCCCTAGGTCTCTAGTTTTCAAAAATGCACAGGTTTGGTTGGTTTCCCTAGGTGCCGGCTGAGCTAGAGGCCAAAATCTACAAGTAGGCACTTTGCAAAAAACACCCCTGTTTTCTTTCAAAAAATGTGATGTGTCCACGTTGTGTTTTGGGGCATTTCCTGTCACGGGCGCTAGGCCTACCCACACAAGTGAGGTATCATTTTTATCGGGAGACTTGGGGGAACGCTGGGTGGAAGGAAATTTGTGGCTCCTCTCAGATTCCAGAACTTTCTGTCACCGAAATGTGAGGAAAACGTGTTTTTTTAGCCAAATTTGGAGGTTTGCAAAGGATTCTGGGTAACAGAACATGGTCAGAGCCCCACAAGTCACCCCATCTTGGATTTCCCTAGGTCTCTAGTTTTCAAAAATGCACAGGTTTGGAAGGTTTCCCTAGGTGCAGGCTGAGCTAGAGGCCAAAATCTACAGGTAGGCACTTTGCAAAAAACACCTCTGTTTTCTTTCAAAAAATGTGATGTGTCCACGTTGTGTTTTGGGGCATTTCCTGTCACGGGCGCTAGGCCTACCCACACAAGTGAGGTATCATTTTTATCAGGCGACTTGGGGGAGTGCTGGGTGGAAGGAAATTTGTGGCTCCTCTCAGATTCCAGAACTTTCTGTCACCGAAATGTGAGGAAAACTTGTTTTGTTAGCCAAATTTTGAGGTTTGCAAAGGATTCTGGGTAACAGAACCTGGTCAGAGCCCCACAAGTCACCCCATCTTGGATTCCCCTAGGTCTCTAGTTTTCAAAAATGCACAGGTTTGGAAGGTTTCCCTAGGTGCAGGCTGAACTAGAGGCCAAAATCTACAGGTAGGCACTTTGCAAAAAACACCTCTGTTTTCTTTAAAAAAATGTGATGTGTCCACGTTGTGTTTTGGGGCATTTCCTGTCACGGGCGCTAGGCCTACCCACACAAGTGAGGTATAATTTTTATCAGGCGACTTGGGGGAATGCTGGGTGGAAGGAAATTTGTGGCTCCTCTCAGATTCCAGAACTTTCTGTCACCGAAATGTGAGGAAAACTTGTTTTGTTAGCCAAATTTTGAGGTTTGCAAAGGATTCTGGGTAACAGAACCTGGTCAGAGCCCCACAAGTCACCCCATCTTGGATTCCCCTAGGTCTCTAGTTTTAAAAAATGCACAGGTTTGGTAGGTTTCCCTAGGTGCCGGCTGAGCTAGAGGCCAAAATCTACAGGTAGGCACTTTGCAAAAAACACCTCTGTTTTCTTTCAAAAAATGTGATGTGTCCACGTTGCGTTTTGGGGCATTTCCTGTCGCGGGTGCTAGGCCTACCCACACAAGTGAGGTATCATTTTTATCGGGAGACTTGGGGGAACATAGATTAGCAAAACAAGTGTTATTGCCCCTTGTCTTTCTCTACATTTTTTCCTTCCAAATATAAGAGAGTGTGTAAAAAAGACATCTATTTGAGAAATGCCCTGTAATTCACATGCTAGTATGGTCACCCCGGAATTCAGAGATGTGCAAATAACCACTGCTCCTCAACACCTTATCTTGTGCCCTTTTTGGAAATACAAAGGTTTTCTTGATAGCTATTTTTCACTCTTTATATTTCAGCAAATGAATTGCTGTATACCCGGTATGGGATGAACACGCACTGCAGGGTGCAGCTCATTTATTGGCTCTGGGTACCTAGTGTTCTTGATGAACCTACAAGCCCTATATATCCCCGCAACCAGAGGAGTCCAGCAGACGTAACGGTATATTGCTTTCGAAAATCTGACATTGCAGGAAAAAGTTACAGAGTAAAACGTAGAGAAAGATTGATGTTTTTTTCACCTCAATTTCAATATTTTTCTTTTTCAGTTGTTATTTTCTGTAGGAAACCCTTGTATAATCTACACAAATTACCCCTTGCTGAATTCAGACTTTTGCCTACTTTTCAGAAATGTTTAGCTTTCTGGGATCCAGCATTGGTTTCATGCCCATTTCTGTCACTGACTGGAAGGAGGCTGAAAGCACAAAAAATCGTAAAAATGGGGTATGTCCCAGTAAAATGCCAAAATTGTGTTGAAAAATTGGGTTTTCTGATTCAAGTCTGCCTGTTCCTGAAAGCTAGGAAGCTGGTGATTTTAGCACCGCAAACCCTTTGTTGATGCCAGTTTCAGGGAAAGACCACAAGCCTTCTTCTGCAGCCCCTTTTTCCCATTTGTTTGAAAAAAACGAAATTTTCACTGTTATTTGGCTAATTTCTTGGCCTCCTTCTGGGGAACCCACAAAGTCTGGATACCTCTAGAATCCCTAGGATGTTGGAAAAAAAAGACGCAAATTTAGCGTGGGTAGCTTATGTGAACAAAAAGTTATGAGGGCCTAAGCACGAACTGCCCCAAATAGCTAAAAAAAGGCTTGGCACAGGAGGGGGAAAAGGCCTGGCAGCGAAGGGGTTAAAAGAGAATTGTTGTGTTTACATCCCTGATGGGAGTAAGAAGATTATAAAGTATGCAAAGAATTATTTTTTTAAATATAAATGTATTTATTGATTTTTGAAATAGAAGTACAACAAAACGTCTATCACATGTACAACAATTCATCATGCAAAACTGGGAGGACATGGATGCCAGATCATGATCAACCTTTCGATGAGGGGTGACAAGTTCATTCAAGTATTTCCACATCATACACAGTTGTGTAACCTTACACACTGTTCCGTAACATATAGATGTACGTCGGTCTTCCTGCCACAATCAAAGTTCTGGCCCTGAGTCAAGTTTATAATAAGTAATCCACGCACTCCATATTTTCTGAAATTTACGCGGGCACCCCCGGCTGCAATATATTATTTTTTCTGCTACCATATATACATCTATCCCTCGCATCCATTCCATCAGGGTTAGTGCCCCCCAACGCCTTGCCAAATCCCTTTTGGATGTTGGCAGTCCAAAATTACATAATACGATTTTTGCACGAGGTAAGAATATGTTGTTAGGAATGCCCAATGGCACATACTTAGGATTCTCAAGGATCACTGTTTCAAGTATTTTGCCCATTTCAGTCAGTAGCGTACTCTACTATGTGCGAATCACTGGGCATCCCCAGACGGTATGGTAAAAACTCCCATCCTGTGAGTAGAAACGTTGGCACCGGGGGGAGGGCGCTCTTCCTATGCCATACAAACGTACTCTATCATAATAAATTCTATGAAGTATGTTGAACTGAATGAGGCGAAGTCTGGCTTTGATGGCCACTTCCCTAGGAAACATTAGTGCCGCCGTCCAGTCCACCTTCTCTAACATCCACATCCCCCTCTCAGTGTCTTCTAAGCTTCTGTAGGTTGTCAGGCCTATTGTTAGTGAGGGTTTTGTATATGGTGGAGACTGCTTTTTCAGGTATTACCCCCATCAATAGTCTACTCTCAACAGGAGAGTGTTCCAGCAGCTCTTCTGGAAGTGCTTTGGCTCCCCATGCATGTTGTAGTTGTAAGAATTTAAAGAACTGTGTGTCGAGGAGCTGATATTCTTGTTGGAGTGATGGAAAGGATTTAAGGTCACCCCCCCTCCTATCTTAGATATTCCTATGTTATCCCACTCAGTGTATCCACGGAGCTTACTAACTTCCTTCAGCTTCCTGCCCACCCATAACAGGGTTTCTCTTGTTATTTTATTTGTCCATCCCATCCGTTGGCTCTATGCAACCCCTCTATAACCACTTGCGTGGCAGGCAGTAGACTCCATTGTTACGTACTGCGCTGGACTTCTCACCTCTGGATACCGGGTTGGCGAATACACCAAGGGGGTTATTCTAACTTTGGAGGAGGTGTTAATCCGTCCCAAAAGTGACGGAAAAGTGACGGATTTACCACCAGCCGTATTACGAGTCCATTATATCCTATGGAACTCGTAATACGGCTGGTGGTATATCCGTCACTTTACCGTCACTTTTGGGACGGATTAACACTCCAAGTCTTCTACAGGTTCTGGATACTCCCAGATAAGGGCAATCCCTTCTAGTAGCCACAGTGCCGCTTGACAGGCTACGCCAAAGCAGACCGTACCCTCTAGAAGGAGTCCCAGAGGGAAAAAAAAACAATACTGGGGAAAAAACCTCAAACAGGAACTCCTGAAGAAAAACAAGAAAAACAGGACTAAACAACAGGAAACAAAAATAGGCAAAAATCTCCCAAGGCAAAAGCAGGAACAAAGAACAGGCAAAAATCTCCCAAGGCAAAAAGCAGGAACAAAGAACAGGCAAAAATCTCCCAAGGCAAAAAGTAGGAACAAGGAACAGGAGCGAACAGCACAACCAGAAGGAAGTGTTTGCAACGCAAGGTGGAACAAGACTGACTGACTTATATACTGAGAAAAGGGAAGTGACATCACAGGAAAAGGAAAGAACACCATCTTGAATTGGGAAGGGCCCATAGACCAGTATAGGAAAAAGAAAGTAGTATAAAAGAAAAACAGAGCATGCTGGGACAAGAACACGAAGAAGACAAGATGGACACAACATGGACAGAGACAGGTAAAAAGACCAGACAAACCCACCAACAACAAAAAGGAGAAAAAAAAGTGCTACAGGTAAGTGTAGCGCGACCAGGAGCGAAATATATGCTTCCCAGAAAGTGTAGTAAAAAAACGTGGGGAACGACGCTCTGAGTATTGGTAGCGCATTCCATCCGCGAGGACAGAAAGAGACGCCGTGTCTGAGCACGGCGTTACAGTAGGTCCCCTCCCCGAGGCACCAGGTTTGTCAGGATGACTGTCAAAAAACAGGCGGACCAAACGGGGAGCATGGATGGAGGAAGCATCCTCCCAAGAACAGTCACTGAGAGGGTATCCCTTCCAATTGACCAAAAACTGTAGTTTGCGTCGAAAAATTCTGGAGTCACAGATTTCCTGGACTTCATACTCAGGCTGTCCGTTGATAGAAAGAGGAGGCGGACGCTGGAACTGGCGATGGTATGGATCAGGAACAAAGAGTTTCAACTGGGACACATGGAAAACAGGATGAACCCTCCAGGTATGAGGTAAGCGGAGTCAAGAACACGAAGAAGACAAGATGGACACAACATGGACAGAGACAGGTAAAAAGACCAGACAAACCCACCAACAACAAAAAGGAGAAAAAAAAGGGCTACAGGTAAGTGTAGCGTGACCGGGAGCGAAATATATGCTTCCCAGAAAGTGTAGTAAAAAAACGCGGGGAACGACGCTCCGAGTATCGGTAGCGCGTTCCATCCGCGAGGACAGAAAGAGACGCCGCGTCTAAGCGCGGCGTTACATCCATAGAGATAGTGTAGGTAAGAACGCTTCTCAAACTGCGTTTTTTCCAATGCATAAGTGGGGTGAGTTCCCTCAACACATCCCCAGTCGTTAATGACTAGTAAGTGGCTACCCCGATAATATGCCCTGAGATCCGGTAGCGGTAGACTCCTGTTGTAGCAGTTTCACAGTAATGTTTGCAGACTGATACAGGGGTGTTTCCCATTCCACAGCAGCAGACGGAGTTCTCTGTCACCCGCATTACACAGATCATCCGATAATTTATAATATGTGTTTTGCAGGATGTATAGGAACTTGGGGAGGCTAATCAATTTAAATAGGGCCGTTCTGCCCATAAGTGTAAAGGGCAGCGTTCTCCATCTTGTTACGTCTGTCTGGAACCCTGCTGTAATCTTGCCGATATTCTCTGCTAGGCTTCGATCGGAGTCAACAGTTGCATAAACCCCTAGATACTTGAAGCCCTCACTTGTAACTTTCAGTTGCCCGGCCAGCTCACAGAGAATGATGCTATCTGCTGCGGTGCGTAAAGTATAGATTTGGCCCAGTTTATGGTGTACCCAGAATGTATGCCGTATTCCTCAAATGTCTGTAACGTGGCTGGAAGTGACGTAGCTGGGCGGGTACGGTATAGAAGATTGTCAACAGCATATAAAGAAATCTTTTCCTCATCCAGCGGTAAGCCAGAGGATCTAAAGCCTTCTACATCAGGGTTGTCACGGATCCTACAAGCTAGCGGTTCCAGTCGAAGGGCGAATAAGAGAGGGGAGAGAGGGCAGCCCTGTCTGGTGCCTCTACCTATGGGGAATTCCTTTGATAATTTCCCATTAACCCAGACTTCTGCGCAGGGCTCTGTGTATAGCAGGGTCACCCATTCGATATATCCAAGTCCAATTCCCAGCCGATGTAGGACAATCATCATGTAAGGCCAATGGACAGTGTCAAACGTCTTTTCCAAGTCCAACGAAACAAAGACGTGTAGGTCAGGTTGAGAGGCCACCATCTCCATCCAATTATGAAGGTGGCGTGAGTTTCCTCTAGTCGAAAGCCCTGGCATAAACACTGTTTGGTCACTATGAACTAGGGGTGCTATTACTTTCGCAAGTCTAGCGGCCAGTATTGTGGCCAAAATGTTGGTCTCCATGTTAAGCAGTGATATTGGGCGATATGAGCCACATCTCTTGGGGGGGTCTTCCTGGTTTGGGTATGACCACTATTGTGGCTTGCCTTAGGTCTGGGGTGAGAATTTTCTCCTCTTACGCTGCTCTGTATAAATTTAGGAGATGCGGGCTACTAGGTCTGCCTGTTTATTGAAAAATTCAGCCAGAAACCCATTGGGTCCTGGTGACTTCCCATTGGATAGTTTAGCAATGGCATCTTTCACCTCTTCAAGGCTCAGATCCATATCTAAAATGTTGTGTCCTCCGCCAAAAGCACCAGCCTATCTATGGCATTAAGGTATGTGTCAATCTGGGCCAGAGTGGTTAACAGTCTCTCACTGTAAAGGGCTGCATAGAAGCACGCAAACTCCTTCGCCACTCCCTCATCAGTGTCGTATGTCACCCCCTCCTCACCTTCTATCCATGCTACCCATCATGCTTCTGCTTCTCTGCAGCTTAACAATGCTAATAGTTTACCAGCCTTATCTCCCGCCTCATACAGTCGGTGCTCAGTGGCCAGGAAGCGGGATTTGATTTCATCAGTGACTAACATCTTATACCCTGCCCTCAAGGTCTCTATTTGTCTTAGCGTCAAGGGGTAGGGGTCTCTCACATTTACTGCCTCTAGGGCTGCTAGCCTCTCTTCCATGTATTTTTGTGCCTCTAGCTTTGACTTCTTTTTATAGGCTCTGTTCTGCATTCTACCTCTCATTACCGCCTTAGACGCGTCCCATAATGTTGCCTCTGAGCTAACAGTAGTTTGGTTTTCTTTAAAGTACTGTTCTGTTTCGGTTCGGATTTCAGTATCCTATAGCTCCCATGCATTCAATCTCCACCTGGAGCCTCATTCCCTATGTCGACCCACAGTAACCAATAAAGGTGAGTGGTCAGACAAGCCCCTTGGTAGGTATTCTGCTCTTTGTATAGTTTCCACTTCTCCTGCCAGCGTGAATATACAATCTAATCTGGAAAAAACTCTATGGGCTCCTGAAAAATAGGAATAGCCCCTTACTGTAGGGTTATGATGCCTCCATATAACTGTCAGCCCCAGTGTATTTGCTAATTGCTGCAGTAGCGTAGTTCTAGTCACTGCTGCAGCCGTTCCTACTGTTGATCTGTCTAGTGCGGGAGTCAGTACGTCATTTAAGTCACCCCCCACTATATGCAGTGTGGATTTTGAATCAAGTAGAATGTCTGTTATGGCCGTGCATGTTTACTGCTGTAAGTGGGGGGTGGATAGACACTAATGACATGACCGTCTCTCTACCCCAAAGACTCTGCAGAGCTGCGGAGGTTCCACTGGGATCCAGCCATTGCTTAGTGACCTGAAAGGGTAGACTCTTTCAGGCAAGAATAGCCACTCCGCTTGTGCCTGAGGCAAACCCTGCATGCACCAGCAGGGTGTATGCGCCTCAGCCCAGAAGGTGACAATGGTTTCTGCAGAGGTGCGTCTTCTGCAGGAGAACTAAGGCCCTCATTATGAACCTGGCGGTAAACACCGTTGAGCGCCGTGGCAACGGTGAACAGAAGACCGCTATTGGTGGTGAACAGAAACCTGACATATAATGATGCCAAAATCTGAAGCTGACAAAGATCATCCTGCCACCAGTTGCCGCCAGGACCTTGACGGCGGAAATGCTGGACCTCCCACCCCACCACCGCCGAGCACACAAACACCCCACCCTTCAAATAATGAAGCACAAATCACCGCGGCGGTCAGTGGAAGCCGAATGACCATTGGCGGTGCAGACCGCAAGTGAACCGAACAGCTAGAAATGCATACATTGGATAAGTTTGAAACCCACACACCTGACACACATCCACAACACTATAAAACACTCACAGACACACCCGACAATCCTTTGCAGCGAAAGTAGGCAAACTAATACAGAGAACACCAGATGCAGCCACCGAACGCCACAATCCACGATATTTACAGCCAACCACACAAGAGCACCCTCACCTAGATCCACACAAGACACGATTCACAATACTCACTATGGCACCCCCCAAACACCCACGCTTCACAGAAAGGGAGCTAAGGACCATGGTGGATGAAATCCTGAAGGTCGAGCCACAACTATTCGGGGCACAGGTCCAGCACACACCCATCGCCAGGAAGATGGACAATAGTCAACAGGGTCAATGCAGTGGGACACCATCCACGCATCAGGGACGACATCCGCAAGAGATGGAACGACCTGCGTGGAAGGCCATGGCATCGAGGCACAACATTGCAGTCCAGAAGACTGGGGAGGACCTCCACCAACTCCACCAACTACACTGACTGGGAGGAAAAGGTACTGGCCATCCTGCACCCTGAGGGACTCACTGGACTCACTGGAGGATTGGATTCGGGGAAGTCATCTACAATTACCCCATATCCATCACACCTGGAATGCATGCACCACCCCACCCCTCCATCTACCACCAGGACCACAATCCCCACCCAGGCCACAAGTACTTAATCCAGTCCCCCTGCATGCCCACACACCCACAAACAGGCCCACATCCCTCCCCCTGTGCACAGCCACCCACCCCTGCAAGGAAACACAATGGCCTACAGCACCCACAATGCACCTCCACATCCTAAGCAAAAAGCAATGCTAACCTCACCAAAGCATCCTGCATGTCCCCAAAGTGTGTAACCTGTACAAAACCGCCCAAGCCTGTTCACCCCATCCAACCATGCTAATGTAACAGACATGTCCATTCCTCCGAACAGGCACCACCCATGCCACCCTGACGGACAGGATAAGGAGTGGCAGTGCCCCACAGGGAGACAGAGGCACCTCCCAGGACACTGGGAATGGAACACTGGACACTGACGATCAACCTGGCCCCTCACACAGTCCTGGACTGTCACCATCCAGCAGCTCCACGCAGGATACCACTCACACCCCTACTGCCCAGCCAACAACATCAGCCCAGGGCAACCGTCCCCACACCTGTGTATCCAGGCCACAGACTGGTGGAACACAAGTACAGAGGCCACAGGCACCCCCTACCAACAGCCAGGAAGACGATGGCCCCAATACAAGTGGTACAGCCAGACCTGTGCAGGGGACACAGGCACCGGGGGCTAGGCCCAGTGGGAGGGCATCAGTGGTCCAGGGCGGAGGCCACAGGATGGATGCTGCAGCCCATGACGTGATCTCTGATGTCCTGGGAGCATATCACCATACCCAGGACAGATTGGCCCAGATAGTGTCCACCCTGGAGCAGAGTCAGAGGATGCAGCAAGCACACCACCAAAAGGCCATGGAGCAGTGGAAACTGCACAATGCCACAATGGCCAGCATAGCAGGTGCGCTGCTGCAGCTTGTCCCAACACAGCCTGAGGCCCACACCGACCAGGAAGCCCCTACTACAGCCCAGGATACAGACCGGACAACAACAGCATCAGCAGCAACTTCACATGTACCACCCTCTCAGGACACACAGGGGACATCCATCTCAACCTGTACCGGCCAACACCAGGTGCCCAAACCGACCCTCAGGCCCAGATATGGCACAGAAACACCTGCCAAGAACAAGGCCCCCTCTAAGAAGTGACTCTGAAAAAAGTGTCCTCCAAGTGTCCCACTGAATCAACCACCAAACAGTGCTAAAAATACTACAAACTCATGTAAGCATTGATGGACCTACCACTACTACCAACAAAGCTGCAACCATGTTGCCATATTGGACAACCACCAGTAGCCCACTCCCATCACTGTAATCTGCATGATTTAATGCCTGCACCGAATAAAACACCTTTTCACCTGTTACAATGTCCCATCATTAAGTTTGAACAAAGTGAAATATGGATGCAACTGGTTGATAACTCCTTTACTGGTATCTGAGTAGCAGGAAAAGCACCACACACCTTACATGTTGTTGTGCCTACATATGTGTTGACATTTTAGACTATATTGTAATCTGTCCTATTCAGACCTGGTCACAGTGGCAATGAGTATTGACACAACACCCCCCCAGATGACAAGGCACACTGACAGTATGATGCACAGACAGCAATCTCATCCAATTGTCCCACATAGTTACTGGAAATAGAGTTGTATCAGTTGGGTCCTGGAATTTACATCTTCCTCCTCCTCCTCATCACCATCACTCTCATCCCCTCTCTGAGGAAGCTGGTCTGGATATACAGCACCCTCCTCCTCCAAGAGGGGGATAGAATTTCTCACAGCCACGTTGTGCAGCATGCAGCAGGCCACCACTATTCTACACACCTTATCAGGCCCATAGGCCAGGGAACCACCAGAGATATGTAGACAACAAAATCTAGCCTTCAGGACACCTATTGTGCGCTCTATCACCCTCCTAGTACGTCCATGGGCCTCATTCTAATTCTTCTCTGCATCTGTTACAGGATTCCTCACTGGTGTCAGGAGCCAACGCAAGTTGGAATAGCCAGAATCACCTAGAAAAAGGTGCAAAACAGAACTTTCATTGACAAGCCTCAGAGGCAGACAGCCTGGCTGTCTGCTATGTGGCAATAAGTGACAGAAACACCTACCTATGATCCACCCTCTGTCCTCTTGTAGTTGTTCCATCTTGTGTGGCACACTACTGTTCCTCAGCACAAAGGAATCATGGCCTGAAACAGGGAACATGGCATTCACCTGTGTGATGTACTGGTCTGCAGTACACACCAATTGAATGTTCATGGAATGAAAGTTCTTCCTGTTTCTGTACACCTGTTTACTGACTCTTGGGGGGATGAGAGCTATGTGGGTGCCATCGATGGCACCTATCACATGGGGTATGTTGGCAAAGGCGTAGAAGTCCGACTTGATGGCAGGGAGGTCAGCACTTTGGGGAAACCACACGTAGGACTGTAGGTGTCGTACAAATGCATTCAGGAATCTTGACAGTATAATGCTAAACATTGGCTGTGAAAACCTGCACCCATGCCCACTGTCACTTAAAATGAGCCAGTGGCCAGGAAATGCAGTGCAGAGAGCACCTGCACTTCAGTAGGGATGGCATGCTGATTACGATTAGCCGGTGTCAGTGCAGGATCCAGTAATGCACAAAGTTCAAGAATAGTTGCATGAGTGAGTCTGTAATTGATAATTATGTGACGCTCCACCATGGTCCGTAAATCAACAAGTGGTCTGTACACCGATGGGGCCCTTCCTCGCCACAAGGGTCTGTACCTAGAAGGAGTTGATAACACTTGTGAGGAACACACATACATCTGCACACATTGTTTTTCATTCAGCACTGCTGGCATGATTGTCGACGACACTAATGCATAGTGTGTGTGACATAACAGCAACATGACCACAATGATAGATCAGGGCTGGTCAAGTGAGGTAATGTGTATTGTCACATGCCTATGGGTGTTTAGGGAGCAATAGGGCCTGCATTGTGCAGATAAGAGTTTTACAATTGCGTAGTTATGGCCAAAATGTCTGCCACCTGTAATCCAGAACTGTCATTGTGAAAGTGACTTCATACCGCTAGCGGTTGACGTAACAGGGCCAGGCGGTGTTAACCGCTGTGTGCAAATTCATTGGTTAACATGGATGTCAATGGAGAATCTTAGCGTATCATGATCGCCGGTGACGGTGCACACCGCTGCGGTGCGTACACGAACTCATCACCCCAACTTCACTTGAGTCCCTGATCTCGTGCAAGCAGGTACTCCACTGAGTGTACTGCTGTGTCCTGCCTCTGGTCATGAAAATGGCACGTGTTGCAGGGGAAAAGGCCCCGGCTTTTTCCCAAGAGGAATTGGAGAGGCTTGTGGACAGGGTCCTGCCCCTGTACGCCAAGCTCCTCGAATAGCCAGAAGTACAGGTGAGTAGGAGGATGGGGGCCATGGATGTGTGTAGTGGTTGGTGTTGGCTGCATACATGTGTGCACTTGTGACACTTGATGGTCCAGGGTTCCTGACATGCTGTGTGTGTGTGTGTGTGTGTGTGTGCTGTTAGTCGGTTTGAACTGTCTATCCCATAGTGGATGTATAGCCAGCTGTATATGATTGGCCAGTGTCTGACCTCTGTGTTACTTTTATGTGTGTCCCTTATAGGTAAGCGCTCACCAGAAGAGGGGACTTTGGCATGCCATCGCCAAGGAGGTACGGTCCCTGGGGGTCTACAACCGGTGGAGCACCCACTGCAGGAAGAGGTGGGAGGGCCTGCGGCGCTGGGCGCGAAAGATCTGCGAGGCCCAGCTGGGGAAGTCCTCCCAACGGGGAAGGGGTGTCCGTTGGGCACTGACCCCCCTTATGCAACGCATCCTGGCGGTGGCGTACCCGGACCTGGATGGGCACTTGAAGGCTGCACAGCAGTCACAAGGGGGTGAGTACACATACCATATTTTGGACCCTTGATGGATGTGTGTGTGTGCATTCATATTTATGCTGTATACTTGCAGGGACTATGACAGATGTCCATCTACATAATGGCCCCCGTGGGGAGTAGGAGTGTTTTGGTCAAGTCTACAATACGTCAGGTCCTTAAGTTAGTTGGGGAATGGCTGTAGAGCAGGGTTCTGGCCACTAGTCAGGGGTATAGCCATGTGTATAGAGGTAGGTGCTGCCTGTTGGAGGGTTTTCTGGGTGGGTGTATGTGTGAACCACTATTGTACCTCCATTCAGCTATTTACAATTTCTCTCCTGTTTTGTCCCCCCATCCCTGTTCTCTTGTGTTGTCTGTGTACATTGTGGTAGAGTGTAATGATAGAATGCAGCATTAGAATGTGAGGGATCTCATCTCTCTCTGGCACTGATGTGGCACTGATGTCATATCTGACATCAGAGTAGAGTGTGAGAGAGAAGGGATTCCGAGGAAGCTGTTGGAGCTGACTGTTGGCTTGACCAGATCTGTATGTGGCTAAGATACTCCTATTAAAGAACCTACATTTTGTACCATCAAGATTCATCTTTATTAACCAAAAGTCAGTACCATTTTGGAAAGATATCACTTTGGCATGAGAGAGCAACAACCAGGAGAAAGTGTTGAGGATTATATTACAGCTTTGCGGAAACTTGCATCTACTTGTAAGTTTGGAGTAACCATAGAGGAACGTATAAGGGATAAATTTATGCTGAGATGCTCCAGTGATAAAGTTCGTCAGGAATTGTGGAGCAAGGACGATCCTTCTTTGCAAGAGGTCATTGTATTAGCAAAGGGTGTCGAGCACATTTTGGCATGTGTAGAGGAATCAGAGAAAGGAAAGAATAATTCAGTAAATGAGATATATGAAAAAAAAGAAGATCATAGTAAAGAAGCATCTGTTGACAAAGGGGAAGATAAAGTGACTCATGCTCAATGGTTAAAATCTAAGGATTTGAAATGTTTCCGTTGTGGGAATGCTGGTCACTTTGCTTCATATAAGAAATGTCCAGCGATCAACAGCATATGTAAGTTGTGTAATAAAAAGGGACATTTTGCTAAATGCTGTAAGTCAAGCAAAAGGGCAACATCGGTGAAAGTGGTGGAAGATTGCATTTTGTCGATTTCAGCAAAAGCTCAAAGGAAAAATCATCCGAGAAACACAATTTCGATCTTAAATGAAGATGTGGAAATATTGTTTGATTCTGGAGCGTGGTTGACTCTAATTTCAAATAAGTTTTTTGATGAAAATTTTACTCACAAGATCCATTTAAAAGATCCGGATGTTATCCCAGGAGCATATGGTGGCCAAACCATTCAACTGAGGGGCTATTTTGAATCAGAAATTTCATTCAGAGGAAATACTATTTTTGGGAAGATTTATGTTCCAGTTAAAGGGGACAGTCTGTTAAGTTGGCCGCACCAACAAGACTTGAACGCCATTTTAGATCCTAACTCAACTTCTCCGATAATGTTGAGGGATGAATTCATCAAAAAAGTGCAGGATGGTGGTGAATTTCCTGTGCAGGAAATCAAAGGAAATGTCTGGCCAAAGTTTGTTAAGGACTATGAGGATGTATTCATTGACAAATTGGGATGTCTTAAGAAATATGTCCACCGCATTAGAATAAAGGAAGGATCAGTTCCTGTAGTTTCCAAAGTGCGTCCTGTACCAATTGCCATGAAAGATGATGTAGAAAGAGAAATACAAAGATTGTGCAAAGATGGAATCATTGAGCCTGTGGAGTCATCAGAATGGGTATCACCAATTGTAGTCGCACGGAAACAATCAGGTGATATTAGACTGTGTGTCGATTTGAGGAATCTTAATAAATGTGTAGTGAGTAACCAATTTCCTTTGCCTATTTTAACAGAAATGGTGACTTTGCTACATGGGTCCAAGTATTTCAGTAAGCTGGATCTCACGTCAGCCTACCATCAGGTCATGTTACATGAAAACTCAAGGGACTATACCACTTTTGTCACACCTTTTGGGACCTTTAGGTTCAAAAGGATGCCTTTTGTTCTGGTTTCAGCTGCTGCTGTTTTCCAGCGTTTGATGTATAATATGTTTGGCTCAGAACCAGGCGTTAAATGTTTTCAGGATTGTAGGAAAGTACCATCTTGCCTGGCATGTTACCCCCATTTTTCACTGTATATATATTGTTTTAGTTGTATGTGTCACTGGGACCCTGCCAGCCAGGGCCCCAGTGCTCATAAGTGTGCCTGAATGTGTTACCTGTGTTATGACTAAGTGTCTCACTGAGGCTCTGCTAATCAGAACCTCAGTGGTTATGCTCTCTCATTTCTTTCAAATTGTCACTAACAGGCTAGTGACCAATTTTACCAATTTACATTGGCTTACTGGAACACCCTTATAATTCCCTAGTATATGGTACTGAGGTACCCAGGGTATTGGGGTTCCAGGAGATCCCTATGGGCTGCAGCATTTCTTTTGGCACCCATAGGGAGCTCTGACAATTCTTACACAGGCCTGCCACTGCAGCCTGAGTGAAATAACGTCCACGTTATTTCACAGCCATTTTACACTGCACTTAAGTAACTTATAAGTCACCTATATGTCTAACCTTTACCTGGTAAAGGTTGGGTGCTAAGTTACTTAGTGTGTGGGCACCCTGGCACTAGCCAAGGTGCCCCCACATCGTTCAGGGCCAATTCCCCGGACTTTGTGAGTGCGGGACACCATTACACGCGTGCACTACATATAGGTCACTACCTATATGTAGCTTCACAATGGTAACTCCGAATATGGCCATGTAACATGTCTATGATCATGGAATTGCCCCCTCTATACCATCCTGGAATAGTTGGCACAATCCCATGATCCCAGTGGTCTGTAGCACAGACCCTGGTACTGCCAAACTGCCTTTCCCGGGGTTTCACTGCAGCTGCTGCTGCTGCCAACCCCTCAGACAGGCTTCTGCCCTCCTGGGGTCCAGCCAGGCCTGGCCCAGGATGGCAGAACAAAGGACTTCCTCTGAGAGAGGGTGTTACACCCTCTCCCTTTGGAAAATGGTGTGAAGGCAGGGGAGGAGTAGCCTCCTCCAGCCTCTGGAAATGCTTTCATGGGCACACATGGTGCCCATTTCTGCATAAGCCAGTCTACACCGGTTCAGGGACCCCTTAGCCCTGCTCTGGCGCGAAACTGGACAAAGGAAAGGGGAGTGACCACTCCCCTGACCTGTACCTCCCCTGGGAGGTGCCCAGAGCTCCTCCAGTGTGCTCCAGACCTCTGCCATCTTGGAAACAGAGGTGCTGCTGGCACACTGGACTGCTCTGAGTGGCCAGTGCCATCAGGTGACGTCAGAGACTCCTTCTGATAGGCTCCTTCTGGTGTTGCTAGCCTATCCTCTCTCCTAGGTAGCCAAACCCTCTTTTCTGGCTATTTAGGGTCTCTGTCTCTTGGGATTCCTTAGATAACGAATGCAAGAGCTCATCCGAGTTCCTCTGCATCTCTCTTTTCACCTTCTGCCAAGGAATCGACTGCTGACCGCGCTGGAAGCCTGCAAAACTGCAACAAAGTAGCAAAGACGACTACTGCAACTCTGTAACGCTGATCCTGCCGCCTTCTCGACTGTTTTCCTGGTGGTGCATGCTGTGGGGGTAGTCTGCCTCCTCTCTGCACTAGAAGCTCCGAAGAAATCTCCCGTGGGCCGACGGAATCGTCCCCCTGCAACCGCAGGCACCAAAGAACTGCATCACCGGTACCCTGGGTCTCCTCTCAGCACGACGAGCGAGGTCCCTTGAATCCAGCAACTCTGTCCAAGTGACTCCCACAGTCCAGCGACTCTTCAGTCCAAGTTTGGTGGAGGTAAGTCCTTGCCTCCCCACGCCAGACTGCATTGCTGGGAACCGCGACTTTTGCAGCTACTCCAGCCTCCGTGCATTTCCGGCAGAAATCCTTTGTGCACAGTCCAGCCTGGGTCCACGGCACTCTAACCTGCATTGCACGACCTCCTAAGTTGTCCTCCGGCGACATGGGACTCCTTTGTGCGACTTCGGGTGAGCACCGTTTCACGCATCTTCGTAGTGCCTGTTTCGGGCACTTCTGCGGGTGCTGCCTGCTGCTGAGAGGGCTCCTTGTCTTGCTCGACGCCCCCTCTGTCCCCAGACGCAATTGGCGACATCCTGGTCCCTCCTGGGCCACAGCAGCATCCAAAAACCCTTTACCGCACGATTTGCAGCTAGCAAGGCTTGTTGGTGGTCTTTCTTCAGGAAAACACTTCTGCACGACTCTCCACGGCGTGGGGGATCCATCCTCCAAAGGGGAAGTCTCTAGCCCTTGTCGTTCCTGCAGAACCTTCAGCTTCTACTGTCCAGTAGCAGCTTCTTTGCACCCACAGCTGGCATTTCCTGGGCATCTGCCCATCTCCGACTTGCTTGTGACTTTTGGACTTGGTCCCCTTGTTCCACAGGTACCCTCGACTGGAAATCCATCGTTGTTGCATTGCTGGTTTGTGTCTTTCCTGCAGAATTCCCCTATCACGACTTCTATGTCCTTTGGGGAACTTTAGTGCACTTTGCACTCACTTTTCAGGGTCTTGGGGTGGGCTATTTTTCTAACCCTTACTATTTTCTATTAGTCCCAGCGACCCTCTACAAGGCCACATAGGTTTGGGGTCCATTCGTGGTTCGCATTCCACTTTTGGAGTATATGGTTTGTGTTGCCCCTATCCCTATGTGTCTCCATTGCATCCTATTGTAACTATACATTGTTTGCACTATTTTCTAATACTATTACTACATATTTTGGTATTGTGTACATATATCTTGTGTATATTTGCTATCCTCATACTGAGGGTACTCACTGAGATACTTTTGGCATATTGTCATAAAAATAAAGTACCTTTATTTTTAGTATATCTGTGTATTGTGTTTTCTTATGATATTGTGCATATGACACTAGTGGTACTGTAGGAGCTTCACTCGTCTCCTAGTTCAGCCTAAGCTGCTCTGCTAAGCTACCATTATCTATCAGCCTATGCTGCTAGACACCCTATACACTAATAAGGGATAACTGGGCCTGGTGCAAGGTGTAAGTACCCCTTGGTACTCACTACAAACCAGTCCAGCCTCCTACAAGGATGATATCTTGATACATGCTCAGACTGAAGAGGAACATGGAAGAATAATCAGGAAAGTTTTGGGAATTTTAAGAGAACATGGTTTGACTCTTAAAATTGAGAAGTGTTCATTTGGTAGACCGGAGGTAGAATATTTAGGTCATAGAATAACTCCCAATGGGGTGTATCCTAAGGAAGAACTTATTAAGAACATTTTGGGCCTACGAGAACCTGAGAAAAAGGAGGAACTGTTAACATTTTTGGGAATGATTGAATTTCAGGCAAAGTTCTTGCCAAATCTAGCATCCAAAACCACAAACATGAGGAAATTGTTGAAGAAAGGGAAGGAGTTTGTGTGGGATGATGAGTGCAGAGTGGAGTTTGAGAGTATAAAGAAAGAATTGACATCAGTTGGAAGTTTAAGCTCATTTGATCCTAAGGAAATGTGTGTGATCATGACCGATGCGAGTATGAAAGGGTTAGGAGCGGTACTTTTACAAGACCTGGGGGAGCAAGATTTAAGACCTGTGGTGTACTGCTCTAGAACTCTGCGAGGAGTAGAAGTGAATTATTCGACAATAGAGAAGGAAGCTTTGAGTGTGTTCTGGGCAATTAATAAATTTAAAAATTTCCTGTGGGGAAAAGAGTTTCAGATTTTTACTGATCACAAACCCCTGGTAGAAGTGTTCATGAAGAGAGGTCTGGATATGATCTCTGGAAGAACCAGTAAGTGGATTGTTGGCCTACAAGACTTTGCTTTTAAGGTGTTTTATGTACCAGGTCCAAGCAATAGGATTGCTGATTGCCTATCAAGATTGAGTACTGAAGTTGAGAGCAGTTCAGAAGAAAGTCAAGATGATGTCATTAGTGTGTGTAATGTGACAAGAGGTATTGTTGAACAAAATGAGTGGTTGAGAGCGGTTATGGAAGATGCTGTGCTACAACGCGTGTGTAAGGAACATAGTGAGGGATGGAGTTCATCTGTCAAGGGGGATAAAGAGGCGGATTTTGGAAGGTGAGAGGGGAATTATCGATGGAGAATGGAATTTTGCTGCGGGGAACAAAATTGGTTGTCCCGGTATTGTTGAGAGAAAAAATTATCGAACTAGCACATGAGGGTCATCAAGGGATGAGTAAAACTAAAGCAAGAATTCACCTTAATTATTGGTGGCAAGGAATGGATCTTATGATCGAAAGGAGAGTAAGGGAATGTTATGATTGCTGTAACAGTGATAAGGTTTATAAAACCAGAGTTCCGCCGATGTGTACTCGTGAATGTTCCTCTAAGCCGTGGGATGTTGTGGCAGTGGATGTAGTAGGACCTATATTTGGTAAAGGTGGTTGCAACTATATACTAGTCTTAGTGGACCAATTTTCAAGGTGGGCAGAAATAGCGATTGGTAGTTGCATGGAGACTACTAAAGTGATTAATTTCTTTAATGAAATTTTCAGCCGTGAAGGTTTGCCGAACACCATTCTCACGGACAATGGGCCCCAATTTGTTTCAAATGAGATGGAAGAGTACTGGAAATCCAGGGGTATTGTGCATAAAAGATGTTCCTTGTATCATCCTGAGGGTAATGGGACAGTAGAAAGATTCAATAAGTGCATAAAGGAATGTATACAGTTGGAAGTTCCAGCTGGCAGGAATTGGAAAGATGGTGTTAAGAATTTTCTCCATGCATATAGATTTTCTCCTCAGGTCACTACAGGGAAGGTACCATTTGAAATTTTCAGAGGACGGAAAGCTAACACACGTTTGGCACCAGGTTGGGTGCGTTGGGGTAAGAATGAGTGTGTTACATGGTGTGACGGAAATAGGGAGGAAAGGGCGAAAGAGGAAAAGTGCTTAGTGAAAAGAAAGGAAAACTATGATAGGAGGAAAAGCACGTGCAATGTTGAGGTGAAAGTGGGTGATAAGATTTTGATTAGAAACCCCAGATTTAGCAAGTCTGGAAGTAAGTTTATGGGTCCTTTTGAAGTGGTCAAACTGTTCAGGAATGCGGTGAGAATTAAAGATGGTAGAGTCTGGAATCTAAACCGTGTGGTTGTTTCAAAGAATATGTAACCTAATTTTATTCCAGTTTACAGTTTGTTGTTTTGGTATTATATTTTCTTCCTGTATATAGTTTATTTTGTTCTCATGGGTTTTGTAATTGTTCTAAAAAAAAAGGGGAAGGTGTGTGGTAGAGTGTAATGATAGAATGCAGAATTAGAATGTGAGGGATCTCCTCTCTCTCTGGCACTGATGTGGCACTGATGTGATATCTGACATCAGAGTAGAGTGAGAGAGAGAAGGGATTCCGAGGAAGCTGTTGGAGCTGACTGTTGGCTTGACCAGATCTGTATGTGGCTAAGATACTTCTATTAAAGAACCTACATTTTGTACCATCAAGATTCATCTTTATTACACTCATCAGCATCATCTGGCGAGGGAGCTGAGGCACCGGCCCAGTGCAGTGGCCCACGGATCCTCGGAGGCAGAGTCGTCTCACGCCAAGGGGACCAGTGGGTTGGAGGGCGAGGGGAGTACCACGGGTGAGGCAACTACCACTGGAGGTAGTGACACCGATACCTCCTCCGATGGGAGCTCCCTGGCGGTAGCGGACCCTAGTGGGCCCACTCCTACTGTGTCATCTTCCGCCAGCCCCATACCATCACCACCCTCCCAGTTGCTCCCCACCAAGTTGCCCGTGCACACTCACCCAGAAGGGTGGGCGTCTCCTTCACCCCAGGCACGTCTTCCCCTGACCCAGTCAGCCCTGCTGCCCTCACAGAGGAGGCTATTGACTTCCTGAGAACCATCTCTGTAGGGCAGACAACCATTGTCAATGCCATCCAGGGGCTAGCATCAGAGATGCAGCAGACCAATGCCTATCTGGATGGCATTCATGGTGCTGTGTCTGGCCTACAGAGATCTTTTCAGGCTCTGGCCTCCTCTTGGACGGCAGCCAGTGTCCCTGGTCATTCCGTCCCCCATCCAACCACTTCTACCCCTTCCAGCACCCCACTTCCTTCACCCGTCCAAAGCACACATTGTGACACAAAGGCACACACCTCAACACACAAGAAGCACACTTCAAAACACAAGCACCACACCTCCCACCACAAGCATATACACAGCCAACATACACATGCACACACAACAACATCAACTTCCCCCAGTGTGTCCACCTCTTCCGCCTCCCTGTCTGTCCCCTGTAAATGCACACCCCCAGGCACTGCACCCTCATTCAATGTTTCTGACCCTATTCCTGCAGTCACCACAATAGCACACATCCATTCATGCATCCCAGACACCACACCTGCACTCACCACAATGGCTTTAGTTGACACATGCAACACACTCACCAGACTTGCAGACACCCAGACAACATATATTTACACTGGCAGCCTGTCTTGTCCCACTGTGTACACCCCCTCTCCCAAGACACTCAAACGCACCAAAACATACACCCATCACACACCCACCACACCTCAGCATATTGTCCAGTCACCTGCACCCACGTCATGCACACCTACACCTCTTATGACCACTCCCTCTACCTCCTCTCCCACACCTTCCTTCAGGCCCACCCCAATCGCACCTAAGAAACTTTTCCTCTCCCGTGTCGACCTATTCCAACCCACTGGCCCACCCCGTCTCGTCCCTAAACGTGCTCACCTCCTTGCCCTGTCCACTCCTCCCACGTCACAGCCCACCCCTGTCTGCCCTTCGCATTCCCGTGCCCCTTCCCCAGAGAGGAAGAAGCCCCGTGCTGAACCAGGTCCATCTGCCACCCCGGTCCAAGCCTACTCCCTCACCTTTCAAGGGCAAAACCAACCCCCCTCCACCGGCAAAATGAAAATCTAAGCCCCCCCGTCGTAAATCCCCACCCCCGCCACCACCTCCCCCTGTTCCCTGAAGTCCCTGGATGCCCCATTGTTGCCCCTATGAGGTGGAGTACCGTAGCACTTGTGGGAGTCAAGTTGGGACCATTGTGGCCCATCTGACTTATTCTCAAAAGGACTGGCCATTGGCCTTATATGCACTTCGGTTGCTCAGTGAGCATAATAAAGGTTAATGTGTGGCATGTGTTGTTAGAGGCACACTCTGGAGCCGTGGTCTCTTGTTTCATTGTTTGTGGGTGTTGGGCACATGTATGTACTTTGGGCAGGTTGGATTTGCCTTGTGTCGGGTAAGTACCTCTTGCTGTGGGGTGTATGGCTTGTGCTGCTGTGAAGGGTTGTGGGAGCGTTGCAGGGTGGGTGGAGAGGGTGGGTATGTAACTATACCCATTCTTGCCTTGTTTCGTAGGTTGCAGTACTTACCGTGGTCATCTTCGTCGGCGGTCTCGGTCGTGGAGGTATATGGCAAGGAGCAGGGCTGGCATGATCTGCAGCTCTCTATCCATGTCTGCTTCGGCGTGTTGTGTGAGCCTCCGGTGAGTGTTTCCTTATAGTTGGTTCGTTTCCGCCTGGCTTTGCGTGGCGGTGGTTCCCGCCCCGGAACTGATGGCGGTCTAGTGCTTCATTATTTGATGGGCGGGTAGGGCCTTTCCGTCGGCCTGTGGGTGGGCTCTGCCATCGTGGTCGGCACTTCTCTGCTGGTGATGAGTGGTTTTCAGGATGCCTGTGTTTCAGTTGGTTCATTATTTGGCAGCACGGACTGCACATCTGTTAGCGGTTGTTACCGCCGGCGGTGCGGTGTTTACCGCTGTGTTCATAATGAGGGCCTAAGTCTGGTTTCTGCCTCTTTATAAAGGTCGTTACCAATCCTCTCTTTACTTTAGTTCCCAACCCATTAACATTCCAGGTAAGCACAGCTGTTGCTTCTATCTCTGTTTTATGTGTAGTCATAGCATCTGATGTAACCTGCACAACAAGCAAATTTCCCTTCCCACTCCCCCCTCCCTACCCCTCACACCACTCCCGCAGTCGTACTGCCACATTCTCTCATGTGACGATCACTTTGCCAGGTCAGGTTCAAGAGGTCTGTTGACCATTCTATCCCAACTATACACTCCAAATTTACAGGGTTACTCTTAATTAAAGCTGATGCCCCCTTAATCCTCCCATTCAACAATGTCTCATAGTGCTCCTTGTTCATAGTTAGTGTCCGCTGTTTGGCATCACTCCTTATGTGGAGGGCTCACATCGCACTCATACATAGGCACTATGAAAGTCGTGAGAAAAGGAGGGAAGGGGGAGGGAAAGGGGGAGGGAAGGAAGATAGTCTGCTGTGGGGGGAAGAAAAAGAGTGGGGGTGGTAGTTAGGGAAGACTAGGGGGGGCATGTAATAGGGACTGACTAGAGGGAAAAAGGGGGGATGGGGGTTGGTGGTTAAGACGGTATCTACAGCTATGCCGTCCGCGTCTCCGAGCCCAGGCAGGGTCCCTTTAGTGATACCACTAGGTGTCTACGACATTATCTCTATTCTGTGTCTTCATTCATCTCATTGGTTGACCTTGCGACATTCAGTGCAGTGTGCGGCAGGTGTGTCTCCCCTCTGGAGGGGTTCTCATCTATTTCTGGGTCTGTTTCACAGCTCCTCTCTTCCTGGAGTTGTAGTACTCTGGGGCTCTCCCAAGGATGGATGGATGCCCCTCCCTCCCCTTAGCATCGGTGGCTGTTCCTGAGGTCGGATTGTCTGTTAAGTGCCTTTCTGAAGTGGATCCCTGAGAGCCAGTCCGGGTCTTTTTGAGGTTTGGTTGCCTCTTACGTTTAGTGGTCCATTTCTTGGGTCTGGCCCCCAGCTCAGCATCTCCTGGTTTTATCACCATATTTCTCTGGGTGGCCGTGATCTGTGGCCTCTCTTCCACCCAGTTCCATGTCTCCTCCGGCGTGTCAAAAAAATGTGCTTTCTCTTGATGTATCACCTTCAATTTGGCCGGGAATAGCAACATAAGTTACATAGCAAGGAGCTTAATCTTGACTGCCTCAAAGGATAGCCTTTTCTTTTGCACATCGTGGGAGTAATCCGGGAAGATCAGGATGGTGGAGGTTTCATAGGTGGTTTTGTCTAGCGTACGCACTTCCCGGAGAATAATGTCCATGTCATGGTAATTCAGGAAGCCCGCTATCAGGGCTCTTGGTGCTGCACCCACTAGTGGTTTCGGTGCCAATGCTCTATTGGCTCCTTCGAACTGTGTTTTAAGCCACGTCTCCAGGAAGTCAGGTGCATGGTTCTCCTCCGCCCCTTCAGGAAAGCCCACAAAGCGCAGGTTGTTTCGTTGTGTGCAGTTTTCGGCATCATCCACCCTCCAAAGAAGGTCTTTCATAATTGCCTGTATCGATCGCAGTTCATCCCCCTGCGCATTAGTCATGTCTTCCAATTCAGCAATCCTCTACTCCGTTGCAGTAACTCGTTCCACGACCTTGCGCAGATCTTGTCTCAGCAGCGAAACCTCCATTGCCACTCCATCCACTTTGGTTTCCAGGGCTGTCCTAGATTGTTGTATGGCCAGCAATAGGTCTGCCTTGTCTGGGGGCTTCACGGGGGTGTCAATCCGGGCAGACGAGCCCATCACCTTGGTATACTTGTCAATCTTAACCTGCTTGGGCGGCTTCAGCTCCTTGTCTTTGGCCATATTGGGCGCAGCATATGAGGGAGCAGTGGCGGCCGGCAGCTTTGGGAGGGGGGCGGGCGGGGGCACACACACAAACAAACACACACACAGGCTCATTCTTTCACACACAGACACGCACGCACGCACGCTCATCCATTAACAACACTCATTCCATTCAAACATACACGCACGCACCAAACATTCATTTTACAAGATCACACACATTCATTCTTTCACTCACACACGCACGCACGCACTCACATCCATTAACACTCATAACACTCAAACATGCACGCGCGCACCAAACATTCAATGTAAAACATTACACACATACATACACACACACACTTACCTTTAGCCTCCGGGTCCCAGGAGGGTTGGGACTGCTGCCTTCCCTCACTGGCTGACCTGAGGTCAGCCAATGAGGGAAGGCAGCAGTCCCAGCATCGTCACAGAGTGGGATGGGGTCAGTGAGACTGCTGACCCCACCCCACTCTGTGACGAGGTGTCACTGATTGACACTCTCCCTGGGCACTTCAGGGCTTAAAGCTGAAGCGCCCGGGGAGAGTGTCAATGGGTGACGCTTTCCTCGTCACCCAGGGGAGGGCCTCGAGGCACCTTTGCTGGGCCGAGTAGGTCACGCCCATAAGGGTCGTGATCTCCTCAGCCCAGCAAAGTTCAGCTCAGGCAGCCAGGAGTCTGCGCAAATCGCGCATGTCTGCTCCTGGCTGCCTGACCTGAACATGAAGAGTGTCTGTCAGGCTGACCTTTGTTCAGCCTGACAGACACTCTTCATGGGGTGGGGGGGCGTGGCCCCTCCGCCCTAAAGGACGGGCCGCCACTGTGAGGGAGGGATATCACTGCAGTTCAAGTCCAGTCGTGGGATGGGCAGTGCTTATCCTCAGAGTCGTTGTCTCTGTGCGCTCTAATTCACCGAGCTGGTCTCCTAAGGTCGATCCCCTCATGCGCTCCGTTCTTTATCTCTGCGGCCATTTCCCCCTTCTAACCTCCGGGGCCACATATACCTCCTACGGGCCACCCACACCAGGTGACTCCCCCAAGGGAGCATGCCTCTCGCCCCTCCGTCCTCTGTGAACGCCTCACTTCCTCTCTGGATCGTGGATCCAGGCTCGGATAACTTTTTCTGCCGGCTGCCCATCGATTTCTGCCCGCAGCCCTGAGACTCTGTCATCCCGCATTCGCCACCCCATGCTTAACGTGCAAAGCCTTCTTCCCCGTCTCTGAGGCCGTCTGGTTCTACCAAATCTCCTCTCTGGGGCCTCCAGCACCTCCTACCTGGGGCCCCATCAATTTGCCCCCTCTGCTGGCTCACCTGGTAGTGACACCCCTCCAGGCCTGCGTCCACTGATCAGTGCAGGTAAAATGGCAGCTCAGCGACATAGCTCCTCTGTCCAAGGCCGGTCCGCAACATCCGTCCACCACAGCCAGGCGGTCGCCTCACGGACCGCCTCCACTCCCCAGGATTTAATCCCGGGTGCTGCATCTGGGTTTTGTTCACCCGGAGGCCGGCTCTTTTCAGGTTTTTGCTGCTTCCCCCGGCGTCGCCGCCCTTTCTCTGCTGCGATCGGGTGTTCTCAGGTGCCACCGTCTTCCACTCCCATATCTATGCTGTTGGCCCTGCACTTTCTCCCCTGTTGTTACCGTGTCCAGGGACCTCATTTAGGTTCTCATCCTGTGTGTCGAAGGCAAGGATTATTACAGGATTTCAATGGGCCTGGCCGGAGCTCGTCCCGGACACGTCTAGCCTGCCATGTTGTCGGCCACGCCCCCGCAAAGAATATTTCTGATCTCAAACTTGATCTTGAACCTTTCAAAATCACTAATGTAGTTCAAAGCTTCACTATATGAGTTTCTGCAATAGGCAAGTGGATTAAAACAACACGAGGAGGAATCCATAAAGCTATGTTAGTACCTGTATTAATAGTAGTAATTTGTTTCTTGTCTACCCTAACAGTCTACAAAGCTATAAAGGCATTGTTGCTGAAGAAGAAAAACAGAGACTTGAATAAAAGAATGAAGAAAGATTTAGAGTTAAGAGACTGCATTAATAAATATAGTCCTGGCCCCTTGATAAACCTTTGTAAAAAAATTGTTGGTCAGAGATTTTCATTTCTGAATTATGTTTTTGGATCATTGGAGAAGTAATTTAGCTTGGGAACACTGCTAATGCGGGAAGATTTTTTCTGGATGACATTTTTTTAAATGATGGGTCTGTTGCAGTGATGATGTAATATTTCAGGAACCATAAGACCTATATACTTCATTTTGGTGTCAAAACATAGGTTTTGGGGGTCAGGTAGTCTTACAGAGACAGAAAATAACTCCTCAGAGCAACCCTGCTGCCATTTTCCAAAATGGCGGCTCTATAATGATGTATTTTAGCCATCATGTTGGTAATTTATTTTAATATTGTTTTTGTTTCAGGTTTTCCATAGATTCAAATTCGTAAACATGAGCGAAGCAGATGGTAGCAGAGGATCTTTACCTCCTGATTGAGTGTTGCTTACTTTAAAATCTGAGGACTCCTTCAACAAAGAAAAATGTGTCATATGCCAAACTAATCCGAAAGAAAAGCTAACATCAACTGCGGCTTGACAGAAGATAATTTGAGATGCTGCAGAAATATGGCACAACAAAGTTCACAAAAGATTGAAGCCGATGGGTCAAGAGGATCAAATAATTTGTAATTTGAACAATAAGTGCTACAAACTGTATACAATGGAAAAAAGCCTGGGAAAAAATTGTCAAAAAATAGCAGAAACCAGAGAATCACAACAAGAATCCGAGTCTTCTGAAAAAGCGAGGACAACCAACCCCAATGCCCATCCACCTCCAACAAATTATCAGAAAGCAGAGGATCTTCAATGTGTTATCTGTGGTTTAGCCAGAACAAGGGCCAAAGAGACTGCCGAAAGAACAAAGTACAGAGTATGTGAGTCTCAAAGGGCAAACATGTTTTTATCTACAGCTAGTTTCTTCCAAGATGATGTTTTCAGCCGAGTAGCTGATCTAAACAGCGAGGTGAATGTATTTGCAGCAGATTTGTATGTCCACCTGAATTGCATGCATGCATACATTCAAAAATATGAATGTACAATGACCTCCCAGCAGCAATGTAACTGGGAGCCTTCAGTTAAGTTTGTACTCTTTGAAAAAACAATTGAAGTTTTGAAGTGCTGGCTATGGGTTCACACTCAGTGAGATCAGAGAAATAACATTAAGATTTTTCTGGTGAGAATGTACAATGACAGAATTTGTTTTTTTTCAGTCTAACAAAAAGAATAACCCACTTATGGTGTTCTCAGCTGATTTGAATCCTGGAGTTCTTGCTGCCAAAATAAGATCACAGGATGCAGTATAATCAGCAGGAACCATTTTAAGAAAAGTCCTGAAAGATTTAGATTTTGGACTTAATGATAAATTTTGTGATGCCACAGAGCTCTGCAAATCATGGGAGTCAACAAGACTGCCTGATGTTGCTTTAACATTTTTTACATCATTGTTTAATATCTGCAAAGTAAAATTGTAACAGATTAAAGTTCTTGAGTTCAGAACAGAAGCCAACAACATTAATAATGGCTTTAAAGATATAAGCGAAGAAGTGAAGACAATCCAATGAAACGACAAGCTTATGTTGCGCAAATGTACTGTCTTTTCCAAATCATGTTTTATGAATTAAATCACGGCAAAAAGAAAACTCTGCTACATATGATGATTGCCCACACAATCTATGACAAGTGCAAATGTAGAGAGCTAATAACTTCAATAAATAGGACTGGTGTATCAACAAGTTATAATGCCAAAGTACGTAGCAGGAACTTGTTAGAACACCACTTCGAAGTCACTTTACCAGTAAAGGATTTAGAATTGCTGCTCTTGATAATTTTGATTTTTAAGACAGCTCTTCTTTGTCGGGAACATCAGCACACATGATGCTGCCATGGTGTTTTTTTCAAGACTGTACCAATGAAGAAGCTGCTGGAACACAAGCTGTGTCAGCTGTAGGCATAAACAAACGAAGCCGCAAACTTATAACCCAACTGCCTTGCAAACGTGTACAAAATCACTACAAGCCATCAACACATCCCAATCTACCAGAGAGTTTCGAAGTGGCTGAGGACATGAATCTTCTACCTGATGCTGCGGTCCTCAAAGATAATTTAACTGAATATATGATATTGCTTATTCAGTGTGGACTAAAGAATTGAGAAAACGCCAGTTCCTCCGTGGGCTGGAATTCATGCTCTGATCTCCCAGGATATGTCCCACTGAAGAAGGTTGGGTTTTTAGCAGTAATACCATCTCGAGTCACAAACTATGCAAAAGCATACAAAGCTCTAAACAATTTCCAAAATGTGCATGCTCAGCTTGAAGTCCAGCCTATCCTGCCAATTTTCTGTGATGGTGTTTTCCGTATTGTAGCTGACGTTTTTATGAGCAATCCAGTAGAATTTGATAACCTTTATCCAATGATGTGTTTTCCACATGACAAAAGTTGTATTGCGGTGTGCAGGAAGTTATCTCAGTGGATGTGGCATAGACATGTGGCATAGTCTATGCACTTATTGAGGCTGAAATCTTTGGAAGCAAAACTGCCCAGTCAGTATTGAGCAGAACGCATTATGTTTGTTCATTACAAGGTATGCTCATCATATCTAAGGCTATAGAAACATTGCATTGAAATGCTTTCTAGAACAAAAATGACAAATTAGGTTTTGCATATTTTATCTCAGAAGTGAACAAGGCATAGGGTGCACTTCAGTCAAAAGACATAGTGGGTCATTATGACCCTGGCGGAAGGTGGAGAACCGGCGGTAAGACCGCCAACAGGCTGGCGGTCTTACTTTGTGGAATTATGACCATGGCGGTTACCGCCATGGTCATCCGCCGGTTCTCCGTTCCGCCCGCCAGGGTGGAAACGACCGCTGGGCTGGAGACCTGGGTTTCCAGCCCGGCGGCCGTCACTAGACCGCTGGCGGTATTTTGACCCGGCTTACCGCCGTGGATTTCCAGTGGTTTGAACTACCAAGAAATCCATGGGGGTAAGCACTATCAGTGCCAGGGCATTCCTTCCCTGGCACTGATAGGGGTCTCCCCCACCCACCACCCCCACCCTCACTCCCTCCCCTACCCCCCCACCACCCCTGCCACCCCCCAAAGGTGGCAGGGCCCCCCTCCCCACCCTGACCCCGACACCCAACATCACATCACCCATACCCACACGACACGCACGCAGGCATCACCTACACACTTACACACACACACGCTGACATACATGCCTACATCCACACACACAGTCAGACACGCACACCCACATTCAAACATACATGCACACATCCATACAGACATACACGCACTCATTCCCATACACACAACACCCCCGCAAGCATTCACGCACTCACACACCCCCTCTACATACACACACGCACACCCCCATGCACCCACACAACACCCAACACCCCCCACCCCCCTCCCCTCACGGACGATCGACTTACCTGGTCCGACGATCCTCCGGGAGGGGACGGGAGCCATGGGGGCAGCTCCGCCGACACCACACCGTCAACAGAACACCGCCACGGCGAATCACAGGACGTGTTGAGAGAGAAAAAGCTGGTTGACTAAAGCTAAACTTCCATGCTTTAATTGCCATAGTAAGAGTTTCGTCCAACCAGCCACTACAAAACAGGTTAAAAAAAATAACTTTCACAAGCACATAGAGAGATGGATGTAGCAAAAGAAAGGGGTGAATTTATCAAGGACATTCTGTCACACGATCTTCTTACAACAAACGCATTATTTGATGGAGATGCTGCAACCAAACCAGTGAAGCACAAAGTAGTACAAGAGCTTGAAAAAAAAATTAACTTGAAGAATTTCAATTTGAAAAGGTGTCCTCATTGAAAACTGCTGTTATAGTGGACTATATGTCACAATTGCGAATGGTCAAGATTTCATCCATGCAAAACTTTGGAGAGGCTATTCAGACTGTTCTACAGATGTCAAAGTCAGTGTGCACTTTGCAAGAACTGCACATTGTCTTTGACAGTTATCTTGAACTATCTTACAAAGAATGTGACAGAATCAGACGAATGTCTACAAGTGGAACAATTGACCTTGCCTGCATCAAAAATTTGACATCTATACCTGTACAACTTGATAATTTCTGGTCATCAACATTGAACAAGCTCCCCCCTTGAGCCTCACCTCAGCGCCCCCACTGCAGGGATGGAAGGGGAATCGCTTCCCCTTCCACCCCGACACCCCTCCCGTGGCGTCTGATGACATCAGCCCACAATCGCGATGACCTCATCAGAGGCCTGCCCTCCACGCTGGAAGCTGAGAGCTTCCAGTGCGGATCGGAAGAGAAATGCTTTTAGATTTCTCCTCTGATCACTGGAGGTGCCGAGAAGGGCATGAAAGGAGAGGAAAGGCCTTTCCTCTCGTTTCATTGCTCTCTCAGCAGCAGAAATACCAACTAGTCACCAGGGAATTTTTTTTCTGCAAATCAACCTAATATAATTAGGGCGATCTTCCCCCGTGGGGGGGGAAAACCCCCTAGAGACCAGGGATAAAAAAAAATGTACTTTTTTTTTTATATGTGGGGAGCAACCCCTTAGGCAAGGGTCACTCCCCGGGGGACAAAATTACTTTTAGGCCATTTATGCCCCCCTTGGGGGCAGATCGGCCTATTTTTATCAGGTCCTAGACACCAGGGATTTTTTTTTTTTTTTTTTAATATTATTCAATGAGGGGAGCGGTCCCTTGGGAAAAATATTTTTAGGCCTTTTCTGCCCCCCCTGGGGGCAGATTGGCCTATTATAATTAGGTCGATCTGCCCCCACGGGGGCAGAAACCCCTAGATATCTTTTAGTTTATGTTTACTTTTGTTTTTTAAATATGGGGAGCAACCCCTTATACAAGGGTCGCTTCCTTGGGGTGCAAATTGTATTTAGACCATTTCTGCCCCCCTTGGGGCAGATTGGCCTATTTTTGTTAGGCCAATCTGCCCCCAAGGGGGCAGAACCACTATAAACCAGGGATTTTTATTTTTTGCATCAATTTCACGCAAGGGGAGTGACCTCTTAGGCTAGGGTCGTTCCCCTGGGGGGGGCAAATTTATTTTAGGCCATTTCTGCCCCCTTGGGACAGAGCAGCCTATTCTTATTAGGCCGATCTGCCCCCAAGCTTCACATGCACCCCGCACCATTTTCTTACCCACAATGCCCTGCAAACCTTCAACTTTGCTGGAAATCACAAATTTTTCCCACTTTTTTGTGATGGAACCTTCCGGAATCTGCAGGAATCCACAAAATTCCTACCACCCAGCATTGTCTGATCTATATCAATAAAAATTCTGCTGCACTTGTCAGCCTAAAAAGATGTATTTTTTCTAACTGCCCTTTTGGATCTTCTTTGGTTCCCCCTCAATTTCGACATGTTTTTGGCTCTTCCCTGTCACAGGCACTTGGCCCACCTACACAAGTGAGGTATCATTTTTACCGGTAGACTGAGGGGAACATTGTGTGGTAAGAAATTTGTCCCGGTGTGGTGATTCCACTCTGAAATATGGGAAGAATATGATTTTTTAGCTAAATTTGAGGTTTGCTGAGAATTCTGGGTAAGAAAACACTGGGGAATCCAGACAATTCACACCTCCCTGGACTCTCTCGGGTGTCTAGTTTACAGAAATGTCTGAGTTTGGTAGGTTTCCCTAGATGGCTGCTGAGCCCAGGACCAAAAACGCAGGTTCTCCCCCTGCAAAAACAGGTAGTTTTGTATTTGATCATTTTGATGTGTCCAGAGGTGTTTCTTGGGCCAAAGTTTGAGGTTTGCAAAGGATTCTGGATAACAGAACCTGGTCAGAGCCACACAAGTCACCCCATCTTGGATTCCCCTAGGTGTCTAGTTTTCAAAACATTTTCAAAAATGCTGGGTTTCCTCAGGAGCCGGCTGAGCTAGAGGCCAAAATCCACAGCTAGGCACTTTGTAAAAAACAGCTCTGTTTTCTTTGTGAAAATGTGATGTGTCCACGTTGTGTTTTGGGGCATTTCCTGTCACGGGGGCTAGGCCTACCCACACAAGTGAGGTACCATACTTATTGGGAGACTTGGGGGAACGCTGGTTGGAAGGAAATTTGTGGCTCCTCTCAGATTCCAGAACTTTCTGTCACAGAAATTAGAAGAAAAGGTGTTTCTTGGGCCAAAGTTTGAGGTTTGCAAAGGATTCTGGGTAACAGAACCTGGTCAGAGCCCCACAAGTCACCCCATCTTGGATTCCCCTAGGTGTCTAGTTTTAAAAAAAAAATCAAAAATGCGCAGGTTTGCTAGGTTTCCACAGGTGCCGGCTAAGCTAGTGGCCAAAATCCACAACTAGGCACTTTGCAAAATACAACTCTGCTTTCTTTGTGAAAATGTGATGTGTCCATTTTGTGTTTCCTGTCACGAGCATTAGGCCTACCCACCCAAGTGAGGTACCATTTTTATCGGGAGACTTGGGGGAACACAGAATAGTAAAACAAGTGTTATTGCCCCTTGTCTTTCTCTACATTTTTTCCATCCAAATGTAAGACAGTGTGTAAGAAAGCCCTGTAATTCACATCCTAGTATGGTCTCCCCGGAATTCAGAGATGTGCAAATAACCACTTCTTCTCAACACCTTATCTAGTGCCCATTTTGGAAATACAAAGGTTTTCTTGATACCTATTTTTCACTTTTTATATTTCAGCAAATTAATTGCTGTATACCCGGTATAGAATGAAAACCAATTGCAAGGTGCAGCTCATTTATTGGCTATGGGTACCTAGGGTTCTTGATGAACCTACAAGCCCTATATATCCCCGCAACCAGAAGAGTCCAGCAGATGTAATGGTATATTGCTTTCAAAAATCTGACATCGCAGGAAAACGTTACAGAGTAAAAGGTGGAGAAAAATAGTTTGTTTTTTTCACCTCATTTTCAATATTCTTTTATTTCAGATGTTATTTTCTGTAGGAAACCCTTGTAGGATTTACACAAATGAACCCTTGCTAAATTCAGAATTTTGTCTACTTTTCAGAAATGTTTAACTTTCTGGGATCCAGCATTGGTTTTTCACCCACTGCTGTTACTAACTGGAAGGAGGCTGAAAGCACAAAAAAATAGTAAAAATGGGGTATGTCCCAGTAAAATGTCAAAATTGTGTTGAAAAATTGGGTTTTCTAATTCAAGTCTGCCTGTTCCTGAAAGCTGGGAAGATGGTGATTTTACCACTGCAAACCCTTTGTTGATGCCATTTTCAGGGGGAAAACCACAAGCCGCCTTCTGCAGCCCTTGTTCCCATTTCTTTTTTAAAAAACGAAATTTTCGCTGTATTTTGGCTAATTTCTTGATCTTCTTCAAGGGAACCCACAAAGTCTGGGTACCTCTAGAATCCCTAGGATGTTGACAAAAAAGACACAAATTTGGCATGGCTAGTTTATGTGAAGAAAAAGTTATGAGTGCCTTAGCGCGAACTGCCCCAAATAGCCAAAAAAAGGCTCGGACCAGGAAGGGAAAAGGCCTGGCAGCGAAGGGGTTAAAGAAATACACTTATTTGAATTGTAATAGACTTTAACCTATATTTCGTGTTGTTTGTTATATGACTTACATAACAAATATTTTCAAGCCTCAGTCAGTTCGTGCATAACTCCGTTGATTTGTTGGGTCACCCACCAGTAATACTTATGCTGCAATAGCGCCTAATCCCAGTCTCCTTGTCAATGAAGTGTCAAAATCGTAAACGGTATTGTATTGCATTGCATGACCAGGCTAATCCTTCTTTTATTTCGTCTGATAGTTCGAAAAGCAAGGTACGCAATTTTTACAGCTAAATAACATTAGGAAATACAAGGTTCAATTTAAATTAAGCCTTTGTTAAGAATATGGCAGACTGTTTTTGAAACGTACAGGTCTAGCAACATGTAAATATTTGTAAAATAGCGCTTGTACTAATGTTTATAGTTATACAATTGGCTATAATTAAAATATGAAACTTGAATGTGAAAAGAAATTCACTCGGGCTTATTTGAAGTGTATATCTTTTTCTAGCTTATGAGGAAAACTCACTTTACTGAAAAACCTGAGCGCCACTTAGCTTTTCCACTATGTTGTAAATCCTAAACTTGCCAGAGAAACAAAAGAAGGACAAGAGGAATTACTGGACTAATGTCGCCGCCATCTTGGGTGGAAGAGGTATGCGCGCTAGTATACGAGTCACCTACTGTACCCCAAAGAAAGTATTTGATATTTTTCCCTGAGAAACAGATGTGTACCTTTGCTCTAGCTATTAGATATTATTTATATTTGTATTGCTGTAGAAAGAGGGATATCTTTATACTCATAAACGTGTTTCCAAAGTGCTATTTTTTCCTCTCTATTTTTTAAACATATATCGACAACATTTATTTACGCTTTGTTTTGTGCTGCATTTGCAGGACATTGCTTCAGAAAGAAGTTGCTACGCAGAGCGACCGGCGCTGCTCTCCAGTCGCGCTTGCAGGCTGCTATAGGCAGCAGGAAACGTCTGTCTGGACAGGAAGTACGTGCAGTGCCGGTTTCATGCTCGTTCTTTTGGGGATTTAGCGGCGCTGAGGATGGATGTTCAGGTGTCTGAGTACAGAGCTAGACTGCAGCAGCAGGTGAGCTCCTTCCTTTCTTGCTGTGGTTAGGATCATGTATGTTATCCGGTTACTGCAGTAAACATAACAGGTCAGCTGCAATTGGTCCCCTTTCGCCGTGTAGACTTGCTTGTGTAAACCACAATGACAGCTGAGAATATAAGTGTTTTTGGTAATGGCTATTGAGCCCAGTGGATAACATTAATTACTTTTTCACCTTCAGGCTAACGATGCACACTTTGCATGAACAATAAATGCAAATTAAATTATTCAATGGGAGATGGAGTCTTACATTATGAAACCACGATTCGTTAACGCAGTGACCGAACAGGTCAATATGTGATCAGCGAATAACAGAATTGATTTCTCATTGGTGCTGTGAGGACTAGTGGCTTTTGCTACTAGGTCTCTGCTAGTGGCAACAAGTGATGTGAATATGTATGCATTCTACTCAGTAGAAGACGACCTGCTCCAAAATGTTAAAAAAAGATTTAGTGTTTAATATAAAATACGTGCTTTCAATATATATTATACTAATATGCACTGACTGTACGTACTTTAAAAACAATTTGTGTGTGCATTAAAAGGGCACACTCCAGAACTGAGCTGATAAGATCCTTGCATTACTTCTCAATGCCTTCAATTAAGGCCTATACTGGCTTCCAAACAGCTTTTACATTTGATGGTTGACAACTTCCACATATTTACATTTCTTTCAAGTATCAAGTACCCTAACAAGAAGGCTGCTTCAGGGGTGTGGAATTCAATAAAATATCTAGTTGTCCATGGGACAGGTTGCTTCTTAAAGCTACTTGTCCTGTAACAAAATCTACATCTCTCTTTGGTGCCATGTAGTGTGGCGACAAATTATGGCAGCAGTCTCATTATGTAAGAGCTCTGACAACAGCGTCTCTGATTATGCCAATGCTCATACTATAGTAGGGCTGGCATGCTAGCAATTTCATGCCCTACTGTAGCAATTGCCCTGCTTTGTCACCTTTCCGCAGATCTGCATTCTGGGGCTGGAGGAAGCGATAAGCAGTAGTTCGAGGTCTGGAATGCCTTTGAATATATACAAACCTACTTACTTGCATGTTTTAAAGATTTTCAAAAGCTCTTTCCTAATCTTTTCCCATACTGGGAAAGGTTGATCATTTACTCCTGACAAGGGCAGAAGGAGAGGTTCTTCCAGGGTTGGTTGGGAACAAAGTGGCTGGAGGGAAAGTTTTTTTCCCCAACCCTGAAAGAAGTTCTACTCCTGCCATTGTCAGAAGTAAATTTCCAACCTTTCTCATTATGGGGCATGAATAGAGAAGAGCTGGTGAAAATCATTAAAACGTGCAAGTTAGTAGCTTTGCAGTCTCAAAGGCATTCCAGCCCTAGAAATATTACTTACTGCTTCCTCCAGCCCCAGTATGTAGATCTGCTGAAAGGTGGCAAAATAAAGAAGTTGCTATAGTAGGAATTGAAATTACAAGCATTCAAACCTTACTATAGTAGTCACCCTGGCATAATCATAGAGGCTATTATCAGAGTTCTTACATAATGAGACTGCTGTCATAATTTGTCGCTGCAATACAATGGCACCAAAGGGACCAGTGGATTTTTTACAGGACAAGTAGATTTAAGAAGCAACCTATTCCATGGACAAGTAGATATGTTATTAAATTACACACCCCGGAGTGGTATTACATTGAATTAGAACATTGGAATGTTGAGTCCTCCATTGGAGACAATGGGTTGGGTTGCTCCGGGCTTCTAATGGCTAGTAGAACCCCAGAGCACCAACATTCCAATGTATGTCTTTCACAGCTGTTGCTGAGAACAAAGGTCTCACGGAGCCTCGGGCTTTGTGAGGACTTTGTTTTACTAATTAGAGCACTCTGGCCACTGTACTGGCCATTAAAGACCCGCTCCCTTATTAAACGCTGGAGTGGGCCTTTAATGGCCAGTATAGTCCCCTACGGAGGGCTATAAGGGTATATTCAATGTTTGAAAATAGTTTTGAAAGTGACAGCAGCAGCCTTTTCTATGTTTTCCCTTTCCCTTTTAATTACCCCTAAAGTTCACTAGGCAGTGCAGCACAGAAAATTCAGTTCTGAGTGATAATGGCACATGTTGCTTGCAGTTCCTCAAAGCCACAGACTGTGGAGGCAAGCTTTTAATGAGACAAAGAAGAAAACTTTGGAAGAAAGAGTGAAGACCAGTGGAGGGGGACAGGACTGAAACATGGAAAGGCAGACAAATAATGAATGCCGTTGTGAGAGGGAATAAAGCTAAAAAGATTAAACTGAGAGAAGAGGAAAATAGAATGAAGTAAGCTAGGCATAGAAAGAGGAAAGTGATGCAAAGACAGCTGGGTGTGACAGACCGAATGATGGTGTGGGAGGAATGGTCCAGAGAGGAGGAAACAAGAATAAGTGAAGATGGACTTGAACAGGAGCTGCTGATGCAATGCCTGAATGATACTGTGAAAGAAATACCAGTGGGGGAGTGAAAGCATGGTAAATTATGAAATGGGGCGGATTTGGGAGAAATGCAGAGATGTAACAGAAACAGCATAAGGAAGAAAGTATGCAGGACTGAAAACATAGCAATTTATTCAAGATTAAAAAATACTGTATTAGGAGTGGGTGTTTCAGTACATAACCACTGTTAGAGACTTTCTATCACTGACACTGTTTATAAACAATACAGTATGATGACTGTTATCTATTGCATGTGGACGTAGGCTCATAACACATTTGTATAAGGCTCTTCATATGGACAAACAGGTAGCACCACTACATACAGAGAAGACTTGGCAACGTTTCAGTGACATGCCTATCACCCCATAGGACTGGCATAGAATTTATGCAAGGGTCCTTAAGGCGTCCACTTGCGATCGATTCAAACACATACAGTATAGAATTATGCATGTGGAAACCTCTCCCTTAAAAGTTTACATTCCATCTACCCCAGCATTGTGAAAGTAGTTTATCTCTCCCATAAAAGTTTACATTCCATCTACCACAGCAGAGGTCAGCATTGTCCCCGATGTGGAGCTGCTGAAGCTGATTTTTTGCACGTTATGGCACTGTATAACATGATTGTTGTATCTTTCTGGGTGGATGTACTCTCCCAACTAAAGCTCGCAACAGGCTGGGACAGTGCAGTGTCAGATTACCTGATGTTTGCTGGGGCTTACCCCCGATAACACAAAAAAGACAATGAGTAGGAAATATGCACTGCTGGGGCTTATGGTAGCAAAAAGGTGAATTGCAATACATTGGTTGAGTCCTCGACCCCCCTCAGACATGGACAGGAAAATCATTTAATTGAATGGGCTGGAGTGGAAGAGGCATGTATGAGGAGAACATGTAGAGATGCAATGGTGGCAGAGGTCCTCTGAGCCTGGGGGGGTAAATTCTCGAGGCCTGTGGTGTAGGGGACGGAGAAGGTGGGACTGAAAGCACACCCCCAGTGGAAGAAATGAATATACCTAAACATGACTGAATAATCTCAGTCATATGTAGATTACTCTTTATTGACTGTAGAAGTGTATACAAAATAAACAAAAAAAGGAAATAATAAACAAAGTATCCCCCTTATCACTGCACAATAAGATGGCTGGAAGGAACCAGGAGGGGAGAGACAGGAGGATGGGGAGTGTTTATATAATGTTTGGTTTTATTCAATTTATAGTATGCTTACTTTGTACTAATTATAAATTTCCAATATGTGTAATGCTTTTCAGTTGATATGAGACAGCTTCTATCGACAACTAGTTTTGATCACTAGAGCCTGTCTGCTACATGCTAACCTGTACTATTAGTAACCTGATCTCTACTTCTGACATGTTTGCATTTGTTGATTGGAGATGCATCAATAATAATATTTCACTGTACTGTAATGTGTGCTTTCACATATTAATAAAGAAATATGTTTAAAAAAATCATGTTGTTTAGCCAGGTGTGTGCTATGTCTTGCTCGTTGTTCTTGGCAAATACCATGATTTCTGTCTTGGCTGGTTTGAGCTTCAGACAGGCGCATGAAATCCAGATCTGGGTAAGGTGCAGGCAGTAGTTGAGGTGTTGGATGTCTTGAGCAGATCATCAGGACAGGACATCCAGATCTGGGTAAGGTGCAGGCAGTGTTTGAGGCGTTGGATGTCTTGAGCAGATAAGACTTGCAGGTAGTGTTCTGTTTTGTCTGTATGTTGGCAAATCTTTATACTGTTATCTGTGATTAGAGCCCAGTGGGCCCCATGTAGAGGTTGAAGATGGCAGGAGTAAGTATGGAAACCTGGGGTACTTCACCAGTGGTAGGGATCTTTTGGTACTGCTAGGTGCCCATGTAAATAAATGTACTATAAATGATGGTGAATCATTTTGCTTTTGTTGCTGTGGATGGTGGCTATCTGTTTTCTGTCTTCTATTTCTTTTCCTATGAAGACTGTAGTTCCAATAGGAACGTGCATGCTGGAATGGGTAAAGAAAGGCGGCATGGGGAAACAGTGATATTGAGTAGATGGTCCTTGATCTGGGGATGTAGTCTACATCTCCGTGTATTGGCAATGAGCGTGACCTGTCTCTGTCAAATGACTAAAGAATGGCTGAGATTCCTCTTTGGGTGTTCTCTTGCTTCTAGACCACCATCTGGCGTTGTCCGTGAAAATGCATTCTTAAATCAAGTGAATTCTGACTGATGGTAGGCTTTGGTATAGCCAGATTATAATCTAACCAAGTTCATAGTGAGCCTTTTCCCATGTTTTCTAGGCTTGGATCTCAGAAGACAAGATCGATTACTGGTGGTTATGCTACAAGAAAATGGCAAGGTGTTTCAAACTAAGACACTATGAAATAAACAAAACCACCTTCAACCGTATTGTATTTTAGTAGAATTTGCCAAAAAAGCAGGATCTGTACCCTCCCTCAAGATTATATTCTTCTTGTCCAGACTATATTTCTATATCCGAATGTGATTCTATCGGCAATCTACCAGGAAGAGCCCTCTTACTGGGGAGAACAAATATCCCCACTGTTTAATTTCATTGTAGGCTGTCACTGATTCCTCACCCCATGGAATGGCCCAATTATCTCTCCCATACACAAAAGAGAAATAAAGGAAATCCAGGAAATTATGGTCTTGTGGCCCTAATTGATAATGAGGCCAAATACTTTTCATGGACCATGTTAGAAGAATTACAGGTATGGGCTGAGGAAAACACCATAATCCCTTTAAATTAAAGCTGCTTCACTAAGCATATAGGGACAACAACTAACATGGCACTTTCCTTGCTAATGATTTCTCAACAATGTATAAATAGCCAGTGTATCAGTGCTTTATAGATTACAAATCTGCTTTTGACAGTGTTGACCGGGGAAAACTGTGGAAAAAAAGTGGTAGAATGGAACATCCCTGTTGGTCTCCTAAAGGCATTACAAATGCTTCATACAAACTTGTAGATATGTGTTAAATTGGGGGATGGCTTAAAGCAGGTCTGTGTGTTGACTCCGACCATTTGTAAGTCTCGCCTAGGCAGCTCTCTTTGAGACATGCTGTATCTCCAGTTTGGGCTTCAAGCACCCCGTCTTTTTCATTGGTTCCTCTTGCTGCCCTTTGTAAATGCCAACTTTTGTTTGGTGAATACCGTTAGTAGTCCCTCCTTTTGGACTTTTATATCCTCCCATGAGGACTGCCCCTGTTGTATGTGCTCTTATGCTTCAGGTTATTTAGGATACTGTGAGTGCACTTTTTTTTTTGTTGGCCTGCCTCTGCTCATGTTAAGTGTTTGTGTTTTGTTTACTTTGGGCGCCAGCTTGTTCCTTTTGAGTTCACGCACACTTTGTGTTGCAGAATGCACAAGTTTTTCTGGATCAGCGCGACGCCCACTTCATGGACACAGCAATGCGTCTTTTATAGACGCTTGCTTTCCTCCCCGTTATTTACAGGATTGCAGCAGAGAAAAGCACTCCCCAGGCCAAGCTATGTGACGTGCCTTACGGAGTGGTGACAAACACGCTTGTTTTTTTCCTGTCAAGATCCCCTTTGAAATCTCACAAAGGCACCAATAAATGGCAGCAGTTTGTTGGCTTTCACCATTGTTTTACTCACATTTTTCAGATCAGCATGTGTCAGCATTTAATTTTTGGAAGGCACACAGAGAGAAGACGCCAAGACTCAAACCCTGTTCCCCAGGTTTCAAAGTCGGCAGCCATGAATGTTATGCCATATCCTCTCTCGGATGCAATCGTCATTTTTTGGGAGGATTTGTTTCTGTTTCCCTCACTGAGTTACCATCCCATCATGCCACTGCCCTTAACCCCTTACTCCATTTTGTTTCCCTGAACGCCCCTCATGAGCGCTTTGGAAGAGCATTCCCTTGATTACACAGAAGTGTGCTGGTTGGTACTGTACTCTATTTCAAGGCCCCAAAGCAAGGAGAGAACAGACAACCTGTATTCCTCCATCATGCAACAAGTTCAGACATGAACACCACGCTTTATCTTTTACAGACACTTATTCTCCTCCCTGTTATTTACAGGATAGTAGCAGTGAAAATCACTCCCCGGCCCAGCTGTGTGACGTGCATTAAGGAGTGGTGACAAACGCTCTTGGTTTTTTCCGTCCAGATCCCCTTTGAAATTGCACAAAGGCGCCAATAAATGGCAGCAGTTTGTTGGCTTTCACCATTGTTATACTTACATTTTTCAGATCAGCATGTGTCGGCATTTAATTTTTGGAAGGCACACAGAGAGAAGATGCCAAGACTCGAACCCTGTTCCCCAGGTTTCAAAGTCGGCAGCCATGAATGTTATGCCATATCCTCTCTCGGATGCAATCGTCATTTTTTGGGAGGATTTGTTTCTGTTTCCCTCACTGAGTTACCCTCCCATCATGCCACTGCCCTTAACCCCTTACTCCATTTTGTTTCCCTGAACGCCCCTCATGAGCGCTTTGGAAGAGCATTCCCTTGATTACACAGAAGTGTGCTGGTTGGTACTGTACTCTATTTCAAGGCCCCAAAGCAAGGAGAGAACAGACAACCTGTATTCCTCCATCATGCAACAAGTTCAGACATGAACACCACGCTTTATCTTTTACAGACACTTATTCTCCTCCCTGTTATTTACAGGATAGTAGCAGTGAAAATCACTCCCCGGCCCAGCTGTGTGACGTGCATTAAGGAGTGGTGACAAACGCTCTTGGTTTTTTCCGTCAAGATCCCCTTTGAAATTGCACAAAGGTGCCAATAAATGACAGCAATTTGTATGCTTCCGCCATTGTTTTATTTATTGTTTTCATATCTGCATGTGTCAGCATTTTATATTTGGTAGGCACAGGGATATAACACTATAACTACTTCTAGGTGCAGTGCTCTAATGTGCCTGTTAGTGTCAAAGCTTCCAAGTTGAAGTTGTGGCACCCAGGATAATGTGCTGCATGGCTAAATACTTATATGGTCCCAAAGGCTAGACCTGTTGGCTATGCCAGTGCTTGTTAATTATTCCTTGCTGATCTCCCGCCAACTTTAAATAATGTAAACTGCCATGCCCCAAAACTGTATGGTATTCAGCTTTCCAATCTATTCTATGCAGACGACCTAGTGCTAGTCAGCAGGACTAAGGTGGGGCTGCAACAGCTCTTAGATGCCACTCTGGTATATTCTACAAACAACGGTCTGACTATAAACACGAAAAAGACCAAAACTCAAAAACTCCATGGGGAAAGGATTGAAAAACCATACATGGTTTCTTGGCAGAGATAAGGTAGAGCCAATAGGTACCTTGGAGTGTTTTTGTTTATTGCCAGTGGTAGATTTACCGCCCACTTGTATGAGATTAGGAGGAAAGTTAATGCTTTGGCTGTTGACTTAAGTTCACTGCACAGAAAGTTGAAAGGGCCATCGCTAACTCCATTATAACAATTGGCTCAAGCCAAGGTTCTTCTCATGTTGACAAATGGGAATGAGGCCATATGGGGCCGGGACAGCATCACTCTGGACAACAAGGTAACGAAAATTTACATGTCCATTTTTCATCAGCCAGCATACATGCCTGCTGCTCAAATTAGGTTGGAGTTTAGCCTAGTAAAGCAAACTTTGACCCAACAGGCGGCTTTTGTGAATTATATCCCCAAACTTGCAAGGTAGGGCTCTCTAGGACACCACCTCTGACTGGAAATAAGTGAGAGGGCCCGTTCGCCTATGAGAGCTTTCTTCTTTCTGTCTTTTAACTACCCTAAGCCTCCTATCTGTTTGGGAGCAGAAAATAATTTAAAAGGTTAATAAAATCCAATACCAAAGTCCTACCTCTTCTGAACGATAAAGCTACCCTTGCTAGGCGCAGCCATGGATGTCTAATACTCAGCAACTATACAAAATGGATACCTCAAAGCTATTTAGCTGTACTCAACGGTAATCCGATGAAGGGAAAGTTAGTAAAATACATACTTAGGGGTACTGCCAGTTCTAAACCATTATCCTCCATGGAGAAGGACGGAAGCCCAGGGAAACCGCAGGTTATGCAGCCAAGGCTCTGAGGACTTCATCCACGTGTTGTCTGTGGAAAGCTGCCTTTGAAGTTCGCTGTGTACTCTTACGCAGGAAATTCAACGAAAGAGGAATAATGACATGCAGTGAGGCGGAGGTATCCGACTTTAGTCGAAATGATGTTCGAATGAACTGTGTACTCCACAGGGTAAAAAAAATAAAAGCGTTCTGGCCAGAGAACGGGTTGAAGCTGCTAAGGAGCCTTGAATTGGGCGCAACCAACCCAGAGGGTTTTACCATTGTAGCTGGGGGATCTGTAAGCTGCAACTCATGCAAGAAGTGCCGACCCGAGCCTGGCAATTATGAGTAATTAGAGCTTATCTTGTCCAAGACTCATTATCTGGTCTGGAACTAGGGCTTGGCCTGAGATCCTCTGGCCTAGGCATCCTGGAAGCCAATTCAATTGATCAGGGAACTTTTGGGAAATATTGTAAATACTGTATTTGGTGTCTACATAGGTTCACTTACTCTCTGTTTTCATTTCCTCTTGAACAACTGTTATGGTCTAGCGTGAAAATGCTCTACTTTAGGCTGCATACTAGCACTTGATATAGTATTTGGCTTCTAGTCTCTACTTTATCCTCGGGCCACTCTAATAGCACAGCTTCTGCCACCTTTTGCCTCGGTCCAGTTATGAGGAGTGTAGTAGGAGGGCGCTCATGCACAGCTGCACTTTACTCTTGGAGTCTTCCAAGTTGCATAATTTCTGCTGCTACCTGCCACTCCTCACTGCAGTGTTAGTCTGCTTATATTGGTAGACACAAAAACTAAGACCTTCTACTAGATTATTTCATAGTATAACCAGTCAGTTTTGAGGATCGACTTTGTATCCCGAGATTATGGAGAATGCTTAAATTATTTTATCTATTATATACTTGTGTGTTTATGCCTTTCTAGATCATTTTTTTAACAGGGAAAAGTTTGGCCATGCATTATTTTAATGTTTGCATTCGATCTGTTTGTTTTTTAGCACCGCAAGGCACCCAAGCACTGTAATAATTTGCAACAAGGGAAACGACGGGCCATGTATATGTTTTGTATCTAACCTGTTCAGTGTATTTTAAGCACACATGGTACATATGTATGGCAATGGTTTGAACTAATCAAGAAATAAATAATAACAATGAATTGAAAACTATGTCACTAGCCCCATTTAAAGCTCATGTAATTCAGTGATCACAGCTTTTCCTCCGTGCCTGCTTCATACATGCCAGCATTTAACCCCTTCGCTGCCAGGCCTTTTCCCCCTCCGGTGCCAGCCTTTTTTTGGCTATTTAGGGCAGTTCGCGCTTAGGCCCTCACAACCTTTTGTCCACATAAGCTACCACACCAAATTTGCGTCCTTTTTTTCCCCAACATCCTAGGGATTCTAGAGGTACCCAGAATTTGTGGGTTCCACTGAAGGAGACCAAGAAATTAGCCAAAATACAGCGAAAATTTTGTTCCAAAAAAAAATTGGGAAAAAAAGGCTGCAGAGGGCGGCTTGTTTTTTTTTTTTTTTCTCCTGAAAATGGCATCAACAAAGAGTTTGCTAAAATCACCAGCTTCCCAGCTTTCAGGAACAGGCAGACTTGAATCAGAAAACCCAATTTTCAACACAATGTGGGCATTTTTCTGGGACATACCCCATTTTTACTATTTTGTGTGCTTTCAGCCTCCTTCCAGTTAGTGACAGAAATGGGTGTGAAACCAATGATGGATCCCAGAAAGCTAAACATTTTTGAAAAGGTGACAAAATTCTGAATTCAGCAAGAGGTAATTTTTTGTAGATCCTACAAGGTTTTCCTACAGAAAATAAAAGCTGAAATAAAATATTGAAATTGACGTTAAAAAAACAGCCATTTTTCTCCACGTTTTACTCTGTAACTTTTTCCTATGATGTCAGATTTTTTAAAGCAATATACCGTTACGTCTGCTGAACTCTTCTGGTTGCAGAGATATATAGGGCTCGTAGGTTCATCAAGAACCCTAGGTACCCAGAGCCAATAAATGAGCTGCACCTTGCAATGGGTTTTCATCTGTACCGGGTATACAGCCATTCATTTGCTGAAATATAAAGAGTGAAAATAGTATCAAGAAAACCTTTGTATTTACAAAATGGGCACAAGATAAGGTGTTGAGAAGCATTGGTTATTTGATTTCCGGGGTGCCCTTACTAGTATGTGTCTCCACGGTGCCGCCATTTTGTCCAGCGGCTGCGCTTCAGCTACCTGGCCGTCCGCCCGCTCAGCCGGCCGATCCCCTCGCAGCTTGTGTAGGGTAGTGCTCCGGGGGCTTCGCCGCATGCCTCGGATCTTTCCTGGTGATCACCGGGGCAGGGGAGTCAGGATATTTGTGCGAAGATCGGAGGCCGCCGGTAGCTCCGCTTTACGCGTGCTGCTCCATCGGCCTCAAGCCACGCCCCCCGTCTTTCCTAATGTTGTTTAGCTGTAAAAATTGCGTATCTTGCTTTTCGAGCTATCGGACGAAATAAAAAAAGGATGAGCCTGGTCATGCAATCCAATATTGTTTACGATTTTCACACTTTATTGGCAAGGAGACTGGGATTAGGTGCAGCATAAGTATTACTGGTTGGCGACCCAACAAATCAACAGAGTTGTGCACGAACTGACTGAGCCTTGAAAATATTTGCTATGTAAGTCAGACAACAAACATCACGAAATATATGATACACTCATTTGAATTGTAAATAGAGTTTATTTCTTTAAGTCCTTCACTGCCAGGCCTTTTCCCCCTCAGGTGCCAGGCCTCTTTTATTGACTGTTTGGGGCAGTTCGCGCTTAGGCCCTCATAACTTTTTGTCCACATCAGCTACCCAGGCCAAATTTGCGTCCTTTTTTCCTCAACTTCCTAGGGATTCCGGAGGTACCCAGACTTTGTGGGTTCCCCTGAAAGAGACCAAGAAAGTAGCCAAAATACAGGAAAAATTTCATTTTTTGTAAAAAAGTTAATGGGGAACAAAAGGGCTGCAGAAGAAGGCTTATGTTTTTTTCCCTAAAAATGGAATCAACAAAGGGTTTGCAGTGCTAAAATCACCATCTTCCCAGCGTTCAGGAACAGGCAGACTTGAATCAGAAAACCCAATTTTTCAACACAATTTTGGCATTTTACTGGGACATACCCCATTTTCACGATTTTGTGCTTTCAGCCTCCTTCCAGTTAGTGACAGAAATGGGTGTGAAACCAATGCTGGATCCCAGAAAGCTAAACGTTTCTCAAAAGTAGACAAAATTCTGAATTCAGCAAGGGGTAATTTGTGTAGCTCCTACAAGGGTTTCCTACAGAAAATAACAGTTGAAATAAAAAAATATTGAAATAGAGGTGAAAGAAAAAAACCCGCCATTTTTCTCCAAGTTTTACTCTGTAACTTTTTCCTGCGATGTCAGATTTTTGAAAGAAATATACTGTTACGTCTGCTGGACACTTCTGGTTGCGGGGGTATATAGGGTTTCTAGGTTCATCAAGAACCCTAGGTATCCAGAGCCAAGAAATGAGCTGCACCTTGCAATAGGTTTTCATTCTATACCGGGTATACAGCAATTCATTTGCTGAAATATAAAGAGTGAAAAATAGGTATCAAGAAAACCTTTGTATTTCCAAAATGGGCACAAGATAAGGTGTTGAGAAGCAGTGGTTATTTGCACATCTCTGAATTCCGGGGTGCCCATACTAACATGTGAATTACAGGGCGTTTCTCAAAGAGATGTCTTTTTTACACATTGTCTTACATTTGGAAGGATAAACTATAGAGAAAGATGAGGGGCAATAACACTTATTTTGCTATTCTGTGTTCCCTCAAGTCTCCCGATAAAAAATGGTACCTCACTTACGTGGGTGGGCCGTATGCACGTGACAGGAAACGCAACATGGACACATCACATTTTTACATTGAAATCTGACGTCTTTTTTGCAAAGTCCCTAGCTGTAGATTTTGGCCTCTAGCTCATCCGGCACCTAGGGAAGCCTACCAAACCGGGCATTTTTGAAAACTAGTCACTTAGTGGAATCCAGGGTGGAGTGACTTGTGGAGCTCTCACCAGGTTCTGATACCCAGAATCCTTTGCAAACCTCAAAATGTGGCAAAAAAAACGTTTTCCTCACATTTCGGTGACACAAAGTTCTGGAATCTGAGAGGCGCCACAAATTTCCTTCCTCCCAGCGTTCCCTCAAGTCTCCTGATAAAAATGGTACCTCACTTGTATAGGTGTCCCAGGTGCCTACTACAGAAAAAGGGCAAAAACCTGTAGAGATTGAGGGGATAGCACAGCGAGTTGATAAGCACATATTTTTCTTTTATACATCTTTAGGCTGACTCTGCTTTGGGGACCCACACAAGTGAGGTATCATATTACTTGGGAGACTGAGGGGAATGCAGGGTGGTAGGAGATTTGTGACGGAATGTTGATCCTTCAAAGAAAAGTGAGGAAAAAATGCTTCTTATGCAAATTTTGAGGTTTGCAGAGGAGAATGGGTAAGAAAATGTTGGGGTATCCACACAAGCCACACCTCCTTGGACTTCTTGGGATGTCTCGTTTACAAAAAATGTCTGGGTTTGGTAGGTTTCCCTAGATGAAGGCCGCACCAGGGACCAAAACCATAGGTGCCCCCTCGCCACCAAACACAGGTAGTTTTGTCATATATCATTTTGATGTGTCCACGTACTTCTGTGATGTTCCAAACACTGAAATTGTGAAAAGAAATGCACTTGGGTTATGTTAAAAAGATCCTTCACTCAGCAACCAAGTTGGTCGCATGCTTCATCATCAGGGTTGCACCCGAGACACCTAGCATATCACGGGTGTGCTGCGACGCCTGTTTATAGCGGAGCAGGTTTTGTCAATTTTACCACACATACTGGTTGGATTTGGCACGAGGGTGAGTGATGGTTCAGTAGATCAAGTTTTATCAACAAGAGATTTCACAAAAATTAAATGCACTGTTAATAACTGAAAGGCCAAAAAACTGAACCAATGGCTCACAGCTCGTGAGCTGTAAAGCCGCATCAAGGCATCAATTGTTTTACAGTCCATTCACACACCTTTCATACATGCCATGCACAAGACCATTCACGCGGCCAGCAGCGGGCCCAGCATATTATAACACAAGCATCAACAGACAGCGCCATTCAAGGGCCCATCATTTTCATACGCCCACATGCTTGATACAGCAATCACACCAGCTGATGGGAGTGTGTGGACTGGCGTTTGGCCGGCACCGCCAGCCAAGCGCCACCCCATGCACACCGCTAGCCAAGCGCCACCGCACACACACCGCCAGCCAAGCGCCAATGCATGCACACCGCCATCACTTTTTCTGTTTGTTTTTAAACAACAAAGAAACCACTAATTATAGATAAGTACAAAACTACAAACACAAAAGCTCTAACTGAATACATGATAGTAATGCCAACCGTGAAACTGAACATATGAAAATATAAAACAGCAGTTTACGCTCATGGTATTTACCAGTATTTTTCTGTGTGTGGTAGCTCCTGAAACAGCCATCCACAAACAGTCCAGGCTTTGAAGTACAATCAGAGCAGTACATCCTAGTCTCCTTCCTGATACCTCTTCGAGCACAGACTCTACGCCTCTTAGCAGGAAAGTCTTTTTTGGCCATGGCAGAAAAGTGACGATCTTTCAATCTAGCCACATCCTCCACCACTGCTTCGCTAGGAGCTCTTGCCTGTTCCAGCACAATAAGGCTCGCTATGATAGACTCCCGAAATTTCACAAATGTCGTCCTTGACTCTGGAGAACTATCCTTGAACACAACAAAAGCATTAAAAGTTGCCAAGTGGAACGGGTGAACCTCTAATTTCTTATACCAGACATAAGCCTTACAAACAGCAGTGTAAGGTTCCATTCTCTGATCTACTCTATCATCACCACCCATGTGCTTATTGTAGTCTAAAATGCACACAGGTTTGCGCACTTCAGCAACTTGACCCCAAACAGCCACAGGGGATGTACTCTCATCATGGATGGTAGTTAGCATGTACACATCCGTCCTGTCTACAAATTTCAGAGTTAGCAGCTCATCATTCCTCAAGGCACTGCCCTGTCCCTTCTCAAGTTTTTTAGAGACAAGCTCTCTTGGATAGCCTTTCCGATTAGATCGGATTGTGCCACAAGCAACAGTGTCCACTCTGAACAATTCCTTGAATAACCGAACTCTAGTGTAAGGGTTATCTACATATAAATGGTGACCTTTGTTAAACAGTCGTCTACCAAGTTCCCACACAGTTTTCTCACTAACTCCAAAAGTGGGTGGACAACCAGGGGAGTCAATACTGGAATCCCTACCAGTGTAGACCCGGAAATCATAAACATATCCTGCATTACTTTCAGACAGCATATACAAATTAATTCCATACCATGCACTCTTGATAGGTATGTACTGCCTAAAACCCAAACGACCCTTAAACAGGACCAAAGACTCATCTACAGATATTTCTTTGCCTGGAACAAAGATCTCTGAAAACTGATCAACCAAATGATCAAGGACAGGTCTAATCTTAAAAAGACTCAGAATCAGGGTGATCTTGTGGCAAGTCTAAAGCATTATCTACAAAAGGCAACATCTGAAGAAGAAGCTCATACCGGTTACGACTCCTGATTGCAGGAAATAAAGCATTTGCCATCAAGGGACTAGTAGTCCAATATGAAGACAGTGATGGCTTCCTTATCAGTCCCATCAAAAAAGTTAAACCCAAGAACTTTTTCAACTCTTCCAGATTTGTGGGAATCCACTGGGTGCTAGCTCTAGAGTGTGGCCTAAGTCTGGCAGCGCTGTCCCTCAAATGCTGCTCGGCATACAAATTAGTCTGCTCATCAATCTGTTCCAAAAATACATCATCCATAAACAACTGTAAGAAGTTGACAGGCAAAAGGTTTTCCGTATTTACTCTACACCCTGGGAAACCAGTAAAGGCAGGCAACTGTGTGCTCCATGTTTGGTGCAAGGTCTTCCAATCGGAAGCCTTTCAGCCGCTGGCTGCTGCACCATTGGCACATCAGTGTTTCATCCTCTAAAACAGGCACTTCATCAGCACTGAGAGTGGCTTCATCATCAGACGATTCCTCTCTGACAGAAAATTCACTTCCAGAATCTTGCACTTCCTCCTCTGCCTCAGATGCATAGTCAGTCTCATAATCATGGTCAGAAGACCACTCAAAAAGCACACTAACAACCTGCTGAGCGGTCATCCTACAGCTAGCCATGATCCTTCCTACAAAAAGTAGCTGGACAAATGCACCACCAACAACCAGCACTGTGTAAGATATGTAAAAAATAAAGTGTAGCTATATCACTAAGAGTTATAAACTCAAAAACTATACTGCTCACTTGCCTGAAAAAGCTTGAATCACCAGCAACTATTCTGCACAGCCAGATCAATCACCAATGATATCCCACTAAAAAGAAAAGCAAATTAGACATAAGACAATACAATAATCATTATGCATAAATCTAAGGACAATTTCACACACAAACCTGCATTTAGTACACCACCTACAAGCATGTCATTCATGCATGGCAACAATACTCCTTTGGAGTAAATTTATTTACTTACCTAAAACATGCAACTGCGCAAACCGCAGGACAACCACTGTCAAAACCGCAACAAGCCACAGCAAAGGAAGCAAAATCTTTGAACTAGAACAAAAAGGAGAAATAAACTGTTATAATCACAAATGCAAATACTTCGCCAGTTGACAAACACCCACCACCAAACATTTATATATTGTCCCTGGTGTCTAGTGTTCTCTTCCCCCCTTGGGGGCAGATGGGCCTAAAAAAAAAATAGGCCAATCTGCCCCAAAGGGGGGCAGAAATGGCATAGAATATATTGCCCCGTCTGGGGGAGATCCTTGCCCAAGGGAAACCCCCCCCCCCCCCCACTCAAAGCACACACACACACACATATGATCCCTGGCGCTAAGTGGATTCTGCTGCCCTTGGGGGCAGATGGGCCTAAAAAAAATAGGCTGATGAGCCCCAAAGGGGGGAAGAACTACCCAGCAGTGCTTTGTCTCCTTTGGGGGCCGACCCTTGCCAAAGAGGGCACCCCCCCCAACACAAAAAAACAAAGGTAAGAAAAAAAGAATCCCTGGCATCTTTAGGGCTTCTGCCCTCCTGGGGCCGATGGGCCGAAAGGAAAAGTAGGCCAATCCACCCTAAACGGGGCAGAAATGTCATAGAATATATTGCCCCCTTTGGGGGGGGGGCGACCCTTGCCCAAGGGGCCACACCCCACACAAACCCCACACATGCATGATCCCTGGCGCTAGGTGGCTTCTGCCCCCCCCGGGGGAAGATGGACCTTAAAAAAAAATAGGCCGATTTACCCCCACGGGGAGCAGAACTGCCCAATAGTGCTTTTTGCCCCTCGGGCGACGCTTGCCCAAGGGGCCGCCCCCACCACCACAACGAAACGCACACAAAAACAATCCCTGGTTTCTAGAGGCTTCTGCCCCCGTGGGGGAAGATCGGCCTAAAAATGAAAGGCCGATCTGCCCCCAAGGGTGGCAGAAACGGTGATTAAATATATTGGCCGACATAGGGAGCGACCCTTGCCCAAGGGGTTGCTCCCCCACACTATACATACACACACATACACAAATCCATGGTGTCGCCTTGCGATTGGGCAGCAGGAATGCTGATAGAGACATTATATTTTTTAGTAATCCCCCCCACCCGGAGGAAAAACGTACCTCCTTTCTAGAAGACGGGCTGGATGCAAATGGCACCCTCTGATGATGTCGGATTGCGCGCTGACATGATTGGGGGTGGGGGGGGGTGGGGATGGAAGGGGAAGCGATTCCCCTTCCAACCCTGACCTGGTTGGGTGGAGGGGCGGCCCTTGGAGGGAGCGCTAGCGCTTCCCCCGAGGGCCGGTCCCAGGACATAATGGTTATGTCTGTGCCGCAGCCATAGACGTAACCATTATGTCCTTGGCGGGGAAGGTGTTAAGAACACCACTAGGTGAGAAGTTGGAGAGTTTATTTTTCCTATAACTTGCATTTGAGTAGGTGTTGTGATAAGAAAGCTAAAAATTGTCATTCTGGATTTTAAAAAATCGTGAGGCTCCCACCTAAATTGGGAATAATAAAATATATGCTGCTCTAACTTTCTTCCTGGATTTGCAAAGATGTGCAATGTTTACAAATTTTCCTGCTTGATTAATAATAACTGACAGTAATGACATGTATGAATCCATATAACACTGAACATAGTATATTTGCAATAAAATTTACAAGATTGGACCAAATACAGATTGGTTGTCGTTCTCATATCGTAGTGTTGTGTTTTCTAATTTCTTAAATCTACGCATGTCAAACTCCTGTCCAACTCTTAATTTTGCATATTAGTATACTAATGTTATTGTGTAAATGTTTGAAAATGCCAACATCTGTATCCACACCTAACTCTCATGAATAAAACACAGTGCCTACTTCATAGTTTACTCCTTTTTCCACATATGTGCTTTCAGGCATATACCTCCAACTTTCTCCCATATAATGGCTTTCCCTGTATTCTACTTCAAATATTTCCATTCTCTAAGAGAAAACACCTGACTATAGAGATGGCTAGAAAACGTCTACACCAGAGACATAAACAAAGAAGTGAGCCAGCACGAACATACTAGAACACATCAATAATAGATGTACTCTTTACTTACCCATCGTTGGACCATGCTCAGAAGTAAACCTCAAGGGTTCAGAACTTTCTCTTTAGGAATACAGGAGACCTTTTCTTCATGTTTAAGGGCCATAGGTAAAATTGTCGCCCACCCTCTCTGTAGCTGCATGCTACTCAGCCTGTCATCAGTGCTAACAGGAGATTTATTATGATTTCTGTAGGTCAACAGACACCTTTAAACACCTGAAAGTTCACAATGTAGGCTTTCATGTTTTTTAAATTTCCTTTGCACAAAATACATATGTAGGAAGTGCTTGAAATCCCTGTGGAAACCCATTATTCTAGGGCGTCTTGAACTACCTGCTGCAGTTCCTGAAAGAAATTTAGTTAGCACAGTGAGGAACTGTGTCTCCAGCTGACAAGAACTGCCCACTTGTTGGTGTGGCATTTGACATCCAGTTCTTGCGATCCTGTTTAACGGTGGCTGCGTTAAAGTGCGTGCCAAAACTTAGAAATATTGGAGCACCCTGAAACAACAGGAGAACTTGTCTCTCCCTAAGACCAAATCAAAAATATAAAGGTGGCAGGAAATGGCTGATGATAAATAACCTTCTCAACCCAAAAATTCGTATTAAATTCGTTTTATGCCTCTTTACCTTATGGTTACATTTCTCTTTCCTTCTTCATCTTTATTTTTTGGTTATTTTAATCTATTTGATGTGTGTTACCCTTGTTTATTATTTCTTTGAACCAGGATTTTTAAAATTACTTTCTTATTTCCATTACGCTATTATGCACTTCATAAGTGTAGCAAAAAGGAAGATTTTATCTTCTGAGTGATGGCCTTCTGTTATCGTTTTAGTATTGCATGCTCCATCGTGCCTGCTACTTTGTGGTCATAACGACAGCTCATCCCTCTCTTTCAGAGGACCCCTAAAAAGACTGGGGCTCCTTGTTAGCTTAAGTGAGGCTGCATATCGTAAGAAAGTCAAAGGAGACTGTATATTTGAACTTCAGGGCGTGTAAAAATGTTGGTAGCTTTATCGTGAAATATGCTGAGATATTGGAGCATGTGACCACAGACCCGATTTGTCATTCTCTGCATTTCTTTTGCAACTGTGGGAGGACCAGTTAATTTGACTCCAAGGGGCGTGTTTCCTGGTTTCTCAAAAGGAAAGTGATGGTATTTTTGTTATTTATGGTAACGGGACAGTAGCATTTGAGAGCATTCTTTCTGACTTGCAGTTGAAGCTGTTTGCTAATGCAGTGAGAAGAAGGTAAGATATAACCTTTGTGTTTGACACGATATAGTCTTGGTGCACATGCTACTGCTTGCAATTCATTTTACTGATGTTTTTTCTTCTGTTCTATATAACCTACGAGTTGCTTTTAACATTTTGCAGTGTCTAGGCCAGTTTTTGTTTTTTAACTCCTTAATTTTTGTACCAAACGGGGGTTTTGACTTCCGCCTGTGCTGAAGTTAAGTTGGTTCTGACAGTAACATCTTTTCACTTAGTGATTCGGGGGCTGTTTTTTTGTCTATTTGTTCTGCACCGAGACTTTGACTATTGATTGATGCGTATTTTGAGGTTATACAGATAGTAAAGAAAAACGCACACGAAGTGACTTGCTTTTTTAATGGTATTCATCTGCGCTTTTGTGGCAATTCAGATTAGATGTAGCTGTAGTGATGTTGATTTTTTGGCTAAGTAGACACATTTGAAGTCGGAACACCTCCTAATTGCCGAACTTGTGTGGTCCTCCACTAATCATTATGGGCGTGATTTACATATTTTATGCACCTGTGTTTAACTCTGATTTTCAGACTCCAGCATAGCAGAATTTATATTCATCACAGTAATTTTGCCAATCTGTAAATACAGTGGTTTGGATATGCATTTGTATATGTCGAGGTGTATTTGTGGGCTTTTCTGGTTGAGTTCACCATACGTGCCAACATTTCAATAATAGGAAGAGGGAGAGTTTAAAAATATAAGCTGAATTAATTTCCCTAACGACGTACAGTGAACCAATGACAGTTTGAACGGAGACGGTACATATGCATGTAAACATGTTGGTAGCTTTATCGTCATATTTGCTAAGATGTTGGAGCATGTGATCCCAGATCTGCCTTGTCATTCTCTCCTTTTCTTTTGCAACTGTGGGAGGGCCAGTTAATTTGTTTCCAAGGGGCGTGTGTTTTCTGGTTTCTGAAAAGGAAAGTGATAGTGCTCTTCTTATTTATGGTTACGGGACAGTAGCATTTGAGAGCATTCTTTCCGACTTGCAGTTGAAGCTGTTGCTAATGCAAAAAGAAGGTAAGATATAACCTCCTTTGTGTTTGACACGACACAGTCTTGGTGCAACATGCTACTGCTTGCAATTTGTTTTACTAATTTTTCTTTCTTCTTTTCTATGATTTGCGCATGTTGTCCAGATTTAATTTTGTTTTTTAATTTCTTAGTCTGTGTTCCAAACTGGGTTTTGACTTCCATCTGTACTGAAGTTAGATTGGTTCTGATAATGGCATGTTTTCACTTAGTGATTGGGGGGTTATTCTTTTTTCTATTTGATCTGTAGTGCGACTTTGAAAATTGAATGATGCAGCATTTTTAGGTTCTGCAGATAGCACACAAAATGACTTAACATTTTTATTCGTATTCATTAACGCTTTTGTGGCGACTCAGATTAGATCTAGCTGCAGTGAAGTTGGTTTGTTGGCTAAGTAGACACATTTGTAGTCAGAACATATGAGTAGTAATCGTTACTTTCTTAGTTGCCGAAATTGTGTGGTCTTCCATTAATCAGCATGGGCCGAATTTACATATGATTTTATTCTCCTGTGTTTAACCCTGATTTCAGACTCCTGATTAGTGGAACTTTCATTGCTCTTAGTAATTTTGCCAATCTGTAAATACAGTGGTTTGGATTTGCATTTTCATATGTCGAGGTGTATTTGTGCGCTTTTCTGGTTGAGTCTTCCGTAATGTCAACATTTAAATACTAGAAATAGGGAGATTTGAAGAAAAAAAATAGGGTAAATTAATTCCCCCCAATGATGTACATTGAAGCAATGGCAATATGCATTTAAAAAAAAAAAAAAACGTTTTGAGCTTAAAAAAGGGGGAGTCTCAAATCTGTATCAGGTCTGTTAGTATGTACAGTCCGCCTATAAAAGTTGGTGATCACCCACAGATCTGTAAGACTGTGAAGGGTGGGACTGGGACAGAAAATAGGCCAAGGCAGCAACATATAAGTGCCCCTCCATTTGAAAATTCGGTAGTGAAATAGTGGCCCCATTTCGATAAGCCGCACTGTGATCTCTCCGGTATTCATCCTGTGTGTGATTCCCTCACAAAAGGCCCGAACATCCTGCCTAGACAATAGCCATTGCTATTGTTTCAAGTGGAATTTAGCAATGGCCATTTGTTGGTAGTGTATTGAGCGCCCACTGAATGGAAGAAGGATGGAGTTGGAGAGTGGGGTGGCTAATGTGGGGAAAATATGGGTGTAGTAGCTATCATGGGTGTAATTCATGAAAGGATATGATGCAGTTCCTTCGATACCACGGGAAAAATCCACCACATTCTGCATTGTGTTCCAAGTGCAACCTTTTTCAGTCTGCACAACACTGGCTGCTACTGCATTTTACTCATATGAAAATGTTTGCAACGGCAACCCAAATACAGCCACAGCTCAACAACCATAAAACCGGGGGACCCACAGTCACACAACTGTCCCACATTCATACCTGTCAGAACGGCCTATATTACCCTGTCAGATTACCCTATACGCCAGACTGACCCTGGTCTGAGTATTTAACAACAGTTTGATGGTTTTTATTCTAACCCCCAAATGACTGCCAGTCCACGTCTCTGCAAGGAAGGGGTTAGAATGTTTCCCTAGGTGGGAAAAAGGGAAGAAAAGAACCTTAATCAATTTAGTAGGAACAGAACACGTCTTGCTCAAAAGAGGGAAATATTTTCCCCATGGGAGCTACTTAAATTTACATTACAAATATATTATATTGTTTATGTTTTCCTTGTATAGCTGTGCATAGAAGATTCCATAGAATAGAAATCATGTGGTTGTAAATGTTACACATGTGGACAGTCCAGAAAATCTACAACTTTTTTTAGTTTTCCAGCACTACACCAAGAGTTCTTGAGAATTTTGCTCTTATTGTTAAATTCATCATGGGAGGTCAATTTCTGTTTTTACTAATTGCATGTGCATGCACCCTGAATATACCCTCTTAAAATGTTTTGGGGCCCTTTGGCAAACGTAAGTAAGTGCCTGTAAAAGTTTACTACAGGAGTACTACTTTATGTACTCCAAATGCCTTTGTGAATTGGCCCATTTGTTACTTCATGAAGGTCATCAGTAGCAGGCTGAAAATCATTATTAGACATCGTGTTTTAAAAAAAAAAAAATGTGAGCTGTTTTTTAGCCCAGTATTTTATACATGAAGGAGTTTAAGTTTCAGAGGTAAAAATCATCTGCTCTAGTTTGAAGGATGCAAAACCTCACTAACTTCTCAGCATCTCAACAGTGACGTCTGATGATAAAACTGTGCAACTTTTTTGGCAATTTGCATAGGAACTGAAGAAAAGTTTACTTTGCTGATTACACTGTACAAACTCACTGTCCGCAAAATTGTGAGTTTTAAGGCAAACAGAGAAAATATTACTGGAAAAAATAAAACGTTGTTTTTGGAATCTCCAGCACGGGCTTCCATGTATTCTGGCTTGTGAAAAAGACATGTATAAAATTATGGGCCCTGCATTAGAGTTTAGTGGTCAGGGTACTCTATCACAAGTATGATGTTGGACCCTATCTGCCAGACTTTCGATCTGTCCTACCAATTTAAAGTCTGATGGGGCATCAGCTTTCCGTCTGCAGTGCCCTTATTGGTTCTGTTGATGGAAAGTTTACATCAGCAGCCTGTTGAAGTGCTGGCTGCTCGAGTAAGGACACCATACCACCTATGTTGGATTGACAAACTGATACAGTTTTTTACTGTCCATCACTGCCAGGGAAAACCGGGTAATAGTGAACAGAAAAATAGAAAACTAAAAATAATGTTTCCCACACTCAGAGGAAAAACTATCTGCGTGTAGGAGTCATTTGTTATATGTTTTTCAAAAACAAACTCCCTCTTTGGAGACAAGAACGTACTGGACAGCTATCCACTGAGACTTTGGTACCTTCAGTTCCTCTTAAGGTACAGAGACCAACAATGTGCCTGTTGTGATCTCTAAATTTGGCAGACCCTGGTACCCTGAGGGATGTCGAGCTGCCCACCAAACCCTAAGTCAGGCCCTAATGGTTTGAAAAGCACAAAGGGATTTTACATTAATTTGCCTTTATTTGTGGTACCATTGCTGTAAGTCTTTGGTTTTGTTTTCTATCTTTTTTTAATTCATGCCTGCTGCAAAAAGCTGTAATCCAGTGTTCGCAATTAAATGACATTCGAGAGTATTATGGTCTAATTTGTCAGCTATGAGTATCTCCTGGTTGGTCCCTAAACACTTCCTACATTGTCACAGATGTCAAGGTTTCTGATGCAATGATTGTCTATAACCTCTTCACTGTAAATTATTAAACTTCTCCACTGTTTGTCCATGTCAGGAAATAGAGATCAAGTCTCTGGCTGCTGAAGTAGAGAACCTGAAAAACGTTAGCCATCTAGGAGTTTCTCTGAATCTGGAAGACCTGCAGGAAGAAAACACAAAATTGAAATACCGTCTAAATATACTCCGCAAGGTGAGTTCTTCTATGTAAACATTGCATATATAGTTGGAGAATTTCTATTTGAAAAATAATTTGCTTTCTTGATGTTAAAATATCGAAAAAATATATTTGCCAGCTATGTCATTGCTGTCCATAAAATTGTTTTCACTCAGGTACTCCTGTTGTAGCTTGCTCTGATTTGTAAAGTATGGTATCCTTTAACTGAGCCCTTCATTTAAACCTATATCCTTTAATAGAGAAGAATACGAGTTTTCTGTTTTCGCTTAAAATATTGATGAAGTAATCATTTGTCTTTACCATTTTTTGTTACATCTTTGGCCAAAAGCATAGACCTGTGGTAGATGGGAAGAGGATTTCAAATACACTATCAAAGGTCTTTACGTTTTACTTCCATAATCAGGTTAGTGGGGTAAGCGGAGAGTAAAGAATATTGTTATAGTTCTTGCCTTCCAGCGCAGATCAATGAAAAGGCTTTTCCTTATCATAAATGCCTTTTCAGATCATGCAACCGCAGCATCATTCTATTTTACTTTTTGTGGCGGCTTATGGCAGCTGTCGTCTGATCTGAACAGATCAAGAATGACCAAGATTTAGCTGTTCTCGTTTCTTACCTGTTTTTTATATATTACGAGAAGGAACAGTAGTTTTGGTTTTCGCATTTAGCTTGCTCAGTGTGCTCTTTAGCTCTAGCTCTGAACGGGTCCTTTTGAAAGGATATAGGCCCTGATTCACCAAACAACATGACCACCTATGTGAAACATAGCTGTACAGATAACTAGCCACATGTATGAGTGCAAATTCAGCACTGTTATTGACCGTATACGGATTTGCACTTGTATATGGGGTTACTTTCTTGTAAGAAGCTGAACTCCCGCAGACTTTCAAGTTTGTGGGTGTTAAAACAGTTGCAAGTAGTTTCCCACCTTTAGTTCCTATTTTACAAGAGGAGGAAATCCAGTATCAAGGTCAGAAATTTGTGGGAACGTCCACTAACTTTGTTGGCTATATTGGAAAGGAATGCTCCACGGAAAAATGTTTCCCAGATTAATACTAAGCCCCGTCCTAGTATTCTAAGTTTCTTACACATCTGTTAAAAGGAGGGCAAAAAGGGATTCTATTGTTAATAAAGTTGGCAGCGTTTTGATTACTCAAATTAAATTTGATGTCTTTTATAAACCCATTTCCTGTATTTTAAGTTTTGTGCAAAAGTATGAAAGATGGCCGAAGTAAAACAGGACAGTCACAAATCTTTGACTTATCAGTTTGTTGCAGATGTAATACAACGCTGTGAGAATAAACGTATTACATTTTCACTCGGTCCTTAATGATTAAGACACCTTGTACCTCCATTCCCTCGTAGCAAACGTGGCAAACATGTTGACTATAGTTATTTGCCATTTTAGCTTAGAAACAATAAACCATTTATATAAACCTGATAAAACGTACTTACATGTGTTTCAGTACATACACAGGGTAATATCTATGCAGTACTCTTCATTTCACCTTTGAATCGGTTTGAAGCACGTATTCCAGAATAAATACTCGGTACCTGAACAGTGATTTTACAGGAGAAAACTATGAACCTTTGGTAATTTATCCAGGTTTTAGGAAAGTTCTAAGTTATTTTCATTGCACGTTTCAGATAAGTTGTGAACAAATCCCTGCCTTGTGTAGGGCAAATGCAACAAACTGAGCTAAAAACAGTTTTCTCCTTAGTTAAAGTGATTGTGTGCATGCATTCCTAGATGATAAATGCACATGTAGGAAATAAATGTTTGGGGAAAAATAGAAGCAACTTTTAGCTCATTAACTAAAATTAACGAAGTCACTTCTTTCCCACCCTCTGTGGTGCTCTGTTGCTTTATGAGATTGCTTTCTTTATTTTTGTTATTTAAGTCTGATGCAATAACCTCGAAAAGTTACTCTTTGAAATGATGAGATGTTTTACGAGGCCTATGACCTGATTTGTAAACCCGGATTGTTAACTGCCGGGCAATTCCATCCACTCTTTTTACATTGTGGCCAAAGTCCAGGTTTCTGATGCAACTGCTGGGTGCTTCCCCCTTTACTGTAAACGATTACACTTCTCCGCCCTATGAGTAGTCCAGGAAATAGAGAACAGGTCTGCTGACAGGAGTAGCCATAAAAATAAACCCCTGCCCCCTTGCATTTCAAACATATCAAAGCCAGCATGCCAAATCCTGCCTGGAAAGGTCGTGGGGGGTTTGAATTCGTCCAGAATAACAATTAGGAAAACCGAGCTACGGATGATATTTACACCACAGTTTGCTAAGAAGTTATCTACAACGTCACAATCCTTCCTGGCACTTAGTAAAGCTGACTTTCACCGGCTATTTAGGTGGTACACTCTTGCTTTTCATAAAAAATGACTTAATTGTCAAATTGACTTACTATACAGTTATACATGAGGCTGCCAGCATCAGCTATGTTACTAAGCACATTGCACCCTATCTCCCCCTGTCTTTGCACATATATTTCACTAACAGCAGTGCTTAAGCAATAGGCTATTTTAAGGTCAAGACTGTACCACACTTCACCATCAGTAGTGCTAGGGCGGCAGACGTTATTCGTATATTGTTTTCTTTGACCCTGACATTAGCCCTAGCAAGCTACTAATTTTCTTTGTGGTTGATAACCTCCTATTAAGGTGTAAGTACTGAGCATTTCTAAACTATATGGTAAAAACAGGAATCTTCACAATTACATCCTGGGAGGTCGACCCTTAAATATATATATCTTACTGATGAAGTTGTTGATACCATTGAATTTACATTGAGTACATTTAAATCTAGCATTACCAGGTACCCCTTTCCGTAGATTTGTAGCTGTAGAACAGTTTTCATCTGGGAATTTTGATCCATATTTCCTCTGCCAGTAAACTGTGTGGCTTTGTGAAGCATGGAAGTTTGGGGCCCTGTGCAGCATGTGTCATTTTCAGCTAGTGTTTGCCGACGGCTTTGCACGTCGGTACCACTGGTGGAACTATACAGTCCTCCGTTTCACTTCAACAGATGTCCTTTGACATCATCAAAGGCAATATATCTTCTGTCAGGAATCGGGCGTCTTACTGCTTCAGTTTTCTCTGTCGATATCCATTTAGCTTATTGATAATATAATTCAAAAAGCAGGCAATCTGACTCCTCTCTCTCAACATCAGAAATTGTACTTTCTCCATTGCCGCTCAACATCTACCTGTGCCTCGTATTAATTCCATAATCGATTCTCGGAGCTCCCTGAAAAAGTTGTGTAATCTTTTTTTGAGAGATATTATATGCCATTGAGTGACAGTGGAAGATTACACTAAAATGTTGCTTGGCTCTTCAGCACCACAAGCTCTTTGTGCATATTGCTATCTATTCACACGTGCCCAACTATTATAGATCCATACTTCCAAGTATTTACATGTGATAGGTGTCGACATTTGCTGGTCACATTGCATAAATAATAATGTCTAGTCGCTTTGACGCATCAAGGGGCAAATAAGGACCCTTATTCTTGGGAAAAAAAGACATTGTTCATGATTTCCATTGTTGGAGGCATATAAGTATTTAAGATTCTAATATACATAAGGACATCATATGCATAAAGAGGAATGTCATGTTACTCTCCCAAACAGTTCCCTTCTTACAGCTCTCCTGCTTCCTAGAAATAGCTGCATTGCAAGTAGAAATAGTTGTGGATAGAGCAGAGCGCCTTCACCTCTACTATGGGCCATTGGGAGTTAAATAACCTCCGCCGTTCAAAAACTTGAAGTTGCTTCTGTATTCAGAGGTTTGATCTAGACTTTAACTTCCAGACCAGATTTTCTATGTCCCATAACCGGGACCAGGTATTTCTACCTGCGAGTCTCAAAGTGTGTTGCATTAAGTGTTCTCTTGCACGCCGTGATCTAGCTTTAGTATCAGCGGCACCACCTTGGGGATAACGTGCCAGATTCCTGGGCATAGTCGTGGATTGCTTTGCGTTGAGAAGTCAGATGGTTTTCATATGTTGCAAAACATTCTGCCAAGGAACTGTCAGAGCCAGGACTTTTATTTCTAGTCGACCAATTTTTAACTTTAGCTGAGGTGAGCTGTGCATCCATCTGCTTCCTCTGCACTGGCGTATGTGCACCCCCTTCAAGAGCCGTCTTGTATAATATAGCTCATCATTGCCCCCTCCAAGTGCTGCTACAGGCAGTCATATCATTTCTAAGTTGGAGCGGCGCTGATAGGGGACCCCATCTGTGGCCTTCCGAGTCCTGCCTGCCGTAAATTCCAAGTCATCTAAATATTTAAGTCTGTAGAGTGCACTACAGTTTCTCTTGTTATATATCCGCATTAATGCTTGTGCTCAGGGTAATTCACGAACCGGTTTCACTGATTTGCTTTCTAGTTTCACATTGATTCACTTCTCTAAGTACTGCTGTGCTGGCCGTTAATGCATGCCCTTCTGTTGCCTTAAAGGCATTCCATTCAGTCCCCACATTACCCATCGAGTCCTCAAAGTCCTTAAATGAATAAATAATGCTTTATCCTAGAATGCCTCCGAAAGTGGGCTTCTTGCAAAGTAGCTCCGTGCAAATGCCATTATGCATGTAGTGAGCATACTCCATCCCACAGTAGGTAGAAGCAGACAATCATCCAATATCGTCCTGCATAAGCATTCAGCATGTAAAGGCGTACCCAACCAGTGATGCACAGCCAATAACTCATCCGTTCTGTTATGGAGGTCGTACACTGGGCAGTACAGAGGATTATTTTATCAGCAAGTGTGCCATTTGCCAAAGGTCCTGCACACCCCATTTCACCATCCACGGTAGACCATCTTTGTAGCAATTTGTACACTAGCTGGCCTGAAGGGGACAAGTGCAATCTGTCCAACTCGTTGTCATCCACATAACTATAGTCACCCCTCTACATTGTTGTAGTACACATTTTGGGAATATAAGTGCAATGTTTGTGGAGACCTAACATCTAGATGTTCTTTGGCGACTCAGTGTATTCTAGAAAAGGGGCTCAGTGTCTGATACAAGTAGGGGCATCACTTTCACATGCTGACTAAGCTGTTTCACACACCTGAAATTGCCTTTGACTCCAAATTTAACACATTCCTCCTTTGTATATATGCATGTATGTATGTACTTGGTTTTTGGTAGAGCACATTTCGGCCAGAGGTATCAAAGCACTAGAGGGGTAATCATGACAGCTACCACACTTAACAGGATGAGAATAGCCAAGTTTTGACTTGTTTGCGGAAAGGCAAAAGAATGAGGATATTCCTAATTTTAAAAGGGAGAGAATTCTAGAATATTGCAGCAGCTTTAGAAAAAACTCCGCCCCCCCACTTCACTTTTTTTTTTTTTTTTACCTATCTGGGCGCGCTAGCCTAACATCATGAGTTCTCTGCCATTTGCCTGCCCCGAGTCTCACACTACCACCCCTCACCTCACCCACTTCCCTTCAAGGACAGAATAAAACTCTTGCCTTCTAAAAACTAGTAAATAAGTTATTGCACTGGCTCATCTTCAAAAATGACTCACACTGATAAGAGTATAATACATAATTAACAATTTTTATAGATGGTTCCACTCCTTCATATACCCACCCCTTTGCGAATTATTTTGCAGTTGTTTTCATCAGCTTTAGACTTTGTACAATAATCTTATCAATGTTATCTTATCTAGTTTATCATGTTGGTGTACTCTGGAATTAGTCGGTGTCACAAAGGATCCTCAGTTTGGACTCATCTTTAAGTCTGCTTGATGGGCTGTATTCTTAGTAGTCATAAGTATGACTGGCGGACCCGCTCAGTTAGAATAAGTTGGTCCTTTAGAAGCATCTCCTGAAGTTGCAGGTCCATCACCAATCTGATTTTCAGTGCAGAGTTTTCAGGTTTATTGAGTGCTGTACACCTTCACATGCTGTCGTTTTTTTAGCCATCATAGGATTTGGTAGCAGGCCTTGTGGACATTTGGTTCCCTCTTCTAAATTAATTCTTGCTCTGGGTCTACCTGACAGGGGGTGTCCTTTAGATTCTCCAGTGCTTGCCAGTTTTTTTAGTTCACTCTGAAGAACGACTTGCCGTCTAGAACCACCTTCAGTTTTCACAGGAATAGCAACATGTATCATAGTTGCATTTCTCTGTTCACCATTTTCACCCCCAGGAAAGATCTACTTTGTCTCTGTACCACCAGAGTGTAAGCCAGAAATGTCAGAACATTTGTGTTGCCAACTATATAGTGGCTTACTTGTCTCGCATTCTGCAAAGTATTGTCTCTGTTCCGATAATTCTGAAATTTGGCAGTCATTGGCCTGGATACAGATCATGGTGGCTGTAGGGGTCCAGTGGCTGTATGTGCTATCACAATAGAAAACTGTTTTGTTAGAATCCTAGGTACCACTGCTGTGCTTAGCCACTCAAGCAGGAACAGTTCAGCCCTCTAAAGTTACATCAGATAATACTCATCCTAGACCTTCCCTGAAAGTCCTTTTTCATTCTCCAAAATGCATATTCTTGGGTGTAGGTCAGTGACTTGGTTTTGGATTTACCACACCATAGACTCAATGATCGTCAGTTTTGCCTCTTCTGCACTCACTATGTGTATTTTTCACTGGCCAGCACATAGCAGCCCGGCTTTGAGGCCTATACTGTTTCTCTTGCAGTTGGAAGGCAGTACGGGCCTTGTGTATCAACTGCAGCATAAGGTCTAATCTATCAGGAAATTCTACTAAGTAGTCCTTTCTTTATTATATAATTTTATTCGGCAAAAACAGTCACCACAGCTAATCAGGGTATAGAGTCTCCCATCGCTATCTCTATGAAGGATTCTTTGAGATGTGGTGAGCCTGTTCTTCTGTATTTTAGGGATAGTGGCTTTCTTCAGTCCTGTCCAGAGAACACCATTCTCATTCCCATGATCAGCAAGCTGCTGTATCAGGTAAGGTGCTCCCACTCTCATGTACAGTTGGGGTTCTCACCTACTTCCTGCACTAAAGCTGTGATGAGCTTGGTATTGCACGTTCGATGGCTGGCACGCCCCTTCTGTCTGGGGTATGTTGTGGAGACAACGTCCTACATGGTGAATAAACCTGTAGCCCCACTCATGCAAATTATCTAAAGAAACTCATAATGGCCATCACCAGCTTATGGTCACATTCCCTTGTTCCTAGAAGAAATTAACCACTGCTACTTAGTTACACAGGAGCCCCTAGATAGAGCACATCTATCATGATGTTCTGTATGCCTCTCACGCTGGGACTCTTCCATGGAAGCAGCTGCCCGCTGTAAAAATTATTGTTGTTAACCCTGCCCCAGGTCTCTGTTCCTCCTATCGTAACCCAGCTGCGTTGATTCACCTCCAGAAATTCGTTGCAGGTCCAGGGTCTGTCCATGCTTCATTAGCCACCACTGGGGCTCTCCGGTCCGCCCTATTACCCTGTGCACGTTATCCCGCTGTTTTCCATCTCTTTGGCTCCATTTTATGTGCTAATTGCACTGTCAGTCGAGCAAAGAAGGGGTGAGAATGCAGACCCCCCCACTGGTGGATCAATGCCTGTCTCACGTCATTGCCTTTCTGCTCCTTCTGGATTGTGTTTGCCTGCTGATGGCCCTAGAACAGCCTACCTGCTCTAGGCTGCCTCCTGTTTCCATCTTAGCACAGGCCTCTCCTGGCCACTATATTTTCATACCCTAGGTTGGAGGGGAGGTGGTGCTATGTCCCTACTACCATCTGTTACACAAACCCTGGGTTGTAAGGCTTACTGTTAAAATATTTAACTGGAAAAGACCTTTGAAGCCAGATGTGTTCGGATGGTTACCGACATCCTGCCTATATGCCGAAAAGTGAAATTCACAAATGTATAACTAATTTCATGAGATTGTCACTAAAAAGTAACATTTGTTTTCGCAACATAAGTTGATGTTTTGCACACAAGAATATACTTTCAATTGTTATAACTTTCACTGGTCTTGCAAAAGAATGCAAAGATTGTGTAGTACTTACGCATTCACAACCGTTCATGCCTTTACTCCAATTGCAGAGTCAATCTGTATAGAGCCCTAACAGTGCTGTGAAGAAAGGGAGTCAGTTGCCGAGAATATGCTTCTAGTGCCAGTAAAGCACAGTTCTAAGAAACACAAAAAAATATTGTAGGATAAAATAGTAGGGCTTAACAGCGGTTTTAGGAAATATATACTTCTTGGTTGCATAACAGGTGGGATCTTTCCATCAGAAACGCTAATATTCTTAATAAAGCTTTACGTTATTCCAGATGTATTTATTAATTTATACAATTTGTTTCTTGTGGTTTCCTGCAGAGTCTTCAGGAGGAGAGAAATAAACCCACCAAAAGCATGATTAACATCAACTCGCGCCTGCAGGTGATATTTGGAGATGCTATTAAAGCAGCCTATCCGGAGCTGGAAAATCCTCCTCTTGTTGTCACTTCAAGCCAGCAGCCTAAATTCGGAGATTACCAATGTAACAGTGTCATGAGCATAACACAGGCAAGTTGTAGGGCAAAACTGGCTTTTTGGTTACTGGACTTATTCACATTACATAGCATGGTACTCATTCTAGGACCACTTCCCGTTGCCTCTTAGTACCTGTAACCTTGACAGAAGGTGCGTTGACGGTATTCCTTGCACTTGAACGGATTATAGTGCGCTATTAGTGTTTGAGCTTTTTTTTCCCTAGGCTCTGAATACTTTTACCTTCCGTATCCGGTAAGCCATATCTTTTTGCTCAGCAACAGCACTTTAATTTCACAAAACAATAATTTTGAGCAGTGACGCTGTCCATAGCTTAGGGAATTCATCTTTATTTGTTATCTTTGTCATGGAAGGTTCTTTTTTTTGCATTCTTAGTCAGTCATCTCTGGTGCATTAAATAGCAATATTAAAAGGCTGAACTTGGTTTGTTGCAATCCATGACCCACAGCTGTTTATATTAAGAGAGTTTAAATTGATCCTCACAAATGACTTGTAAAGTAATGATAAAGATAGTGTATTTGGGAAAGTGTAATAATTTAGTTGGGTTTCACTAAATAAACATACATTATGAACCCACAAACGTAGGGACATTTGTAATACATTTATATTCATGGATAGAATCAACATGTCTTGAAAATGAATCACACTTGCTTTGTTGTAATTACTTTTAAACATTAAATGCTCAACAAGGTCTGGGGGTCTGCTCGCACACTTAATGCCCAAAACACGGGAACGTTTCTGCCTGACAAAAGACTGATCTACTTAGGCTGCCTGGGATAGTTGTCATAACCTTAAATCATCATTCCTTTCTAAATTGCATGTGGTAGTATGTCACAGGTATTGTTGTTTTCATTTGAAAGTTAATGTTGATACACAGAGTCAATACGTACATAATTGTATTATGTGAGAGCTACTCTAAGGTTTGTACCCAAAAAGTATCTTCAAAAGATCTTAGTCACCTAAAACTGACAAACATTGGCAAAGCCAGTAGGCCTCACCTATTCAAGAACTATTGGCTTTGACAATATGTTTTAGTCATGTTGTACACCAGCATGGCTGCTGCTCAGCATAGCTAAAAGTTAGTGAGGCAAAGGAGAGTGGCATGTAGCGGAGTGTCGTAAAGTTGAGTGGAGTGGCATAGTGCATTGGTTTTGAGTAAAGTGCGGTTGAGTGCATTGGTGTAGTGTGCCATGGTTTAGAGTACATTGGCAAAAAGGGCAGTGGCATAGAGCAATGGTGTAGAGTTTAGTAACAGTGAGTGCAGTGTTGCAGAGTAGACTGTCATAAAGTGCATTGGTGTGGAGTGGTGTAGAGTAGGGCAGAGCGCAGTGATGCAGAATAGAACAGATGGTGTATATTGCCGTGATGTAGATTACTGTGCCGTGTGTGCAGTGGCGAAAAGTGTTGTAGAGTATAGTGGCATAGAGTGCAGTGGTAAAGAGTAGATTGGTGTAGAATGCATTCGTTTTGAGTAAAGTGCTGTAGAAGGCATTGGCATAGAGTGCAGTGATGTAGAGTGTAGTGACAGTAGAGTGCAGCGGCGCTGAGAGCAGTTGCTTAGAGTAGGTTGTTTCAGAGTAAAGTGGAGTGGTGCACGGTAGAGCACAGTTGCATAGAGTGGGGAGTACATTAGAGTGGATTGGTGTACAGTGGAGTGATGCCAAGTAGAGTTCATTGGCGTACAGTGGCATAGAGTGGAGTGATGCAGAGTGGAGTGGCGTAGAGTATAGTGGTACATTTACGAGTAGTGTGGGGTAGAGTGCATTGGCGTAGAGTGGTATATGGTAGAGAGGCGTAGAGTGGAGTAGTGCATAGTAAGGTACAGTGACGCAATGTGGATTGGAGTGACGTACTGTGGAGTGGCATAGAGAAAAATATGAACTTTTGTTTTTTAAAGACTGTTTTAGGACACTGGGACCAGGCCCCTGACTCCTGTAATGGCAGCAGACAACGTTCTTCACAGTTGCAGGCATTCAGTCATGTTAAGGGGTACGGAAATTGCCAACGGGAAAGAAAGCTCCTTCGGCCATTAAAAAGACTCTATTTTTAAAAAAAAAATCTGTACCTCTGGATTTCCGTGGGACCAACCATCTAGATATACCTAACTTTTAGCCCCTTCAAGCCCTATCTGAGCCCCTCTTTAAGCACTAATTTATCAAAAATGGCTAAACATATTTACATCAAATCATAAAAAGCATATTTTCTGAGTCATGTTCCAACTTTTTGCCACATTTAGTGTGATTCTGTTTAGGCTTTTGCGCCCCCCACCCCACCCTTTCTTGGACCCCTTTTCATGGGTTGGCACAAACAATTCCACAAAAGAGCCGTAGTTGATGAACCTTTTGAGGAATTTTTTGCCAGATTGGTCACACAACGGCAAAGTTATTAGCAAAACAACTTCCTAATTATGCTTGACCTAACTATAACTACACAGTTTGAAATCACTACTTTATTTTATGTGTATATATATAAACATAAACAGGCATGGAAAAAATCCAGCTCTTCGATTTTCCTCTTTGCCTACCCATATTTACTGCATCCATATAGCGGGATTGTCCCTTTTAATTGGCTGCTTTTAAACCAAACAAGTTCCTTTTCGGCGATCGTCAGTGTATCTCTATTGGAGCTGTGTGTTGATCTCTTAAAGGCCAGAGAGGTGTTGTGCCTAATACGTGGACCAAACGATCACACTACGCAGCTCACGTAGAACAAATCTCCCCTATGCACCTTCAGTAATCCAAGTATATCTATGTACTTGAGCTTTGACAGAATAGATTTCTTATTCCTATACTTGGGCTTAGATAATTTAAATATATCCTTACCTCTGCACTTTGTAGACCACTTTACCGATAAGCTACAGATTTGATTTTTAAAGGACTTTTCTATTCAAAAGTTAAAGATGTAAGATCTTAATTAATGTTATACATTGGGAATATGGACTACAGTATTACTTCAACAAACATGCACCTATTCAAGTATTTTACGTTCACTCCTGCACTCCATACGTCTGAGCACTCTGTGCAGAGTTCCTTCACAGTTGTACAGTTGATTTCACAAAAGTGATAGTTATGGCAACTTTGAGTAGAAAGTTTTGTCCATTTAAATACTTCAGCCATTGCATGTCACACATTACTAGGTGGATACATGATTGTGAACCAAATAAATATACATATTCCCACCGGTAGGACCCATGTCGATATGCTGAAATTACATGACATTTGTGTCTGAAATACTCTAGGTTTTTATGATATAGAGGGAAGACCTATGTGTATTAGTTTCTCTAGTATCTCAATCATGCACTGCTTCCAGTGGTTGTTTTCCAGAGTGCCTTTGAGAACATAGTCTTAAGTTTGAAGATATTGACAAAGTTACCCGCATGTTCGTCATCTTCGATTTAACACATAACTTAGCTGTAAAAAAAGTTGGTGTGTGTAAAAAAATCCATGTAAACACTCCTATTTTCTTTGTGAAGAAAACGCTTAAGATGCATTTGCACACTTACAATACCTTCATACTGTTGGGTTGGTCCATCAATAAACAATAAGATGCTTGGAGTTTGGACAAATTTATGGACATCTATGGGTTACGAAGATTACTGCAAGTGGCACATACCTAAGAAATCACTAAACAATAATAAGGTGTAACGGACCTGAGTGACCCATGTTTTTTTTCATTGGCAGCCTCCTGCACTATTCAGTGGGTCACTGTGATGATGAGACAAAAACTCTGTTTAATAATGGCTTCCTCTGGTGACAATTAGCAAATGGTAGGAAGCATTTACGATTTACATTGGCTGCCTTGAAATGCCGGGACCATCTTTGATATGCTCATGTACAAAAAAAATCTCAAGACAGTTTGCTCAAGCGAAAAATATATTCTAAAAGCTGTGTAATAAATTCTTTTAGGTAAATCTGTTAGCAAGTGTTAGAACGTTTACATTTGTCTGATATTTACATTTCAGATGTTGAAAACCAGTCAGAAGAAAGTTAATCCAAGAGATATTGCGGACCACATTGTCCGAAATATTCCCAGTAATGAGTATATCGAGAAAGTGGAAATTGCAGGCCCAGGTATGGTGATTTAACACAGTGAGCAATGCTTATATGAATTTCTATTCTTTTCACCTCTCAAAATGGTAGAAAAGGAACATTTTATTTATCAAATCAGTACCATTAGGTCAGAAAAACAACATCACATCACCTTTCCTGCTAACATCTCGTTTTCCAAAACATCCACCATCTCGTATGAAGTAGCACAAGGTTTGACTGTATCACTGTCACATTCATCATTGAATCCAACAGCTTTGACAATATCATATATGTGGGCAATATTTGGTACACTAAAACCACACAGTTTCTGGAATTTGGAGCAATTTGGATCTAGGGTGTTGCAAATTCAAGAAACCATACACTACAATAAATAATCTGTCCATATATTCAAGAAGGGAATCTGGCTACTTGGCTGAATCAGCTTGGACGCCCTTACGTTTAGTTGATCTTTGACCATGCAGTACTCATACCAGTCTCATCCCCATTTTATGCAACTGTGAATTGAATTATATCCCATGAGTCCTCACCATCTACAGACTATTCCGGCACCTTTGCTTTACTGTCTTTGGGGCCTTCGATCTAGTATTAACATCAGGGTCATCATTGTAGTAGCATCATCACTCCTCACTTACTACACAGGACCCGCAGTCAAGGCTATGTGCCAGTGCCAGAGGTTCACACAACATGCTCTGCATCCACTTCAGACTTCCTTTTTGTGGCCCTGTCACCAATAGCCCAATGCATTTACTCAGGCAACCTACTTACTTGAAGATATTTTGTATATGCATTATGTGCATGTACCCCAAGATTCTTATATTTCCATGTTTTTCAGTTTACTTAAGGGCCCAGTTGAGCACACTTCAGAAGAAGCCAAACACAAGCATTAAACTCTAAATGTAGAAACAGTGTGATTCTGCCTGTCCTGAAAATTATTAGAGTGATTATGTTTGCAGTGGTACCCTCTGCTATTCTCCTCATTGACTGGTGTAGGTCTACACTACCTATTTTACACAATATATTCTTTTAGTATGAAAATGTTCTTGTACGATCTAGGCTTTTTATACCAAAAGAAACAGAAAACCACTTATGACTTAACATTCTATGCACCCGAAAATGCTTGCGGATGGAAATGCTTAGTGTATCAAATAATATGACAATTAAAAAGTGAAATGTGATTGTGTACAGTAAAACTGCATAGCTTACCTTTTCAGTGAATTTTACACTTTGATTCAAGTTACTTAATATGGCATTTTTAAGTGCAACAGCATTCATTTCTTTTCATTGAAGGGTTCATTAATGTGCATTTAAAGAAAGACTTTGTATCCAAGCAGCTGAAGAGCTTGTTGTTGAATGGAGTTCAGCCACCTACAGTTGGAGACAAGAAAAAGGTAACTGAACTTAACATGGTAATGGTTTTCCATGTGGGAAGTTGTAATCTTCTTGGGTGGATTTGGTTGGCTGTTCATGGTTTGCCATTGATGAAGAGGCTTTAAAAATGTGTGTGTCAAATCCATTTTAATATGTAATTTGGTTATGGTACTTGGTGATGTATGAAGGATTTACCCTTCTCTGGGCTGTCAGTGTTATTCATTTTAAACAGAATTTTGCTTCTGCACTTTATTCTTCAAATGGAGCCCAAGTACCGCAAGCTTTTTGACAATTCCTTGTTTTCTTACTTAAAATACGATTTCCGTATTTATCGTGCTGCTACCTAGCACCAAATAGGCATCTGTCCCTCAGTTTTCAATCACATATTTATTTCTTCTAGAGATGGACTGCTCTGCTCAGGACCTTTAATCATGAAAGTTTATTCATGGAAATGTAGAATGTGACCTCCTATTTTAATTTGCTCACTTCCTGCTCATTTTTAAAACACCTTTCCTACATTTCTCAATTATTCCCATTGCTTTCTCAGTACTTTTGTACCTATGTGTAATTATTCTGGCCCTTTTTTTAAAAAAATCATGTAGTTAATTCTTTTTTACCCATCTTGCTGACAGATTGTGATGTACACTCAAAACTATTTTCTTTAATTCAAATTCTATTTCTTTCTTCCATTTACTCCATATTGTGCTGTCTTTGGGCATACATATAGTGAGTGTGTTTTTTGGCAGTGTGTGTATTTACAAGTAGCACACCATAACACAATACAGAAAGGCTACAGTACTGAGCTGTGCACACAGAACAAATGTTTGGGCTGAATGTTTGTGTGTCTGTGAGGACACAATGCATGGCGGTAATAGTACTGGATAGTGTAAGTGCCATTGCCTTACACTATGTGCACGCATGGCTGTAATTGTATATTTCATAGAGGACCCTGAGTTGCATTTTGGGAAGCCCGGACCTGCCTGGTGAAGACAGGAGTAAAGGAATTCTCCCCACCCCCACAAACATATATGTGTATTGCTACTTTCCTGTGAGCTTTGTGGAACATTCTCTGGAGAAGGGAGAGAGAGACCCCCTATACACTTCAAAAGGATGCTCTTTGATTGAGTAATAGAACACAAGGAAAGGGCTTGGATACTGTTCAGGAAGGAGATGGGACTGATAAGGGAATAATAAAGAGTAGGGCTTGGAGCCCAGGATTAACCTTTCGATGCATGTATCACTGTGCCTGATACCAGGTGTGAACTCTTGTCATGTCAATGCCTATTTTGTGGAACTATCGGCATCGGAGTCTGTCCTGCTGTGATGGTCTTCCAAGAAGAGTGAGTGAAAAGTCTACACTTCAAAAGAAGCAGAATTCCAGCATAAAACTTCAAAGACCCAGACCCTAAATCACGTTTGGTGTCTTGAAATGAACTATAAGAAAGGGAAGCTGAGAAACCAAAATTTGTCATCTGCTAAGCAGCCAGAGGGGCTGTGTGAGGAAGGGAAGCTCTGCAAAACGTCTGCCTGTGACTAGGACTTGGGGCCGAGGCCTGCTAGTCTCCCTGATGGGTGAGGATGCAACACCCAGGGAAGCCAAGACCACCTAGCCTGGAGCACGAGTGCCTGCTATCTTGCCAAGACCAGAGTGCACTCTGAGGAACAGGAGAGTGTTGGAGGAAGTGAGTGCCACTGAAGGGCCCTCTCAAGAGGAGGCTGCTGTGCAGTGAATGAGTTGTGCCCATGTGCAGCATTGACTGGCGACCCGTGTATGCCAAGAGGTGGCTTCTGTGGACAGAGCCATGAATCGGGTGCCATGTGGGGAGCGTTAAGCCTGTACTGCCTTATTACGGTGGCCCAGATGCCAGAGGTGTGTCCATTGTAGAAGTGACTGTGCCGATTTGTGTGGACCTTAGCAGCAACTCAGTATGCCTAGAGGGACCACTGTAGTGTAAGTGGCTGAACTGGAGAAGTCTATGCCTTGCCAGTGGGTACATTAGCAACCCCGTATGCCAGGAGGGACTGCCGGTACAGAGTATTGCCAAGTGCGGGCAGTCGTTGGGCAAAACTGAAACTGCAATCTGCAAGTCAGAGTTGAGCATGTAGATCTGCCCCTTGATCTGCCCCGTGGACTTTGGAAGACGCTGAGAGGACTTTGCTCCATCACGATAAAGAGCATGAAGGTTCATCCCCTCCCCCGTGTGGAGAAGAAGTGAACTTAATGCACCAACAGAGTCCTGGAGCACCTCTGATTGCTGTTAAGGGGAGAGCAGGAGAAAGCATGCGCCTGCCATGTGCTTCCATGAAGCTTTGTGTGTGGACTAACTCGACCCAGCAGGACTGGAGCATTGCAAGTGCCCACAGTCAGGGTACCCACTGAATTCTTCAATGCGGGGGAAGTGGTGGAGACTTGGCACAGACTTATTGGGCACCCAGGCACTGGCTGCAAAAAGTGCGGAGGCACCTTAGACACTTGAGAAAGGACTATCAGCGAGCATTCCTTGGATGCAACCTCCAGTGGATGGGAAATGACCCCAACCATTTTACAAGGAAAAGGGTGGGACAAGCATTTGCCAGACAATAACTAGAGCCCAGACTTCAAAGGGATTGTGATATTGCTTGCAAATGTCATACTAATAATCAGAATGCATAGTTAGGAATAAAATAGTTCTTGTTAATATAAAAACAAGTATTTGGCTGGATGTAGATTTATTGACATTACTGAGTGCACTTTGAGTTATAAGTCGTCCCCCTTCATGGGAGTCTTTGACTGCTCGTCCACTGCTACCACTGAGAGTCAAGTGCAGAAGAGGTACTTGGTCCAGTTGCTCAGGATCCATAATAGTTGGGGCCCCGGGACATCAGGAGTAAAAGGCCTCAACCACCACGGGTGAGCCCAGTAGCATATGTGTGCCATGTGGGTCTCAAAAAAGCATTGTGACACCATGCCACACATTCCCTGTTTGTGAGTGAACCTTGCACTGCTGCTGTCCCTGCACTACTTGTGCTTGATGTATTGCTGAGGGATGACAAAACCTTTTTATTGTGCAAAATAAAAAGTTGGCTTTGTGATCATACTTTTCATAAATCTTTTGAGATAATCTTACTTCTCATGTAGTGTGCATGTAAATTATATATTGGCATTTGGGCACCACTGATGTTCTGGTTACATTTCCCTGTTTTATTGCAGGTTATTGTTGACTTCTCTTCCCCAAATATCGCCAAAGAAATGCATGTAGGCCACCTGCGGTCTACTATCATTGGAGACAGTATATGCCGTTTGTTCGAGTTTGTGGGCCATGATGTTCTACGGTAGGAATCCTTTGTAATAGAAGCTTGCCTCCATCTTACTTGTTTTGAAGACATTTCAGATGTTATTAAATCAGACCCTACTGTCTACGCAATTTAAATACAAAATTTAAAGTAGGATTGGATGGGAAACAGCCTTTACAAGGTGAATACAGTGTCTTTACCACACATTTTTTACCTCTCACATTTTTACCATGCATATGCTATTACTACGCATGGTAAGTCTCTTCAAGGTAAGTATGCGTGTGTGTGTGTGTGTGTGTGTGTGTGTTAATGCATATATATATTCACTGAAAGAAAAAAAACATGTTACAGGGATGTTATAGTTAGGAAATAGAATTTTAAAAAGCAGCCATAAAAATTCACTTAAAGGTCCAAAGGTTACAGGGATGATATAGTTAAGATCCGAATTTATTTGCACAAAGCCATAGAAATTCAGCAGTTATAGTTATGGTTAGCTTAGGTAACTATAACTTGTGCCCTGCAGCCATCCCCCATAACTACCGAACCTCGCGCAAAACCTGGCCACTTAATGTGAACATAGTAACACAAAATGATGATGAACGGCAGTTTGGGATGGACTGTTCCCATGGGAGCAGGGTCAAGAATGATTTGGATATGGTGGGTCGAAACTGGGGTGGTGTGGTGGTCAGAAAACAATGAAGTAAACCCAGATCTTTGTGACTCTGAGTCAGTGTTTGAATTGTTCAGCATTCCGTCCATCATCTGTTCTTTAAACTACTTGTTGGGTGGCATAAAGGATTCACTGGATTGCTTTTCTGCTTGTTTTCTGCTGCTCCCTGACTTTGTTCCTACTAGACACTGTGTGAAACTTGAAACCAGACGCCACTAGCTCTACAATCTGCACTTAGGCAGGGCATTGCTGTGCTGCCAAGGGAGGAATTGTCATTGGGACTACCTGCTTTGTTGTGCTGGTCTGCTGCTTACTGATTGCTGCACTGCAGAAGGGAGTGGCACTTGTTGACTGCCTTTATGTGCTGGCCTGCTTGCTGCCTGCCTACTTGCTCTGTGTGCTCCAGTGTTTTCCAAGGGCTTGTTGGCTTGCGCTTGTCTCAGGGCCATCAAAGACATCATCTGCACAACAGCTCCTGGCCCTTTAAACCGGACACCACCTACACTTGCACAAGTCTGTGTCGTGTTGCACTGCTGGGTGTCCCCCTTGTTACAAACCGCTCTCTCCGCAGCTTGGGATTGCAATTGGGAGTGCACGGCGGGGATGCCGCTCTGAGGGAGGCCCGCGAGTGAGGACCTCTGCAGAGCAGAGGAGATCCTGGGCTTCCATCTGTGATGGAAGAAATCGCCTGCATCACATGCCAGTGAAACTTTCTGGGCTGACGAGACCCTGCACAGCAGCGATTGGCTGCCTTTCTGTTGATCAGAAGCATCCCCTTGGTTGGTCCCAGAGGAACCACAACCCGCAAGCCCCGCCTTGAGTTTCCTTGTCCTGAGGGCCAGTAAACAATTACTGTTGGTATTCGTGGACACAAATGAGTTGGCATTTACAACATTTTGCGCTCAGGTGTGGGTGTTTTAACGAAGGAGAGTGCATTTACAGCATAGGGCACATCGCTGTGCTTCTTCTTTTTGGCTGGGGTGTAATATGCACATATCGCGTGCATAGCTGGGTGTATGATTTGTCCAGTACTAAAAGTGATGATATTGCACACTCCCTCGTGCTTGTACTTTCAGATACTGTGTACTTGGGTTATTTTGCACCGATTCAGAGGGGACCCGTGACTGCACAAGTACTGAGAAATTTCCAATTGCTGGGCTCCGCTCCATACCAGTCAGGTGAAGACCGCAACAGAGCCCCTGATCTTGAGGGTCCCAGCACTCTTCCACCCTTTACCGTAGTCAGCATAATAGTCATGCATGGTGCCTGATTACCACATAAAGCTTAATAGGAGGGCAGGTGCGTTGCATCCTATGTGTTATGGTGATTTATCTGTTTTCTTCATAATCTTGCATGCACTAAGGTAGTCGATATATGTCGTTTTTGCCTTGCATTGTTCAGGATAACGAGGATTATCATGGTAACTGCACAAAATGCAGAGTACTCATCATTCATGTAATTTTGGTCCATGTTATGTATAATATACTATATATTTTTATGTAATTCGGTGTGGAGTCTCTTTTGTGGTATATTCATTGTTAATGTGTGAGTGTGTTGCACACATGCTTTACATATTGCCTCAGCAAATGCCTAACTACCAGTGGGTGAGCACAGGTTATATTTGGTGTGTAACATACAAGCCCTTGCTAAAGTGGTGGGTTTTGCCTGGCTTAGGTGCATAGCCTAGCCAACCAGAAACCCCATTTCTATCAATATCATAGACATATTTAAGGTTTTATGTTTAGGGTAGGGGTTTTAGTTTTTAAGGTTTGGGTAGCAAAGGTATTTTAGGGTGTAGAGGTGGTTTTAGGGTTGCGGGATGGGTAAAGGTATAGAGTGGCAAGGGTATTTTTATGGTTTAGGGGTGAGTAATGGTATTGGGGCTAAGGATATTGTTAGGGTTTATGGTGGGTAGAGGTATTGGTTGGTAAGGGTGTGTTTAGGATTTGGAGGTGCCTAGGGGTATTGATTGGTAAAGGTGTTTTTAGAGTTTGCTCGTGGGTAACTGTTAGAAATGGGGGTTCTGGTTGGGTAGGGCGTTCACCTCAGCGAGGCAGAACCCACCATTCTAGTCAGGATGGATAGTTACACACCAAAGATAACCTGTGCTCACCCCCTGGTAGCTTGGCATAGAGCAGTCAGGCTTATCCTCAGAGGCCATGTATAAACCGTTTGTGCAACACACTCCTACCAGTGACACAACAAATGCACCACAAAAGAGACTCCACACAGGATTATATAAAAAATATAGAGTATGTATTGTGTGGAGATATCACCCAAAATGACATGTTTTCATAAATACTGTACTGTGTAGGCATCGCAACGACCCCCATAACCACAGTAGGTACTGAAACAAAAGTATCTTCACAGGCAGTACCATATAAGTACATGAATCATCAGTTACTCCCCTAACCTTACTGGATTTGTATGCCAGGCAAGGTAGTCATTTGTACCATAACACAGGAACCTATGTGTCACGTTATACTTTTGAGCCAGAGGACATCATTGTTACCACATACTCCTAACAACACATAGAAAGCAATGGTAGTGGCTAAAATACACCAATTCCCAAAGGTTAGCCTGCTTAATTTGCAATGGCTGTGTAGGCACATAAATCTCTGATTACACTCTTTGGGCGCTAGGCTACCAGCGCTCCTACCAGGACAATTACTTTAGATTTCATGTCCTGCAAGAAACAGTTGCATTTGGAGCTGAAGATGTAGGGCACAGGTGGGCCTGCGCTTTTCTTAGAAATCATACGGTAAGTGGAGGAGCTAGTCCGGCTTCCCCCAAGCACAGAAGAGCTGTGAACATATTTTCCCAACGTTGGCGAACTCAGCCCTCCGTGGGTGGTTACTGAGTTGCATCTCTCCTCAAGTTGTGATCGGTGCCACTCACTAAGGTAGGGCAGACCGGTGCTTTGGCTTCCCCCGGGGCACTAGTTCAAGACAATGCTTCAGCTACATGCCCTTAGGGAGGGGGAGACTACTGCACACTGACGATTTCGGCTGGGACACCTTACGGAGTCCTCCCTGTGCATCGAGTTAGCAAAGAATTAGTTGCACGTGAATGCGCAGGGCAGCAGTTGTCAACAATCACAGGGACTGGGACCTTCTCCAACTCGGCGGTTGAATTTCCTCAGTGGTTTTCTGTCACCCTGTTGGATGCAGTGCAGCTTCAGGGAGCCATATTGCCCAGAGATCTCTGCTTTTGCCTCAGCAGTGTTTAGTCCTGGGCCATGCTGGGAGGCACGACAGGCTAATTAGTCGATCTTCTCCTTCCCAGCCCACGCTGCCTCAACAACATGTGGTACTGGGGCCATGCTGGGAGACGCAGCAGGCTACTTCGGCAATCTTCTCCGTCCCAGCCCACGCTTTCCCTCTAGTCACTCGGAGTGCAGGGCTGAGGGAACACTTGTTACGGCTACAAGCGCAGCGCTGACCTCCCTCCTCCTCTTCAGGAGGTGAGCTAAGAAGTATAGAGCGCTGACTACGCACCAGTGAAGTATGACGTGGTGGGTTCCCACAGCGTTCGCCAGTTGCTAATGCTACCAGGCAGACCCAAGACACCCACCACTCTCTGGGACCACTGAGCCAGGGGCACACTGGGGACCAGGGAATCACCAGCAACACCAACCCTGCCTTGGACCCTGGGAGAACACTGGTAGGGCGAACACAAGGCAGGCAGCAGAAGGCAGAGGAGCCAGCACCACAAAAGCATTTAAGGGCGGCCCTTCTTGGCAGTTCAACAGTGCCTATGCAGTCCAGAGTCAGTAAGCAGACTGGCAGCAGCGCAACAAGCAGGAAAGCAATCCAGATGAGTCCTTTGTGCCTCCCAGCAGGCAAGAGGGCAACAACAGAAGAGCACTCCGGTTAAGTTCTTTGTACAATCCCAAAGTCCTTCTGATAGAGGTTTGGTCCCAGTTCCAAAAGTGTTCTTCCAAATCATGGGGCCAGAGCCCCTGTGCTCAGACAGAAATGGCTTTGCTCAGGGAGTAACCTCAAAAGAGCCCTTTCAAGTGAAGCACAATACCCTTTCAACCCAGCCCTGTCACCAGACATCAGTAGAGAGTAATCAGCCTATTGTGTGATGGCAGGACACAGCCTATTCACATGTAAGGTGTGAACTACCTTCCCTTTCCCCAGCCCAGGATGTCTATTAGTATGCAGATGCCTCTTCTGTCACACTCAGCCCCTCCTGTGTTATGGCTGTCTGGAAAGTATGCACCAAGTGGAGCTGTCACTCTGCCTCAGACGTGGATTGGAGTCAGGCTGCAAAGCACTAGAGTTATAAGCAGAGAGAAATGACCAATTCTAAAATAGTAATGAATAATCACCATTAGGCATGATTTTTCACTGTCATTCCAAATATACCAAATATGCCCACGCTACTCCTCACAGATCAGAAATAACAACTTTGACGTGTATAAGGAAATTCCCAGTGCAAACGTATGAAAGGAACAGCACTCACAGAAGTGAAAAACAAAGTAGGCTGTTTGTCACTACTAGGACATGTAACACACAAAAAATATATGCTCTACCTTGTATATACACAGCACCTTGCTCATAGGGCTATCTAGGAGCCTACCTTAGGGGTGACTTAGGTGTAGTAAAAAGGGAGTTTAGGCCTTGGCAAGTAGTTTGAATTTTCAAGTCAATGTAGCAGTAAGCTGCGCACGTAGGCACTGCTGTGGCAGGCCTTGGACAAGTTTGAAAGACTTCTTCTGTGGGTGGCGCAGTCAGTGCTGCAGGACCACTAGTAGCATTTAATTTACAGGGTCTAGGTATATGGTATACCACTTTACAAGAGACTTAAAGGTAAATTAAATAAATATGCCAAACGGGTGTAAGCCAACCATAACAAGTTTTCGTGGATGAGAGCACATACACTTTAGCACTATTTAACAGTGGTAAAGTGCCCAGAGTCCTAAAGCCAACAAAAAAGAGAGATTAGGGGTCCCCCCCACTTACAAAAAATATATCTGTATTCACTTAAAAACGGGAGGTTACAGAGATGTTATAGTTAGGCTCACATCCTTAATGTACAAAACTATAGAAATTCAGCTGTTATAGTTAGTTATTTCATATAACTATAACTTGCGTCCTAAGGTAACTATAACTCGTGCCTCCACCATGCACAGTTTTTTCCTCAATAATTTTACTGCAAATATTACATTGATATTATGAATGATATTATCAAAGATGTCATGAGTGCTGTAGTATGTGGGGTAATTAGCAGTGTATGGCCAGGGCGCGAGTTATAGTTAGCTTGGGGCACAATTTATAGTTACTTGAAATAACTGTAACTAAAAAGCTGAATTTCTTTGGTTTTCTACGTTTAAAATATGAGCCTAACTACAACGTCCTTGTAACCTTCGATTTTTTTTTTTTTTAAAGTGAATGTCTTTTTTTGTTAATTATAAATTTTATTTTCTAACTATAACGTCCCTGTACTCTTTGTTTTGTTCAGTGAATTTCTGTGTTTTTTTAAAATGTAAAGTAATTTTAATTAGTATACATTAATCCAATTTTCTGCCGTGCGTGGCGGTGGTTGGCCGTAGGGCCTGTGGCCTGCCCCCTACAATCAACCTACCCCGCACATTCCTTCCTTGGAAAATGGGTGGGAACACATTGCATATCGCTAATATATTTATATGGGGCACTGCCAAAAAGGTTGGCTTTCTAGGCCGTTTCACATACTTGTATTTTTAAAAGAGATAACATGATATCTTGTCTCAGCAGCACATTACAAGAAAGAACCCACTCCTCACAGTCATCACATGAGATACTGCGCACAAAAAAAAGCAAAGATAAAGACACCTCCATTAAGGTTTACAGATAACGTTTTAAGGTGGAAATGCAGAGGAAAAACATTTGCTTTGTCTTGACAATGCGCAAGAAATTTGGATGATCAGTATTTTACAAAAGTTGTGCTTCAACCTGGGCACTTGCTTTCCCGGTGAGTTTTAATTTCTGTGAAATGAGCATCATGTCAGAACGAATCCTGCCCTGCGTATATGTCCAAAAAGAAGCCAGCAATTTGTACTGAATGTCTATTCAGCTGAAGTACTTTTTACTGGCTAATTAGTAAGTGCTACCTCGTTGGGTAAATGTATAGTGCATCTCCTACACAACAACAAGGTAAAGGGAGATGAAGTAATGTCCCCAGTGACGACATAGGCCTGTAATTTTGCTATTGTGATTGTTCCTTAATCGTCTACATCAGATAACTTTACAGGGTGGAACTGCACAGAAAACACCAATGTGTGTTTTCACTGCAGATGCACATTGATTATTTAAAAAAAGAACTTTTCACAGGGCGCGCGGGTGAGGCTCAAGGTCCCCGCGGTTCAAACTGGCTCCCCGCCTCCTGCGGGAACCGGCATTGCTCCTGCACGCAGATAGCTGCGGGAAAACCAGCTCCCTGCGTGCAGGAGCAATACTTTCATATCTTTGCCTGTCTACATGTCTGCGGGCAGGGAAAGACACACCGTCTCCTCTTCCAGGATGTGGGAGCATTTTTAAAGCTCCCTCTTGCAGGAAGTGGAGTGTTTGCTTTTCCTTAGTGCGAGCTCACAGCTCCTGCCAAGCGAACAGCTACATCCTGTGGGTGGGCCCCACAGAAGGTAGCAGGAGCCTGCCCCCCTCCTATGTTATGCACTGGCCATCCCCAGTGAGGTGGTGGTCCCCGGGGCTGCATGTGGCCCAGGAGGGTGGTCGCACGGCCCCCCTCTCTTTTTTAACGATTAAAAGCAATGGGGAAGTAGTGTTCCCTGGGGTTGGGGAGATGTAGGGTCTGCTTACACACACGCATCTTTTGTTTTTTGTTTAGCACCCGGGGAAGTGGTGGGAGGCCCCAGAGGCTTCCACGCAGACCCCATTTACAATTGTTTAAAGCCCTGGGTATGTGGTGGTGCTTGGGGGGGTCCACGCTGCAGCCCACTCCCAACAATATATGTTTTGATGGTCCTGGGAGGTGCTTTTTAAAAAAAAAAAAATTCTGAAAACTCTGCGGATCCATCCGTGGATTTTCCCCAAAATGTTAAAACAAAACAAAAACTTTTTAGCCCTGGCAGAGTTCCAGGAGACTTTTTGACCAAGACTAGGGGCTCAGGGTATTCCTACTCTTGCCCCTTTTCTTTTTTTTCTTTTTTATTTTTTTTAGCATTTTTCTTTTGGGACTGAACCCGAGTCCTAAATGGCTGTGAACACTTCCTGGTTAAAGTGTTGGCAGCCAATCAGATCTCAGCACGACTTATCTGGGATCTGCTGATCCTCCATGTCTCTAGATAACTATAATTCTTTTTTCCTTAAATATCTCTAAAACTGCTGAACGGATTTACACCAGATCACAAAAAGCACCTTTTCTGGACAAAAAGCTTGCTCACCATGTTCCATGGACCTGCCCCTGCCAATCCTATCTACCTGGACCTGCCAACGCCCTTCCCACTTGCCTAACATGGTCAGATGGGTCTGCCGCCTGTCCTGCCACCTCCATCCTGCCTGTCTAAGTTCCATGCCTCTATCCACTCCTTTCTGTCTTCCATGGTCCATTTTGCTGCCATTCACTTCTGCCTTCCATGTTCTGTTGTCCTGCAAATGCTTCTCCTGCCTGCCCTGCTTGGTCTGTTGTGAAGCCCCTTCCCCTACCTCTCTTGTGTGTGTACAGCCCCTACTCCTTCCTTCTATCCTCCATGGTCCTTTGTGCATGCCCCTGCCCCCTCCCTCTTGCCCACCTTGGCCGTTGTGCTGCCACAAACCCTCCTGCTTGCCATGCATGGTCTTCAGTGCTGCCACAGCCTCTCCTACCTGCCCAGTGTGGTCAGCTTGCTGCCCAAACTCACGCCCACCTTCCCTCCATTGTGTGTGTGTATGCCATTACAGTCTCACTATCATCTTCCATGGTGTGCTGTGCTTCCAGTGCCCATCCCGCCTGCTCTCCATGGTAAGCTTGCTGCTCCAGCCCTGCCCCCCTGCCCCCTAACCCCCTGCCCTCCGTTTAACATGTGCATGGCCCTGTCCCCTCCCTATTGCTTTCCATGGTCCGTTGTGCTGCACTGCCATCCAGCTTGCCCTCCGTGGCATATTTTGGTGCTGCAACCCCTAATGCCTGCTGTGTAAACATGTGTTGGCTGTTGACTCTTGGCTATCTTTGTGTGCTTCATCTTTAAATAAACAACAAGAAGATTCGATCCAAGCTGTTGGCTGTGGACTGTTGTGTTTTGGGATATTCTTATGATAAGAAGATTGGATCTACTACTATCAACACAAACATTTACATATTGATTTACATGAGTGCCTCGGATATTTTGAACATTGTCATTTTGTTGCCCCTGCGCAGCTCCTTCCTGCCCTCTGTTATCCGAGTTCATGCCCTATCCCATTCCTTCTCCTCTCAGTGATCCAATGTACCATACTTGCCAACATTGTGAACTTGGTAAAACTTTGAAAAAGAAGTCTGGGGAATAGAATTTCCCCTCTGGCTTACATTGAAAAAGAGGAGATTTTAGTCAGGAGACAGATAAAATAAAGCTCTTTTGGGTTTAAAAACATCGGGAATCTCCTGCCTGAATTGGGTCTTTTGCATGTATTGTTGTACTGGCACCACTTCTTCCTGCTGCCCCCTATGGTCTCATATTGCCACAGCCTCTCTCTTCCCTGTCCTGCATGGTTGCTTGTTGCCCCTGCGCCCCTTTCCCCTACCCTCCATGGTCCGTTGTGCTGCCACTGCTCCACCCCACTGCCCAGCGTAGACATCTTGTCCTTATCCCCTGTGCATGCTCCTCCCTGGCCTTGTGTATTTGAGTCCGTGTCCCTCACATCTGCCTCACCACAGTATTCTAATGAACAGCTAAATTGCTAACATTCTATATTTATTACAGACGTGTGGCATGCCTGACGCCATCTTGATGCATTCAAAACTGCAATACCTAATGCATTTACTTTAGAAATTATAAAAATGACGGTCTTATTCCCATAGAAATGATGCATAGTGCTCTAAAAAACTAAAATGAGGACATATTTTCAGAGTTCTCAAATAGCGACAAAGCACTTATAATTTTTTTTCTATCTTTATATGTTTTTTTTTTTTTTTATCCAGTCTATCACTTGATTATGTGTTACACTTAGGGGAGAGGATGTAACGTTACGGCCAGAGCTGCAAACTTTGCAACTGACAAACCAGGTTGGAGTTTCGGCGTCCGCTCCACATCCTGTGATTCAGGGCAAATCACTTAATCTCCCCATGACTAAAACCAAAAAGAATGTGTCCTTGTGTAATTTAACTGATGCTAATGTCTTTGGGTCAAGTCTGCACTATATAAAACTGCAACAAAAAAAACGGATTACGTATTTTGCACACTATTGTCATTGGGCTATATGTGGGCTACATTTGGGCTCTTTTTTTCCTATGGTGGCCATCTTGGGAGACATTTGTTAAGAAGCTCCCTAATTTACCCATTTACTGCAGTATCCTCAGTAGAAAATGCTTTCAATTTTCCACTTCGACTCCATCAAGATGGTGTTAGCGCGTCGGTCCTTAATCAGTAAACTTACAAGGTGACTCGTATAGGTTGATGAACCTTTTGATTCGCATGGAGTATCCTAGCTGTGATGTGACCAATGTGCACAGTAATCAATGCACAAATTCAATAACATTAGACAAAGCATGAATTAGTTAATCAGGAAAAAAACGAAAATTAACCATCACACCATAACTTTTCAGCCATGAATAACCACACACAATATAGGTTTTAGTAGTTTTCTTGCCCTTTTAGTACAATACTAGGTCATGAGATTAATTCAAAACTCAATCAGTTTAATAAGCCAGCAGTTAATTAGTTAGAAGATGCCATGAACATAATCTAATCAAAGCTTGCATCAGGGTACATTCTAAAGAATTAGCACAAATCAATAAGAAGATCAATCCCAATAACCCAACTAGTGTCATAAGTTGAGCAGAATTGACCGTCAATCATTTGTCTTGTAATCTTGTCAAACCGTCATGTAAGAGAAGCCTTATCTAACCCAGACTAGCATTAGCATGTGTGGCGTCATGCAAAACAATTTTGGAAAAACATGAATTTAGAGAAAAACATCTAAACTAAGAATACTATGTAGTCAGTGCAGTTGGTACCTAGAAAGAAAAGGCAAAAAATACAATACAATCACATTGTCATATCTACCTATACACGGTATGGGTCAGCAACAGAATCAGTCTTTGTCCTCAGGTCATCAGTCGATCGGCATCTCAGTCTCTCAGGCTCAGGCTCTCAGTCAGAGAGTTTGAGCCCAATGACAAAATCCCGAGTCACCTCTGTGGTCACACAATTTCGATACAAGGTCTGCTCTTGCAATCCTCTCCCCTAACATCTGTCTCTTTTCCCTCTGTCACGTTGTTATATCAAAGTCACCTAGACGATCCCCCTATTTCTAATTGATCAATTAATCGTGCGTGTTTACCCTAACCAATAATGCCTTTGTTCCAAATCTATGAATTATAATATTTCACAGTTCACATGTCATTGATTTGTTCGCTTTACGATGTCCTCGTCATCTAGCTTGTGAGGTATTGAAAATGTTGCATCTTCTTCTCCAGTCAGTGTCCTTATTGTTCGAGTCCTGGGAAATTACACCCAGTGCGCTTTACACACCAATCGTTAAAAATCTAGTTCCATCATCTCCTGTTCATCGGTTCAAGTGGAAGCTTCAGAGAAGCAAATTTCATTAAACAATGAGCAGTTCACGGTTCATCTTGTCAGCACTTTTCATTAAATGCTAGGAATACAGCTTCTGCATGAGGCCTGGTAAGTCTAGGCCAAGACATTCGCTACGTTAAGGCCTACAATTAATAAAACACAGGTTATATCTCTCAATATGTCACATTACTACATTATTCTAATACATTTTCACTATTTGCGTATAGGTTAGTCACTCACTTAGTACTTTCCATGAATACTGATGGCCATTCTCCGAGGTCACAATTTCAAATGTGCACATTATTTTCTATATTATTTATTTTCTACTAAATTCATTATTCAGAAAACATAAACATTCATTAATAACTTCTAATTAAGACATTTGCGTTAACAATGGCAATCAGTTCTGCCACACTTTTGGCATTGAGTCAGAATTGTAGCACTCTAGTTTCTCATGAGAACACTGTAGTAAAGCTGCTGATTATCAGGGATTTAACTGGCAGTCTGCTGTTGGTGTTGAAAGTGCATGTTTCAGTCTGCATATCAGCATGTTTTAACAAAATAGAAGACGACAATATTTGAGCACTCACTTAAAACTTATCATCCTATTTCTTTCTACAGAACTAATCATAATTTCTATGACAAAATGAAACCCTTCATTTTTGTTTCTTTCTAAATTAATTGTTTTAATTTTTACCATTTTGATTTAATTAAGATGGCTTCAGGTGTGCGACACTTTTGTCATAAGACTAGGAAGCTGGCCTGGTGTTTGGTGGGTACCTAATTCTTACACCTTATACCAGGTCCGGGTATCCACTATTAATATAGTGTAGGCAGTGTCTAGAAGCCAGGCTCTCTAGGGGTAGCTGTGGATGAGCAGCCAATTCTTATCTAGAAGACCTGCAAAGCTCATGCAATACCACTATAGTCACACAGCACTTGTACTCATGAAAGAAAACACAGAGTTACAAAAATAAAGGTACTTTATTTTAGTGACACAATTACCCAAAAAAATAAATACTAGCTAGGCAACCCTCCAATAGGAGGTAAGTAGCGCACTAGATATGTACACTAGTAATCAGAAATAGGCATAGAACGCAATAGAAAATAGTGCAAATAGACAATAGTGACCCTAGGGGGAACCCAAACCATATACTAAAAAAATGGAATGTGAATGCAGGACCACCACCTATGTAAGTTGAATGTGTAGAGGAGAGCTGGGGGAACTAGGGCACCACAGTGCCCCCGAGCGACTAGGAAGAAAGGAGTAAATTACTGGATTTTCCCCAAACCACCCAAAAGGTGGAAAAAGAAGAGAATGCAACCCCTAGACAAGACTGCAAAAAACAGGGGTGGATTCCTGAAGAGGAAGGCCTGTGGAAGAAGGGGACCAAGTCCATAAGTCACAACGGAGTCCAGTGGGGGCAGGAGCCACAACCCCACCCATCTGTGGATGCAGGAGTTGGTCGACGTTAGGACGAAGTCAGTCAGGAATGCAGCCAGGAGTAGGTGAAGAGTTCCTGGAGGATGCAGTCGACATCCTACGCCAGATGGATGATTGCAGTCGGTTAGTGACGTGGAAAAGCCACCAACAAGCCCTTGCAAGGGCAGAAGTCACGGTGAAGCAAAAGAGGAGCTGCGGGGGACCAACAAAGTCCAGAGTCCTAGGGGGATCCTCAGCAAGGCAGAGAGTCCAAGGAAGAAGAGGCAGCCCCCACAGGAGTCGCAGAGGAGCGCACGCAGCACAACTGGAGAAAGGTCCAACTTCACAGGAGGATACACAGAGCCTGAAGATCCCTTGGAGGAGATGACAACAAGCCTTGGTAGCTGCAAGAGACGCAGTGCACGGGAGTACTGTCCTGCGTGGGCAGGCACTGGCTTACCTCCACCAAAGTTGGATAGCTTGCAGAGAGTACCAAGAGAACTACTGTGGACCAGCACCCGTGATGCAGGATCAACGCAGCTTGGGATGAGATGAGATCCATGCACCCGGTTGTCGTTGCATTTGGTGCCTGCGGATACAGGGGAGTGACTCCTTCACTCCAAGGGAAATTCCTTCTTGTGCAGGCTGAAGACTTGCTGTCCTTGGAGGATGCACAGCCGGGGGAATGTTACAGAAGCTGGAAGGAGCTGTGGAGGCCATGTTGCAAGCAGAGTCTTCGTTGTGGATGCAGATTGTCGGTTCCTGGAGGGTCCAGTCGCGGTTCCAGTGACTAGAAGTCGAAGTAGATGTTGCAGACGAGTCCTGCTGGAATCTTGCAAACTGAATCTGAGGACCCACCCGAGAGAGAGAGACCCCAATTAGTCCTGAAAGTGGGATTGGTCACCTAGTCAGGTGACCACCTATCACGAGGGGGCTCTGATGTCACCTGCCTGACCTGGCCACTCAGATGCTCCCTGAGGTCCCTCCCCAACCTTGGATCCAAGACGGCAGATTCCAGGGACTCTCTGGAGGAGCTCTGGACACCACCGCTGGGGTGGTGATGGACAGGGGAATGGTTACTCCCCTTTCCATTGTCCAGTTTCACGCCAGAGCAGGGACTGGAGGTCCCTGAACCAGAGTAGACTGGTTTATGCACGGAGGGCACCAAATGTGCCCTTCAAAGCATACCAGTAGCTTGGGGAGGCTACCCCTCCCAAGCCATGTAACACCTATTTCCAAAGGGAGAGGGTATTACCCCCCCTCTCCCAAAGGAAGTTCTTTGTTCTGTCTTTCTGAGTTGTTCAAGCAGCACAAGGGCAGAATCCTATCTGGGGGGTACCTGGGCTGCCCGGAAACCCCCAGAATGTTGGTCGGAGCAATGCTGGGGGTCATCTAAGGAACCCCTAGCGTGCATGGAATCATACTTCCAATACTGGCAACAGTATTGGGGTATGATTCCGACATGTTTGATACCAAACATGCCTAGGTGCGGAGTTACCATTATGTAGTTGGACATAGGTATGGCCTGGGTACCTAGATACCATATATTAGGGACTTACATGGGGGGACTAGTATGTCAAATGTGGGGTGTAAGTGGTTCAAGTAACAAAGTTTAAAGGGAGAGAGCATAATCACTGGAGTCCTGGTTAGCAGGATCCCAGTGAACACATTCAAACACAGTGACAACAGGCAGAAAATGGGGGTAACCATGCCTACAATAAGTAAGACTGTTAGCACTCTAGATGTTCTGGGGGGCTGCTGTAGAACACAAGGGAATCAAGTGACTGGCTGCTCCTGTTGGAGTGCATTTTACTGAGAATGAGAGGGCTTTTTCCCAGGGTAAAATCACCTTAGAACACACCACAATTCCTAAAGATAGTATGATACCATCAACACATAATTTATATTGTAACTAAAATCTGTTATCACCCTTTATACACTCTTCTTTTTGTGATCCTCAAAACCTCCCATTCACGACTATGCATTTCATTGGAGACCATGCCTCAGAGTCCTGTAAGTGCTTCCACAGTTTCCTGTCTATGTTGTGGCAGGCAATAAATGGTGGGTGGGGATTCATTTGGTACCCCCATATATGCCTTTGGGCTCTAGGTATGCTCACCCTGTTCACTTAATTTGTTTTTAATTCGTTTTCAAGACACAGGGACCAAGTCCCTTAATCTTGTAATGACTGGCAAAACGTATTGTTCAGGTTGTCATTGACCCATCGGGATTGACTAGTCTCCTTTAAATTGGCCAATCAGAGAAAATCTGAACACCAGCTATATATATATATATATAGCTGGTGTTCAGATTTTCATATATATATGTTCGATGGCATGTGTAGCTGCAGATACACATGCTGTGCACATCCCGCCATCTGGTGTTGGGCTCGGAGTGTCACAAGTTGTTTTTCTTCGAAGAAGTCTTTTCGAGTCACGAGACCGAGGGACTCCTCCCATTTCGACTCCATTGCGCATGGGCGTCGACTCCATCTTAGATTGTTTTTTTTCCGCCATCGGGTTCGGACGTGTTCCTTTTCGCTCTGTGTTTCGGGTCGGAAAGTTAGTTTGAATCTCGGAAAAATCGTCGGTATTGTTTGCGTTCGGTATCGGGTTAGTTACAACAGATCGACACCGAATTAAGAAGAGCTCCGGTGGCCCTTCGGGGTTTTATCGATCCCCGTCGGGGCCTGGTCGGCCCGGCCACGTGTCTCTTCAAGGCTGATGGAACGGACCCCATTCCGCTTCTGTCCAAAATGCCATAACAAGTATCCATATACAGATCAACACCTGGTCTGTAACTTGTGTTTGTCACCAGAACACAAGGAGGATACTTGTGAGGCCTGTCGAGCGTTTCGGTCCAGGAAGACACTCGGGGACCGAAGAGCAAGAAGACTGCAAATGGCGTCGGCGCCGACAGGACAAGGGCGTTTCGAGGAGGAGGAAGAAACATTCTCCATCCAGGATTCGGACTCTGAGGAGATCGATCCCGAAGAAACGCCGAAAACCGTGAGTAAGACGTCGAAACAAAGAACTCACGAAAAGACTGGCAAAGCCCAGGGGACGCCACCGCCAACAGGCCATGGCTTAACCCGAAAAATAGGTGACCGTCCATCGGCACCGAAAAAGGGCGAGCTGGTGTCGAAGTCATCCGACTCCGGTCGAGATACAGGCATGCAGCAATCTCGGGCCCGAGAGAGTGGCTCCGAAAAGATTCGGCATCGAGACAGCGGCACCGAAATGGGTCGGCACCGAGAGGGCACTACGGCGAAAGCAAAAAAGATTTCGTCGGAGCCGAAAAAAGCAGCCGAAAAGGTTTCGGTACCGAAACATCCGGCCTCCGAACCGAAAATGAGTTCCTATTCAGAGGAACAAGGACTGTCCTCACAAATGAAGACACACAGATTTGAACAAGAATTAGAAACAATAGAGCCAGATCACACGCAAAGGCGGCTCTTTATTCAGAAAGATACAGGGAAGATCAGCACTCTTCCTCCAATCAGAATGAAACGAAAACTTGCCTTCCAAGACAAGGACAAACAGCCACAAGCAAAAGTGGCTAAACAAGTAACACCACCATCATCCCCACATCACTCTCCACAACTATCACCGGTAGCCACTCCACCAATGATGCAATCCCCAACACATACGGGGATGAGTCAAGATGACCCTGAAGCATGGGACTTTTACGACGCACCAGTGTCAGATAATAGTCCTCAATGCTATCCAGCGAGACCCTCGCCACCAGAGGATAGTACAGGCTACGTTCAAGTGGTATCAAGGGCAGCAGCATTTCACAATGTCAGCCTTCACTCAGAACCCATTGAAGACGACTTCCTTTTTAATACACTGTCGTCTACGCACAGTCAATATCAAAGTCTGCCTATGTTGCCCGGAATGCTAAAACACTCCAAACAAGTGTTTGAGGAGCCTGTTAAAGGGAGAGCCATTACTCCAAGAGAAGATAAAAAATATAAACCGCCACCAACAGACCCAGTGTACATCACACAACAGCTATCACCAGACTCTGTTGTAGTCGGAGCAGCGCGCAAAAGAGCCAACTCTCATACTTCAGGAGACGCGCCACCTCCAGATAAAGAGAGTAGAAAATTCGACGCAGCAGGCAAAAGGGTGGCGGCACAGGCAGCAAACCAGTGGCGTATTGCAAATTCGCAAGCTTTGCTAGCCAGATATGATAGGGCCCATTGGGACGAGATGCAACACCTTATTGAACACTTACCAAAGGAGTTCCAAAAAAGAGCGCAGCAAGTGGTAGAAGAGGGACAAAATATCTCCAATAATCAAATTCTATCAGCAATGGATGCTGCAGACACAGCTGCTAGAACTGTCAACACAGCAGTAACAATAAGGAGGCATGCATGGCTGCGTACATCTGGATTTAAACCAGAGATACAGCAAGCTGTGCTGAATATGCCATTCAACGGACAGCAGTTGTTTGGGCCGGAAGTGGAGACTGCAATAGAAAAACTTAAAAAAGACACTGACACGGCCAAAGCCATGGGCGCACTCTACTCCCCGCAGAGCAGAGGCACATTTCGAAAAACACAATTTCGAGGGGGGTTTAGAGGGCAAACCACAGAAGCCACAACCTCACAAACAAAGCCCACTTACCAGAGCCAGTATCAGCGGGGAGATTTTCGGGGACAATATAGAGGAGGACAGTTTCAAAGAAACAGAGGAAAGTTCCAAAGTCCCAAAACTCCTCAAAACAAACAGTGACTTCAAGGTCACAAATCCCCAACACATAACACCTGTGGGGGGGAGACTAACCAAGTTTTACACACATTGGGAGGAAATAACAACAGACACTTGGGTCTTAGCAATTATCCAGCATGGTTATTGCATAGAATTTCTCAAATTCCCTCCAAACGTCCCACCGAAAACACACAATATGTCAAAACAACATATAGATCTTCTAGGACTAGAAGTTCAGGCATTGCTACAGAAAGAAGCAATAGAATTAGTACCAAAAGAACAATTAAACACAGGAGTTTACTCACTGTACTTCCTGATACCCAAAAAAGACAAGAGCCTGAGACCGATACTGGATCTCAGAACATTAAATACCTACATCAAATCAGACCACTTTCACATGGTTACTCTACAAGACGTAATCCCACTGCTCAAACAACTAGACTACATGACAACACTAGACCTAAAGGATGCATATTTCCATATACCAATACATCCTTCACACAGAAAGTACCTAAGGTTTGTATTCCAAGGGATACATTACCAATTCAAAGTGTTGCCATTCGGAATAACAACTGCGCCAAGAGTTTTTACAAAATGCCTAGCAGTAGTAGCTGCACATATCAGAAGGCAGCAAATACATGTGTTCCCATACCTAGACGATTGGTTAATCAAAACCAATACGCTAAAACGGTGTTCAAAACACACAAAATATGTCATAGAAATCCTACACAAACTAGGTTTCTCAATCAACTACGCAAAGTCACACCTGCAGCCGTGTCAAACACAGCAATACTTAGGAGCAACAATCAACACAGCAAAAGGGATTGCTACTCCAAGTCCACAAAGAGTACAAACATTTCACAATGTAATACAGGCCTTGTATCCAAAACAAAGAGTACAAGTCAAAATAATAATGAAACCACTAGGCATGATGTCCTCATGCATAGCCATTGTCCCAAATGCAAGGTTACACATGCGGCCCTTACAACAGTGCCTAGCATCACAATGGTCACAAGCACAGGGTCAGCTTCTAGATCTGGTGTTGATAGACCGCCAAACATACATCTTGCTTCAATGGTGGAACAGTATAAATTTAAACAGAGGGCGGCCTTTCCAAGACCCAGTGCCACAATACGTGATAACAACAGATGCTTCCATGACAGGATGGGGAGCAAGCCTCAATCAACACAGCATCCAAGGACAATGGAACATACAGCAAAAACAGTTTCACATAAATCACCTAGAACTGTTAGCGGTATTTCTAGCGCTGAAAGCATTTCAACCCATGATAACCCACAAATACATTCTTGTCAAAACAGACAATATGACAACAATGTATTACCTAAACAAACAAGGAGGGACACACTCAACACAGTTGTGTCTCTGTAGGAAGTTGGCTCTGTATGTGCTATTTCAAAGTAAGGAATAGCATGCACAGAGTCCAAGGGTTCCCCTTAGAGGTAAAATAGTGGTAAAAAGAGATAATACTAATGCTCTATTTTGTGGTAGTGTGGTCGAGCAGTAGGCTTATCCAAGGAGTAGTGTTAAGCATTTGTTGTACATACACATAGACAATAAATGAGGTACACACACTCAGAGACAAATCCAGCCAATAGGTTTTGTTATAGAAAAATATCTTTTCTTAGTTTATTTTAAGAACCACAGGTTCAAATTTAACATGTAATATCTTGTTTGAAAGGTATTGCAGGTAAGTACATTAGGAACTTTGAATCATTTCAATTGCATGTATACTTTTCAAGTTATTCACAAATAGCTGTTTTAAAAGTGGACACTTAGTGCAATTTTCACAGTTCCTGGGGGAGGTAAGTTTTTGTTAGTTTTACCAGGTAAGTAAGACACTTACAGGGTTCAGTTCTTGGTCCAAGGTAGCCCACCGTTGGGGGTTCAGAGCAACCCCAAAGTCACCACACCAGCAGCTCAGGGCCGGTCAGGTGCAGAGTTCCAAGTGGTGCCCAAAACACATAGGCTAGAATGGAGAGAAGGGGGTGCCCCGGTTCCGGTCTGCTTGCAGGTAAGTACCCGCGTCTTCGGAGGGCAGACCAGGGGGGTTTTGTAGGGCACCGGGGGGGACACAAGCCCACACAGAAATTTCACCCTCAGCAGCGCGGGGGCGGCCGGGTGCAGTGTAGAAACAAGCGTCGGGTTTGCAATGTTAGTCTATGAGAGATCAACGGATCTCTTCAGCGCTGCAGGCAGGCAAGGAGGGGCTTCCTCGGGGAAACCTCCACTTGGGCAAGGGAGAGGGACTCCTGGGGGTCACTTCTCCAGTGAAAGTCCGGTCCTTCAGGTCCTGGGGGCTGCGGGTGCAGGGTCCTTTCCAGGCGTCGGGACTTAGGTTTCAGAGAGTCGCGGTCAGGGGAAGCCTCGGGATTCCCTCTGCAAGCGGCGCTGTGGGGGCTCAGGGGGGACAGGTTTTGGTACTCACAGTCGGAGAGTAGTCCGGGGGTCCTCCCTGAGGTGTTGGTTCTCCACCAGCCGAGTCGGGGTCGCCGGGTGTAGTGTTGCAAGTCTCACGCTTCTTGCGGGGAGATTGCAGGGTCTTTAAAGCTGCTCCTTGAAACAAAGTTGCAGTCTTTTTGGAGCAGGTCCGCTGTCCTCGGGAGTTTCTTGTCTTTTTCGAAGCAGGGCAGTCCTCAGAGGATTCAGAGGTCGCTGGTCCCTTTGGAAGGCGTCGCTGGAGCAGAGTTCTTTGGAAGGCAGGAGACAGGCCGGTGAGTTTCTGGAGCCAAGGCAGTTGTTGTCTTCTGGTCTTCCTCTGCAGGGGTTTTCAGCTGGGCAGTCCTTCTTCTTGTTGTCGCAGGAATCTAATTTTCTAGGGTTCAGGGTAGCCCTTAAATACTAAATTTAAGGGCGTGTTTAGGTCTGGGGGGTTAGTAGCCAATGGCTACTAGCCCTGAGGGTGGGTACACCCTCTTTGTGCCTCCTCCCAAGGGGAGGGGGTCACAATCCTAACCCTATTGGGGGAATCCTCCATCTGCAAGATGGAGGATTTCTAAAAGTTAGAGTCACCTCAGCTCAGGACACCTTAGGGGCTGTCCTGACTGGCCAGTGACTCCTCCTTGTTGCTTTCTTTGTTCCCTCCAGCCTTGCCGCCAAAAGTGGGGGCCGTGGCCGGAGGGGGCGGGCAACTCCACTAAGCTGGAGTGCCCTGCTGGGCTGTGACAAAGGGGTGAGCCTTTTAGGCTCACCGCCAGGTGTCACAGCTCCTGCCTGGGGGAGGTGTTAGCATCTCCACCCAGTGCAGGCTTTGTTACTGGCCTCAGAGTGACAAAGGCACTCTCCCCATGGGGCCAGCAACATGTCTCTAGTGTGGCAGGCTGCTGGAACTAGTCAGCCTACACAGACAGTCGGTTAAGTTTCAGGGGGCACCTCTAAGGTGCCCTCTGGGGTGTATTTTGCAATAAAATGTACACTGGCATCAGTGTGCATTTATTGTGCTGAGAAGTTTGATACCAAACTTCCCAGTTTTCAGTGTAGCCATTATGGTGCTGTGGAGTTCGTGTAAAACAGACTCCCAGACCATATACTCTTATGGCTACCCTGCACTTACAATGTCTAAGGTTTTGCTTAGACACTGTAGGGGTACAGTGCTCATGCACTGGTACCCTCACCTATGGTATAGTGCACCCTGCCTTGGGGCTGTAAGGCCTGCTAGAGGGGTGTCTTACCTATACTGCATAGGCAGTGAGAGGCTGGCATGGCACCCTGAGGGGAGTGCCATGTCGACTTACTCATTTTGTTCTCACTAGCACACACAGGCTTGTAAGCAGGGTGTCTGTGCTGAGTGAGGGGTCTCTAGGGTGGCATAATACATGCTGCAGCCCTTAGAGATCTTCCCTGGCATCAGGGCCCTTGGTACCAGAGGTACCAGTTACAAGGGACTTATCTGGATGCCAGGGTGTGCCAATTGTGGAAACAATGGTACATTTTAGGTGAAAGAACACTGGTGCTGAGGCCTGGTTAGCAGGGTCCCAGCACACTTCTCAGTCAAGTCAGCATCAGTATCAGGCAAAAAGTGGGGGGTAACTGCAACAGGGAGCCATTTCTTTACACAAGCCCCCCCCAGCCCACAGGCCAGGAGACTCAGCCCAAGCTGGGAGAGTCTTCCTAGTCTGCCAGGCGAGGAAGAGTAGAGGAAATAGGCTGGTTTGTTGCAGGGCCTACTCTGCCTTACATCCTCCTGTTCAGGTCATTCCCTCTGGGGAACTGACCCACTTCCACAGTGATAGGACCTAGTCTGAACTGCCTCTTGTCTGTGCTTTTTATGTCTTCACTCATTCCCTCTATTTTGGGGTTAGAGGTATCCACCTCTGCTAATCTTATTTTAGCCAGGGTCACCCCTAGCTTACCCAAAGAGGTTACCCAGAGCTGGAGTAACCCCACCATGACCAACAGGGTCAGGGGGCCTAACTTGCTATTTGGCATGGGGTCTGACCACCATGCCAAGGATAGTGCAGCCATAAAGGCTAACACCCAGCAGAGGCCACTGACAGCTGTCAGTGCCCAGAACCACACCTTTAGCTCTTCACCTACAAGGGAAGGGGCTAAGTTACAGGCTTCTTTGGGTTCAGGGTGCCTGTCTGCTGTATTAGAGTGGGGGGTTACCACATCTTGTAGTAAACACCCTTCTTCCACTCTTTCTTCTGTTAGCTGAGGAGCCACCCACTCAGATTTAACAGTTGCCTGACTAGCCAGGACTTCTTGTGGGTCAGGTTGGACTTTATCAGAGCCACTTTTGGAGTTCTCCTCTACTGGAGCAGAATCTCCTTGGCTTGCTGGAACCTTGGCTAAAGGTTGTCTACCTTTCCTACTCTGTTTCCTTTTCTTTTTCTTCTGGGGCCTACTGGCATTTACTGCAGAGGCAGGCACTCCAGAATCCTTGGGAGAGGACTGGCCCTGGACCAGTTCTTCTCTTAGGCTCTGACTAACCTCTGGGTAGTCATTTCCAAGGAGACAATCAAGGGGGAGGTCTGTACTGACTACCACCCTTCTCCAGCTAAAAGTCCCACCCACTTCTATGGGCACAAAAGCCACTGGCCTACAAGTGACCCTGTCTGGGCTAACTCTTACTCTGGCAGTCTCACCTGGGATGTACTGGTTTGAGAACACCAGCCTGTCATGCACAATAGTGTGACTGGCACAAGTGTCTCTCAGGGCAGTGGCTGGGATTCCATTCACCAGTAGGTGGTGGAAGTGTCTACTTCCCTCTGGAATCTCCAACTCACCTGTTGGGCCCTTTTTCCAGTTGAAGGCTATGAAGACCTCCTCATCTGAGGAGCCATCTCCAATGGCTACACTGGTTACCCCTGGGGTTTTGCTAGGGGGTTTGTTTTTGGGACAAGAAGTGTCCTTGGTGTGGTGCCCTGTCTGTTTACAGTTATGGCACCATGCCTTAGTGGCATCCCAGCTCTTACCCTGGTACCCACCTTTGTTTTGGGTTGTGTCTCTGGGCCCACCCACCTGGTCTGGTTTTTGGGGGCCTACAGGGGACTCATTTTCTTTGTTTCTAGTGTCACCCACTTTCTCCTGGGGAGGCTTTGTAACCCCTTTCTTTTGGTCACCCCCAGTGGAAGTTTTGGTTACCCTAGTCTTGACCCAGTGGTCTGCCTTCTTTCCCAATTCTTGGGGAGAAATTGGACCTAAGTCTACCAGATACTGATGCAACTTTTCATTGAAGCAGTTCCTTAAAATGTGTTCTTTCATAAACAAATTATAAAGCCCAACATAGTCATACACTTCATTTCCAGTTACCCAACCATCCAGTGTTTTCACTGAGTAGTCAACATAATCAACCCAGGTCTGGCTCGAGGATTTTTGAGCCCCCCTGAATCTAATTCTATACTCCTCAGTGGAGAATCCAAAGCCCTTAATCAGGGTACCCTTCATGAGGTCATAAGATTCTGCATCTTTTCCAGAGAGTGTGAGGAGTCTATCCCTACACTTTCCTGTGAACATTTCCCAAAGGAGAGCACCCCAGTGAGATTTGTTCACTTTTCTGGTTACACAAGCCCTCTCAAAAGCTGTGAACCATTTGGTGATGTCATCACCATCTTCATATTTAGTTACAATCCCTTTAGGGATTTTCAACATGTCAGGAGAATCTCTGACCCTATTTATGTTGCTGCCACCATTGATGGGTCCTAGGCCCATCTCTTGTCTTTCCCTCTCTATGGCTAGGATTTGTCTTTCCAAAGCCAATCTTTTGGCCATCCTGGCTAACTGGATGTCCTCTTCACTGGAGTTATCCTCAGTGATTTCAGAGGTGTTGGTCTCTCCTGTGAGGGAACCAGCATCTCTGACTATTATTTTTGGAGTCAGGGTTTGAGAGACCCTGTTCTCCCTAGATAGGACTGGTAGGGGGGAATTTTCCTCCAAGTCACTATCCTCTTCCTCTGAGTTGCCACCCTCAGAGGGGTTGGCCTTTTCAAACTCTGCCAAAAGCTCCTGGAGCTGTATTTTGGTAGGTTTGGGGCCCATTGTTATTTTCTTTATTTTACAGAGTGACCTTAGCTCCCTCATCTTAAGATGGAGGTAAGGTGTGGTGTCGAGTTCCACCACAGTCACATCTGTGCTAGACATTTTGCTTCTAAAAGTTGGAATACTTTTTAAGAATCTACAACTGGTTCTAGAATCTAATTCAAACTTTTACAAACTTTTAAACTCTAAAAGAAATGCTAAACAGGATCTAACACAAGGCCCTAGCAGGTCTTTTAAGAATTTAGAAAACTTTTCAAATTGCAAAAATCAATTTCTAATGACAATTTTGGAATTTGTCGTGTGATCAGGTATTGGCTGAGTAGTCCAGCAAATGCAAAGTCTTGTACCCCACCGCTGATCCACCAATGTAGGAAGTTGGCTCTGTATGTGCTATTTCAAAGTAAGGAATAGCATGCACAGAGTCCAAGGGTTCCCCTTAGAGGTAAAATAGTGGTAAAAAGAGATAATACTAATGCTCTATTTTGTGGTAGTGTGGTCGAGCAGTAGGCTTATCCAAGGAGTAGTGTTAAGCATTTGTTGTACATACACATAGACAATAAATGAGGTACACACACTCAGAGACAAATCCAGCCAATAGGTTTTGTTATAGAAAAATATCTTTTCTTAGTTTATTTTAAGAACCACAGGTTCAAATTTAACATGTAATATCTTGTTTGAAAGGTATTGCAGGTAAGTACATTAGGAACTTTGAATCATTTCAATTGCATGTATACTTTTCAAGTTATTCACAAATAGCTGTTTTAAAAGTGGACACAGTGCAATTTTCACAGTTCCTGGGGGAGGTAAGTTTTTGTTAGTTTTACCAGGTAAGTAAGACACTTACAGGGTTCAGTTCTTGGTCCAAGGTAGCCCACCGTTGGGGGTTCAGAGCAACCCCAAAGTCACCACACCAGCAGCTCAGGGCCGGTCAGGTGCAGAGTTCCAAGTGGTGCCCAAAACGCATAGGCTAGAATGGAGAGAAGGGGGTGCCCCGGTTCCGGTCTGCTTGCAGGTAAGTACCCGCGTCTTCGGAGGGCAGACCAGGGGGGTTTTGTAGGGCACCGGGGGGGACACAAGCCCACACAGAAATTTCACCCTCAGCAGCGCGGGGGCGGCCGGGTGCAGTGTAGAAACAAGCGTCGGGTTTGCAATGTTAGTCTATGAGAGATCAACGGATCTCTTCAGCGCTGCAGGCAGGCAAGGGGGGGCTTCCTCGGGGAAACCTCCACTTGGGCAAGGGAGAGGGACTCCTGGGGGTCACTTCTCCAGTGAAAGTCCGGTCCTTCAGGTCCTGGGGGCTGCGGGTGCAGGGTCCTTTCCAGGCGTCGGGACTTAGGTTTCAGAGAGTCGCGGTCAGGGGAAGCCTCGGGATTCCCTCTGCAGGCGGCGCTGTGGGGGCTCAGGGGGGACAGGTTTTGGTACTCACAGTCGGAGAGTAGTCCGGGGGTCCTCCCTGAGGTGTTGGTTCTCCACCAGCCGAGTCGGGGTTGCCGGGTGTAGTGTTGCAAGTCTCACTCTTTTTGCGGGGAGATTGCAGGGTCTTTAAAGCTGCTCCTTGAAACAAAGTTGCAGTCTTTTTGGAGCAGGTCCGCTGTCCTCGGGAGTTTCTTGTCTTTTTCGAAGCAGGGCAGTCCTCAGAGGATTCAGAGGTCGCTGGTCCCTTTGGAAGGCGTCGCTGGAGCAGAGTTCTTTGGAAGGCAGGAGACAGGCCGGTGAGTTTCTGGAGCCAAGGCAGTTGTTGTCTTCTGGTCTTCCTCTGCAGGGGTTTTCAGCTGGGCAGTCCTTCTTCTTGTTGTCGCAGGAATCTAATTTTCTAGGGTTCAGGGTAGCCCTTAAATACTAAATTTAAGGGCGTGTTTAGGTCTGGGGGGTTAGTAGCCAATGGCTACTAGCCCTGAGGGTGGGTACACCCTCTTTGTGCCTCCTCCCAAGGGGAGAGGGTCACAATCCTAACCCTATTGGGGGAATCCTCCATCTGCAAGATGGAGGATTTCTAAAAGTTAGAGTCACCTCAGCTCAGGACACCTTAGGGGCTGTCCTGACTGGCCAGTGACTCCTCCTTGTTGCTTTCTTTGTTCCCTCCAGCCTTGCCGCCAAAAGTGGGGGCCGTGGCCGGAGGGGGCGGGCAACTCCACTAAGCTGGAGTGCCCTGCTGGGCTGTGACAAAGGGGTGAGCCTTTGAGGCTCACCGCCAGGTGTCACAGCTCCTGCCTGGGGGAGGTGTTAGCATCTCCACCCAGTGCAGGCTTTGTTACTGGCCTCAGAGTGACAAAGGCACTCTCCCCATGGGGCCAGCAACATGTCTCTAGTGTGGCAGGCTGCTGGAACTAGTCAGCCTACACAGACAGTCGGTTAAGTTTCAGGGGGCACCTCTAAGGTGCCCTTTGGGGTGTATTTTGCAATAAAATGTACACTGGCATCAGTGTGCATTTATTGTGCTGAGAAGTTTGATACCAAACTTCCCAGTTTTCAGTGTAGCCATTATGGTGCTGTGGAGTTCGTGTAAAACAGACTCCCAGACCATATACTCTTATGGCTACCCTGCACTTACAATGTCTAAGGTTTTGCTTAGACACTGTAGGGGTACAGTGCTCATGCACTGGTACCCTCACCTATGGTATAGTGCACCCTGCCTTGGGGCTGTAAGGCCTGCTAGAGGGGTGTCTTACCTATACTGCATAGGCAGTGAGAGGCTGGCATGGCACCCTGAGGGGAGTGCCATGTCGACTTACTCATTTTGTTCTCACTAGCACACACAGGCTTGTAAGCAGGGTGTCTGTGCTGAGTGAGGGGTCTCTAGGGTGGCATAATACATGCTGCAGCCCTTAGAGATCTTCCCTGGCATCAGGGCCCTTGGTACCAGAGGTACCAGTTACAAGGGACTTATCTGGATGCCAGGGTGTGCCAATTGTGGAAACAATGGTACATTTTAGGTGAAAGAACACTGGTGCTGAGGCCTGGTTAGCAGGGTCCCAGCACACTTCTCAGTCAAGTCAGCATCAGTATCAGGCAAAAAGTGGGGGGTAACTGCAACAGGGAGCCATTTCTTTACAGTCTCCTAACACAGAAAATATGGCATTAGGCGATTCACAACCACATTCGCCTAATAGCACAATTTATTCCAGGAATTCAGAATCAGTTAGCAGACAATCTCTCACGGGATCACCAACAGATCCACGAATGGGAGATTCACCCCCAAATACTGAACACTTACTTCCAAATTTGGGGAACACCACAAATAGATCTATTTGCAACAAAGGAAAACTCAAAATGCCAAAACTGCGCATCCAGGTACCCACAACATCAGTCTCAGGGCAATGCGCTATGGATGAACTGGTCAGGGATATTTGCGTACGCTTTTCCCCCTCTCCCACTCCTTCCATATCTGATAAACAAGTTGAGTCAAAACAAACTCAAACTCATACTAATAGCACCAACATGGGTAAGGCAACCTTGGTACACAACACTACTAGACCTGTCAGTAGTACCTCATGTCAAACTACCAAACAGACCAGATCTGTTAACACAACACAAACAACAGATCAGGCATCCAAATCCAGCATCGCTGAATCTAGCAATTTGGCTCCTGAAATCCTAAAATTCTGACACTTACACCTCACACAAGAATGTATGGAGGTCATAAAACAGGCTAGAATGCCTACCACTAGACACTGCTATGCAAATAAGTGGAAAAGATTTGTTTATTACTGCCATAATAATCAAATTCAACCCTTACACGCATCTACAAAAGATATAGTAGGATACTTACTACATTTGCAAAAAGCAAAACTAGCTTTCTCTTCCATAAAAATACATCTTACTGCAATTTCAGCTTACCTGCAAATTACACACTCAACTTCATTATTTAGGATACCAGTCATAAAAGCGTTTATGGAAGGCCTAAAGAGAATTATACCACTAAGAACGCCACCAGTTCCTTCATGGAACCTCAACATTGTCTTAACACGACTCATGGGTCCACCTTTTGAGCCCATGCACTCTTGTGAAATGCAATACTTAACGTGGAAAGTTGCATTTTTAATTGCCATCACATCTCTAAGAAGAGTGAGTGAAATTCAAGCGTTTACCATTCAAGAACCATTTATTCAAATACACAAAAATAAAGTTGTTCTACGAACAAATGCTAAATTTTTACCAAAAGTAATCTCACCGTTCCACTTGAATCAAACAGTAGAATTACCGGTGTTCTTTCCACAGCCAGATTCTGTAGCTGAAAGAGCACTACATACATTAGACATCAAAAGAGCACTAATGTACTACATTGACAGAACAAAACTAATTCGAAAGACAAAACAACTATTTATTGCCTTTCAAAAACCTCATACAGGAAATCCAATTTCAAAACAAGGCATTGCTAGATGGATAGTTAAGTGCATTCAAACCTGCTATCTTAAAGCTAAAAGAGAACTGCCTATTACGCCAAAGGCACACTCAACCAGAAAGAAAGGTGCTATCATGGCCTTTCTAGGAAATATTCCAATGAACGAAATATGTAAAGCAGCAACATGGTCTACGCCTCATACATTTACCAAACACTACTGTGTAGATGTGTTAACTGCTCAACAAGCAACAGTAGGTCAAGCTGTACTAAGAACATTATTTCAAACTACTTCAACTCCTACAGGCTGAACCACCGCTTTTGGGGAGATAACTGCTTACTAGTCTATGCACAGCATGTGTATCTGCAGCTACACATGCCATTGAACGGAAAATGTCACTTACCCAGTGTACATCTGTTCGTGGCATTAGTCGCTGCAGATTCACATGCGCCCACCCGCCTCCCCGGGAGCCTGTAGCCGTTTAGAAGTAGATCTTAAACATTTGTACATTTGTAAATATATTACTTTAAACTTCATTATGTAGATACGCATTCACTCCATTGCATGGGCACTATTACTAGCATACACAACTCCTACCTCACCCTCTGCGGGGAAACAATCTAAGATGGAGTCGACCGCCATGCGCAATGGAGTCGAAATGGGAGGAGACCCTCGGTCTCGTGACTCGAAAAGACTTCTTTGAAGAAAAACAACTTGTAACACTCGGAGCCCAACACCAGATGGCGGGATGTGCACAGCATGTGAATCTGCAGCGACTAATGCCACGAACAGATGTACACTGGGCAAGTGACATTTTCCATATATATACATTCAATTTTCTTCTTTGTTAAAGGAAAGCCGGGACACCTCCAAAGTGCTGACAATATAAGTAAAAGTTTATTTGGAAGAAAAAACTCCCCTGAGGGAAGATTCATCAAATGGCACCAAAGTTATTGGCAAAAAAAACTATTTTCCTATAGAAACTAGGTCCCAGCTATAACTACCTACTGGCGACTGCCGGTTGGTAATATAAATGTAGGCACTGCAGCTATAGTTAGTTATTCTAAGTAACTACAACTCTTGCCCTAAGGTAGCGATAACTCGCACCCCTGCCATGCACAGTTTCCTCATCAGTAATTTTATTTTGAATGATGCAGTGATAATTTTAGTGATGCCACAGAAGATTACATGACTGATGTAGTAAATGGGGTAATTAGCAGTGCATAGAATAGAATAGCTATCTGCAGATTACTATTCTGCCTGTACTCGTTGAGGTAAAGGTGAAGGTAGCAGTAACATAATGTTTTGATTTTCTTGAGCTGTTAGGTAGGCTTGTCTCCTGGGGTTTTGGGCAGGTGGCATATGATAGGTCTCATTTTGTGGTTGCAGGACTTTTGATTTTGTGACTCGGAAGCTTTGTGACTGAAAATTCAATGATACATTGATTTCCCTAATGTTTTTTGTAACATATATTTGATTTAAGAGCGAGACTATGGTTTGTACTGTGGACCTTTACGTATTCTATTCTCATATGTCCGATTTGCCTCTTTCGTGTCTGATGAAAGCAGTTTTCTTACACTTTAAGTGGTTGTTCACTCTGTGCCCACTTTTTTTCCTTTGTTCATTGTACATCAGAACATACTGTCTTTGGTCAGGCTCTCTGCAATGTTTCCCCAAGGTTTTCACCATTCATAAGAGGGCTTTATTATGTTTGTTCCCGGCCATTGTTTGTCCCGTTTTATCTGATTATTCAGGACAGTTCAGGAGCCCTCATTGTTGCAAACATACTGGATTAAATAACTAATGTTTCATGTATTAATTTTAAATGAGAGAATTTTGTTCAACATAAATTCAATGTGTAGCCTCTTAAATAATTTTATATTTTGCTTTCTTTGTAGGTTAAACCACGTAGGAGATTGGGGAACCCAATTTGGCATGCTGATTGCTCACCTTCAGGATAAATTCCCTGATTACGTGACTGTGTCCCCTCCCATAGGAGATCTCCAGTCTCTTTACAAAGTGCGTGTAATCATATTATTGATGATGCCTTTTGTTTTGGTTTGCCAAAATGAATTTTGTAACAGAATGGGTAGTGATTCATTCCCAGTTTTACCTATCTTTTGGAAACATGTCGATCTTGTCCTTTGCAAAGGTTCAAATCCACATTTATTATCAACTGCCTTTCTATTTATTGTGCTGTACATACCATGGGTGGTATGAGATTCGTAAATCAGTTTGAATGATACAGCTGCCACAGCCATAGTCTGTCGTAGGTACAGCAAGTAATTTTGTGGAAAGAAGAACTCATGGTAAGCATAGAATTGAGAAAGGTGGTCAAATGATGGAACTGATTTTCCTAATATTTGCAGTTACAGCTAGTACCTTTAGGACAACCCACATATCTAAGTAGAATTGATGTCACTGCTTTCTGAGATGGAAGATAAACCGAAGATGAACTGTGTTTGGTAGTTTATAGGATGCCAGTTGACTTTTATCTGATGGATTAAAACCCTTATGAATGTCATGAAATATGAATATCTTCTGTTCGCTTCCCCGATTGACTAGTTTTTGCAGTGAGGGAGCCAAGTATTGGATAGCAGTTGTGATGGGACAGAAGCTTAATGTATCTCACAAGCCACTTTAGTGTTGTCCGATAGAGATTTCTAGCAGAAGATTCCTTACCTAAGAATACTCTCCAGGCACCAGATTGGATTTAGGAATGTTCGAGCAGTACTCCTGTGTGCTGATAGGTGGCGTCGTTCGGCTCTGTGCTGGCGTAGTCTGCACCGAAAGTGACATGCACGGTGCCTATAAAGGCACCATCCCAATGTACTGACATTGGTTCTTCTCTTTCTGTGCCATCCAGGGCAGATCCAGAGAAAGCTACTCTTCAGTCATCTTTTGACTCACTTTTTTAAAACCTTTTTGGCATTTTTAGCTCCTGGTATGTCAGTGATGTCCACAAAAAAAGCCTACAGGCTTTATACCATGTGGTGCCTGACACAGACAGATGTCTATGACAGACTCACATTTGGTTTGTTTCTGGTGCTTGGAGCCGAACCATGACTCTAAGACCTGCGATGACTGCCGCGCCATGAATCTGAAGGCACTGATGGAACAGTCCCTGAAGTTCTTAACCGTCTGATGTTGGATGACACTGCAGCGCTCTCGACACTGGTCGCACGGAAGTTCCTGGGAGCACCCACAGAGCCACTCCTTTGGATCAATGTCATGATCCAAGTCGTCAAGTAACTCCCACAAGTGGAAGGAGTCTAAAAAGTCGAAGCTGCCTTGACTTCCTTACGCCTATCCAAGGCATCGGACTTGGCACTGAAGCGTTGGTACTCTAGGCCTCGATCCACAGTGGAGCATGTGCCAGGGTCTGTTCTGTGCCTCCTAGAGTTTCCCAGAGCGATCTCCCCACACAACTGGAGGAGTTTTATGAGGCTATGCACCTCATATTTGGGTAACCTGAAGCCTCTAGAATGTCTTCAGGCCACACTGGTTAGGGAGGGGCCCTTACTGGTTCTCCGCCGGCAGGTGCACCCGTGGTGCCAGTTGATTCCCTTGGTTCTGGTGCTGTATGCAGAACTCCGGCCCCATCATCATACCAGACTCTGGCACAGAGCTGGATGGACGTCGTCAGACACCAACTCTGACGCTGACTTGTTGCATGCAATCTGAGCTGGATCCAGTGCCCTTTTCCTTCAGCAGGCCTGGAGTGGGTGTATGGGAGTGTTCAGAGGACCTTTATAGTTTACACCATCCCCTTACTGTTCTCACCATCCACCATCTACTGACACAGAGAACAACTGGTACAAGGAACTGGCAAATACCAGTGGTTAGGACACCTCACCACACACTGGCCTGGTCTCTGCTCTTACTGTGGCTACAGAGGAGGGTGCCTCTTTAGCAGTGGTGGTGTGGAGGGCAGCTTAGGTCTTGGCCCTTCAGTTGCCCACAGTGACAGTCAAGATGAACGTTTTGACAGAGGATCTTCAGTCGGGAGTCGCCCTTTCTGAGCCTTTACTCCCATTCAATTAAGCCCTTACAGATGTCCTCCATTAGGCATGGTTCAAGCCCTGCAGAGGGACTCCTGTGCACAGGGCAATTGCCCACAACCATGCCCCCTTTCTTGGGGTCACCAGTTTCGTCACCCACCATCCCACCCCAGTGAGCTTGGTGGTCGAAGCCTCCACTTCCAGGTTCAATCCTGGCATGTTCCCTACCACTCCACTGGACAGAGATTTGGATACCTTTGGTACTGCCAACCTAGCCCTTTGGTCGGTGAACACCTTGTGCTTTTGGGCTGATACTAACACACTGTCGGATTCGGTTGTGCAAGTGCTGCCTGTGGTCATGGTGGAGGCCTGAGACATACTCTCCCAAGCTATTGCTGCCAGGCAAGATGCAGCAAAGTTCACCATCAGATGTGAGCTTGAGCAGAGCAATTTCATCATCAGTGTCACTGTGACGCCATGTCTGGTTGAGAACCACTTGTTCTCGAGGGATGTCCAAGCTTCGCTCATGGACATACCCTTTGATGGCTCTAGCCTCTTTGGTGAGAATGCGAACTCGGCGCTGGAGTGCTTCAAGCACAGCAAAGCTACAGCTAGGTCCTTGGATCTATCCATGGCCTAATCCCAGTCTGCCTTTTACTTCTTCTATGACTACGGTAGGGGATACCAACTGTGGTCCTTCCCATCCAGGCACTAAGACCAACAGGCTTCCCAGCCCTTTCGTGGCTGTTGACACAGTTCCCACAGATCACATAGGACCACCACCCAGAGGTTGAGTCAGTCTACCACCCACTCCTGCCCCCGGCAGCTGCAGCCTCCAAACCCCTTTAGTTTGCCCTTATACCAGCACAAGTACCTAGTATGGGGCAGGATTTGCCATCACCTGCCTCACGGGAAATCTATAACATGAGACAAGTGGGTTTTCCAAATCACCCAGAGGAGACACTCCATCTTCTTTCTGGAAACCCCGACACACATGCCAACCACTTACAACGGGATGACAGAGGATCATATCTCTTTGCTTGGTCGTGAAGTGCTGGCTCTTTTGGCCAAGGAAGCGATCAAGAGTGTGCCCGTCATCAGAAGTAGGTTATGATTGCTATTTCCACCACTTTCTGGTTCCCAAAAAGGACAGAGGCCTTTGTCCCATCCAAGACCTGCCCTTCTCAACTTCTTACTGAAAAAGGAGAAATTCAAGATGCTCAACAATTCTCAGGTCCTGTCTGCCCTGGACCGTAGATGCTGGATGGTAGTATTGGGCTTGCACAAGGCATATTTTCACATCCCCATCCTACCTTTCGACCGCCACTGCCTGCGGTTCAGTGTGAGCCAAAAGCACTTTCAGTTTGCTGTGCTCCCTTTTGGCCTCACTAACGCCCTAGGGTGTTCACAAAAATGATGACGGCAGTTGTAACACATCTGGGTAGGTCAGGGATTCCAGTATCCCCCCACCTCTATGATTGGCTGTTGATGGTGGGCTCGTGTCAGGCATTCATCTCCTGCCTCCAGACTGTAGCTCCACTCCTGCATTTGATGTGGTTCACTCCACCCGTCTCTCTCTCAAACACTCTTTTCCATCTGGGTTGTTCTGGACTTTACATTTTAGGGCCTATCCTCTAGACTGGTGAGTCCAGGATATTCAGGCTATGAAACTGAGGTTTCTACCTCTATCCTGGATTACGGTGAGACTGACTGAGGCTGTTGGGACTCATGACCTACTGCATCCTTCTTGTGACATATACCTGTTGCATTATTAGTGCCCTGCAGTGGGACTTGAAGTGCCATTTGGCACAGCATCAAAGGAATCTCTCAGACCTAGTCCGAATCTCAAAGGGAATTGCAAAAGACCTGCAGAGGTGACTGACGAACCGTGATTGGGTCAGCCGCAGACCCCTCTCCCTTACCCAACTAGAGATGACTGTAGTGACAGATACGTCACTCATGGGCTGGGGGTGGCCATCGGTGGGGGAGGTGGAGATCAGGGAACTCATTTCTGTGGAGTCAGGGCTTCGAATCAACCTGCCGGGTGGAGTATCGTGCGATCCAGTTGGCACTAAAAGCCATTCTTTCTTTGTTCAAGGGAAAGCTAGTGCAGATGTTCACAGACAACACCAGTGCATTGTGGTACTGCAACAGACAGGGTGGGTGAGGTCCTGAACCCCTTATCAAGAGGCACTTTGCTTCTGGACATTGCTGAAACATCAGGGCATTTCCCAGGTGGCTCAACTCCTAGTGAGCTCTCTGAATTCCAGGTCAGACAAACTCAGCTATCAATGCCTAGTGGATCACGAATGACATCTCCATCCGGAAGTGGTGCACGGTCTTTTTCAACAGTGGGGAGAACCTTGCTTAGATCTGTAAAACACCACTGAGAACATACAGCGTCAGCAGTTTTGTGCACTGGATTTTCTAGGGCGGTTTGCACTCTGAGATGATTTTTGTCTCAAGTGAAACTCTGGCCTCCTGTATGCCTTTCTGCTGATACCACTCCTGCCCAAAGATTTCAAGAAGATCAGGAACAACCGAGCCCATGTCATTGTTGTATCACTGTAATGGGCAAGGAGAGTCTTATATCCCAAGCTCCTTAGCATTACCATTGGTCCTCCATTCAGACTTTCCTTTCAGGAAGTTCTTCTTTCTCAGCAGCAGGGCAGGGTCCTTCACCCGAATCTGTGCATGCTCCGCCTTCATGCTTGCACATTGAGCAGTGACAGTGGAGAGCTTTCAACCATTCTCCTGAAGTCTGTGATGTTATTCTTGCAGCTAGGTATCCCTCTACCAAGATGGTATACAATTGCTGTTGGGACAAGAGTGTGGCATGATGTACATCCAAGAATATTGATCCTCCCTTATCCCAAGTTTTACTGTTGGTTCTTTCTGTAGCCCAACAGGGTTCGGCTCTGGGCACTGTTACAGGTTAACTTGCCCACCATTTCGGCATTCTTGCAGTTGCCGGACCCTTTTTCTTTGTTAAAGTCAACTGTTGTTACTAGGTTCCTCTAAGCACGTTTCCTCCTAGGACATTGATCATGCCCCAGTGGGATTTTAACCTGGTCTTGAATTTTCTTATAATTGCGCTTTTCGAGTTGAAGCACAACAGCCCACTTTACCTGCATACCATCAAGATGGCTTTTCTAGCGGGCAAAACATCGGCCAGGAGGGTCAGTCTCTGTTCAACACCTTTTACTCTGACAGCTGGTACGTAGGACCCATGCTTCCTTTCTCCTGAAAGCTGTGCCACCTTTTTCTTTTTTGTAGGTCAGCACGTCATCTTACCTACTTTCTCTGCCCTGCCTCACCCTTCTAAAGAAGAGGAGAAACTTCATTGTCTGGATCCAAAAAGAAAGTTGTCGTTCTACCTAGATTGCACAAAAGACACAGTCAACTCTCTGAAGGGTATGTCTGGGCTAAGAAAGGGAAGACTGTGCAGAAAAGGGCCATCTCACGATGGATTGTTCTCTGCATAAAGATCTGCTACTCTCTGGCAAAAAGCAACATTCTACTAGAGACATGGTTGCGACTGCCGCATTAGCTTTCGAGTCCCTGTCCTGGACATCTGTCAGGCAGCATCGTGGGCGTTTTTGCACAGGTTTACCAAACATTTCTGTCTAGATGGTCAGGTCCACTGTGACGGGGACTCTGCCCATGCGGTCCTGCAGGACCTTTTGATTTAATCTGTATCACAAACCCACCTCTGGGAGGGTATTGCTTGGGTACCTATTCTAAGGTATGGAATTTCTAGCTAAATGTCTCACAAATGAACAGGTTACCTAACTTCAGTAACGCCTTATCAGGTAGGGACCCTATCTAGCCGCAGATTGCTTACCGTCCCTTCCATCCTCCCCGATCTGCAAGCTGATTTCAAAGGGTCACCCTTCTAAAGGCCGAAGCAATACACACTAGTGTGTCAGTTTTATTTGTGGTGTGCATTCCTTCCAGTATTTGTTCTTGTGTGGAAAGTTATGAAAAGAAACTGACATCAGCCGGCTGTGGTGGTGCCTATATAGGCACCGTGCACATCCCTTCCAGTGCAGACGCTGCTGCTGGTGCAGAGCCAAACAATACCACATACTGACGCACAGGGGTGCCGCGCAAAACTTTCTTGATCGAGCCTGATGCCTGTGGAATAGTCTAAGCTAAGCACTCTGCAGCTAGATATAGGGCCTGATTACAACTTTGGCGGAGGGGGTTAATCCGACCCAAATGTGATGGGTATCCCACCCGCCATATTACGAGTCCATTATATTCTATGGAACTCGTAATACAGTGGGTGGGATGTCCGTCACATTTGGACGGATTAACCCCCTCTGCCAAAGTTGTAATCAGGCCCATAGTCTCTACCAGTTAAGGCATTATGGTAGGTAAGTAACATTTTTGCCAAGAGAATGGTCTTTCATAGCAAAGGAGATCAAGTAGGATGTGTAGCTATGCCACTGATTCTTTTATTGCTTCTTGCAGCCAGCTGGAAAGCCATTAAAATTAACTATTTAGTTATTTTTTATTCAGTCATATAGCATAAAGCAAAACAGATCTTCTGTCGATAGAAACTGAGGCCCTCATTCTGACCTTGGCGGGCGGCGGAGGCCGCCCGCCAAAGTCCCGCCGTCAGATTACCGTTCCGCGGTCGAAAGACCGCGGCGGTAATTCTGACTTTCCCGCTGGGCTGGCGGGCGGTCGCCTTCAGACCGCCCGCCAGCCCAGCGGGAAAGAGGCTTCCACGATGAAGCCGGCTCGGAATCGAGCCGGCGGAGTGGAAGCTGTGCGACGGGTGCAGTTGCACCCGTCGCGTATTTCACTGTCTGCACAGCAGACAGTGAAATACATGTAGGGGCCCTCTTACGGGGGCCCCTGCAATGCCCATGCCAGTGGCATGGGCACTGCAGGGGCCCCCAGGGGCCCCGCGACCCCCCCCTACCGCCATCCGGATCCCAGCGGTCGGACCGCCGGGATCTGGATGGCGGTAGGGGGGGTCGGAATCCCCGCGGCGGTGCAGCAAGCTGCGCCGCCGTGGAGGATTCAATGGGGCGGCGGTACACTGGCGGGAGCCCGCCAGTGGTGCCGGTCCGACCGCGGCTTTACCGCCGCGGTCGGAATCCCCATTGGAGCACCGCCGGCCTGTCGGCGGTGCTCCCGCGGTCCTCCGCCGCCAGGGTCAGAATGAGGGCCTGAGTCTCTTATCTGAGGAAGAAAACAAGGTGATCCACAGCATCTTGAACTTGCTGCCATCTTTTGAGTTCAAAGTCTGGCAAACCTTTTTAGAGTGCATTTCTATAATGCCGTCTGGTGTAGAGTAGGCCCTCCAGCACCACCTGATGGTCATGTATAACGTTCAGTGCCCTATGAAATTGACTTAGCTTGAACCAAGAGTCTCTACTCTTTTGCAGTCTGAGACCTAGGCATACCTATGTTATTCAGTTTCTCACCATGCTGCATTTTGGTACCAAATACCACTGATGGATCTGGACAGAAAGGTGAAAGATTTGAGCAATGGGAACTGGGTCGAGGAGAATAATGCGCACCCTTATTGAGGCTGACAGCAACCTGTGTAAACTATCTTCAGGCCTTTTCTCGAGCAGATAGAGTTGCCCTGAAAAGATCAAGAAGCAGCTTAATAGGCACATTAATGAGGAGCGGTGATGAAAGATGGAATCCCAGTTTGACACATTAGATTCTGTTGTTAAGAAAGGAGGCAACTCTCTGCTGTCCAAAGTCTGAGATTCATCTCTTTGTTCTCAGCTAGGACAACAGTGTGTCACCCACATTATCAAATGCCTCATAGAGATGCAGCATGAGCAGTCCTGGTTTGCTTTATGGCGCATGTCATCCCAAACATTCTCTAAACTCGATTTTGCTTCCGTGCATGGGTTGAAACTTTTATTGGCGGGGCTCTGGATAGAATGGGCTGGAGTTGGCATCTTAAAGTTTCTCAAAGATTTTCTCAACCCAGTTCAATCCCACTCTCAAGTGAAAATTGTTTAGTGCTGTATGATTAAAGATGGGTTTCTTGAAGAGTGGTGGAATCGGAAATAAATTTTGTTGTAAGGTTCTAAAATCCGAAATTAGGAAACTTTTTATCAACTGGATCATGGTTAGAGGCTGCAAGGAAATTCCTTCTATTGTATGCTCACCCCCAAGGTTTTGGACTGATGCTGCTGTTTTTTTCACTCTGAGGGTGCACTGAGGCCTGCTATCCAAACCTACCCTGACCCTAAAACATGAATGTCAAATTGGCTTATACCCAATTGGCATAAGCCAACTTACATGCAAGTCCTGTGTATATGGTACCCCAGACATGTAAGTTAGAATGTCACCCCTGGGTTTGCAGCACTAGTTGTGCTACCCTGAGTGTGACACAGGTAAAACGAGTCACCCAGTCCACCATTTCAGACTGGGAGAGCAGCTTTAAACTGCTAGCCCTACTTTGCCATTTTAAGCACTGGTAAAGCCAAGTCTTCACCTGGTATATGTGAAAGTCACCCTAAGCAAAACATGTACAGATGTTCTGACAGTACAAATGCAAAACTGGTGATTTTACTGTGGAAGAATTTGTTTGACCTATTTACTGTGCTCCTGAAAGGTTCAATGAAGCCCGACTGGATTCTGTAGTAGAAATTAAGGTAACAGGTTGTAGTGTGCAAGTTTTACAAAGTTGCCACTTTGTTGCCTTTAGTCTCCTGTGCCCTTAACGGTTGCACAAGACAGCTTTCTTCTCTCCCGAGATGTGCTAACGACTCTCAGAAGAGGGGGCGATAGACGCCTGCTTTGGAGGGAGGTGTTACTTCCCTGCTGCAGGAAGCCACACAAAGGAGAAGCCCGCCTTGGAAGGGCAGATAAAAGGACTGTGTGCCTATTCCAACAGGGCCAAAACTACTACCACTGTGTTAGCTTGCGTATGTCCTGTCCTAGACATCTGCCTGGCAGCTACATCTGCGTCCCTCCATATGTTCATGTCACACTATTGTCTGGACAGACCAGTCTGCTGAGAAGGGCACTTTGCAGGACTTTCGGGTTTGAGTCCATTCCCAGACCACTTTCCTTGTGTATTGCTTTGATACTTATTCAAAAGATGAGGAATCTACGGCTAGACAGGTCTATCAAGAGAACAAGTTAATTACCTCTGGTAACACTCTTTCTGGTAGAGACTGTCTAGCAACAGACTCCTCCTCGCTCCTCCCATCCTAACTGTTCTGTGTTTGGACTCTGTCCTTCATTAAGATCGATAGCCTAGGAATCTGCATAGTGATAAACCGATCGTTTTTGGGGCTCAAGTCTGGAGGCACGAAGAGTCTCGAAAGCAACTGATGTCGGAGTACAGGAATGGTGCCTTTGTAGGTCCAGCACATCGTTTCCGGAGAGGAGCCACACAGTGACACTTTCGGGCACGCAGCGGTATTGCCAAACAGTTTCCAGATCCAGTCTGACACCTGGGGAATACTTAAATGGAGAGGGCTCTGTGGCTAGATAAGTCTTTACCCGAAAGAGTGTTACCAAACTTAAGCAAGTTGTTCTTTTTGGTATTAATTGACAGACCATTACCTAGCCGAAAATACAAAATACTGGTGACAATTTAATAATAAACATTTATTTAATGATTCCATATGTTTCGTGCAAAATAAGTCTACTGAAAACTATGGCAGATATCAGATTTTCCACAACAAGATAGACCAACATTAGACGTCAAATCAGATGCTTATTAACCCATTGATTAAATTGCTTTGTGATGTATCTAAAGGGCAAAACAAAGAAGGTCCTGCCATACCTTGTAATAAGAATGTGATGCTGTCAACACTTGTGAGACAAATTCTTGTTTATGCCCTCATGATGTGCAAACTCGATAGCTCTTGTAATAGCTCTGCCTTTGAAAGCATGTGAAAATATTAGTATGACTTTTTCTTTGCTGATTTAGGAATCTAAAACCAGGTTTGACCAGGAGGAAGACTTTAAGAAACGGGCATACCAGTGTGTGGTGGATTTGCAGAGCAAACGCCCAGACATCATAAAAGCATGGAATCTGATCTGTGATGTATCTCGAGAAGGTACTTTGTCTTTTCATACATGAGACTTCCTATTGCATTAAAATTGGTCCATTTTCTCATGATCTGTATGCCTGTTAGCATTTAAAATGGGTTCCTTGCCATGATCCTCATTTGAAGCTGAGCACTTGTTCTATTTATTACACGGCAGAGAGAAATGTGTCGGCTTAGTAAGTAACCTGTGTTATTTTATCCTGCTGTTTTTATGCAATGTCCGTTATCTTATGGTAGTCTTCTTGTGCAGTTTTCTCGGCATGAGAGCTAATTTTTATGAAGCTGTATTTTGTGGGATATTCGAGACCATGAACAACTTTTCATGTGTATGTATAGTTTTCATGGTGCCCGTCAGTTTGGTTTTCACGTCTTTCATGAACGTCACAACATTTATTATGAGAATATGTTTGCCTGTTGGTTTGATGAAATATGGCTGTTTTAAAGCGCTAGTAGATAATCTATGTTTAATTGGCAAGCTGGTCGCCTGGAAATTAGCAGAACACGTATTTGTGCTGTTATTCAGGTTGTGGTTCATTCGTTGGCTAACAGGAGGTGTAACCAATATGAAGGCTCTCAATTTTTCCTTAGTTGCAAATGTTTTATTGGAGTTACAATACACTTTCGTGGATAGGTAGCCTTCCTTTGTTTAGTTTTGTCATGGTATTACCAGCCAAATTTAATCTGATTCTTTCCAGTTTGAATGACCTTACTATTGCTTTACCTGTAATTGAAATACTTCCCAGAAAAAGATGGATCAATTATTCATCATGTGCTTACATCTTGCAGAAAATCCATCTTGTCCTTTTAAAGCAAAAATTAAAGAGAAAAAAGACCTGGCAATCTGTTTAAAAATAGCTACTGTTTTTGTATTAGGAAAAAAAGGCGTAATTGAAATGGTTTACTACTGTATATACCTGTCTTTCATAAAGTCATGCTGTAACTTAACAGCTTGGTTTATTTCAAAAATATATGGCGTTTATTAATTACAATTCTAATGTGAATCTTTTAACTACCAGAAGAAAACATAACAGTTTTTTTCTTGTTTTCATTCTTAGGTCTTTAAAATTTAAATGGTTCTGGTTTCTAAGAGGGCCTCCTCAGCAGGCAGCACTAACTGTTGCTGAAGACCTAATGGTCCCATGCATTAATGCATAGAGCGGGCTTTTGGTGAGCCACTTGCTCCTGAGTGACTGGCTTTGTATATTTCCCAACACTGTAGCATATCATTGTTCTTAATGCCTGAGTTGTATCACTTCACTACTGACATCAGGAACATTTTTTTTAATTTGTCGTTCAGTACTCGGCAGTCGTGCATTGCTTTCTTTCACCTTGCTTCATTGGCTTCTTTAAAGTATTTTTTGACAGCTGCTTTTGGGAAGGTGTGACAGCTGCATACTGCTACTGGGCTGCTCTCTTCTTTCTCACCCCCTCACACACGTTTTTCTATGTATCATTCACAAGTGGCCATTGACAAGCTTAGTACTATAAATTAAACTTTAAGTGAAAAATGCCAACCTGTCTGCTAGTGATTTACATGACTTGAGCCCGCACAGTGGATAGTTTGTCGTTCTTTTTCATCTTTTGAATGATAGAATATCCCCAGATGACCAACTGTGAAGAAAAATCATTCCAAGATGACTAAACGTGATTACACATTCCTTGTGACGCACAATTGACCGTTTTTTAAATATTTTTGCTAATGCCAAAGCAAACAAGCTTTTGGAAAACCAGTAGTTTGCCCCTCACCTTTTAATGGCGAGACCTGTTGGCTTTGCCACTGCTTGTTATTATCATAGTGTTTCTTTATAATATCAGGGTTATGCATGCAAAACATTTTAAATAGATGGATCAAGTTCTCTTTCCTCCCAGCTTTTCAAAGAGTTCTGATTAAAACTGTATTTTTTTAATCTCAAGCGTAATCCGTGTAAAAAAATAAAATGTTTCCAAAACGTGATTTTATGTGGACCATGGCATAATTATGGTTTGTTGAAACAAAGTATCTTCCTGTGCTGTACTCATAACTGACTGGTGTTCTGCATCACTATACGTTTCATGAACTATTCTTTTCAGAACTGAAATGCTCTTACGTTTGTAAAGCATGGTTTGTGAATTTCTTTGTTTGTCCCCTCCAGAGTTCCAGAAAATCTATGACTGCCTGGAAATCAAGCTTATTGAAAGGGGAGAGTCATTTTACCAGGACAGAATGGATGCTGTTGTTAAAGAATTTGAAGCTAAAGGTAAAAATCAGTTGTTATACTTTTAAATGCTACTCTTCCTTATTCCAGATAATTGTTTTAGTTTAATGAAGTTGTATATTTGTAGCATGTCTTAGCCGAAGATACATATGCTTAGCATACTTCTGCCATCTAGTGTTGGGCTCAGACGTTTGCAACTTCTTTTTCTTCAAAGCCCTTTGAGTCATGAACTTTGGTGACTTCGTCCATAGCCTGTATTTCGCATAGCCCTTGTCTCCTTTTTTCTTTAGATTGTTTTTCTCAGCCATCGGGTTCGGACATCTATCTCGGAGCTCCAAGACCGAAGCTTCGACACTTTCCATGAGGTCTTTTCAGTGCCCCAATTCGTAACCCTTTTATGTGATACATTCGAAGACAACCGACGTCTCTTTTTCTCCATGTACTTCATTTCACCCGCCAGGGTCTGGGCCCGGTTCAGATACATCTTCCAACTTCACAAAGTGTTGGAAAAGACTCCCTTCAGTTTCTGCTCTAAGTGCCACGCTAAATATTCCAAGCAGGATCAACACTTTGCAATCTGTGCCTCTCTCCAAAACAAGAGGAGACGTCCTGTGAAGCTTACCTGGCCTTCCAGTCGAAAAAAGACAATTAACCAACAGAGAGAGCAGCACTGGACTCATACCACCATGCAAGCACTGAAGCCGAACATGTGCCCCATATTTTCGGGGACCAGCCACTCGATCTCCAAACCGAAGAGGACATAGCAGAAGAAGCTGAAGCCCAGGACGTGCCTATGAGGAAGGGTCTGATTCTGAATGTGAGCCTACAACCATGAAAGGGCTTGTGAGTACACCTGCGAAAACCTCCCATGCTCACACAATAACATATACAAGGGTTCACAAAACCTCACTGTCCTCGGGCCATGGAGGCGACCGGCATAAGGCAAAAAAGTAAATACCCATCCTTCCTCCTTCACAAGCACCTAAAGGCACTGAAAAAAACAAAGCCGCCAACTGTGTCGAAGTCAAAGCCAGCCTGGGTGTTGGCATCCCTAAGCGCAAACCTTGATGCCAACGAGGCCCTCAGAGCCAAAAGCTACTACTTCGGAACTGACGATATCCTTGGAGTCAAAGGCATCTCTACGTACCAAGCACACCTCAGCACTGAAAAACACCTTCGGCACACAAATCATTGCCCCAAAATCACCCTCGGCACTGAAACAAAGTAAGAACTCCACAAAGCCAAGGGAGAGTCCTGTTGAGCCTATGCTCGCCAAACTAATAGAAAAACTCGAAATCAAACAAAAGACTCGGAATATTGACCTGGACACTGGAAGGGTAGATACAAAACCACCTCCAGCACCAAAAGACATGCTCTCTAAGACGAAGAAGACATTTGAGGAGGAGATCATGGGGCCTGAGCCACACAAGACTCCACAAAAAAACCATAGACAGGGGTACTAGCCCAATAGTGTTTCCTCAACTCCAACCCCTTTCCCCCTCCATCATTACCTAAACCCTGTACTTCACCTGCTGTTCTTCCTCTGCTGCCTGCAACAGCTATACCACCTGCTCCTGCCTGGAACAGCTACACCACCTGCTCATCCATGATCAGCCCAGCACTCCCCTCATGCTTACCCACAGGGATTACCCGCATCATTGTCCTTCGGGGAGCATAGCACAGGGGTTAATATTGACCTATATGAAATACCATATCTTCTAGATCCTCATGGTGACCCTAATAATATTGATGATGCATAGGGGTAGCTATGATATAGACCCTCATGATTATACTGACCTTAGCCGTTTACACCGCTGAACCCTCCCCATCAGATGACACAACAACTTACCATGAAGTTCTGCACAGGGCTGCACGCTACTATAAAGTAGTCTTTATCGATTCTTAGACATAGTGAGTGAGCAGTGAAGCTATTTTAAGTGCATGTGCTGGACACTGGAAAAAAAGTTTCCCCAGCTACATGGTGGCTTCAATAAAAATATGGATGTTTGGTATCAAGCATCTCGTACTACTAAGCCCTCACTGATGCCAGTAATGAACTTATTAATACATGCACCCAGAGGGCACAATTGAGGCGCCCCCTGAAAACCTACCAAATACCTATGTGGGGACTGACGCGTTTTAGCCAGCCTGCCACCACCAGACAAGATTCTGGCCCCTTAGGATGAAAGCCATTACTCTTGAGCACTCAGAAACAAAGCATGTTCTGTTAATTCACCTCACCCAACAGGATGACCTGTAAATCTACATTCAAAGGCAGGGGACTTTAAAGAAGCCCACTGCCCTTAGTATGTAGATCTGGGTTCACTCAAAGGAGAGATGCCACCACTGCACCCCCCATTCCCAGCACCGATTTGGCACTGGGACAGGTGGGAAATTTAGTATTCAGAGAGGTATGTCCTCCCTTCAGGTCAGTCTCACCCCTAAGATGAGCTGTCTGATGTGGACACGATGTTTAGAAATCTGCCATCTTGGTTTTGGCAGAAGTAGGAACTCTGGGGTAGGGTTATGCCCACTTCCCACAGGAAGTGGTAATACAGGGGGCGCAGTGACCCCATAGGTAAGTAGACCATTGGCTACTACCCTACACAGACTGAGAAAGAAGCACCTGACTTGGCCCCAGCCCTGCCGGCCTGTCTGCTGTTTCCACATATTTGCGACCACATCAACTCGTCCTGCATGCTGCTGTGCCTCCAAAATCATCAGAGGCCTGCCTGCCTTCAACAAATGCACTTGAACTCCCGTGGAGCAGCACAGCTGCTTCCCTGCATTTTGCAGGCACCCCAAGAGACCTGTGAGGACTCTGGACCACAAAAACCCAACATCTGAAAGCACCTCTATACCCATACCATGTAGCCGGAGCTGAAGTGGGCCAGTGGTGCCAATGTGGTTCCCCAGCCCTCCAGAGACAAATCCCACCTTGCACTTGCCCACTGTGGACTCACAGATGCCACCTGCAGCCTCCGACCGCAGGCCCCCTCAACCACGAGTGCTCTAGGTGGAGAGTACCTGACGCCTCAGGACACCTGTGCACCCGTCGCCCCTGGCCTGTGGAGAAGAAGACTGAAGTTGTCTCTCCATTCCTGAGCATCTGAAGACTTAGAGCTACCTGTTGGTTCTCCTCGTCTGGACTCCTTGTCCAGATCTGCAGCCTCTTTTCTCCCGATCCCCATTGACTGACATTAGGCACCCAATGCCGTGCTACCCCTTGGCACCCTGCCTCCCCGGTGCTGCCTGGTATGAGCTGTTGGTGTGTTCCTGACCCTTGCCTAATACTTAACTTAAGTCCAGGAGATTGGTCCAGTACGTCACTGTACTATATCTGTGTGCAGTATTTGTTTTTCCTCCATAGGAATGTACTTTTTTGACTTTTGAAACCTGATCGTATTTTTATTGAAAAACGTACTTACCTGATCAGCTTGATTCTGGTGCCTAAATATATATTAAGATACTTGTTATTTTTTGGTAATTGGTGTGCATCTCCTTATTGAGTCGTGTGTCTCATTTATTGACTGTGTGTGTGTATTTGCAGATGTCTAACACTCTTCCCTGATAAAACTCCTGAGAAAAGAGGGGGTATATGAAGGAAGACGTGGCACACTCAGTAATCTGGGAATGTATAACTGTGTTACACTAATCTACAATGGTGCTCTACAGTGAGGATTACCCCCGCATATCCTCCGCATTGATTTTACAATCAATTAATACATGCTGAGGCACTCGTTGCTATCACAATATAATATGAAGTATCTAATATCAGTTACAAACACTGGTACATTACTAATAGTCAATAACACATGGTTTGTTACTCAACCATAATTTAACTGAAGAAAGGCGTTAACATACACAATATTACCACCAAAATATCCTGAGCCCAATTAAGTCAAACCAAGATTTTTTATTTCACACATGTCACATCCGACTTAGCTGCATAGATGAATCTTGCATTCTTTCATAATCATAATGTTTCATTACAAGTCCATTTTCCAATCTTGTTCCAAAGAGCTCATCCGTTATAGCCATCCAATCCGTAAAGAGAACGCATAGCTGTATTAATCTCTTGATCATCAATTGTTACTACTTCCTTTGCATAGAAGCCTCCCAGCCATACTAGGCTTTTAGTTTCACATAATTAGTCCATCAGTTCCATCAAGACCCTACAGCCAACACGTGTTTCGTCTAATGACTTCATCAGGGCTGAAACATCATATACAATTCATTAAACAGTCTTCACACATTAATAGTTGATGAATATTTGAAATTAACAAACTCCTCTACCATGCACTAATATCCAGTTGCAAACCCAACCTACTATTAGTTGGTTGTTAGTATTTAAATTACCCAAACGTGAACTCATTCTGCAAGTTTCCTTGTGCCACTGAAAATAAAACCCTTTGAGTGTATGTAACCAATTAATTCAATTATGTGATAAGATGTTAAAAATATTATTAATAAGTTGTGGAGCAGACGGCCGCTTTTAATGCCACGTTATGTAATAATGTATCAAAATACAACTCATCCTAACACCATTTACTGGTTAGTTCAAACCTAAATATCCAAATACCTGAACATTAGTCTCCTCATAAAACGTGAAATCTCTTCAGCAACAAATCCAATGCCATTACGGCAGAAAAAATCCTTTTAATCGAGGGTAACCGTTTCACTAAAAATACAGAAAATTCTTAAGCAATATAAATTGTCAAGCCCAAACGGAGTCGGACGTAAGCCCAAAACACAGGCTTCCGATCGCCGTTAAGCATATACAACAATAATGTCTCACAGTTTAACTTCTATATTCAATTACCTTCTATAGCGGCGTCCCGGTCTATAAACAAGCCGGCAATCAAGTAAAGAGTCCTGGTTACTTCCAAAAAGCCGGCAATTACGCTCCCAAATTCACCTTCTCTCTAACGGACGCGAGTACGCGGTCTGTGCCACGCCCCAAAGCTGCTTTATTTAGCAATTCTACCGGAGCAGTAAAAAGAGGACTACTCCAAAAGAAACTACTAGACGTCCGTGTCCACAGTAATAAAACTAATCCATTCGGCAACGCCGCCCGGTCTGAACACATATCTTATTAACCTCCTAAGTATTCACTAATTAAACAAAACTCAACCAATATAATAGAACCACTAATAAGTGAGTGTGTACAGTAAAAGTGCCGTCCACTTAAGTAATATAAAATTAGAATTGGAAATTAAAAATAAAAATAAAAATAAAATAAAATAAATAGTATAATTAGTGAAAATAAAATGAAAAATAAAATAAAAATATAAAAAAGAAAAAGTAGTAATTCAAACAAGCAGAAATCAAACGTGCTCTACCTATCTTTTATAGAGGCAAAGAGCTTATATCATCATGCGTGAGTGGCCTACGATCTTATTAAGAACATACTTTTCTGTTAATCACAATTAAAATGTCATATTCTAAATAACTATTGAGTAATAATCATAAATCACAGCAATATCTCTTCTCACATCATCATCATAGATTCCAGTTAATTAAATACATTCAATATATCACTTCATAACTCCACATGTGTAACCTAAAATCCAATATTGAATACATGCAAAAAGAAAATAACGAGATAACTAACATTGTAGTTAACAATTATGTCCATCAGATAATTATGATGATCAGTCCTAGTCCAACTTATATCACTAAATGGGTCCCTCACGAGAATATCATTCTTATTCCAAATGAATCTACTCCCCCAAAAAATACTCCAATTCCCGATCTGTATTTAAACCATCCTCTGCTGCCCTCAGACGCATTATCCACATAACCTCCCTCTTTCTTAGTGTCAATTCCCTGTTACCCCCTCTTGGGTCTTTTGGAACATGTTCAAAAAAGACGTTCAATCACACTTTCCCCCTAATAAAGCACCCTGGGATTGGTAGTTCAAGCTCCTGTCCCCTAGTAAGGTAACCCCTGGAATCTTTTAACAATATATGTCATTTTGATATATTTTTTAAAGAGCCAGCTTCCTACAGCCTGCACGTCCGCACATGCGCCCTCTTTAATAGTGCCTCCAATGAGAATGGTCTCAAGCAGAGGACCATCTACAAGAACTAGTATTGATAGGACCAGCGCCCCATGCTCTCTGCAGTGGTGGAGCAGCGACAATCTGTTTCATGGTCGGCCCTTCAAAGCCCCTGTCCCTCAGGTGACCATTACAACAGATGCACCCCTACATGAATGAGGGGTGCATACGCAAGATCTCACGGTGCTTGGCCAGTGGTTTCAAATCAGAAATACCTTCACATCAATCATCTAGAGCTGCTGGCAATTTAATTAGCTCTCAATGTGTATCACCAACATCTTCAACAAGAGGTGGTTCTAGTCCGCACCTACATCATGACCGCCATGTATTACATAAAAAAACAAGGGGCCACACTCCATTCAGTTGTCCCGCATAGCTGTCTGCATATGGCACTGGGCCATATATCCACCGCCTAGCAGAATGCCTACCAGGGGTGGACAACTTCACAGATGTGCTCAGCAGAATTCAGCCTCCTCAGATTTGACAGGCAAGATTCCAGCAGGACTCCTCTGCAGTGTTTACTTCGACTTCTGGCCACTGGATTTGCAACTGGACTTCACAGGAACCTATAATCTGCAGCTCCAGCGACAACTTCATTCTGCAACATGGTTTCTCCAGCTTCTTCCAGCAACTGAAACATTTTCCCAGCTGTGCAACCTTTGAGGGCAGCAAATCCTCAATCTGCACCATGAAGCAAGACAGAATCTCCGTTGTAGTAAAGGAATCACTCCTGTGCATCTGCAGGCACCAACTACAGCGACGACCCGCTGTGTGGATCTCCTCTCCTCCAGAGCTGTGTGGATCCTGCATCATGGGAGTCCCTTTGGTCCTCTCTACCAGCTGTCCAACTTGGAAGACAGTGAGCTCTTGCCTCTCCACGCAGGACAGAACTCCCATGCACCGGGTCTCTTGCAGCTACCAAGGCTTATTGGTATCTCCTCCAAGGGATCTTCAGGCTCCCTGTAGCCCCACCCCCCCAACACTCTTCTCTGTGACACATAGCCCTCTGTGTGCTTCTCAGGTGACATGGGACTCCTTCCTAGGTGTGCTGTGTGGGCCTCACCTCGACTCCTGTGCTTGCTGCCTGTAGGGGCTGCCACCTCTTCCTGTGACTCTCTTCACTGCTGAGGGTCACTCAGGACTCCCCTCTGTGGGTTGAGTTCTCCTGGAACTTGCTGGTCCCCGGCAGCTCTGCATTCTTCTAACGCAACATTTTCCTTTGCCAAGGCTTGTTGGTGGTATTTTCCACACCACTTACCAACTGCAATCCTTCTTCCGTCGTGGGACGTCTACTGCATCACTTCAGGAATTCCTCAGCTGCTCCAGTGCTGCACTGCTGACTGTCTTCGTCCACCTTCAACCTGGTCTTGCATCCACAGATGGGTGGGTAGTGAGTGGCTCCTGCCACCACCGGACACTCCAAAGTGAACTGGACTTGGTCCTCTTCTTTTCCAGGTCTTCCTCTACCAGGATCGAGCGTTGCTTTCTTGCAGTTTTGTCTGGATCTTGCATTATCCTTTTCGGAAGTCCTTTTGGTGGGGTTGGGGAGAACCAGGTACTTACTTCTCTTCTCCTGGTCGCTGGGGGGCATTCTGGCACTTACCTTTTGGGGTTCTTGAATCCTCCAGCTCCCTTCTACCTCCAGTTGGGATATTGCCTATATAGTATTTTGGTGATTGTGTCACCATAATAAAGTACCTTTTTTATGTAACACTGTGTGGTTATTTCATGTGTGTTAAGTGATATGTGACTACAGTGGTATTGCATAAGCTTTGCATGTTTCCTAGATAAGTCTTGGCTACTAATACCACCCTTGGGGTGTTCATGGACGGGGAAGTGGTCATTTCCTTTTCCATTGTCCAGTTTCAGGCCAGAGCAGGGGTGGGGCGGGGGGGTCCCTGAACCGGTGCAAACCTGTTTATGCAAGTAGGGTACCAAATTAGGTTTTACCTCCTTCTCCCACAGGAAATCCTTTGTTCTGCCTGAGCTGGTCAAGCTGCCTCATGGGTGGCTACAGCACTGGCTGACTGGAAAACCCCAGAAGACTACTAGGAGCAATGCTGGGGGTCCGCTAAGGAGTCCCCAGAGTGCATGTATTCCTACAACCAATTCTGGCAACAGTATTGGGGTATGATTCCGTCATGTTTAAAATCAAACATGCCCAAGTTCAGTGGCCAGTACATGGGTAAAACGACTTTCTTGCACTTACTAAGTTCAGTGTAATAGAGCTGGAGTTTGTAGGGGCACCTCTGCTCATGCAGAGGCCCCCTCACACACAGGTACCTGCACCCTGCCCTCTGGGCTAGGAGGGCCTATCATAGCGGTGACTTACAGTAACCTGGTGCAGTGACCTGTAGTGAAAGGGTGCAAGCACCTTTTCACGCAGGCTGCAATGATAGGTCTGCAGACACCATTTGCATGGGCTCCTATGAGTGGCCCAATGCCCTGGGTATCTGAGTACCATCTAGTAGGGACTTATATGGGGGCACCAGTATGCCAGTTGTGGGGTGTGCTAAGTCCTAAGCAACCAAATTTAGAGGAAGAGAGCACAGTCACTGGGGCCCTGGTTAGCAGGATCCCAGTGAACACAGTCAAAACACACTGACAGCAGGCAAAAAGTGGGGGTAACCATGCCAAAAATAGGGTTCGTGCCTACAGTTTGTTACCTACTGCATCTACAGCAATGGCCTTGCATATGTTTCTATTAGATTACACTTAGCAGCACTCGCTGCATACGTGCAAAACAGTCAACACGTCCTTGTTTACAATCTCGATAATTATAGCATTTATGGAAGGATAAAAAAGGGTCATTCCTCTCTCCATCCCACCAGCACCAGTCTGGAGCCTTAACATAGTACTCATCAGGCATATTGGTCCACCTTTGGAACCACTACGTACATGTGATCAACAGTTCCTCGCATAGAAGATAGCATTCTTGGTGGCTATAACATTTCTTGGATGAATGCTCCAAGTGCTCACTGTGGTAGAACCTTTCTTCCAAGTCTATCCAGATTAATTATTACTAAGAACAAACCCCAAATTTCTCCGTAAAGTGGTTTCCGCTTTTCATGTCAACCAAACCACTGAGCTAAAGGTGTTCTTTCCTAAACCAGACTTGGTAGAAATAAGAACTCTACACACCCTCGATATTAAAAGAGCACTAATATACTACATCGAGAGAACAAAACTCTTCTGCAAAAGACAACTTTTCTTTGCTTTTTTCAAACCCAAAAAAGGGCTCACCTATTTCGGTAGCAGGAATCGCAAAATAGGTAATAATATGTATACATATGTGCGATCACAAAGCTAAACAATTGCTTCCCGATGCTCCGAGACCTCACACTACACAAAAAAAAGGAGCCTCCATGTCTTTTCTAACAAACATTCTGCTAGCAGAGATCTGTAAAGCAGCTACATGGAACAACCCACATATATTCGTAAAACACAGCAAGCTAGAGTAGGTCAAGCTCTATTATGAACACTTTTCCAATCATCTGCCTCAACTATTGGCTAGCCACTGCTTTTGGGTAGCACTGCTTTATATTTGATGATAAGCATATGTATCTAGAGCCAACAACATGCTACAAATGGAATATGTTATCCAAAAGCCATAAGCATCTATTCCTAGTGTTTAGTGCTGCAGATTCATAAGCACCCGCCCTCCTCCCTGGATGCTAATGCCTAATGTACATACCTCTCTTTTACAACGCTCACCCTTGTCAAAACTATTCTTTAATGTTCATCTTTACTGTCGTTTTACTGCTTCTATCCTAAACTCATCCGATGAGCCAAAAAAAATGTAACAAAGGAACCAATGACCATGTGCAATACAGGCTATGGAAGGAGTCACTGTTCCTCGTGGCTTAAGACTTTTTAGAAGAAAAACAAGTTGGAAACGTCCAAACCCAGCACTGGATGGGTAGGAGTATGTTAAGCATATGAATCTACGCCACTACATGCAACGAATTGATGCTTACAGGGTAAGTAACACATTCCTTTCTTGTCTTATTTTGAAGTTGTTTTATTTGTAATACCTTTGGTTGTAAGGAAAAAAGGGGTTAGCAAGCCTTTCATATGAAGTAAAATGTTGTCAAATTGACTATTGAGCGGGTGGAGTTTAATAATTACTCCAAGTTCTAGGCTCAGTACTCATTCCCGATGCAAAGATGTACCCAGCAAAAAGAAAATAAGTGCTCTTTCTCGCACTTCTGCAAAAACATGCCTAAATGGTGAGCTTCTAAAATCTTGATCAGGGCTGATTGGGTCACATTTGGAAATGAAAGAGGGCAAAAGAGCAAAGAAAGCATTATGAATCTTGTGCTCTCAGGCCCAGGCTCCCTTACAACCAGCCTCCATCCCTGTAGTTCAAGACCAACTGAATCTCTGCTATTTGGCAGCAATAATAAGTGGAGGCGAGGCACACAGGGTTACATCAGCAATAAGAGGAATGGGATTATCTGGCTAGCTTATCCTTGACCTTAATATAAATTCTATGTCAGGACCGGAGGCGAGGGTTATGCTATTCTTCTGCTTTATTGAACAGCAGCCATTTACAGCTTCAATAATAAAAACCTACTATTCCCATGAAACATGGGGAATCTAGAAGAAAAAACACGATAACCAAGGAAAAAAGGCAGTCCATGGAATATCCAATCCACATTCAGCAGTCCACAATATAGTGCATCATCTGTGTCCCCTAATCTTCTTTCTTCGCTGCTCGCAGCTGAGGATGTCACACATCTTTACTCTCATAATTAATGTATTTTATATTAATATTGCCGTGTTATTTTTCCTATACACTTGTTATTTTAAATATTGTTTCTTCCTTTTATATTGTGTTACGATTCTTCTTGCTCCTTCGCTGCAGTTATTTGTTGGTGCGGCTTGTGCCACGTTGCGGCCTTCCCATCACTAGGTAGTGCGTGAGTGACGCACTTGTTCTGCTGAGGCACTCCGCTTCGATTCTCTTTAGATCAGAGTAAAATTGCACGCCACCAGCTACGGAGAGCCTGTCTGTCTGGAGAGTGACGCCTCAGACGTCTGAGGTTCTTATTGCCTGCCCGATTTCAAATCTGTCACTCCTCATGCCCTGCTATTAACGTGGGTCCATACTATTTAAAATTAACGCTCCACCTGGGGTCCGTGCCATTTTACATAAGACGTGCTGGCTGACTTGGACACACTCTCAGGGGGAAACCCCTTACATTCCAGTCTTTTATGCACCAGGGTGAGGTGTCCCAAGCTCAGACCCTATAATAGTGCTGTTTGCCCAGTACATATTAAAGCTGACCACCAGCCCTCCATTTTAAAGGCTTTGTCCATTTATGTAATATAGGTATATACCTTTCCCTTCTGCTCCTGTTGTATCTGTTTAAAAATGGAAATAAATGAGGACGATGAGTTCTTTGATGCTATGGATGCGTCAGTATATCGAGCAGAATTTGAGTCCATGGGCCCCCTTGCAAAGCGACTCTCAACTTGGAAAATGACAAATGTAGGAAGTTGGCTCTGTATGTGCTATTTCAAAGTAAGGAATAGCATGCACAGAATCCAAGGGTTCCCCTTAGAGGTAAAATAGTGGTAAAAATAGATAATACTAATGCTCTATTTTGTGGTAGTGTGGTCGAGCAGTAGGCTTATCCAAGGAGTAGTGTTAAGCATTTGTTGTACATTCATATAGACAATAAATGAGGTACACACACTCAGAGACAAATCCAGCCAATAGGTTTTTATATAAAAAAATATCTTTTCTTAGTTTATTTTAAGAACCACAGGTTCAAATTCTACATGTAATATCTCATTCGAAAGGTATTGCAGGTAAGTACTTTAGGAACTTCAAATCATCAAAATTGCATGTATACTTTTCAAGTTATTCACAAATAGCTGTTTTAAAAGTGGACACTTAGTGCAATTTTCACAGTTCCTAGGGGAGGTAAGTATTTGTTAGGTTAACCAGGTAAGTAAGACACTTACAGGGCTTAGTTCTTGGTCCAAGGTAGCCCACCGTTGGGGGTTCAGAGCAACCCCAAAGTCACCACACCAGCAGCTCAGGGCCGGTCAGGTGCAGAGTTCAAAGTGGTGCCCAAAACGCATAGGCTAGAATGGAGAGAAGGGGGTGCCCCGGTTCCGGTCTGCTTGCAGGTAAGTACCCGCGTCTTCGGAGGGCAGACCAGGGGGGTTTTGTAGGGCACCGGGGGGGACACAAGTCCACACAGAAATTTCACCCTCAGCGGCGCGGGGGCGGCCGGGTGCAGTGTAGAAACCAGCGTCGGGTTCGCAATGTTAGTCTATGAGAGATCTCGGGATCTCTTCAGCGCTGCAGGCAGGCAAGGGGGGGATTCCTCGGGGAAACCTCCACTTGGGCAAGGGAGAGGGACTCCTGGGGGTCACTTCTCCAGTGAAAGTCCGGTCCTTCAGGTCCTGGGGGCTGCGGGTGCAGGGTCTCTCCCAGGCGTCGGGACTTTAGGTTCAAAGAGTCGCGGTCAGGGGAAGCCTCGGGATTCCCTCTGCAGGCGGCGCTGTGGGGGCTCAGGGGGGACAGGTTTTGGTACTCACAGTATCAGAGTAGTCCTGGGGTCCCTCCTGAGGTGTTGGATCGCCACCAGCCGAGTCGGGGTCGTCGGGTGCAGTGTTGCAAGTCTCACGCTTCTTGCGGGGAGCTTGCAGGGTTCTTTAAAGTTGCTGGAAACAAAGTTGCAGCTTTTCTTGGAGCAGGTCCGCTGTCCTCGGGAGTTTCTTGTCTTTTCGAAGCAGGGGCAGTCCTCAGAGGATGTCGAGGTCGCTGGTCCCTTTGGAAGGCGTCGCTGGAGCAGGATCTTTGGAAGGCAGGAGACAGGCCGGTGAGTTTCTGGAGCCAAGGCAGTTGTCGTCTTCTGGTCTTCCGCTGCAGGGGTTTTCAGCTGGGCAGTCCTTCTTCTTGTAGTTGCAGGAATCTAATTTTCTAGGGTTCAGGGTAGCCCTTAAATACTAAATTTAAGGGCGTGTTTAGGTCTGGGGGGTTAGTAGCCAATGGCTACTAGCCCTGAGGGTGGGTACACCCTCTTTGTGCCTCCTCCCAAGGGGAGGGGGTCACAATCCTAACCCTATTGGGGGAATCCTCCATCTGCAAGATGGAGGATTTCTAAAAGTTAGAGTCACTTCAGCTCAGGACACCTTAGGGGCTGTCCTGACTGGCCAGTGACTCCTCCTTGTTGCTTTCTTTGTTCCCTCCAGCCTTGCCGCCAAAAGTGGGGGCCGTGGCCGGAGGGGGCGGGCAACTCCACTAAGCTGGAGTGCCCTGCTGGGCTGTGACAAAGGGGTGAGCCTTTGAGGCTCACCGCCAGGTGTCACAGCTCCTGCCTGGGGGAGGTGTTAGCATCTCCACCCAGTGCAGGCTTTGTTACTGGCCTCAGAGTGACAAAGGCACTCTCCCCATGGGGCCAGCAACATGTCTCTGGTGTGGCAGGCTGCTGGAACTAGTCAGCCTACACAGACAGTCGGTTAAGTTTCAGGGGGCACCTCTAAGGTGCCCTCTGGGGTGTATTTTGCAATAAAATGTACACTGGCATCAGTGTGCATTTATTGTGCTGAGAAGTTTGATACCAAACTTCCCAGTTTTCAGTGTAGCCATTATGGTGCTGTGGAGTTCGTGCTTGACAAACTCCCAGACCATATACTCTTATGGCTACCCTGCACTTACAATGTCTAAGGTTTTGTTTAGACACTGTAGGGGTACCATGCTCATGCACTGGTACCCTCACCTATGGTATAGTGCACCCTGCCTTAGGGCTGTAAGGCCTGCTAGAGGGGTGTCTTACCTATACTGCATAGGCAGTGAGAGGCTGGCATGGCACCCTGAGGGGAGTGCCATGTCGACTTACTCGTTTTGTCCTCACTAGCACACACAGGCTGGCAAGCAGGGTGTCTGTGCTGAGTGAGAGGTCTCCAGGGTGGCATAAGACATGCTGCAGCCCTTAGAGACCTTCCTTGGCATCAGGGCCCTTGGTACTAGAAGTACCAGTTACAAGGGACTTATCTGGATGCCAGGGTCTGCCAATTGTGGATACAAAAGTACAGGTTAGGGAAAGAACACTGGTGCTGGGGCCTGGTTAGCAGGCCTCAGCACACTTTCAATTGTAAACATAGCATCAGCAAAGGCAAAAAGTCAGGGGGCAACCATGCCAAGGAGGCATTTCCTTACACAACCCCCCCCCAAACGAAAGAGGATGAGACTAACCTTTCCCAAGAGAGTCTTCATTTTCTAAGTGGAAGAACCTGGAAAGGCCATCTGCATTGGCATGGGCAGTCCCAGGTCTGTGTTCCACTATAAAGTCCATTCCCTGTAGGGAGATGGACCACCTCAACAGTTTAGGATTTTCACCTTTCATTTGCATCAGCCATTTGAGAGGTCTGTGGTCAGTTTGAACTAGGAAGTGAGTCCCAAAGAGGTATGGTCTCAGCTTCTTCAGGGACCAAACCACAGCAAAGGCCTCCCTCTCAATGGCACTCCAACGCTGCTCCCTGGGGAGTAACCTCCTGCTAATGAAAGCAACAGGCTGGTCAAGGCCACCATCATTTGTTTGGGACAAAACTGCCCCTATCCCATGTTCAGAGGCATCAGTCTGCACAATGAACTGCTTAGAATAATCTGGAGCTTTTAGAACTGGTGCTGAGCACATTGCTTGTTTCAGGGTGTCAAAGGCCTGTTGGCATTCCACAGTCCAGTTCACTTTCTTGGGCATTTTCTTGGAGGTGAGTTCAGTGAGGGCTGTCACAATGGATCCATATCCCTTCACAAACCTCCTGTAATACCCAGTCAAGCCAAGGAATGCCCTGACTTGAGTCTGGGTTTTTGGAGCTACCCAGTCCAGAATAGTCTGGATCTTGGGTTGGAGTGGCTGAACTTGGCCTCCACCTACAAGGTGGCCCAAGTAAACCACAGTTCCCTGCCCTATCTGGCATTTGGATGCCTTGATAGAGAGGCCTGCAGATTGCAGAGCCTTCAAAACCTTCTTCAGGTGGACCAGGTGATCCTGCCAGGTGGAGCTAAAGACAGCAATATCATCAAGATAAGCTGTGCTAAAGGACTCCAAGCCAGCAAGGACTTGATTCACCAACCTTTGGAAGGTGGCAGGGGCATTCTTTAAACCAAAGGGCATAACAGTAAACTGATAATGCCCATCAGGTGTGGAGAATGCTGTTTTCTCTTTTGCTCCAGGTGCCATTTTTATTTGCCAGTACCCTGCTGTCAAGTCAAAGGTACTTAAGAATTTGGCAGCACCTAATTTGTCTATGAGCTCATCAGCTCTTGGAATTGGATGAGCATCTGTCTTGGTGAAAGAATTGAGCCCTCTGTAGTCCACACAAAACCTCATCTCTTTCTTTCCATCTTTGGTGTGAGGTTTGGGGACTAAGACCACTGGGCTAGCCCAGGGGCTGTCAGAGCGCTCAATTACTCCCAATTCCAGCATCTTGTGGACTTCCACCTTGATGCTTTCTTTAACATGGTCAGATTGTCTAAAGATTTTGTTCTTGACAGGCATGCTGTCTCCTGTGTCCACATCATGGGTACACAGGTGTGTCTGACCAGGGGTTAAGGAGAAGAGTTCAGGAAACTGTTGTAGGACTCTCCTACAATCAGCTTGCTGTTGGCCAGAGAGGGTGTCTGAGTAGATCACTCCATCTACTGTGCCATCTTTTGGGTCTGATGACAGAAGATCAGGGAGAGGTTCACTCTCTGCCTCCTGATCCTCATCTGTTACCATCAACAGATTGACATCAGCCCGGTCATGGAAGAGCTTAAGGCGGTTCACATGGATCACCCTCTTGGGGCTCCTGCTTGTGCCCAGGTCCACCAGGTAGGTGACCTGACTCTTCCTTTCTAGTACTGGGTAAGGGCCACTCCATTTGTCCTGGAGTGCCCTGGGAGCCACAGGCTCCAGAACCCAGACTTTCTGCCCTGGTTGGAACTCAACCAGTGCAGCCTTTTGGTCATACCAAAACTTCTGGAGCTGTTGGCTGGCCTCAAGGTTTTTGGTTGCCTTTTCCATGTACTCTGCCATTCTAGAGCGAAGGCCAAGTACATAGTCCACTATGTCCTGTTTAGGCTCATGGAGAGGTCTCTCCCAGCCTTCTTTAACAAGGGCAAGTGGTCCCCTTACAGGATGACCAAACAGAAGTTCAAAGGGTGAGAATCCTACTCCCTTCTGTGGCACCTCTCTGTAAGCGAAAAGCAGGCATGGCAAGAGGACATCCCATCTCTTTTTGAGTTTTTCTGGGAGTCCCATGATCATGCCCTTTAATGTCTTGTTGAATCTCTCAACTAAGCCATTAGTTTGTGGATGGTATGGTGTAGTGAATTTATAAGTCACCCCACACTCATTCCACATGTGCTTTAGGTATGCTGACATGAAGTTGGTACCTCTGTCAGACACCACCTCCTTAGGGAAACCCACTCTGGTAAAGATACCAATGAGGGCCTTGGCTACTGCAGGGGCAGTAGTCGACCTAAGGGGAATAGCTTCAGGATACCTGGTAACATGATCCACTACTACCAGGATATACATATTTCCTGAGGCTGTGGGAGGTTCTAGTGGACCAACTATGTCCACACCCACTCTTTCAAAGGGGACCCCCACCACTGGAAGTGGAATGAGGGGGGCCTTTGGATGCCCACCTGTCTTACCACTGGCTTGACAGGTGGGGCAGGAGAGGCAAAACTCCTTAACCATGTTGGACATATTGGGCCAGTAGAAGTGGTTGACTAACCTCTCCCACGTCTTGGTTTGTCCCAAATGTCCAGCAAGGGGAATGTCATGGGCCAATGTTAGGATGAACTTCCTGAACAGCTGAGGCACTACCACTCTCCTAGTGGCACCAGGTTTGGGGTCTCTGGCCTCAGTGTACAGGAGTCCATCTTCCCAATAGACCCTATGCGTTCCATTTTTCTTGCCTTTGGACTCTTCAGCAGCTTGCTGCCTAAGGCCTTCAAGAGAGGGACAGGTTTCTTGTCCCTTACACAGCTCCTCCCTTGAGGGTCCCCCTGGGCCTAAGAGCTCAACCTGATAAGGTTCAAGCTCCAAAGGCTCAGTTCCCTCAGAGGGCAGAACTTCTTCCTGAGAAGAGAGGTTCCCTTTCTTTTGCTGTGTGGTAGTTGGTTTCCCAACTGACTTTCCTGTTCTCTTGGTAGGCTGGGCCATTCTTCCAGACTCCAGCTCTACTTGTTCACCCTGTGCCTTGCATTGTGCTCTTGTTTTCACACACACCAGTTCAGGGATACCCAGCATTGCTGCATGGGTTTTTAGTTCTACCTCAGCCCATGCTGAGGACTCCAGGTCATTTCCAAGCAGACAGTCCACTGGGATATTTGAGGAGACCACCACCTGTTTCAGGCCATTGACCCCTCCCCATTCTAAAGTAACCATTGCCATGGGATGTACTTTTCTCTGATTGTCAGCGTTGGTGACTGTGTACGTTTTTCCAGTCAGGTATTGGCCAGGGGAAACCAGTTTCTCTGTCACCATGGTGACACTGGCACCTGTATCCCTCAGGCCCTCTATTCTAGTCCCATTAATTAAGAGTTGCTGTCTGTATTTTTGCATGTTAGGCGGCCAGACAGCTAGTGTGGCTAAATCCACCCCACCCTCAGAAACTAGAATAGCTTCAGTGTGGACCCTGATTTGCTCTGGGCACACTGTTGATCCCACTTGGAGACTAGCCATACCAGTGTTACCTGGATGGGAGTTTGGAGTGGAACCTTTCTTGGGACAGGCCTTGTCTCCAGTTTGGTGTCCATGCTGTTTACAGCTGTGACACCAGGCCTTTTTGGGATCAAAGTTTTTACCCTTGTACCCATTGTTTTGTGAAGAGGCTCTGGGCCCACCCTCCTGTGCAGGTTTTTGGGGGCCTGTAGAAGACTCTTTACTATTTTTAGTTTTGGTTGTCTCATCACCCTTCCTCTGGGGAGTCTTTGTGACCCCTTTCTTTTGGTCACCCCCTGTTGAAGTCTTGGACACCCTTGTCTTGACCCAATGGTCCGCCTTCTTTCCCAATTCTTGGGGAGAAATTGGTCCTAGGTCTACCAGATGCTGATGCAGTTTATCATTGAAACAATTACTTAACAGGTGTTCTTTCACAAATAAATTGTACAGCCCATCATAATTACTTACACCACTGCCTTGAATCCAACCATCTAGTGTTTTCACTGAGTAGTCAACAAAGTCAACCCAGGTCTGGCTCGAGGATTTTTGAGCCCCCCTGAACCTAATCCTGTACTCCTCAGTGGAGAATCCAAAGCCCTCAATCAGGGTACCCTTCATGAGGTCATAAGATTCTGCATCTTTTCCAGAGAGTGTGAGGAGTCTATCCCTACACTTTCCAGTGAACATTTCCCAAAGGAGAGCACCCCAGTGAGATCTGTTCACTTTTCTGGTTACACAAGCCCTCTCAAAAGCTGTGAACCACTTGGTGATGTCATCACCATCTTCAAATTTTGTCACAATCCCTTTGGGGATTTTTAACATGTCAGGAGAATCTCTGACCCTATTTATATTGCTGCCACCATTGATGGGTCCTAGGCCCATCTCTTGTCTTTCCCTTTCTATGGCTAGGAGCTGTCTCTCTAAAGCCAATCTTTTGGCCATCCTGGCTAACAGGAGGTCATCTTCACTGAGAGCATCCTCAGTGATTTCAGAAATGTGGGACCCTCCTGTGAGGGACTCACTATTTCTGACTAACACAGTTGGAGACAGGACTTGAGGGGTCCTGTTCTCCCTATTTAGGACTGGAGGAGGGACATTGGCCTCCAAGTCACTAATTTCTTCCTCTGTGAGGTCATCATCAGAGGGGTTGGCTTTTTCAAACTCTGCCAACAGCTCCTGGAGCTGAATTTTGGTAGGTCTGGAGCCAATGGTTATTTTTTTGATATTACAGAGAGACCTTAGCTCCCTCATCTTAAGATGGAGGTAAGGTGTGGTGTCGAGTTCCACCACATTCATCTCTGTATCAGACATTATTTTGCTAAGAGTTGGAAGACTTTTTAAAGAATCTAAAACTGTTTCTAGAATTTAATTTCAAACTTTTAACAAACTTTTAAACTCTAAAAAGACAATGCTAAACAGGGACTTAACACACAAGGACTTTTAAGAATTTAGAAAAATTTCAATTTGCAAAAATGAATTTCTAATGACAATTTTGGAATTTGTCGTGTGATCAGGTATTGGCTGAGTAGTCCAGCAAATGCAAAGTCTTGTACCCCACCGCTGATCCACCAATGTAGGAAGTTGGCTCTGTATGTGCTATTTCAAAGTAAGGAATAGCATGCACAGAATCCAAGGGTTCCCCTTAGAGGTAAAATAGTGGTAAAAATAGATAATACTAATGCTCTATTTTGTGGTAGTGTGGTCGAGCAGTAGGCTTATCCAAGGAGTAGTGTTAAGCATTTGTTGTACATACATATAGACAATAAATGAGGTACACACACTCAGAGAGAAATCCAGCCAATAGGTTTTTATATAGAAAAATATCTTTTCTTAGTTTATTTTAAGAACCACAGGTTCAAATTCTACATGTAATATCTCATTCGAAAGGTATTGCAGGTAAGTACTTTAGGAACTTCAAATCATCAAAATTGCATGTATACTTTTCAAGTTATTCACAAATAGCTGTTTTAAAAGTGGACACTTAGTGCAATTTTCACAGTTCCTAGGGGAGGTAAGTATTTGTTAGGTTAACCAGGTAAGTAAGACACTTACAGGGCTTAGTTCTTGGTCCAAGGTAGCCCACCGTTGGGGGTTCAGAGCAACCCCAAAGTCACCACACCAGCAGCTCAGGGCCGGTCAGGTGCAGAGTTCAAAGTGGTGCCCAAAACGCATAGGCTAGAATGGAGAGAAGGGGGTGCCCCGGTTCCGGTCTGCTTGCAGGTAAGTACCCGCGTCTTCGGAGGGCAGACCAGGGGGGTTTTGTAGGGCACCGGGGGGGACACAAGTCCACACAGAAATTTCACCCTCAGCGGCGCGGGGGCGGCCGGGTGCAGTGTAGAAACCAGCGTCGGGTTCGCAATGTTAGTCTATGAGAGATCTCGGGATCTCTTCAGCGCTGCAGGCAGGCAAGGGGGGGATTCCTCGGGGAAACCTCCACTTGGGCAAGGGAGAGGGACTCCTGGGGGTCACTTCTCCAGTGAAAGTCCGGTCCTTCAGGTCCTGGGGGCTGCGGGTGCAGGGTCTCTCCCAGGCGTCGGGACTTTAGGTTCAAAGAGTCGCGGTCAGGGGAAGCCTCGGGATTCCCTCTGCAGGCGGCGCTGTGGGGGCTCAGGGGGGACAGGTTTTGGTACTCACAGTATCAGAGTAGTCCTGGGGTCCCTCCTGAGGTGTTGGATCGCCACCAGCCGAGTCGGGGTCGTCGGGTGCAGTGTTGCAAGTCTCACGCTTCTTGCGGGGAGCTTGCAGGGTTCTTTAAAGTTGCTGGAAACAAAGTTGCAGCTTTTCTTGGAGCAGGTCCGCTGTCCTCGGGAGTTTCTTGTCTTTTCGAAGCAGGGGCAGTCCTCAGAGGATGTCGAGGTCGCTGGTCCCTTTGGAAGGCGTCGCTGGAGCAGGATCTTTGGAAGGCAGGAGACAGGCCGGTGAGTTTCTGGAGCCAAGGCAGTTGTCGTCTTCTGGTCTTCCGCTGCAGGGGTTTTCAGCTGGGCAGTCCTTCTTCTTGTAGTTGCAGGAATCTAATTTTCTAGGGTTCAGGGTAGCCCTTAAATACTAAATTTAAGGGCGTGTTTAGGTCTGGGGGGTTAGTAGCCAATGGCTACTAGCCCTGAGGGTGGGTACACCCTCTTTGTGCCTCCTCCCAAGGGGAGGGGGTCACAATCCTAACCCTATTGGGGGAATCCTCCATCTGCAAGATGGAGGATTTCTAAAAGTTAGAGTCACTTCAGCTCAGGACACCTTAGGGGCTGTCCTGACTGGCCAGTGACTCCTCCTTGTTGCTTTCTTTGTTCCCTCCAGCCTTGCCGCCAAAAGTGGGGGCCGTGGCCGGAGGGGGCGGGCAACTCCACTAAGCTGGAGTGCCCTGCTGGGCTGTGACAAAGGGGTGAGCCTTTGAGGCTCACCGCCAGGTGTCACAGCTCCTGCCTGGGGGAGGTGTTAGCATCTCCACCCAGTGCAGGCTTTGTTACTGGCCTCAGAGTGACAAAGGCACTCTCCCCATGGGGCCAGCAACATGTCTCTGGTGTGGCAGGCTGCTGGAACTAGTCAGCCTACACAGACAGTCGGTTAAGTTTCAGGGGGCACCTCTAAGGTGCCCTCTGGGGTGTATTTTGCAATAAAATGTACACTGGCATCAGTGTGCATTTATTGTGCTGAGAAGTTTGATACCAAACTTCCCAGTTTTCAGTGTAGCCATTATGGTGCTGTGGAGTTCGTGCTTGACAAACTCCCAGACCATATACTCTTATGGCTACCCTGCACTTACAATGTCTAAGGTTTTGTTTAGACACTGTAGGGGTACCATGCTCATGCACTGGTACCCTCACCTATGGTATAGTGACCCTGCCTTAGGGCTGTAAGGCCTGCTAGAGGGGTGTCTTACCTATACTGCATAGGCAGTGAGAGGCTGGCATGGCACCCTGAGGGGAGTGCCATGTCGACTTACTCGTTTTGTCCTCACTAGCACACACAGGCTGGCAAGCAGGGTGTCTGTGCTGAGTGAGAGGTCTCCAGGGTGGCATAAGACATGCTGCAGCCCTTAGAGACCTTCCTTGGCATCAGGGCCCTTGGTACTAGAAGTACCAGTTACAAGGGACTTATCTGGATGCCAGGGTCTGCCAATTGTGGATACAAAAGTACAGGTTAGGGAAAGAACACTGGTGCTGGGGCCTGGTTAGCAGGCCTCAGCACACTTTCAATTGTAAACATAGCATCAGCAAAGGCAAAAAGTCAGGGGGCAACCATGCCAAGGAGGCATTTCCTTACAACAAAGATATGTCACACATTAAGAGGTACCCTGGCCAGGCAGCTAGTCTCACTTTGTCAGATAGCTTGCTTAGTAGCAATTCTTTCACCTTCTGTCTAGAACATTTTCCTGAGCCCTCTTCATTATCGGGTGTTACAGCGCCTAAAAGCTGCCCATCTTTGCAGGGGTCTAACTTACTCACAAATGGTCTCCCTTTCCGATGAAGTGAAGGAAGTAATCTAAAGAAAATTTCTTTTTTTTTCTTCAGAAAAATGCAGAAAAAAGGGGCTGCAGAACAAAGCATGTGTTTTTTTTTGTGGTAGTAAAATCACCATCTTCCCAGCTTTCAGGAACAGGCAGACGTGAATCAGAAAAGCACATTTTTCAACACAATTTTGGCATTTTACTGGGACATAGCCCATTTTCACTATTTTTTGTGCTTTCAGCCTCCTTCCAGTTAGTGCCAGAAATGAGTGTGAAACCAGTGCTGGATCCCAGACAGCTAAACATTTCTGAAAAGTAGACAAAATTCTGAATTCAGCAAGTGTTCATTTATGTAGATCATTCAAGTTTTTCCTACAGAAAGTAACAGCTGAAATAAAAAAATATATATTGAAATTGAGGTTAAAAAAACAGCCATTTCTGTCCACGTTTTCTTCTATAACTTTTTCCAGCTATGGCAGAATTTTTAAAGCAATATTCCATTATGTCTGCTTGACTCTTCTGGTTACGGTGATATATAGGGCTTGTATGTTCATCAAGAACCCTAGGTACCCAGAGTCAATAAATGAGCTGCACCTTGCAATGGGTTTTCATTGTATACCGGGTATACAGCAATTCATTTGGTGAAATCTAAAGAGTGAAAAATTGGTATCAAGGAAGCCTTTGTATTTCCAAAATGGGCACAAGATATAGCTCTTAATTCCGGGGTCCCCTACTAGCATGTGAATTAGAGAGCATTTCTCAAATAGACTTCTTTTTTTAACATTCTTACATTTGGAAGGAAAAAATGTGGAGAAAGACAAGGGGCAATGACACTTGTTCTTCTATTCTGTGTTTCCCCAAGTCTCCTGATAAAAACAGTACCTCACTTATGTGGGTAGGCCTAGAGCCCACAACAGGAAATGCAACATGGACACATCACATTTTTACTTTGAAATCTGACTTGTTTTTTGGAAAGTGCCTAGCTGTGAATTTTGGCCTCTAGCTCAGCCGGAACCTAGGGAAACCTACCAAACCTGTGCATTATTAAAAACTAGACACCTAGGGGAATCCAGGATGGGGTGACTTGTGGGGCTCTCACCAGGTTCTGTTACCCAGAATCCTTTGCAACCCTCAAACTTTGGCAAAAAAAACACTTTTCCCTCATATTTCGGTGCTGCAAAGTTCTGGAATCTGAGAGGAGACACAAATTTCCTTCCACCCAGCATTCCCCCAAGTCTCCCGATAAAAATGGTACCTCAGTTGTGTGGGTAGGCCTAGTGCCCATGTCAGGAATGAATCACGCAATGGTCAATGTTAGTCCTTACATGAGGGCAACTGTTGACCCTGGGGTGATCTATCCTTGGCGCAGGCACTAGGTACAGGCTCTCAAGTGGGGTAGCGTTTTTATCAGGACAGGTGGGGAAACACTGGGTGGTAGGAATTTTGTGGATCCCAGCATATTCCTGTAGTTTGTGCCACAGAAATGCAAGGAAAAATAGACTTTGTAATTCAACATTTCACCTTTGCAGGGTATTTGTGTAAGAAAACTTTGGGGAATCCACACAAGCAAACACCTATGTGGACTCCCCGTGTGTCTAGTTTCCAGAAATGTTTGTTTTTGGTAGGGTTCCTTAAATGGCCGCTGAGCCCAGGACCAAAAACGCAGGTGCCTTCCTTACAAAACCAGGTTGTTTTGTGATAGATAATTTTGGTGTCTCCACAATACGATTTGGGCGGTGGAATTTGGGGCTGAACTAAATTGGGGAGCTCCCAAGAGAGCACTCTCTCTGTGCTTGCCACCACATGCACCTTTTCTCTGGGTTGGGCTAATCTGCTGTTGTCCCTCTACACAGACTGTGCTTGCGAAGGGACAGCAGGACTGTCCTCATCACCTCCCTCAATCACTGGAAGAGAAGTTGTCGGATGGGACTCTGACGACTGAAAAATCATTCCCATTGTCCCGTCCCTCAGATGCTGTCTCAGGATCTGCTGTCTCAGTCTCTGATTCTACGTCAGAGCTGTCCTCTATAGCCCGAGTTAGGGCTTGAGCAGTAGTCATCCAACGAGACACCATCTCTGCTACTGGCTAAACTGTCACTCTAAAACACTAGCCTATATATACAGTCACAAAATTGCTGGTGGGTGTGTTTGTGATGCATGCAGCAGTAAAGGTCACCTTACCTTCGCTTCTTCCCGCAATCAGAATGTTCTCTCAAGACACTCAAAAAAACAAAACAAAAAACACACTATTGCCTCACCTTGTCACATACCAATCATCATAGTCTTTAGCGCCTCTAGCACCCAGTCCAACTATTATTATTGGTGCTCCCACTCCCATGACCTCCTCCTCGGATTCCATCTCTACCACCAAGCAAAAGTGCCCTTCTTCTTTCCATAACCCCCTCGCAAATACATTTCATTTGTATTATAGTGCAGATAATGGCTGGCTTTACTAATCCACTCAGCTATTCACATAAAATACAGATATGATCTTTGCAGTAGGCATATAAACCTTCTGCGCTGCTTTATGGCATCAAAACTGCCACTAAACAAAAGTCAGATCCTTTTCTAGCATATATATATATATATATATATATGTTCGATGGCATGTGTAGCTGCAGGTACACATGCTATGCATAGTCTGCCATCTAGTGTTTGGCTCGTAGTGTTACAAGTTTTTTTTCTTCGAAGAAGTGTTTTCAAGTCACAGGATCGAGTGACTCCTCCTCTTCGGCTCCATTGCGCATGGGCATCGACTCCATGTTAGATTGTTTTCTTTCCGCCATCGGGTTCGGACGTGTTTCTTTTCTCGCTGATAGTTTGAGTCGGAAAAGTTAGAAAACTCGCTAATTCTCGTCGGTATTGTTTTGATCGCGTACCATCTTCCATCGACACTTCGGTACCGTCGGGTCAAATATCTTTTCTCGCCCTTCGGGGCGCCCACGCCCACCTCGGACCTAGTCGGGCCGACAGCGTGGAAGCATCATGGACCGGACCCCATTCCACGCAAAAAATCATCTCGTCTGTAATCTCTATCTCTCCCCTGACCATTGGAAAGAAAATTGCGAGGCCTGCAGATCCTTCCGTTCCAAGAAGACTCTCCGAGACAGAAGAGCACAGAGACTCGAGATGGCGTCCAAGAGCACCGAACGCCTCAACGTCTAGGAGGAGGAGATCATGCTCACGGCAGTCTCCGTCCGAGGGTCCGACTCCAAACAGGAATCCGAGGAGGACAGACCGGTCACGGCAGGACAGCACGTGAGTACGCCTTCCCCAGCCAAGCCCAAACATAAGGCCTTGGGAACGCCACTGCCGGAAGGCCATGGCTCGACCCGTATAAGGACCTTCAGTGACAAACCAACAACTTCTGCACCGAAAAAGGCCACGCCACCCAATCCTTCGGACTCGAGCCGAAGCTCTGTCTCCGACACTATCAGGCATCGATCCTTCGAGTCGAAACATCAAAAATCGCTTTCGAAGCCGAGACCAACATCCACTCCCAGGAGTTCGATACCGAAAAAAACAGCTTCGGAGCTGAAAAGGCCAATTTATACAGAGGAACATGGACTTTCGCAAGCACTTAAAGAAAGCCATTGATCCACTGAGGAACATACACAAATGGAGGATATAGATGAAAGGCAAGCCAGGATTCACATCCACAAGGACACTGGCAAAATTATAACACCACCTCCTCTGAAGCCTAAGAGGAAATTGGCCTTTCAGGAACAATTGGACACTGCTCAGCCACTGGCTAAAAGCCCACAATCTAGACAAAAATCTCCACCTCCTCAATTTTCTCCTCCTCACTCTCCTCACTTGCTTATCTCTCCCCCTACTACTCCCACACCTGTACAATCTCCTGTACATTCGTTTGATTCACAGCAAGACCATGTGGATCCATGGGATCTGTATGATCCAGATCTCATACCAGATAACAACCCAGACTGCTATCCCTCTAAGCCAGAGGTCTTCAAACTCTAGGGGGGCCTGAAGTGATCCCAGGGTGGGGCCCAGACTCTGGCCAAAATAAATATTATACAGATAACAGGCCTTTGTTTCAAGCAAAAGCATGTTATTGCAGTTTTAAAAAGGTAACAGTACTTAACTGCAATGTTTAAATAGGTTTAGACATATTTAAACATTGCCATGTTTATAAAATAATTGTGAAAAATTCTGAGGGGGGGCCCAATGATTTCTATTTTTCAACTGGGGGGCGTGGTATTAAAAAGTTTGGAGACCCTTGCTCTAAGCCATCACCACCAGAGGATAGTACCGGATATACTCAGGTCTTAGCTAGGGCGGCATCCTACCACAATGATGCCATGCACACTGAGCCCTTAGAGGATGACTTCCTTTTTAACACACTATCCTCTACACAAACCACCTATCAGTCGCTTCCCATCCTTCCAGGCATGTTAAAGCATGCACACCAAATATTCCAACAGCCAGTGAAGGCTAGGATAATTACTCCTAGAGTAGAGAAAAAGTATAAGCCGCCTCCCTCTGATCCTGCCTTTATTACACAACAATAGCCTCCCGACTCTGTAGTTGTAGGCGCGGCTAGGAAAAGAGCAAATTCGCAGTCATCAGGGGATGCACCCCCCCCAAGACAAGGATAGCAGAAAATTTGATGCTGAGGGCAAAAGGGTGGCTTCGTAGGCAGCCAACCAGTGGAGGATAGCCAACTCCCAAGCACTGTTGGCTAGATATGATAGGGCCCACTGGGATGAGATAAAGGATATAATACAGCATCTCCCCAAAGACCAACAAAAAAGGGCGCAACAAATAGTTGAGGAAGGGCAGGCTATTACAAACAACCAAATCAGGTCAGCCCTAGACTCTGCAGACACAGCAGCTAGAACAATCAACACTGCTGTCACTATATGAAGACATGCATGGCTTAGGTCTTCAGGATTTAAAGTTGAAATTCAACAGGCTGTCCTTAATATGCTGTTTAACCAAAAACTGCTTTTTGGCCCCGAAATAGACACAGCTATTGAGAAAATGAAGAAAGATTCGGACACCGCTAAAGCCATGGGTGCTTTGTATACAACGCGTCTTTTCGTAGGCCACAATACAGAGGTGGATTTAGAACCCAAACACCTGAGGCATCCACCTCACAAACAAAGTCAACCTACCAACCTCAATATCAAAGAGGTGGATTCAAAGGCACTTACAGAGGCCAATACCCCAGAGGCAGGGGAAAATATCAATCAACCAAACAAGCCTCACAACAGCCAAAGCAGTGACTTAATCCATCCCTTCCCAACTCACACCTCACCTGTAGGGGGAAGACTGCAAAGTTTCCACACCCATTGTCTACACATTACAACAGATAACTGGGTATTATCTATTATCCGCAATGGCTATTGCATAGAATTGGCACAAATTCCCCCAAATATTACACCAAAACTACACAACCTCTCCACGCAACATATCGCCATGTTGCAAGATGAAGTAAAATCTCCATTACTCAAACAAGCAATAGAGCTTTTGCCACAAGATCAAATAGGAACAGGAGTCTACTCACTGTATTTCTTCATCCCCAAAAAGGACGGAACCTTAAGACCAATATTAGATCTCAGAACCCTCAATCTTTACATCATGTCAGAACACTTTCACATGGTAACACTACAGGATGTGGTCCCACTGCTCCAGCAGCACGATTTCATGGTAACATTAGACCTCAAGGATGCGTATTTTCACATTCCCATTCATCCAGCGCACAGAAAATCTCTCAGGTTTGTAACTCAGGGAACACATTATCAGTTCAAAGTGTTACCTTTCGGAATATCAAAAGATCCCAGAGTATTCACAAAATGCCTGGAAGTAGTAGCAGCCTACCTAAGAAGACAACACATTCATGTCTTCTCATATCTCGACGATTGGCTAATAAAATCCAACAGTCATACACAGTGTCAAAAACATACGCATTATGTAATTCAGACCCCACACACCCTAGGGTTCTCCATAAACTACCAAAAATCACACCTACAACCTGTGCAAATTCAACAGTATTTAGGAGCCACGCTAAATACACAAACGGCACTTTCAAAGCCCAAGTCCACAAAGAATACAAGCATTTCGCAATATATTGACACAAATACAGCCAGCCCAACAGCACACTGTCAAATTTGTCATGAAACTGTTGGGCATGATGGCATCCTGTATCACCATTGTCCCACATGCAAGACTAAACATGCAGCCTCTACAACAGTGCCTTGCATAGCAATGGTCACAGGGTCAACCTCACGATCTGTTGTTGATAGACTGCCAAACACGCAAATCACTTCACTGGTGGAATTCCGCAAACCTAAACAAAGGGCGGCCTTTTCAAGACCCTGTGCCTCAGACCATACTTACAACAGATGCATCAATGATTGGCTGGGGGGCACACCCAAACAATCACAACATTCAAGGACAATGGGACACCAAACACAGACAGTTTCACATAAATCACCTAGAATTGTTAACCGTATTCCTAGCACTCAAAGCTTTTCAGCCTCTTCTCACTCACAAGAACATCCTTCTCAAAACAGACAACATGACAACAATGTATTACCTAAACAAACAAGGAGGGACCCATTCATCCCAACGCTCCCTCCTAGCCCAAAAGATTTGGCAATGGGCAATCCACAACACCATTCACCTGGTAGCACAATGCATTCCTGGGATACACAACCAATTGGCAGATGTTCTCAGCCGAGATCATCAACAAACACACGAGTGGGAGATTCATCCCCAAGTGCTTCAGCTATACTTTCACCACTGGGGAACACCAGACATAGATCTATTCGCCACCAGTGAAAACGCAAAATGCTAAAACTTCGCATCCAGGTACCCACATCCCCTATCCAAGGGCAATGCTCTATGGATAAATTGGTCAGGGATATTTGCTTACGCTTTTCCCCCTCTCCCGCTCATTCCATTTCTAGTCAACAAACTGCATCAAAATAAACTCAAACTCATACTCATAGCGCCGATGTGGGCACGTCAACCCTGGTACACAACGCTATTAGACCTGTCAGTAGTACCACATATCAAACTCCCAAACTGACCAGATCTGTTAACACGAAACAAACAACTGATCAGGCATCCAAATCCCAACATACTCAATCGAACACAGTTCCTTATTTAGAGTCCCTCAAAGCCTTCAGGGAAGGATTAAAACGCATCATTCCACCTAGAACACCTCCTGTACCTTCGTGGAATCTAAACATAGTGCTCACATGACTTATGGGTCCACCATTTGAACCTATGCACTCATGCCAGATTCAATACTTGACATGGAAAGTTGCATCCTATTTGCAATTCCTTCATTAAGAAGAGTTAGTGAAATCCAAGCTTTCACAGTTCAACAACTGTTCATACAAGTACATAAACATAAAGTTGTACTTCGAACAAACCCAAAATTTCTACCAAAAGTTATATCACCATTTCATATCAATCAAACAGTGGAACTACCAGTCTTCTTCCCACAGCCAGACTCTGTAACAGAAAGAGCTCTGCATACATTAGATATTAAAAGAGCCTAAATGTATCACATAGATAGGACAAAATCATTTAGGAAAACCAAACAGTTATTTGTAGCGTTCCAAAAACCACATACTGGTAACCCTATTTCAAAACAAGGGTTAGCAATATGGATAGTAATATGCATCCAAACATGTTACCTTAAAGCTAAAAGGCAGCTCTTAGTTTCACCTAAAGCACATTCCACACACAAAAAGGGGCTACAATGGCTTTCTTAGGAAACATACCAATGGCCGAAATTTGTAAAGCAGCCACTTGGTCAACACCACATACATTTACCACGCATTACTGTTTAGATGTGTTAGCAACACAGCAAGCCACAGTAGGACAAGCTGTACTAAGAACACTATTTCAAACAACTTCAACTCCTACAGGCTAACCACCGCTTTTATGGGAGGTAAAACTGCTTTGTAGTCTGTGCATAGCATGTGTATCTGCAGCTACACTTGCCATCGAACTGCAAATGTCACTTACCCAGTGTACATCTGTTCGTGACATGTTCCGCAGCAGAGTCACATGCACCCTCCCACCTCCGCCGGAGCCTGTAGCCGTTTAAGTTCATCATTCACTTGTACATATGTATGTGTATGTATGTATGTGTGTGTGTATATATATATATATATATATATATATATATTCAATGGCATGTGTAGCTGCAGATACACATGCTGTGCACAGTCCGCCATCTGGTGTTGGGCTCGGAGTGTTACAAGTTGTTTTTCTTCGAAGAAGTCTTTTCGAGTCACGAGACCGAGGGACTCCTCCCATTTCGAGTCCATTGCGCATGGGCGTCGACTCCATCTTAGATTGTTTTTTTTCCGCCATCGGGTTCGGACGTGTTCCTTTTCGCTCCGTGTTTCGGGACGGAAAGTTAGTTAGAATCTCGAAAAAAAAATCGTCGGTATTGTTTGCGTTCGGTATCAGGTTAGTTAGAACAAATCGACACCGAATTCTGAAGAGCTCCGGTGGCCCTTCGGGGTTTTTTCGATCCCCCGTCGGGGCCTGGTCGGCCCGGCCACGTGCGACTTCAAGGCTCATGGAACGGACCCCATTCCGCTTCTGCCCAAAATGCCATCACAAATATCCGTATACGGATCACCATCTGGTCTGTAACTTGTGCTTGTCCCCCGAGCACAAGGAGGATACTTGTGAGGCCTGTCGAGCGTTTCGGTCGAGGAAGACGCTGAGAGACCGAAGAGCCAGGAGACTACAAATGGCGTCCACGCCGACAGGTCAAGATCGTTTCGAGGAGGAAGAAGAAGCTTTCTCCATCCGCGAGTCGGATTCTGAAGAACTCGACGCCGAAGAAACACATCAAACCGTGAGTAAGACGTCGAAAATCAAGACTCACGAGAAGTCCACAAAAGCCCAGGGGACGCCACCGCCAACAGGCCATGGCTTAACCCGAAAACTAGGTGACCGATCCAAGGCACCGAAAAAGGGCATGCTGGTGTCGAAGTCATCCGACTCCGGTCGAGATACCGCCACACAGCAACCTCGGAGCCGAGACAGCGGCTCCGAGAAACTTCGGCACAGACAGCGGCACCGAAGAATTTCGGCACCGAGACACCATGCCGAAAACAAAGAAGGTTTCTTCGGAGCCTAAAAAGACTTCCGAAAAGGTTTCGGTTCCGAAACAGCCAGCCTCGGAGCCGAAAACTAGTTCCTATACAGAGGAACAAGGATTAACCTCCCAATTACACAGATTTGGAGAGGAGCTTCAAGCTGTAGAGCCTGACTACACACAAAGAAGGCTTCATATTCATGCGGACACAGGGAAGATAACCACTCTGCCCCCAATCAAAATAAAAAGGAAACTTGCCTTTCAACAAAAGGACAAGCAACCACAAGCAAAGGTGGCAAGGAAAACAACCCCACCACCGTCTCCACCACCATCAATACATGCATCACCAGCAACAACTCCACCACTGATGCACTCACCAGCTCATACCACAATGAGTCAGGATGATCCTGATGCATGGGACCTCTACGATGCTCCAGTGTCTGACAATAGCCCAGACTCTTATCCTACAAAACCGTCACCACCTGAGGACAGTACATCCTATACACAGGTGGTCGCAAGGGCAGCCGAGTTTCACAATGTCTCCTTACATTCGGAACCAATTGAGGATGACTTTCTCTTTAACACCCTATCCTCCACCCATAGCCAGTATCAATGCCTTCCCATGCTCCCAGGAATGCTAAGACATTCAAAACAAATTTTTCAGGATCCAGTTAAAGGCAGAGCCATAACTCCAAGGGTGGAGAAAAAATATAAGCCACCGCCCACAGATCCAATATATATTACAACACAACTAACACCAGACTCAGTAGTTGTGGGGGCAGCTCGTAAGAGAGCCAACTCTCATACCTCAGGCGACGCACCACCTCCAGACAAGGAGAGCCGCAAATTTGATGCTGCGGGAAAAAGGGTTGCAGCACAAGCAGCAAATCAGTGGCGTATTGCCAATTCACAAGCACTTTTGGCAAGATACGACAGGGCTCACTGGGATGAAATGCAACATTTCATCGAACACTTACCCAAGGAGTTCCAAAAAAGAGCGCAACAGGTGGTGGAAGAGGGACAAAGTATCTCAAATAATCAGATACGGTCTTCCATGGATGCAGCAGATACAGCTGCAAGGACAATAAACACTGCAGTCACAATACGAAGGCACGCATGGCTGTGCACTTCTGGGTTCAAACCGGAAATCCAGCAGGCTGTGCTCAATATGCCGTTTAATGAACAGCAATTGTTTGGGCCGGAGGTAGACACTGCCATCGAAAAACTCAAAAAGGACACCGATACAGCCAAAGCCATGGGCGCACTCTACTCCCCGCAGAGCAGAGGCACATTTCGGAAAACACCTTTTAGGGGAGGGTTTCGAGGTCAACCCACAGAAACCACAACCTCACAAACAAGGCCTTCCTACCAGGGTCAATATCAAAGGGGAGGTTTTCGGGGGCAATTTAGAGGGGGCCAATTCCCAAGAAATAGAGGAAAATTCCAAGGCCCCAAAACCCCTCAAACTAAGCAGTGACTCACAAGTCACACACCCCCATCACATAACACCTGTGGGGGGAAGACTAAGCCAATTTTACAAACTTTGGGAGGAAATAACAACAGACACTTGGGTCTTAGCAATTATCCAGCATGGTTATTGCATAGAATTTCGCCAGTTCCCTCCAAACGTCCCACCGAAAACACACAATATTTCAAAACAACATATAGATCTTCTAGGACTAGAAGTTCAAGCATTGCTACAAAAGGACGCAATAGAATTAGTTCCAATTCAACAGAAAAACACAGGAGTTTACTCACTGTACTTTCTAATACCCAAAAAGGACAAAACTCTGAGACCAATACTAGATCTCAGAACACTAAATACCTACATCAAATCAGACCACTTTCACATGGTTGCGTTAAAAGACGTAATCCCACTGCTCAAACAGCAAGACTACATGACAACATTAGATCTAAAAGATGCGTATTTCCATATACCAATACATCCTTCACACAGGAAATACCTAAGGTTCGTATTCCAAGGAATACATTACCAATTCAAAGTGTTGCCATTTGGAATAACAACTGCGCCAAGAGTTTTTACAAAATGCCTGGCAGTAGTAGCTGCACATATCAGAAGGCAGCAAATACATGTGTTCCCGTACTTAGACGACTGGTTAATCAAAACCAACACGCTAAGACAATGTTCACAGCACACAAACTACGTCATACAGACCCTTCACAGGCTAGGTTTCTCGATCAACTGCGCAAAGTCACACCTTTTGCCGTGTCAAACACAGCAATACTTAGGAGCGACAATCAACACAGCAAAAGGGATTGCCACTCCAAGTCCACAAAGGGTTCAAACATTTCACAATGTAATACAGGCCATGTATCCGACTCAAAAGATACAAGTCAAAATGGTAATGAAACTCCTAGGCATGATGTCTTCATGCATAGCCATTGTCCCAAACGCAAGATTGCACATGCGGCCCTTACAACAGTGCCTAGCATCACAATGGTCACAAGCACAGGGTCAACTTCTAGATCTGGTGTTGATAGACCGCCAAACATACATCTCGCTTCTATGGTGGAACAGTACAAATTTAAACAGAGGGCGGCCTTTCCAAGACCCAGTGCCACAATACGTCATAACGACGGATGCTTCCATGACAGGGTGGGGAGCACACCTCAATCAACACAGCATCCAAGGACAATGGGACATACATCAGAGGCAGTTTCACATAAATCACTTAGAACTGTTGGCAGTATTTCTAGCGCTGAAAGCATTTCAACCCATCATAACCCAAAAATACATTCTTGTCAAAACAGACAACATGACAACAATGTATTATCTAAACAAACAAGGAGGGACACACTCGACACAGTTGTGCCTCCTAACACAAAAAATATGGCATTGGGCGATTCACAACCACATTCGCCTAATAGCACAATTTATTCCAGGGATTCAGAACCAGTTGGCAGACAATCTCTCTCGAGATCACCAACAAACCCACGAATGGGAAATTCACCCCCAAATACTAAACAATTACTTTCAAATTTGGGGAACACCTCAAATAGATCTATTTGCAACAAAAGAAAACTCTAAATGCCAAAACTTCGCATCCAGGTACCCACAAGATCAATCCCAAGGCAATGCTCTATGGATGAACTGGTCAGGGATATTTGCGTACGCTTTTCCCCCTCTCCCTCTCCTTCCATATCTAGTAAACAGGTTGAGTCAAAACAAACTCAAACTCATACTAATAGCACCAACATGGGCAAGGCAACCTTGGTACACAACACTACTAGACCTTTCAGCCTCATGTCAAACTACCCAACAGACCAGATCTGTTAACACAACACAAACAACAGATCCGACATCCAAATCCAGCATCGTTGAATCTAGCAATTTGGCTCCTGAAATCCTAGAATTCGGGCACTTAGACCTCACACAGGAATGTATGGAGGTCATAAAACAAGCTAGGAAACCTACCACTAGACACTGTTATGCAAATAAGTGTAAAAGATTTGTTTATTACTGCCATAATAATCAAATTCAACCTTTACACGCATCTGCAAAAGAAATAGTAGGATACTTACTACATTTGCAAAAATCTAACCTAGCTTTTCTTTCCATTAAAATACATCTTACGGCAATTTCTGCTTACCTACAAATTACGCACTCAATTTCACTGTTTAGGATACCAGTCATAAAGGCGTTTATGGAAGGCCTAAAGAGAATTATACCACCAAGAACACCACCAGTTCCTTCATGGAACCTCAACATTGTCCTAACACGACTCATGGGTCCACCTTTTGAGACCATGCACTCTTGTGAAATGCAATACTTAATGTGGAAAGTTGCATTTTTAATTGCCATCACATCTCTAAGAAGAGTGAGTGAGATTCAAGCATTTACCATTCAAGAACCATTTATTCAAATACACAAAAATAGAGTTGTTCTACGGACCAATCCTAAATTTTTACCAAAAGTAATCTCACCGTTCCACCTAAATCAAACGGTAGAATTACCAGTGTTCTTCCCACAACCAGATTCGGTAGCCGAAAGAGCACTACATACATTAGACATCAAAAGAGCACTAATGTACTACATTGACAGAACAAAACTAATTCGAAAGACAAAACAATTATTTGTCGCCTTTCAAAAACCTCATACAGGAAATCCAATTTCAAAACAAGGCATTGCTAGATGGATAGTTAAGTGCATTCAAACCTGCTATCTTAAAGCTAAAAGAGAACTGCCTATTACACCAAAGGCGCACTCAACCAGAAAGAAAGGTGCTACCATGGCCTTTCTAGGAAATATTCCAATGAACGAAATATGTAAGGCAGCAACATGGTCTACGCCTCATACATTTACCAAGCACTACTGTGTAGATGTGCTAACTGCACAATAAGCAACAGTAGGTCAAGCTGTATTAAGAACATTATTTCAGACTACTTCAACTCCTACAGGCTGAACCACCGCTTTTGGGGAGATAACTGCTTACTAGTCTATGCACAGCATGTGTATCTGCAGCTACACATGCCATCGAACGGAAAATGTCACTTACCCAGTGTACATCTGTTCGTGGCATTAGTCGCTGCAGATTCACATGCGCCCACCCGCATCCCCGGGAGCCTGTAGCCGTTTAGAAGTAGATCTTAAACATTTGTAAATATATTACTTAAAACTTTATTATGTACATACGCATTCACTCCATTGCATGGGCACTATTACTAGCATACACAACTCCTACCTCACCCTCTGCGGGCAAAACAATCTAAGATGGAGTCGACGCCCATGCGCAATGGACTCGAAATGGGAGGAGTCCCTCGGTCTCGTGACTCGAAAAGACTTCTTCGAAGAAAAACAACTTGTAACACTCCGAGCCCAACACCAGATGGCGGACTGTGCACAGCATGTGAATCTGCAGCGACTAATGCCACGAACAGATGTACACTGGGTAAGTGACATTTTCCATATATATATATATTCCATTTGCATGGATATCTCTTTTCTTTATTCTCTATCACTCCTACCTTACCCTCTGCGGGAAAACAATCTAACATGGAGTCGATGCCCATGCGCAATGGAGCCGGAGAGGAGGAGTCACTCGATCCTGTGACTCAAAAACACTTCTTCGAAGAAAAACAACTTGTAACACTCCAAGCCCAGCACTAGATGACAGACTATGCATAGCATGTGAATCTGCAGCAGAACATGCCACGAACAGATGTACACTGGGTAAGTGACATTTTCCATATGTGTGTGTGTGTGTGTGTGAGTGTGTGTGAAGAGATCACTTTTATATTTTATATGTGTGTGTGGGTTCCCTGGGGGCCGATCGCAGACTCACGCATTGACAAAATTGATATATATATATATATATATATATATATATATCTCTCTCTCTCTCTCTCTCTCTGTATATATATTATGTCTATCTGTATAGATGGATATATCTATTTAGCTACATCTATATATAGATCTATATATTTTTTTAATAGCTGCATGGTTTCTGGGGGGACATCGTGGCCCCAGGGAAACCATACAGCTATTAAAAACAAATTGCCCCCACAGGGGGTCAGCCCTGCTCATGGGCAACCCCCTGTCAATTTCATGCAAAAATTATTCTTATTTATTTTTTTAAAGTCATTTTTAATCCCTGGTGGGGGCTTGATCAGTGGCCGACGCCCACACCTATAGGGTTAATAGAATTAAAACTTTCTGTTACGATAGCTAGGAAATGATTTATTAGGCCACAGTTCCATACACCTATTAGACAGGTGAAATTATTTTCTTTGGTCTTTTATCCTCTTTCTTGAAGATCTTGTTGCTGTTTATTATATTATGTATTTGCCTATTTTGTTGCGAATGCCCATGTAGTTCCAGTGGACAATAGGAAGAGCTCTTACAGAACAAAAAGTAACATCCAAAATCACTACAAAAAATCAAGTGTAACCATACACTGGATGGAACACAAACATATTAGTCAAATACAGTTTCAGATTCTGAAAATAGTTCATCACCATTCAGATACATACAACAGCAAAAAACTTCTTTAAAGAGATATATTTTGGATAAAGTCATTGAACACTTTACAGCTGAGTGGGATGAATGAGACACTAGAGATGTCATCTTTTCTTTGATATACAGGGTCAGGTTTATTTCTTTCTCTATAGTTCATTAATTGTTTTCAGGTGTCTGATAAATTCATTGAATTAGTCATATTGTATTGATTACCATCATTGTGTTTTAACTGATTTGACTACATTTGAGAATTCCTATCAGTGGATAGTAGTAAACCTTTTCATGAAGTTTAGTTTTTTGCTATTTAAAAATCACATATTTCTACTTCATACCAATTGTTATTGCACTTGTTCTTCTTTACTCTCTCAATCATTTCTTCACTAGACTCTTTTTTTTAATCCAAGATGGCTCCCATTTTAGCTAATAGGCACATGCGTTTGTTTCAACCATGTTGCTACTTTTTCAGTATCCTTTTTAGTGTACATTATGGGTTGGTGCACTCATTTATTTCGCTTGTTTATTTTTTCATTTTTCAAGTGATTTATTTTGTAAACATCTGTGCTTCCAGGTTCACAGCTGATGTTCACTTCTGGGTACAGAATTTGTGCACAACTCAAGTATTTACAGAGCTCTGGGATCGCAAGCATGTTTTAACTTTATCTGGAGATTCTGAGCGACCAGAGACATGGATATGAAGTAGTTTTTACTTTTTCTTACCTTTTCGATAAGTACTGCTAACATTGTTTCTTAGCTTATATTTGGTTTTCAGGTTCACTAGAGTTAGGTTTTATGGATAAAAAGTGGTGGCAGGTTGTTGCAGGGTGTCATTTTTTAACAATTAGTAGATTTGCATGCTGTCCCACATCATTGTGGAGTTTTTGAATTCATGCACTTTGATGGAGTTTTATTTTGTTCAATGGTGACATGGTTCTAAGCTCTTACTTACATACGATTAGCTGAAGCTTCGAGAATGTTTTTCACGGGTACTGTACATGTGTTTCTATTCAAATGCGATTTATTTTTTATTTTTTATGTTCTTAATTTTCTTTGCTTTAGTTTCTCCTAATGAAGGGTCTTCACAACACAAAATGCATTGGAATTTGGGCATCTTTAAATACTGGAATGTCCTGAAGACATATATGCCCTCATTACCAGATACACTGCAACAAACTATGTTTCAAATATTAAACCTTTTAAATATAGTGCTAACTTGAGGCACCTTGGTTCTTGATTATTGTTATCATTATCTCTATCAGGACATGTCAGAAAACAGAAGACTTCTCCCTCACGTGCAACTAATATGACCTCTTTTCCTCCTTTGTAGGGCTTGTTCAGTTTGACGAAGGGCGCAAGATTGTATTTCCCCCAGGATGCACAGTTCCTTTAACAATCGTGAAATCTGATGGAGGGTACACATATGATACATCAGATCTTGCTGCCCTCAAGCAAAGGCTGTTCGAGGAGAAGGGTAACATTCTCATCTATGTGGTTGACAGTGGACAGGTCAGTCAAGACAGTGTTTTCTAAAGCATTAATTTACCAGAACTGTTAATCTGTTAACCGTTAATGTTTTGATATGATATTGTTAGAAATTGGGTTTTTGGTTGGCAGCCAGGTTGCCCTCTGTCCAAGCAAGAACCCTCACTCTAGTCAGGGTAAGTCACACACAATCCAAAATCAGCCTGTGCCCACCCTCTGGTAGCTTGGCACGAGTAGTCAGGCTTAACTTAGAAGGCAATGTGTAAAGCATTTGTGCAATAAATCATACAATACCATAATATAACACCACAAAAATACACCACACAGTGTTTAGAAAAATATATAATATTTATCTGGGTATTTTCAGGTCAAAACGATCAAAGATGCAATATGAATTTGTAAAGATATCACTGAAAAGTGATATAAAGTGTCTTAAGTCTTTAAAAAGCAAACAAAGTCTCTTTCAAGCACAAAGTACCTGGTTTCTGGTGGAAAATCTCCGCAGAGGGCCGCAGAAGAGGAGATGCGTGGAAAAATGGTGTGTGCGTCGGTTACGCCCCTTCACACACGGACTTGCGTCGTTATTTTTCACGCGGGGAGACGTGCGTCGTTCCACGGGAGGAAAAATGGTGTGTGCGTCGGTTGCGCCCCTTCCCACACGGACTTGCGTCGTTATTTTTCACTCGGGAAAGACGTGCGTCGTTTTCCGGCACGCGGACCGTCTCCTTCTATGGGTCGCGGGGATTACCAGATGTCCCGGGTCTGTGCGTGGATTCTCCTGCTTGTTTTCTGGCTGCGCGTCGTTCCGCGGGGCTGTGCGTCGAAATTTCGCTCTCACTGCAGGCGTCGCGTCGATTTCTCTTTGGAAGTCGGGCGGCGTTGTCCTTGGGAGGCCGTGCGTCGAAGTTTCAGTCGTCCCGAAGGCGTCGCGGCGATCAGCGTCGGTGTGCGGCGTTTTTCTCGCCGCGGAACAAGCTGTGCGTCGAAAATTTCGACGCACGAAGCGTCCAAGTGAAAAAGAGAAGTCTTTTTGGTCCTGAGACTTCAGGGAACTGGAGGCAAGCTCTATCCAAGCCCTTGGAGAGCACTTTTACAGCCAGACAAGAGTTCAGCAAGGCAGCAGGCCAACAGCAAGGCAGTAGTCCTTTGTAGAAAAGCAGACAGGTGAGTCCTTTGAGCAGCCAGGCAGTTCTTCTTGGCAGGATGTAGTTTCTGGTTCAGGTTTCTTCTCCAGCAAGTGTCTGATGAGGTAGGGCAGAGGCCCTGTTTTATACTAAGTTGTGCCTTTGAAGTGGGGGTGACTTCAAAGAGTGTCTAAGAAATGCACCAAGCCCCCTTTCAGTTCAATCCTGTCTGCCAGAGTCCCAGTAGGGGGAGTGGCAGTCCTTTGTGTGAGGGCAGGCCCTCCACCCTCCCAGCCCAGGAAGACCCATTCAAAATGCAGATGTATGCAAGTGAGGCTGAGTACCCTGTGTTTGGGGTGTGTCTGAGTGAATGCACAAGGAGCTGTCAACTAAACCTAGCCAGACGTGGATTGAAGGGCACAACAAGATTTTAGTGCAAAGAAATGTTCACTTTCTAAAAGTGGCATTTCTATAATAGTAATATTAAATCCGACTTCACCAGTCAGCAGGACTTTATATTACCATTCTGGCCATACTAAATATGACCTTCCTGCTTCTTTCAGATCAGCAGCTGCCACTTCAACAGTGTATGAGGGCAGCCCCAATGTTAGCCTATGAAGGGAGCAGGCCTCACAGTAGTGTAAAAACGAATGTAGGAGTTTTACACTACCAGGACATATAACTACACAGGTACATGTCCTGCCTTTTACCTACACAGCACCCTGCTCTAGGGGTTACCTAGGGCACACATTAGGGATGACTTATATGTAGAAAAAGGGGAGTTCTAGGCTTGGCAAGTACTTTTAAATGCCAAGTCGAAGTGGCAGTGAAACTGCACCCCCAGGCCTTGCAATGGCAGGCCTGAGACAAGGTTAAGGGGCTACTGAAGTGGGTGGCACAACCAGTGCTGCAGGCCCACTAGTAGCATTTAATCTACAGGCCCTAGGCACATATAGTGCACTCTACTAGGGACTTATAAGTAAATTAAATAGCCAATCATGGATAAACCAATCAATAGTACAATTTGCATATGCACTTTAGCACTGGTTAGGAGTGGTAAAGTGCCCAGAGGTCAAAAGCCAACAACAACAGGTCAGAAAAAATAGGAGGAAGGAGGCAAAAAGTTTGGGGATGACCCTGTCAAAAAGCCAGGTACAACAGATATGATATGTTATGTTCAGTGTTGAAACCAAGCTTTTAATTTTCCTCTCCATCATGAGCCATTTGATTGCTCTTTTAAGTTGATACCACTAGTAGACCCATTCTGCGTTCCGTACTCAAGACAAAATCATTCGAAATTAGGTTCTCTCATTTTGCTTTTTTAAGAAAATGCTGGACCAAGATTTTTAATATTGGACAACATTATTTTAATAGTTCCCAATAATGCATGGGAGAATAACAAATGTTGTGCATTCTCTGGTAATCAGTTATAGATATCTGCCAGAGTGGGTTTTAGCTCTTTTCTGAGAACACAAGAGGCTGCACTTAAGGCACTCCTTTGCACCATGAGCAAGGTAGCTGGCTTAGTGGAGTGCTGGGAGTTTCCGGTGAAGGAACATGAGGCATTTTCTGTCTTACCCTTTTCAATTTCCGCTTTTTGGGCCTGCAGAAATTATTTTCAATAAATCTGATTCTCCTTCATATTTTCATAACATCCTTGTGCTGTGGATTCTCCCAAGGAGCCTGTTAAGCCTCTATTATTTCTCTTCTTCCGATGAACTGGTTTCCATTTACTTTCACAAGTCTCCAGGGATCTGATGGTCCTCTGAAATCCTGTTGTTGTAGTGTGAGAACCCTTCATAATACCTGTAACAAGGGGGATCCAAGTGAACACCCTGGAAACTTTTCAGGAGTTACTGCCTTAAAATTAGTTACTTGACAATGTTGCTGTGATGTAAGTTGAAGAGGAGCTGAGGACAAGGATTACTGAGCAGATGCTTCCCTTGTAACATTTATGAGATGTGTCATACATATACTTTGGTGAAATACATCACCCTCCACCCCTATACCTAGGTCTTCATTTTTGTAAATAATGTTTATTAAGATTTTATGGTTTAAGCCCTACAAGTAAGAAGTTTGGGGGTAAGCAAGTAATGGTGGAGGGGTGGGAAGCACGGGTGAGAGCATTGGAGTAGTATTGAGTTATGGAACTGAGATGAGGACTGGATGGCACAAACAGGGCGTGGGATGGGTGGAGGAGTGGTCACCAGGGCTTTTCATCCTCGGTGTAGCAGCCTAGGAAGCAGAGGCGAGGGAGGTACTGGAAGAGTGATCCATGGGTGTGGGGGTAGACCTGGGAGGTTTCGTAAGGTCAAAATCGGGGATCCTCTACTGCAAACTGCACCTCCTGGAGTCGGAGAGGTAGGAGCGCTAAGCATTCTGGGTGGGGAGAGGTCTCAGTTGGTTAGTTCCTTGAATTGTGTGAGTATAGTGTCCCAGGCAGCTATGAGGCGTCTACCAATACGTCAGACTTCCTCCCTGTGTAATGCTGAGCTTTCCGCCCCTCCTCAGCGAAGTAATGTCCTGTGCTATTAGGGTAGGTCAGGAAGTGTTGGACCCTCCAGTGTAAGGTCAGTAGTCATTTAGCCAATAGGAGGCTGAGGTTAGCGAAGAGCACCCACATCCTATGATTTTTCTCCCTGCCCAGATGCCATGGGCTGTAGCCTCCCAGGTGTTTAATGTTGTTAGTTCAATAACACTGGCTAGTGTATTGTGTATGATTGCCAGTGGCTGGCTCTGGCAGGGCATGACCAGAGCATGAATTGGCCATCATGGCAAGGCATCTGGGGCAGCTGAGGTTGGCTGCTGGGAACATCCGATTCAGTCGGGAAGGCAAGAGATGTGCCCTATGTAGTATCATGTATTGAATGTTTTTAAAACATGCATTTCTGTAAGGGAACGGGGGAGCGGCTCCACGGCTTTTGATCATTCTGTGTTGTTTAAGGTCATCGCCAAATCATCCTCCCAGAGGCTTTGAAGGTATCAATGTGGTCCCTGTATGCTCTCTGATAGCTTTGTAGAGCCATACTAATAAATGGCAACGTCCCCCCATGATGTGTATTGTGCTCACTGTGTGGGTAGACTGTTCATCATCTATCATGCCCCAAAGTGACCGGAGTGTCACCAGTAGTTGTCAGTATAGGAGGAATTGACCTGGGCGAATGCCAAGATCTTGGCTTAGTTGGTCGAATGTGAGAAGCAGGGCTTTATAAAAGAGGCTATCCCGCCATGTCCTGGGAGTGATCGTGCCACTCTGTCAGTTGGTAAGCTGTAAAGGGTCCAAGGGTCCAGGAAGGCCATGGAGGGGGAATCGCTGAGGAGAAAGAAAGTACTTGTTTTCTTAATTTGGAGATCCAGGCTAGGCAGTTTCTAGCGACTCATATGTGGAGGGATCATGGCTGTTGGAACTTGATGGTAGGGTGGAGAAGCTAGCCTAGTATGTGTTGTGGAAGGGGGCCTTCCCCCATACTCATCTCATATAGGTTTGTGCCTGCCAACCATTGGGACACCCACTGGAGCTCTGCTGCAAGATAGTAGTTCTTGAAGGATGGTGCTCCTAGGCCTCCTAGACCCATCGGCAGCTGGAGCATGTTGAGGGCTACTCGTTGCCTCCCACCGTCTCATAGCAAGTTCCCCAGCATCTGGTCCAAGCTAGGTGTGTGGGGTTCCTACATGGTTTCAGTAGGAAAACAAGGAGATACTCCTGGAGGGAGGCAGGGAGGGGGCTTGTGGTAAGGGCCTCATTGTAGACCTCAACTAATTTGGGGGCAAGATGAGTCAAGAAGCGGTTGTAGTATTTTAGTGGGAGACCGTTTAGCCCAGGGGTCATATTGCGGACTGAGTTGTTTATCGCTTTCTTCACCTCCGCTATTGTAATCCGCTTGTTGAGTTCTGTGCACTCTAGGGCAGATATGGAAGGTAGGGGAATTGGGGCTAAGAAGTGTCTCATGGCATTAGTGTGTGGGGCAGGGTGTGCCTATCGAGTTCAGCATAGTAGGTATTAAAGGCCTGGGTGATTGGGAATGTAAGGGGGAGGAGCACATCTTGAATTAGTTCAGTGATTGGGGGGAGTATGCATGTCCTGGCGGGTCAGCCACGCAGGGAGTCGTCTGAGTTTATCTCCCATGGCATGGATTCAGGCTGTGTATGCCGTAAAATTATAGCAGTGGAGGCACTCCAAAAGATAGTATGATTCGTCTTAGCGTCCATTACAGCCTGGTGCGTGGCGTCGTCCAGTGTGGGGGTGTGGAATCATCTAGTGCCGCCACTGCCTCTTTAGCTGTCTGAAGGGCTCTGGGTTCGGTCCCCAGCGAACACAGACTATGTTTGAATGCAAAAGTCGCAAAATAACAACTTTGAAGAAGTCCCACTCAATTGCCCGGTGGTGGCTGTGCATTGGTTGTCATTAAAGTACTGTGGGTTACTTGTGTATTGCAAAATATCAGATCGTCTAGCATGTCTTTGGACAGCTGGCAAGTGGGAACAGGAGGATGTGGCTTGCCCCATTCTATGTTAGCTATATGAACAGCATGGTCCGAAAGTAAGCGGCCCAGGTATTACAAGTTTGTAAGCTGTGGGGTCAGTTCTGGAGAACACATTAAATGAACCAGATGGACGTAGAGGTCATGGGAAATGAATATATATAAGCACTAACGCAGGTTGTGCGCCCCCCAAGCATCAAGGAGAGACCACTGTTGAGCCCATTGAGAGAACTGCCTCGAGTCTTGATGGAAAGGGCACTTAGGGGAGCAGTCTAGGTAGAGGTTTAGTACTTTGTTGTAATCCACCTTAGTAACCAAGAGAGCCCTACCCATCAGGAAAGTACTCCGGATAATGCGGTCCAGAATGTCTCTTGGTCCGTGCTAGGAGCGTATATACAACCCAGGAGAACTGGGTCTCTGTCTACCTGGCCTTCCATGACCATGTATCTCCTCGTCTTGTCGATTACTGTGTCATGTGCCTGAAAGGGAGTCCCCTGGTGGATCCAGAGTAGGGTGTCTCGGGTATATGCAGAGTATGTTGTGCCATAGACCACACCCCGCCAGCATCTGCTAAGCTACTGGAGTTGATAGTGAGATGTCTCCTGTAGGAAGCTGATGTGAGCCTATAGTCTCTTGATATATGCATAAACGGATTATCAGCTTAACGCTGTTTGCATCCCTCTTACGTTTAGTGTGAGAAGTCTAGTGGCCGTCTTTCGGCCATATGGTGGCATCTAGCACCAGTGAGCAAGGGGTTAAAGGCATGGAGTGGTCGCTTGCCCTAGGTGCTCGCTCCTGTCTGCTAAAGGGGAAGAGGGTTAGTCCTTGTGCTGTGGGACAAAGAACAATGAACAAAAAACGATGATCTAACAGAGATCCAAGCCTGCGTTTGAGAACCGCACATCCAAACATGCACAAAAAGCCAGAACATGTGGGGGAGGGGGTGTTTGTGGCCACCTGGCCAGACTCGAAAATTTGGGAGGGAGTGAAAGGTGGCAGGTGTGCAGTCGGAATCGTGTCACTGCTGGGCGGCCTGTTCTTCCTCGGTTTTCCAAGAGGTGGCAGGTTGCACAGGAAGGGTGAAAGAGCCACGATCTCTCACCCTAAGTCTAGGCTGGGTCCATGGACATCAGCCAGCTGCTGTCTGACTTAAAGACCAGTGCTGCATCATGGGTTTGTGGGCCTAAAGCTGGTTGTCCACTGATTGCGGCGTTTTAATGGGGCCGGTTAGCAGATCTGTGAGTCTAGACTTCATCGCTTGCAGTCAGGCTTGAGTCAGTGTGTTGGGGGGGTAAGGATTGCCAGCGTGCAAGTGCTACATCTATGGCCGACTGTTGACTTTGTCTCACCTCTTGTGGATAGGGGGCCCTGATAGAACCCCCCCAGTTTTGCTTTGCTTCCTGTCCCTCCAGTTCTCCGTTTCACAGGGTGAGTCGCGTTGTTGCTGAACGTCAGGGGATGTAGTCTCCCATCGTAGTGTGCTTCCACCCACTCCCACACTGAGTCTGGCTCTGTGAAGAAGTGGGTCTGTTAGTCATGCATTATCTTCAACTTCACTAGGAGCAAATAGGAGTACTGGACGTTGAAATCTCAGAGTTGACGGCTCACTATCAGAAAGGAGGAATGCTGGCATTGAATCCACATTGCGTAGTGAGGGAATATCAAAATAAGTCAGCTGTATTAGAGTGGGGACACCTGTATGGCAACCTGTAGGGTTGCATCTCTCTCTTTGCAGTGGAACAGCTTTGCAATCTCAGGATGAGGCGGCACCGCCAGTGGGGACTGACCGGCTGGTTCCTGGTGTGCCCTCTTCATAGAGAAGTGTGGTGACAAGGATTGGACTGGCGTGAAAGATTTGACCCACCCCTCTTGGAACTTAGTCATCAGATAGGGCCCTTTTGGAGCCATCTGTCAGGCCCACCACATGGATGTTATTCTGGCAGGCTTTCCCCATGGCATTCCCTGCATGGTGTTCTAAACCTTGTACTCTGTCGAGGAGGTCCCGTATACTTCTCTTTCTGGCTTCCAATTTTGACTATATATCTGTGATGTTGCGTTAACTTTTTGTGATCCAGGAGGCCAGTTTCCTCTCGTCTTCACACAGAAGACCAAATTCCACCCAGATCTCCTCCATCCGGGACTTAACTTATGTGCAGGACGTCGCAATGGCTTATAGAATGGCATCTAATTTGGCAGCAGAGTCACGGTTTTGTGGGATTGGTGAGCCCCCTTGCTCGTGGCAGGCAGGAGTGTGGGGTGCCGGTGAGGGTGGCTGGACATGGTCAGTTTCTGTCTGCTCATGTTCGCTAGCTTTGTGAATCCAGAGCCTCCGCCAATGTTTGGACCAGGTACTTAGCTCTGTGTGTCTCGCCTGGTGGTGAATTGTGGAGATACCGAGGAAAGTCTGCTTCAGTATTTTGCCTGGGTATATTTCAAAGGTGTCTCGGCCTGCCAAAGGAGGGGTTAGTTTTCCCTATATAACATGGTTTTGAGGACAGTGTGGCCCCCTTGGATTACTGTTCTTGGCAGGGAAATGGATGCCCTATTTCCAGGGTGCTATATAGGATGTGTGTGCCAAGTGGCTGGTGGATGTAAAGGGGGTGGTTTCTGCCTCCTCACCCATGTAAGTGGGGGTCCCAGCATCTGCAAACTACCTGCCGGTCGTGTGCCCAGTGGGTGGCCACAGGGGTCTCGAAAGGCCCAGGATTTGCAGGCCTGTTATGTGTTGGGCAGTGAACTATAATTGGGTTTCGCTCCCATGTGTCGTTGAAAGTAACAGGTCCAGTGTAGTGTAATTTGGTGCCGTCCTAAGTGGGGGTGCGTGCATGTTCACTCTGCAGACATGATGGCTTCTGTGCTTGTCTACCCTTCGGCCTTTCGGAATTCCCACTGCGGAGGTTGTGGGCCAAGGGAGAGCAGACACAGTAGGGAGAGAAGAGGTGAAAGTGGGGGCCTTCCCCTCTTTGCAGCAACTTCTTCTGGGAGGCTGTGTTTCTCTCGTCGGCAGTGGTGCTTTTTCAGGGGCCTACTGCTTGAGTGTCTTATTGCATGTCTATGTCATGCTGATTGAGGCCTCTATTCAGTGTTCTGAATTGGTCAAGAAGCTGGCCCATTTTGGTTATGACTGGGAGGAGGTCCTGTGGACCATTTGTTAAATGCCCAACTGCGTTGTACTGTGAGCAATTATGTGAGCCTTCTCACCACATGGTGATTTTACATTGCAGCAAGTAGTTTGTAGTTCTTGCCCTACCATCCTCCACCCCTGCATCTGAAACGTCCCTGTAAGAGGCACTGGCAATTAGTCATTACAAGTAGGCCCACATAAGCGTGCAGCATACGTTCTGGCCACTTGCCGACAATGGCACATGTACACTGTGTATGAATACAAAAAATTCTAGCTTACGCGTCAAGAATTTTCAATTCTATTAAGGACACGGAGGCGAGGATTATGCTATCTCTCTCTTTACTGAAATAATCACAGCAGCCAATGAAATCACAACAAACAAAAAACTACATTTCCCAAGATGCTCAAGTCCTTGCATCACATGCACCAATCACCGAATGTGACCTTAGCCTTCATAAGTCTTAACCTCAAACGTCATATCCTCTTTCTTTGATCAAACCAATAACTTTTGAACTCTTTTCCAACAAACTTCTTCTGAAATGGATGATTCGAAACTTCACCCTTGAATGTTACGTCCAACGAAAGATAAACCAGACTGATCCTCAAGTCGGCTTCTTACTCTTCGAAGGAATGAACTTCTAAAGCGCAGATACCAGGATGAAACCATCATGAATTCTTCTGATCCGAACCTGGAATAAGTGATAAATAAAAGAAGGTAATATCTCACAGTGGTAGAAAAATCAACCACAAAAATTCCAATTCAATCCCCAATATACCACACTGGGAGGGTATAAATGAATACGGTTCATAAACATATAAATACAAAAACCTTTATTCATTAGAGGGTGGGATAATCCTTGCCTCCGTGTCCTTAATAGAATTGAAAATTCTTGACGCGTAAGCTGGAACTTTTTTTATTCTATATCAGGACCGGAGGCTCGGATTGTGCTAGTTCAAAGCTGACCCATAACAACAGAGGCCACATCCGTTACAGGCTTAAAATAAAACTTACGAAAAGTACCTTCAGACGACCAGTCTGCTGTTTTCATAATGTCCTCCAGACTAGAACCTAAGGTAAATGATTTTCACGCCATAGCTCCTCTAACTGAATGAGCTCCGAAATGACTGGTATCAATACCTGCTTCATTCATTAACCATTTTATCCATCTCGCAAGAGTGGCAGAGGAAACTGGTTTAAATGGCTTCTGTGAGGCAATTAACACTTGCCAATTCATGTTTTGTCTAAACTCCTCGGTAACCAATTCATAATCTTTAAGGCATTGTACCACACATAACTTTGAATTGTCTGGAAACCAAGGATAGGATACTGACCTGCAATTAGTCTTAGTTCTCCTGGAAATATTGAAGGTAACTCCTTCCGGAGAGTAAATTCTACCAGATAAGTCTAATGCCCTAACATCTGAAACCCTCTTACATGAAACTAAACATAATAACATAGCCAACTTGGCTGAAAGCTGTTTACGAGATAAATATTTGTTACTGGGCCAAGAATCTATAAATTTTAACACAATGTTCACATCCCATAGAACAGAATATTTGGCCTGGGGGGGGGGGTTCGAAAAACGAATCCTCTCAACAGCTTACATACAAGGGGCTGTTCTCCCACCGGTTTACCCTCAATGTGTTTATGACCCGAAGAAATCGCCGATCTAAAATTATTAATTGTCCTATAGGCCAGACCTGAAGAAGCTAGTTCAGCTAAAAAATTGAGGATTAAATCAATACCTGACTCCAAGGGATTAACACCCCTTCCATTGCACCAACTATCCCATCTACGCCATGCAGATGCATACCTCTTGCGGGTGCTAGAGGCCCAGGCCTGTTTGATATAGTTTTCAGCTTGTTGCGAAAGCCCTGGGGTTTTCCATCTTGTCCTGAAACCCTCCATGCCATCAGCGTTAGATTCCCTGATACAATCAAGGGATGTTGAAGGCCCTCCGGACTCAACAACAGGTTCTGACGAGGAGGAATGAGCAACGGCAGAGCAAATGCTAATTGAAGCGCAATAGGGAACTAGGGCTGAGACCTCCACAATGGGGTCACCAAGATCAGATCTGCCTTCTGCCTCCGAACTTGAGACAGGACCCTGGGAATCAAGAGAAATGGAGGGAACGCATAACCCAGAACAGGGCACCAATTCAGTAAAAAGGCATCTGTCGCTATAGCCAGTGGATCTGGTCTCCAACTGTAGAACTTCGGGGTCTGAGTGTTGAGGCGAGACGCAAAGAGATCTATCTCGCAACAACCCCATTCCTGGACTATCTGTTGGTAAATCATTGGATCCAGTCTCCAATCGCTGGGATCCGTCAGGTATCTGGAGTTCCAATCTGCTATTCTATTGTGTTCTGATCTCCCGGAAGGTACTCTGCCAGCACCACTAACCTGTGACTCAAACAGTAATGCCAGAACTCCTTGGCTATCTCCGCAAGAACCCTGGATTTCGTTCCCCCCAACTTGTTGACTTAACACACTGCCGAAATATTGTCCATTCTCAGAAGAATGCAGCAGTCTGTCTTGTGAGGGGATAAGCTCTTTATCGCAAAAGATCCCGCTAGAAGCTCTAAGCAATTGATGTGGAGATCTTGCTCCTTCATTGACCAATGGCCCCCTGTCACTACCGAGCCGCAGCGGGCTCCCCAACCCCACTGGCTGGCATCTGATTCTATGACAACTTCTGGATGAGATCCGAATATGGCTCTGCCATTCCATGCTTCCATGTGGTGAAGCCACCACTGAATCTCTTCCTTGACCTCTGGGGTTAAAGGAATCAAAGCTGAGTAGCTCAAACCCTGTCTCAAGTATTGGATCTTCAGTCTCTGTAGAGCCCGATAATGCAAGGGGGCAGGAAAAATTGCCTGAATGGAGGAGGCTAACAGGCCCACCAGACGGGCAATGTTCCTTAGAGAAATTGTCAGACTGATTAACGCCGATCTCAACTCCCTCTTGATGTTGCAAATTTTTAACGAAGGAAGAATCAATTTCGAGTGAATCGAATCGATCTTGAAACCCAAAAACTCTATCACTTGGGATGGTTTCAACAATGACTTCTGCGCATTGATAAGGAAACCTAAATCCTGTAACAAACTGATTGTTCAATTCAAATGCGTCAACAAAGTCTGGAGCCATCAATATGATGTTGTCCAGATAGATGATAAGGCGAACTCCCTTGGCTCTCAACCATTCCACCACTGGTCTCAACAGTTTTGTGAAACACCATGGGGCCGACGACCGGCCGAACGGGAGAGCCGTGAACTCCATCCAATGACCCTTCCACAGAAATCGGAGAAATCTCCTGTGGGGGGCAAAAATCGGAATTGGGAGGTACGCATCCTTTAGATCTAACCGAACCAACCAGTCTCCTTCTAAAAGGATATCTCTCAACATGTGAATCCCTTCCATCTTGAAGTGTCTGTACACTATCCAAGAATTGAAGTCTTTTAGATTTAACACCAGACGATGACCTCCTCCCTTCTTGTCTACCACAAAGATGGGATTGCAGAACCCAGAAGGGTGAGGGGTTGAAAAAACTACAGCTCCTTTGTTTAATAAAGCTTGCACCTCCAAGTCTATAAAACTCTGATTTTCTCGGGAAAAACTCATATTTACAGGAGGGGATAATTGGATCAGAGTGCTGATTAACTCCAGATGAAAACCTGTCACAGTCTGCAGAACCCAAGGATCCCCAGAGAACTCTCTCCATTTGTCCACAAACAGTCTCACTCTTCCTCTAAGCATAACTTAAGAATGGTGAATAATGCTAACCGGTAAAGGAGGAGTCTTGTATAGCTCCTTGTTGTCCTCTGCGGTGCCCCCTGCGGAATCTGGGACCTCCCTCCTCTGGAGCGGGAGGGGTAGAAAGTGGCATCTGATTGGTCTCCTGACCAGTTACCTCTACCTCTCGGGTAATAGTTTTGGGGACTGACAAAAAACCTCGGCCGGGCATTCGTCCGCCATAATGCCCAGCCCTGAGAAAAAGGCCTCTCCTAAAAACTTTTTTGAGGGACAACTGAGCCTTATCAAGGGTGGAGAAAGTAGAGCAAAATTTCGCCAGTTCTTTAATGAAGGAAGAGCCAAAAAGTAGGCCTTCTGCCGCCGGTCTCGCTTCTGAAGATGCTAAATCTACTAATTTAGGATCCATCCGCATAAGGATGGACTTTCTGCGCTCTGTGGAAATAGCACAATTAGTTTTACCTAACAGGCACACCGCTCTCTGAGCCCAGCCTAAAAGGACGTCTGTGTTAATAGGGGTGCCCGACTGTTTGGAAGCGACAGCTAAATCTAAATATTTTGTTAGCGGGCCTGCCACGTCGAGCAATTTGTCTTGACAAAGGCGCCAAGATCTGTCTAAGCCTTTTTTGGGATCCTTCGCAAATTTTTTCAAAAAGGTTACCATAGTTTTTTGAGTGGCCATCACATTATTGTCCAGATCTGGTCTAGGGCATTCCGCCTTAAGGCGAGAGCGAACCTCCTTATCAAAGCTTCTTCTTATGTTTGCGTGTAAATATTGAGCAACTTCCGAAGTTGGAACCCAAGTAGAGGACGTAGGGTGCATAATATCTGAAGGGTCAAAGTCTAACAAATGAAGGGTCGGAGGTTGTTTTTTCGCTTTTTTACTAGGAGCTGGTTCGTTTATGTCATCCGAATCAGGGTCGTCAGAATCCCCAGAAGAGGAGGAATCCTGTTGAGTGCTATAGTTATGTTCCGCACTCCTTTTCTTACGCAGTTTTTCAAACATATCTGCATGTAAATCTCAAGAGGGATCATCCCTTACCAGGTTCTTAGATTTAGCCTTGGACTTTGAGGGTACCTTAGGAATAGTCTCTTCTGAGAGGGGGGAGGAATTGTCAGCCATCCAGCCTTGAGATTGAGCGTATTCTAACTATTGCCCTGAGAAAGGGCCAAGCGCTCTCACCAAGGCATCATTAACTGACTGTTGAACTCTGGAATCTAGTGTCTCAACCAAATTCACCCCCAATTGGTTGTCAGTATCATCAGGGTAATACCCTGTGTCCTGGTCACTCCACTGAGCCATAGGTTGTTATTAATAGGCTCACAATACGGTCAGAAAAACAAAGGGGGAGTGAAAAACCCCCTTACAGGCACCTTAAAATATATATATAAATATAAAGGTGGAGGGAGCTGCCTGCAAGATATCACTCTAGGCACAGCCTTATATAGATTTTACAACCCAGCAAGGATTTAAGCTGGGCGTCAGGGAGGTGCCTTTAACGCTCTGAAAACTTGAAAACAACCGTCAATGCCCAGCGCGCTGTTCAGAACGAGCCGATCTCCTCAAAGAACACAGGGAAAGGAGATCGGCTTGTAAGAAACGCGCGCGCACGGCAACCCTCGTTGCCACAGTAAACAGACTACGCGCTAAGCGCGTAGAGCACTCCCGCTCCGCTCCACAATAAAAGGGGGGCCATCAATCAATGTCAAAAATCAGCGGCGAGCCGATTAAGAGGCAAAAACAAAGCGGAAAGCGAGCGGAATCCAGTCGCTTGTAAAGTAAATATACACTAATACAATAATGACTCAAAGCATACAATATAAGTCATAGAGAAAGAAAATGTTACTTATCTGCTGCGAAGCAGCAAAGAAAGAGGATATGACGTTTGAGGTTAAGACTTATGAAGGCTAAGGTCACATTCGGTGATTGGTGCATGTGATGCAAGGACTTGAGCAGCTTGGGAAATTTAGTGTTCGATGGCATCTGTCGCTGTAGATACGCATGTTCTGCAATAGCTCGCCATCTGGTGTTGGGCCGGAGTGTTACAAGTTGTTTTTCTTCGAAGAAGTCTTTCGAGTCACGGGACCGAGTGACTCCTCCTTTTGTCTCCATTGCGCATGGGCGTCGACTCCATCTTCGATTGTTTTTTTTCCGCCATCGGGTTCGGACGTGTTCCTGTCGCTCCGAGTTTCGGAACGGAAAATTAGCTAATTTCGGAAGATTTTCGTCGGTATTGTTGCGTTCGGGATCGGCGTACTTAGATTCCACACCGCATCGAAGATCGAAGAGCTCCGGTGCCCTTCGGGGTAGTTTTTCGATCCTCCGTCGGGGCCTGGTCGGCCCGACCGCGTGCTGAAGAACGCCGATGGAACGGACCCCGTTTCGTTTCTGCCCCAAATGCCACAATAAATACCCCTACACAGACCAACACTTGGTCTGCAACCTGTGCCTGTCACCTGAGCACAGCGAAGACACCTGCGAGGCCTGTCGTGCGTTCCGGTCCCGAAAAACACTCCGAGACCGTCGAGCCAGAAGACTTCAAATGGCGTCCGCACCGACAGCCCAACGGGAGTTCGAGGAACAGGAAGAAGAAGGTACCTTCTCGATCCAAGACTCAGACTCCGAAGGATTCGACGATACACAAACCGTGAGTAAGACGTCGAAAAACACACAGAGAAACATTTACAAGGCCCAGGGGACGCCACTGCCACCAGGCCATGGCTCGACCCATAAATTCGGTGACCGACCGTCGGCACCGAAAAAGGCCAAAACAGTGCCGAGATCGTCCGACTCTGGTCGAGACACCGGCACGCAGCCTTCTCGGGACCGAGAAAGTGCTGGAGACAAGCCTCGACACCGAGATACCGGTGTGGACACGGCTCGACGCCGAGACAGCGGCACCGAAACAGATCGACGCCGAGAGGTTTCGGCCCCGAAAAGGAAAAAAGTCACCTCGGAGCCGAAAAAACACGCAGACAAAGTTTCAACGCCGAAACAAACTGCAAGCGACCCAGCTTCAGGCTCTTATACAGAAGAGCACTCGCTAACCTCCCAAATGCAAAAGCATAGGTTTGAGGAAGAGCTACAAGCAACTGATGTGGACCATACGCAAAAGCGTATCTTCATTCAGCAGGGGACAGGAAAAATAAGCACCCTTCCCCCCATTAGGAGAAAGAGAAGGTTGGAGTTCCAGACGGAACAAGCACCACAACCAAAAGTGGTTAAAAGAATTACACCACCACCCTCTCCTCCGCCCGTGATTAACGTTTCACCAGCACAAACTCCATCTCACTCCCCAGCTCACACCACCATGAGCCAGGGTGACCAAGATCAGGACGCATGGGACCTATACGACGCCCCAGTGTCAGATAACAGCCCGGAGGCCTACCCTACAAAGCCATCTCCACCAGAAGACAGCACCGCGTACTCTCAGGTGGTGGCTAGAGCAGCACAATTTCATAACGTAAGCCTCCACTCAGAACAGGTCGAGGATGATTTCTTGTTCAACACACTCTCCTCCACCCACAGCTCCTACCAAAGCCTGCCTATGCTCCCTGGTATGCTCCGGCACGCAAAAGACATATTTAAGGAGCCGGTCAAAAGTAGGGCAATCACACCACGGGTGGAAAAGAAGTATAAGCCGCCTCCTACGGACCCGGTTTTCATCACTACACAGCTGCCACCAGACTCTGTTGTTGTAGGAGCAGCTAGGAAAAGGGCCAACTCTCACACATCTGGAGATGCACCACCCCCAGATAAAGAAAGCCGCAAGTTCGATGCAGCTGGTAAAAGAGTCGCAGCACAAGCTGCAAACCAGTGGCGCATCGCGAACTCCCAGGCACTACTTGCGCGCTATGACAGAGCCCACTGGGACGAGATGCAACATCTCATTGAACATCTGCCCAAGGACTTCCAAAATAGGGCGAAACAAGTGGTTGAGGAGGGACAGACCATCTCCAACAACCAGATACGTTCCTCCATGGACGCTGCAGATACAGCTGCACGGACAATTAATACATCTGTAACTATCAGACGGCATGCATGGCTCCGAACGTCTGGATTTAAACCAGAGATTCAACAAGCAGTTCTCAATATGCCTTTTAATGAAAAAGAACTGTTCGGTCCAGAAGTGGACACAGCGATTGAGAAACTCAAAAAAGATACGGACACTGCCAAAGCCATGGGCGCACTCTACTCCCCGCAGAGCAGAGGGAATTACAGCACATTCCGTAAAACGCCCTTTCGAGGGGGGTTTCGGGGTCAAAGCACACAAGCCAGCACCTCACAAGCAACACCGTCCACTTACCAGGGACAGTATAGAGGAGGTTTTCGGGGACAATATAGAGGAGGGCAATTCCCTAGAAATAGAGGGAGATTTCAAAGCCCCAAAACCCCTACTACTAAACAATGACTCACATGTCACTCACCCCCTCCACACAACACCAGTGGGGGGAAGAATAGGTCATTATTACAAAGCATGGCAGGAAATCACTACAGACACTTGGGTTCTAGCAATTATCCAACATGGTTATTGCATAGAATTTCTACAATTCCCTCCAAACATACCACCAAAAGCACAAAATTTAACAACACACCATTCCAATCTCCTGGAGATAGAAGTGCAGGCACTATTGCAAAAGAATGCAATCGAATTAGTGCCAAACACACAAATAAACACAGGAGTTTACTCACTGTACTTTCTGATACCAAAGAAGGACAAAACGCTGAGACCAATCCTAGACCTCAGAGTAGTGAACACTTTCATCAAATCAGACCACTTCCACATGGTCACACTACAAGAAGTATTGCCATTGCTAAAACTACACGACTACATGGCAACTTTAGACCTCAAGGATGCTTATTTCCATATACCAATACACCCATCTCACAGGAAATACCTAAGGTTCGTATTCAAAGGAATACATTACCAATTCAAGGTACTGCCTTTCGGATTAACAACCGCACCAAGAGTCTTTACCAAATGTCTAGCGGTAGTCGCTGCACACATAAGAAGGCAGCAAATACATGTGTTCCCATATTTGGACGACTGGCTAATCAAGGCCCATTCGTTCATACAGTGCTCAAATCACACAAATCAGATCATACAAACCCTCTTCAAACTCGGGTTCACCGTCAATTTCACAAAATCCAAAATTCTGCCACGCAAGGTACAACAATACCTGGGAGCCATAATAGACACATCAAAGGGAGTAGCCACTCCAAGTCCACAAAGAATTCAAAATTTCAACACCATCATACAACGCATGTATCCAACACAAAAGATACAGGCAAAGATGGTATTACAACTCCTAGGCATGATGTCATCATGCATAGCCATTGTCCCAAACGCAAGACTGCACATGAGGCCCTTACAACAATGCCTAGCATCACAGTGGTCTCAAGCACAGGGTCACCTTCTAGATCTGGTGTTAATAGACCGCCAAACTTACCTCTCGCTTCTGTGGTGGAACAACATAAATTTAAACAAGGGGCGGCCTTTCCAAGACCCAGTGCCACAATACGTAATAACAACAGATGCTTCCATGACAGGGTGGGGAGCACACCTCAATCAACACAGCATACAAGGACAATGGAACGTACATCAAACAAAACTGCATATCAATCACCTAGAACTGCTAGCAGTTTTTCAAGCACTAAAAGCTTTCCAACCAATAATAGTTCACAAATACATTCTCGTCAAAACAGACAACATGACAACAATGTATTATCTAAACAAGCAGGGAGGGACGCACTCCACGCAGTTAAGCCTGCTAGCACAAAAAATTTGGCATTGGGCAATTCACAACCAAATTCGCCTAATTGCACAGTTTATACCAGGGATACAAAATCAACTCGCAGACAATCTCTCTCGAGATCACCAACAGGTCCACGAATGGGAAATTCACCCCCAAATTCTGAACACTTATTTCAAACTCTGGGGAACACCTCAGATAGACTTGTTTGCGACAAGGGAGAACGCAAAATGCCAAAACTTCGCATCCAGGTACCCACACAAACAATCCCAAGGCAATGCCCTATGGATGAACTGGTCAGGGATATTTGCTTACGCTTTTCCTCCTCTCCCTCTCCTTCCTTACCTGGTAAACAAACTCAGTCAAAGCAAACTCAAACTCATATTGATAGCACCAACTTGGGCAAGGCAACCCTGGTACACAACGCTGCTAGACCTATCAGTGGTACCCTGCATCAAATTGCCCAACAGGCCAGATCTGTTGACACAGCACAACCAAAAGATCAGACACCCAGATCCAGCATCGCTGAATCTAGCAATCTGGCTCCTGAAATCCTAGAATTCGGGCACTTACAACTTACCCAAGAATGTATGGAAGTCATAAAACAAGCAAGAAGGCCATCCACCAGGCACTGCTATGCAAGTAAATGGAAGAGGTTTGTTTGCTACTGCCATATTAATCAAATACAACCATTACACACAACTCCAGAACATGTAGTGGGTTACTTGCTTCACTTACAAAAATCTAACCTAGCTTTCTCTTCCATTAAGATTCACCTTGCAGCAATATCTGCATACCTGCAGACTACCTATTCAACTTCCCTATATAAAATACCAGTCATTAAAGCATTCATGGAGGGCCTTAGGAGAATTATACCACCAAGAACACCACCTGTTCCTTCATGGAACCTAAATGTTGTCCTAACTAGACTTATGGGTCCACCTTTTGAACCCATGCACTCCTGCTACATACAGTTCCTAACCTGGAAGGTGGCATTTCTCATCGCCATTACTTCCCTGAGAAGAGTAAGCGAGATTCAGGCGTTTACTATACAGGAACCTTTTATACAACTACACAAAAATAAAGTCGTCCTAAGGACCAATCCTAAATTTTTGCCAAAGGTTATTTCACCGTTCCATCTAAATCAAACAGTGGAACTTCCAGTGTTCTTTCCACAGCCAGATACCGTAGCTGAAAGGGCACTACATACATTAGATGTCAAAAGAGCATTAATGTATTACATTGACAGAACAAAAAACATCAGAAAGACTAAACAACTCTTTATTGCATTTCAAAAACCTCACGCAGGAAACCCAATTTCAAAACAAGGTATAGCCAGATGGATAGTTAAATGCATCCAAATCTGCTACCTTAAAGCTAAACGACAGCTGCCCATTACACCAAGGGCACACTCAACCAGAAAGAAAGGTGCTACCATGGCCTTTCTAGGAAACATCCCAATGCAAGAAATATGTAAGGCAGCCACATGGTCTACGCCTCACACATTCACCAAGCACTACTGTGTAGACGTGTTATCCGCACAACAAGCCACAGTAGGTCAAGCCGTATTAAGGACATTATTTCAGACTACTTCCACTCCTACAGGCTGATCCACCGCTTTTGGGGAAATAACTGCTTACTAGTCTATGCAGAACATGCGTATCTACAGCGACAGATGCCATCGAACTGAAAATGTCACTTACCCAGTGTACATCTGTTCGTGGCATCAGTCGCAGTAGATTCGCATGTGCCCACCCGCCTCCCCGGGAGCCTGTAGCAGTTTGGAAGTTACCTTCAATTATTTCTATATGTATCATCTCAACCTTAAATAGGTGCATACTTAGTCACTCCATTGCATGGGCACTATTACTACAATTCAACTCCTACCTCACCCTCTGCGGGGAAAAACAATCGAAGATGGAGTCGACGCCCATGCGCAATGGAGACAAAAGGAGGAGTCACTCGGTCCCGTGACTCGAAAGACTTCTTCGAAGAAAAACAACTTGTAACACTCCGGCCCAACACCAGATGGCGAGCTATTGCAGAACATGCGAATCTACTGCGACTGATGCCACGAACAGATGTACACTGGGTAAGTGACATTTTCATTTTTGTTTGTTGTGATTTCATTGGCTGCTGTGATTATTTCAGTAAAGAGAGAGATCGCATAATCCGAGCCTCCGGTCATGATATAGAATTCAGGTCTCTCCCTCTAGTGAGTGGTTGTAGTAGGTGGAGCCATCAGCCTGGCCGCAGAGCCTCGCTAAAGAGAACATAGCTCACGGTCTCCACTGGTGTGCAGTGTTGGTGGCTGCGTGCTGACAGCATGCCTATGTAGGCTCTGGGACAAGCCCCCCACGCAGTCGCCCAGGAAGGGGAATGAGGGCCCTCTCCTCCCACTGCTAAAGTCATCAGTGTACCTTTTGGGTGCTGTGTTAAAGTTGTCTAGGTGCTCCTTGATGGGATGACTATGGGCTTTGTGGCCTCATGACACGAGCCATGCACTCTCTTAGTTCTATCTGCCTGGAAGGCTTGGGAGGGGGAGGGGGTGAGCCACACTGCTCTCAGGTTGTCCACGAGCGAGCTTGGTATCTTCGGTCTGGGAACCTCTCCGTCCCACAAGAAAGGCTTCAGACTGAGACCCGCGCGCCAGGCTCTGCTGCAAAGTCGCTTCAGCTGGCTAGTCTCATGTGTCGGCAGCGCGGCCTCGGGAGGGAGAGCCCTGTCCCTTTTGACAGTTGACTTGATTTAGCTGCTTTGGGCCGCCTCCTTGCCCTCGGGTTCTACCTCTCCTTTTCTTGGTTGTTTACAAGCAGACGATGCCGCATGGTTCAACAGGTTAGTGGTAGATTGCACTATCTGCCTGCTAGAGCTCTGTTAGGTGGAGTCTGCCATATTTGGCGGTTACGGCAGGCCCCCCTCCTTTGTCTTCGTATATTGATTACTTGCCCTCTCTTGATTCGTTCGTTATCGGACCAGTATTTCAGCTAACAGGATGCTGAGCAATGTATATAATTTTTATATTAACAAAGCTGGTAAAGCAAGTAACCTGCATGATCCACAGACCAAAAGGAATTTTTATCGTTATCCTGTAGCTAAAATGTATGCCCTTAACAAGGAGCTTGTAACCTTTGACTTGGTGTAAATGGTACCCAGATGTCCCATTTTCCACCCTTTCAGACTCAAGCGATCTGATGCTACAAGGTGATGCAGCGGGCGGATGTAATTTGCATGACAATTTACATCTTTGGGACCGGGAAAAAAACAAACATACACACACACACACCCTCCCCTCCCCTCCCACACACGCACCCCCCTTTGTTTCTTAAGTCCTCCTTCTCCCTCATCACACCCCCTTTTGACGTATGAAAGTTTAAAAGTTACTACAATTACTAATGCATCTGGTTCTTTCGGTCCTTCTTTACACTTGTGTCTATTAAAAATGAAAGGGTAGGCATCCTCCTAAGCCACTACTTTCTAAATAAACATGTCATCCAACAGATGTAAATGAACCGAGCACACGGCCACAAACTGACTTATTTCATTAAATGCTTATAGAATACACGTGTCACAGTCCAGATAATTTCCAAACGAACTTGGTGCCAAATACAACACAAACACACACACACATAGGCTGTTACTGCATGCTCATAAAAAAAAGATTCCAGGAATGACGAGCATTTGTGTAGTGATCAGAGTTACAAGCGTCAATCCAATATGGAATCAAATCTTGGAGGCCAGCTTCACAGAACATAGGCCAACTTTGTTGACAACAGATTGCCAGAGAATCAAATTTCTTTAATACCAACCTGATAACATTTTAAGCCAGTGCATAATATCCAGAATATGAATAGTCCTTTCTGTATCAGAGGACAAACCAGCTGGGAAAGAATAAATTGCAGTCTTCTATTTGACAAAAGATCTAGCAGGACTATAGGAAAGAATCACATAGGTCAAAATAATAACAACAAAAAAGAACAACTTTCGAGGTCAGCAGTTGAAAGTCAGTCACCTACTACTCTTTAAATGTGGTATGAGCCATAACAAAAGGCACCACAATAAGGTTATAATAAATAAGCAGCAACTGATCGGAAAGAAACCAGTGTAATACTCCCTGAAAGGAATTCTTCCCTACAAAATTTTATAGGAAAAATAATTGTCTTGTCTTGTACTCCTGACTTCACTTTAAATCCCAGTCTAACCTCCTGTGAAACCACAATGTCATATAATTTAAAGAGTGGAGCAGAGTGATCTCCTTTACCAAACTGAGTGCCACTTCTTTTTTTTAATATTGGTTAAAGTAGACATTCTCCCACTAGAACAGGTAGGGTATCCCCTGGAAGACCTAAATTGCCTAAATGAAGTTTATGGTGCACTTTAGCTTCTGTTCCTGAGACTAGAACCTTTACTGTGGCTGGTAATTAGAGCCGTCTGCTGCCACGAGGTTGTAGAATGAGAATCAAAAGTATTTTCACCACAGAAGGTCAGCAAGGTGAGTTGTTCAATATCATCAATTACTTTGTGAACCACAAAATTGAAAGCCATATACGTGGTTAGTTCGGTCCATTTTGGTAGCAAAGTGTCCCACAGGAACAAAGATTCTCTGAATTTTCAGATTGTGAGAAGAGCACACTTGGTGTTGTGATTAGATGCAAACAGATCCACAAAAAGAGAGTGATGGAAAAGAAAGGAGTGATAGGGTTGGAGTGGGACAAGCAGGGAGTAAGGGATAGAGTGAAGGAGAGGGGAGATTAGCGGGGATGTGGCAGTAGCCACAAAAGTTGTAAATCCAAGTCCTGTGTAAACAATATTTTTGTAGGGATCAGAATGAGGGGCTAAGTGTCTGTATCTCTTTCCTTTATCCTCAAAAATGCAGACAATATACTCCAACTGTCCGTGAAATCTGTCCTCATCCTCCATCCCTGAGGGCACACTTGGTGAGTCCCTCCAGGTCACAGAACAGTTTCTGGATCTCACATATCCACGGACAGGCCTAGACCTCTGCATAAAGGCTGGATTAGTGTGACAGTAAAGCATAAATAAAAGTCAGGCTATCAGTTCACCGTGCAGAGTTAATTTCCATCCCAGCAGTCCTCAAATTAGAGGCAGAGCAGGACTGCTGGGCATCAGACTCCCGCATCTACTAAGAAGCAAAGTGCATGTGAATCCTTTGCTTACACTTCCACAAAATCACACCCTCTGAAACACCACACATTTATCAATGGAATTTCCACCAGTGAATTCAAGCTCGGCTTGGGGGTGTTGTTCGTGGGGAGGTGGCAGAAAAGAAAACCCCTCATTCTTCAACAGGCTGAGCCTTAACAGTAGAGGAAGGAACAGCCTTTGGAAAGCCAGGACCTTGTCTGTGGAGGTGGATTTCATCTCACCGGCATGTCTTTAGAGGTAGATGTGCACTACATGCTGACTCATATGGAGAGCCAAGGGGTCAAGCCCAGCCAGAAATGAATAACCTTGCACTAGTCCTGACGTCCCCACCACAAACCATTATTGTGTTTAGCCATAGCAGGACATAGAAGTAAACCTCTTTATATTATTGATGCTTAGCCAATCTCAAGTCTTGCCAAGAAAATATGCCTAGGATCCTGTAAGGGTTATCGGAGGAGGGAAGGTGGAACCCCGAGGCCCTCAGATTTCATTGGTACGGAGGCATCATCTCCAGTTGTCACCATTAAGGAAGAGGTCAGTGTAAGCACTTTTTAGCAGTACTGGGGCAGTCATTGTTTACTTGCCAGTACCTTGTTTTGGTGACCGCAGGTATCACATGCTCACCAGTACTATTGCACTCCCAACTTGATTAGAAAGTTACTTCTTTTGGGAACTTGACTGCCCAGTATTAGTGAAGTCAAGCTGCCAAGGCTTACTTCAGGCTGAAGCTACGGTTAGAAGCTCAGATACTGTTTGGCACAGTAAATAACATTCAGTAATCTCAGTGTATTGCAGGTGATCTTGAATGACGAGTACAAACTTTCATTTGCAAGTAGGAAAAAAAAGAAAAATCAAATTATAATAGAGGGATAAACCCAGAAAGTGCTAGTTATTTTGTGAGGCCCGAGCTATAGCACCAACCATTTTTTTAAAACGTTGACTGTGTTCACTCAGTGCTCAATTTTTCTATTACTTTTGTACTGTAGTCAGTGCTGTTATGTGGAACTTCTTTTGTGTGGGCTGAAAGACTGTCCCTCTCCTAATTTACTGTTAGTGTTTATAATCAAAGTTTATCACTGCACCTGAGCTACCATACAAAAATACTATGTAATAAATGTGCTATAGTTGTGACTCAAGTTCAGTTACTTCCTGGTCAACTCAGTGAGTTCAAGATGCATCTTGATGAGTTTCCAATTTTAAAATAAATGCTTAATTCAAAAGTCCATCATTCAAATTAGGATCCCTTCACAGCAGAATCCATGGTGTAACGTTTTAGATGCTAGTGGTCTTAATGTTACTGTGTTTTGTTGAGACACGACTCACTGTTAAAAACAATTACCAGACCTAACTTGTTTCTAAGTTTGTTAATAGGGTTGGATGAAGTAGCGGGCCAGGGTCTGCTAGACGTTCAGTGGGGGATACCATGCTTTATAGGCTTTTATTTGGAAAATGGCCCATCATGAACAAAGGTATCTCTTGTGGACTGAGTCACTTCATAGCTGGGTGTATCCACTGGAATCCAAGGTCCAGGAGTTCCCATTGATAGTTTGGGATCAATTTTAACTTATAAACAGTAAGACTTCCAGGAACTGTAAGGGTCAGGATGATTCATATGGTTCTGGAATCTGATCAGCCTGCTCCAGCAATGTGGTCATAAGTTGAAAATACCTCTAGGTTCCTGTGGGACAAGGCAGTGGCAGGTAAGACCACCCTTTAGCTTATAGGTTGGTTTGGGTGCAGGAGTACCATTTGATCCAGGAAGGCACATTCACTGCTCTTTGACTCAGGATATGCCTGAGTTCCTTGTGGTATTTCTGTACAGGTAGGCTTGCAGTCATTATGTGATTTCTGCAAGGTCTTGATTCCCCAGGTCATTTCCCAGGCACACCTTAAGTTATCCTGCCTTGTGTGCGTCTTAACGTGGCCAGGCTCTTGAAAAATGCCATTCACTCTTTGAATATAGCAAAAGCAAGAGCTAACCAAAATCATGTACTTCTGCATGTTGTAAAATGTCATTAACTTTTTTTAATAAGGAGATTGGCTTAAAAAGTATTGGCAGGCATGCCCATTTCTTAACCATTAATGAGCATAAAGTCTAACATGATGGCTACCCCAAAACCTTTTTTTTCTTATACCATTCTGCTGAAACTTAGTTTATGCTTATTGCTTTGCAGTCAATACATCTTCAGAATATTTTTGCAGCAGGCCAGTTGATTGGCTGGTATGATCCCAAAGTGACCAGAGTAGAACATGCAGGATTTGGAGTGGTCCTGGGAGAAGACAAGTGAGTAGCTTGAAAAGTTAAATGTTCATACCTTTAAATTACCTTGCTGGAAACTCTATTGAGCAATGGTCTCTGATGTACTGTGGATGTTCCATCGCTTTCAAGGCAACAACAAAATGAAATACTTCAGTGCAAGCACTTGGAGCAATTAATATGGATGTATTTTGAAAGAAAGTAAACTTTTTTTTTTTAACTTGTAACGATTTTCCTGTTGTGTATCAGACAGGTAGTGACCAATTGTTCACAAATAACCAGAGTCTGAGATGCTTTTGCTCAGAATGTATTAACGATGATTTATAGTGTGATGTATGGTGGGATGCTAACCTGTTAGATGTATACATTTTTATTTGTTCGAAATTCGACTCATCAGATTGCGCAAAGCGTTAAGGAATAACATTTGAAGATTTGGCTAAATCAGGCGATCCAACCACTTCTTAAAATTTTTTAAGCTCACGATATGTGCTCTACCGCTGCACCCACATATTCGTACAATATAATTCACCAGGACTCATAAACTCCAGCTTATGCATTTTTTGCCTGTAGGTCCTGCTCCTTTCCTAGCATTCAGGCACTACTAGCGCCCCACGTCCTTTGCCTCTTTCCAGTTTACCAGGTGTGCCTCATTATTCCTTCTTGGTTTTGGATAGGATTTTCAAGAGATAAACTGTCACTCAGTTTTCTCTTTATTTTCCTCTGCATGGTCTCAGAACAGTTTACTTCTACATCTGTACCTTGTTCTTCACGGTATGTACTGATATATTTTTCAACCTATCCACAAACTACCCAAACAGAAATAAAAACATTGTATTAAAGTGCACCTGTGCAAATATGACAAATTACGACACAAATATTTGGTTTGTGTAGAAAGTTGTGCTTGTTGCACCATGAAACTATTACTTGATTTTTCTTTTGTCTTTAAGATGGGCTGCCTTTCTACATTTATCCTACCTTTGTTTGAAAAGAGTCCCTCCTATGGTACAACCATATGTTCTCTGTCATCTGGTGCCCCTGTTTAATCCCATAATGATAAAAAGCATGCGTGCCTTTAGAACATATGGTACCAGCTCCAGAGGCTAGACATTTTCATGGGGCCCCTCAATCTCTTTCTTTCTTATTATATCTTATCAGAAGTGAAGAGCTCCCACATGGACTTCAATTACAGTTTACTGGATTAGGTGTAGAATACATTCCGCCTACAGTAGAAATATTGGAAGTGTCAAAGGGTTCTAGTTAATCTTTATCTAAAAGAGCTGACTTAGCCAGATTACTATTATTAATTCATATTACCCATGTCAATAGCAAGAGCTCTTGATGTAACAACTAGGGACAAGCTTTGAAGTGCCATAAGGATGTAGGACCATCCTGCCCTCAATACTACCAGTGTCTCAAATTTGGGAAAGCTCTGTATGATGGCATGTGTGGCTGTAGATACACATGCTCTGCATACTTCTGCCATCTAGTGTTGGGTCCAGAAGGTAGCAAGTTGTTTTTGTTGAATTTTTTTTTGAGTCACGAGGGGTAGTGACACTTCCTCTTACTGGTAATGTGCATGGGCATCAACTCCACCATTCGTTCGAGTTCTGTTTTGATCGAGCTCCTGTTTGAGACAATCTTTCGGACTCTTCTATTTGGGATACCTCCCCTACCTTCAGTATTGTCTTTTCAAATATGTACATTACATTCTTAGCGTTCCAGGACAAAAATAAATCACCCGTCGGATGTAGGTTCCACCAAGAAGAGAATGAAATTCTAATAGAACAGACTCCCTTCCATTTCTGCACTTAAAAGCCATGTGAAGTTTCTGCGGATTGACCAGCACCAGGTCTGTAACCTCTGCTTGTCCACAGACCATAAAAAGGAGGACTGTAAGGCTTTTTAATCAAAAAAGACCCTGAGGTATCGAAGGACTCGTCATGAGATGCAGCGACATGAGATCGAAGAGACCCCAGACATCTTCAGACAAAAAGATGTTGAGTCGGAGCCAGAGCAGGTGATACAAGATGCCTCGACTGCTGAGGAGGAGTCCTTTTTGGTCGACGACTGAGTCGGATGTGGACATGGTTCTTGATATGCAAGATCTCCCTCCTACCCAATGAACTGAGAGTACTGGCTCCCCTGTTTGCCCCAAAAAACCAACACATATTACCGAAGTGAAACTGCTGTTGGGCCGTGGTAGGCACCGAAAGACTCATTCGGACGCCTCGCCATTGAGTTTGGCTCCGAAAATCAAGCTTAAACAGACCATCACGGCGCCGAACTGCACATCTCCCACTTCAGCACCAATAGCTTCAGGCTCCCATTTGGCACCTATAACCCTAGTGCCGAAAAGACCATTACCTGCCTCAGCACCAACAGTTTTTTGGCATTAAAAGAGAAGAGCGCTTCGGCACCGAAAAAACAAATGTTGTCACGTCTTCGGGGCTGAGTACTTCTATAGAGCCCATCCTCCATAAGATGAAGCAGCAACTTGACAGTAAGCAGATGCAGCAGCAGATGCAGCTTTATGTTCAACTACAGACTGGTCGCATGTTGGTCAAAGCTGTAGTTTCAACACCTTCTCAAAGACAGTTTTCCGTAGAGGAGGCTATTGGTATTTATAATCCTCTTGCCAAACACAAGAGGATGGACAGAAATTCTGGTGCCATACGTCCTCCTTTGCCTAATTCGCCACCACTCCCATTACCACCAATACTCTTACCTCCACATCCACAGGGTGACCCCCTTGACATCACGTCTCAGGGTTTCACCCACTCTTTCCAAATTGATTAATAAGTAGAGGAGGATACTCTCCCTTTCCCACAAGACACAGATCCTTGTTCTCATTACGATGTAGATCCTTACACAGACCCAGATGTCTACCCGGCCAGACCATCTCCATTAGATGACACTACCTCCTTTCAGGAGCTCATTGGGAGGGTGGCTACTTATCACCAGGTGCCCTTTGATAAATAGCCCATTGAAGATGATTTCCTCTTTGAAACTCTCTCCGCCTCTCACAGGGCCACACAATACCTCCCTTTGCAATGATGAGGCAGACGGAGGACATTTTTAAACATCTTGTCAGTGAACGTAGCATCACACCGCATGTAGAGAAGAAATATAAAGCCTCACCCTCAGATCCCGTTTTTTATTAGGGGTCAGATTCCCAAGTGGCTACCAATGCTAGAAAAAGAGCGAACTCCAAAGCTGCTAGAGATGCACCGCCTCCTCACAAGGAGAGGAAGGTGACTAATAATTCTGGAAAGCGGATTGCAGCCCAAACTGGCAGCCATTGGTGTATCGCTAATACACAAGGCCTGCTTGAAAAGTATGACTTTGCCTTACTGGGATGGAGGAGCTCCTTCAATGCCTCCTAGAGGAGCACAGTAAGAGGGGGCCAAGAGGTCGTCAGTGAAGCTCAGCTTATTTCTAATAATTATGTTCGCTGTACTTTATATTCTGCTAATACGCCTGCCAGGGGAATGAATACCAGGGTCCTTTTGCACCTCTTTGGCTCACAAGTTGACAGGCGCTAGAAAAAAAAACAAAAAAAACAATGAGGTGGCTAAATCCATGGACGCCCTACAGACCCCTGCTACACATCACTCCTTTTGTTGACTGTTATATAAATCATCCTCTAAATCCACAGCCATGGACACCGCCTCCTCTTACCATAAGGGCCAAGCTCACAGATCCTCTCATACAAGCTTTTCTAAAGGGGAAACAACAGTAGTTGGAGATTCAAAACACCCTCCCGAAGAGGCTCCTCAACTGCCTCAGAACAGTGACTCCCTTCAACCCCCCGAATCCCTCCCCCCGCCTATTTAACGACTGTCGCGGGATGACCTCAACAATTTTTTCAGACATGGTAAAGCATAGCAACAGATCAATGAGTGTTCGGCATCAGACAACATGGTTACTGTATGGACCTCATTTCCACACCTCCAAACATTACCCCTCACACTCCAACTTTCTCCAGAACATATCACTTTGCTCGAACAGTCTCTCTTAAACAAAGGAGCCATAGAACCTGTTCCATGATGCCTTCAAGGGGCAAATATATGCTCTGTACTTTCTAACCCCCAAAAAGGACAGATCGTTAAGGCGCATTCTAGATCTCAGACCTTTAAATTATTACATCCTGTCAGAGCATTTGTACATGGTAGCACTCCAGGACGTGATTCCACTCCTTCAGCAAGGCGATTTCCTCTCAGCAGTAGACCTGAAGGATGCCTGCTTTCACATCCCTATACACCCAGCACATCACAAATACCTCAGGTTTGTTATTGCAGGCAATCACTACCAGTTCAAAGTACTCCCATTCGGAGTAATATCTGCCCCCAAGTATTTACAAAGTGTCTAGCAGTGGTTGTAGCTCACTTACACAGCCAAAACAGTAATGTGCTCCCATATATGGACGACTGATTTATCAAAGCCAGTACTCTCAAACCTTGCCTACATCACATTCAAGTCACCATAGATTTGCTTCAGCAACTGAGTTTTGCTATCAGTTCCCAAAACTCTCACCTGCAGCCTCTTCAGATCCAACCTTATCTAGTGGCTGTTCTTAACAAGCAGCTGGGTTTGGCTTATCCAAACGCAGCAAGGATACAGATTTTTCAAACACAACTTTCATGCTTTCGTCACATTCATCATGTCTCCTTCAAATGGGGATCATGGCTTCTTGCATTTCCATAGTAAATTCCTGTCTCCACTTGCGTTCATTGCAGTAATGTCTAGCATGTCAATGGTCTCAGTCACAGGGTCATCTGGAAGATCTAGTGTTAGTAGATTGAAGCACCCATTGCTCTCTGCAGTGGTGAAACAAAAGCAACCTATTAAAGGTGCGGCCTTTTCTAGACCCTGTTCCTCAGATCAGTCTGACAACTTACACATCCCAGACAAGATGGGGTGCTCACCTTCAGGTCCAAAGACTCTGGGATGCCAAACATCACAGAATGAACATCAGTTACCTAGAGCTTTTTGCTGTTTAACAAGCCCTCAAAGCGTTCAGGGTTCACCTGATCAACAAAGTTGTCCTGATCCACACAGACAGCATGACAACCATCTATTATGTGTAGAAAAAGGGAGGCACGCTCTCTGCATCTGTCTCACTTATCACAATCTGGCATTGGGCCAATCACCAAAACGTTCACCTGCTAGCCGACTATCTCGCAGGGGAACACAACAACTTTGCCCACCTTTTCAGCAGGATGCAACAACAAGTCCAGAGTCGGAACTCCACCCACGAGTCCTGCTTCCCAAATTCCAAAAGTGGGGTTACCCAGGCATAGACCTATCTGCAACAAAAGAGAATGCAAAATGCCCACACTTCGCCTCCAGAGTCCCACACCCTCAGCCCAAGGATAATGCTCTTTGGATAAATTGATCAGGGATATTTGCCTATGCTTTTCTGCCTTATCCTCTCCTTCCGTTTCTGGTTCAGAAGTTAGGGCAAGCATCCCGCAAGTTGATCATGGTGGCCCCTACGTGGGCCCGGCAACCGTGGTTCACCGCTCTTCTATAACTGTCAGTGGTTCTGAATGAGAAGCTTCCCCTCAATGCAGACCTTCTCATTCAGAACCATGGTCAAATCAGGCACCCATATTCCAAGGAATTAGATCTTGCAATTTGGCTCCTGATTTGATGGAGTTTGGATACCTTAAACTGCCTCAAGAATGCATGGATATTCTTAAGGAGGCATGTAAACCTACTACTAGTTGGTTATGCAGCAAAATGGAAATGTTTTGTCTGCTACTGTCAATCTAAACAATGGGAAACTTTCAGAGAGTCAGTACAGAGTATTCTTCCATAACTTCTTTATTTGCAGACTGCAAGCTTAGTCTACACTTCCATAAGGTTACATCTAGCAGCCATAGCTGCTTACCTACAAAACAGACAGAATGCTTCCCTTTTCAAGATTCTAGTCATAAAGCTTTTATGAACAGATTTAAGAGAGTGATTCCGCCAAGGATACCTCCAATGCCTTCTTGGAGTCCTAATATTGAACTCACTAGACTCATGGGCCCACCATTTGAACCTCTACATTCATGTCCTTTTCAGTTGTTATCATGGAAACTGCCATTATTAGTTGTTTTTACTTCACTTAGATGTGCAAGTAAGCTCCAGGCTTTAACCCTACAAGAACCCTTTTTCCAAATTCCCAGGGACAAAGTAATTCTCTGTACCAACCCACAGTTCTTACCAAAGGTGGTATCTTAATTTCACCTAAATGAATCCTTTGAATTGCCAGTCATCTTTCCGCAAACAATGACTGGCAAAATGACTTTTCTATATTGATAGAACTAAAACCTTTTGGAAAACTAAGCAGCTTTTTGTTGCGTTATCACCACCACACACAGCTGTGCTAAAGCCAAAAGGCCATTACCTATTCCTCTTGGAGCGCACTTCACTTGTGAAAAAGGAGCAACCCTGGCCTTTTTAGGTAACATTCCCATAGCTGACACATGTAAGGCAGCTACATGGTCCACACCACACACCTTCAGTAAGCATTATTGTGTGGATGTCCTAGCACACCAGCAAGCTAATGTTGGACATGCATTGCTACGTACACTCCTCCAAACCGTTGCAACACCCACAGGTTATCCACAACGTTTGGGAGGGACTGCTTTACAGTCTGTGCAGATAATGTGTATTTGCAGCCTCACATGCCATCAAAAAGAAAATGTTACTTACCCAGCAAGCATCTGTTTGTGGCATATAGGGCCAGATGTATCAAGCGATTTTGCATTCGCAAACGGTGCGAATCGCAAAATTCGGCCGTTTGCGAATGCAAAAATGCCTTTCAGAATGTATGAAAGGCATTCGCAGTGCAATTTTAAGGAATCGCTAAAATAGCGATTCCTTAAAATTGCGACCCCATTTAGAGAATCGCAAATTGCGATTCTCTAAATAGGAAATCGCAAATAAGGAATCCTTATTTGCGATTTCTTAAGCACATGTATCAAGCATTTCCTAAATGCGAATTGGGCATTTAGGAAATGCAATTACCACCAACAAAAGTTTGGTGGTAACCATGTGCAAATTTTAAAAATGCATTTTAAATGCATTTTTAAAATTGACATGTAGCGCACACATGCCGCTAAGGCATGTGTGTGCTTCCCATGTCTGCAAAAATATTTTTGGGGTGCAGCAGAAGGGGCCTTAGGCCCCCAGCACCCTGGGATTTGCATTTCCTAAATTGCAAATTCATAACTGGAATTTGCAATTTAGGAAGTGCAAAACCATTTGCAGCAGGCCCATAGGTGCAAATGGAGTTGGATTCTCTATTTGCGATACGGTAATAGCATTTGCGAATTTTAAGAAATCGCTATTACCGAATCGCAAAAATCATACATACCATTTTGCATTTCTTAAATAGCGATTTCTTAAAATTCGCTATTTAAGAAATGCAATTTGGTTTTTTGATACATCTGGCCCATAGTGCTGTAGATTCACATGCACCCACCCGCCTCCCTGGACACCCGTTGCCAATGCAGACTTTTCACAGTATTCATACATTCATTTGCATGGTCATCTCTTTCTTTTCTCTAACACCACACTCCATTCTCACCCGCCTGTGGGAAAACAGTCTTAACAGTGGAGCCCATGTGCATTACCAGCAAGAGGAGGAGTCACTACACCACGTGACTCGAAAGACCTTTAGAAGAAAAACAACTTGCAGCCATACAGACACAACACTAGAAGGCAGAAGTATGCAGAGCATGTGAATCTACAGCACTACATGCCACAAACAGATACTTACAGGGTAAGTAGATGTTCCTTCTGAAATGAATTTGTAAAGAATTAACTCAGTATGGATGTCAGTCGCAAGTCTTCTCTCTCTCTCTCTCTCTCTCTCTTTCTCTCTCTCTCTCTTAATAAACATTACCTTAAAAAATGTGTGCTGAATTTCAGGAAGAAGTTTAAAACTCGGTCCGGGGAAACTGTGCGCCTCATAGACCTGCTGCAAGAAGGACTGAAACGATCAATGGACAAACTGAAGGACAAAGAGAGAGATAAGGTAAGCTTCTGAGAGAAGTTTAGTGTATTTCTTAAAAGAAACCAAAAAAGTCTCCTTTAATTATTTTCCTGTCTGGTATATAGTTTAATTTTTGTATTTTTAAAACTTACTACCAGATGTTTACTTGAAAAATAGTTGGATGTTAATAGAGGACGAGAAGACATAGATTTATTCTTTAAGATACCTTTCTCGCAGTCTTCAAACTTTGAATTTGATTGCAAATAGAGACTACAAGGTCCCTGTGCCTGTCCACAGACCTTAACTTTCATTCCATCATTGGTCTCCCTGTTTTACTCAGTATTTCCCCCAAACCATCACTCATCTCCTTTTTTAGATAAACAAGGTCATCTCAGAAAGGAATGCACATACATTAGCAGGAACGTAGGACATGTTACACAGCTATGTTTTTTTCCTTTGACAGTTTTTTTCTCAGGAGTATTAAAATGTGTCTCCCCCTACATTTTACTGACTTCAAAAGGTGCACAGCCTGCACGGAATGGAATATTTTTATTGAACCACATAAATGTTGTATGTATTAACTTGATGTGCAGGCAATGTTGAAGAGAACTAGCAGTTATGTAGCCTGTTAGTAATAAAGGATGTCAAAAACATATGATCCACATAGCCTCCTCTTCAGTCAGAAAGAGATCTAGCCCCTCCTGTGATGTAATGCCACCAGCAGTACAGAAAATGTCAGTCCTGCTTCAGGGCACAACAGTCTCATCTGTGTCTACCATCTCAGCCAGTCCAGATTCCCAATAGATGTGTTGTTCCTTTCGAGGCAGGGATGGATCTAGATGTTGCCGGCAACACATACAGCAACACTACCCTCAATATTCTGCTGGCTCTGCTGCTCCCCTCGACACCACCAGCTTCTCTGTCTTCACCATCTTCCAGTGAGAGGGTTCTTCCATTCCTCCACCCACTGGGATATGAGCATGCCACATCACTGAATCATCTATCTAGCTTCAAGGCTATGCTCTTTGGAATGTATATTCAATGTCATCATGGAATGTATGTTCAGGCCTTCATCTAGACAAATGGACATGTCCTTATGCTCCTCAAGGACAGATGAATGGGTTGCTGCACACAGCATGTGCATATATTGAGGAGCAAAAGGACACGTCCAATTGTCTAGATGAAAGTATGAATATGCATTCCATCATGGCATTGACCTGTACTGTGAGCCCTGATGAAGCTTGTTTATGAGCGAAACGCGTTGGCTGTTTTTATATGATGAAATCAAGAATAAAAAATCTATTTAGATGGCATTGGCTGGAAACACCTCCAAATCTTTACTGTTGTACTTTGTGTTAAAAAGCCTTTGGAAGCAAATTTGATATAATTGTTGCCTCTCATATTTGTATACCGTTTTTAATGTTGGCTTGTTTGAAAGCCAATCCATAGAGGTGGGCAATGATATCATATGTGTAAGGGAAGTTGCTGCTAGTGCGGTACATTGGTCCTTAGCTGTTAAGTTGTTTGTGGTCCATATTGAATGCACTCTATTATTTTTCAGCTCTGTGCACTCCTAGCAGTTGGAATTTGGGCTTAAGTTTGCCTTGTATAATTTTTGGTGACCAGCTGTAGCCATGCAGCAGTTTGAAGAAGTAGAATTGCAGTATCACTTCATGCAGTTCCTTGTTGTATGAAAATGCTTCTTTAGACATGGTCACACCCCGCTGCCCCCACACTTTGTTCCTGGTTTCTGGAGCAATTTCGACTGAAAGTGCACTGGGTCTCTGCTAAGCAGGTCCCCAGTGCCAGATCTCTTTCCCTAAAACTGCACAGTCATTTTCCCCAATTGACAAACCTTTAGCTACCACTATAAGTCCCAAGTAAATAGTACCCCTGGTGTCTAGGGCATGGGATACTAAAATAAGGCCCCTGAGGGCTGCAGCACAAATTGTGCCATCCCCAGGGACCCCCTCACTAAGTGCACACAGTGGTGCTTCCGCAGGCTGGGTGTCTTGGTCCAGAACTGAAATGAAAACATGACATGGCACACAGTCTGTGTGCCCTGTTCCCTTTATACTGCATGCAGTATATGTAACTTATCCCACTAACAGACCTTCCAGCTTTAAATGCAGGGTGCATTATATTGCATGTGAGGGAATACCTGCGTGAGCAGATATGCCCTTGTCAATTCTCAGATATAGTAAGTGAACAGTGAAGCCATTGTGAGTACATGAGCTGGACACTGGTCATTACGAGTTCCCCAGCTACATGATGGCTTCACTGACAATAGGGATGTTTGGTATCAAACATCTTGTATTAATAAACCCCCACTGAATCCAGTGATGGATTTATTGATACATGCTCTCAGAGGGCACCTTAGAGGTGCCCCATGAAACTTACCACCTCTTAGTGTGGGCACTGACTGCTCAAAAGCAATACAGCTACCCTAGACAGCGTTCTAGCCCCCAGTGGTGAGAGACAATGCTCCCGAGAGCTCAGAACAAAGGCCTCCTCTGTGCAGAGATGTGATCTCCTCTCCCAGGCAGGATGGACATTCCAGGGCGGGGAGCACCAAAGGTCTTGCCGCACTGGAACCAGTGAAGGTTTATGAATATGAGATGTTTGATACCAAACATCCCTATTTTCAGTGAAGCCATCATGTAGCTAGGTAACTCATATTGACCAGTGTCCAGCATATGCATTTAAAATGGCTTCCTTGTTCACTTACTATGTTTAGGAATTGACAGAGACATAATAGGGACATATTTGCTCATGCCGATATGCCCTCACCTCTAACATAATGCACCCTGTCATAGGGCTGTAAGGCCTACTGTAGGGGGTGATTTGCAAATAGTACAGGCAGTGGTAGGGGACATGGCACACAGGCTGTGTGTCATGTCGTGTTTTCACTTTTGGGAGCACCTTCTCTTGCAGCCTGAAATGGCAACCTGCATGAGGTTGGTGGTGGATCTCTTACAGTGGCACAAGCTGTGCCAGAGCTCTAAGGGACCCTCTGCAGTCCCTAGGCCACAGGCAAGTACTAGTGGTACCACTTACTAGAGACTTACAAAAGTAGTTATAGTGTCCAGATGTCTTGTTTTGGGGAAGGAACACTGGCGCTGGGGACCTGGTTAGCAGGAACACAGTGCACTTCAGTGAAATTGCATCAAACACCAGGTAAAAAGTGGGGGGTTACTGCAACCAGAACCCAGCTTCCTACACGCTGGTAATGCTGCAACCCCTGCTGTGCTCATGGTAAGCTGCTCCTTGGGTTTGTCTAACTACAGTACTCACTTTGACCAGATTGTGTCACACCCCCCTAAGTACCTGGTGAACCGGTACCTGGGCGTGTAAGGCTGCACCGCAATCTCTGGAGTGGCGTTTAACGGTATTGACTGAGGCCATTTTGGGTTGGACACTGTGTGATGACTTTGCTGGTTTTACTGGAAGCCACCATCTTTCTTGCAGATTGGAGGTCTTCATTTGCTGCAAGAACCATACTGGTTACCCTACTGTCAGGTCGAATCTATTGGGAAATGTAACATATATGTTGTTGCACTAACTCCAGGGGATGCCTAAATGCAATTTCATTGTAAACCTGAGTACTGTGACATAATAAAAGGGGGCCTTCGGTTGGTTGGGTTAATCTATTAACCCTCTCATGGACCATTTATTTCAGTTAAACATTCCTTCTTTAAGAAGTATGTTGGACAATATATCCTCTTGCCAATTATTTTTTCCAGAAACCAATCTGTGGCCAGAAACACAATGCCTCACAATTAGAACCTTCTGACACTAAGATTGCAAAACAAAGACTATGCCAAACCAAGGTCTCCAATATCATCCGACAGTATCCTAATGTCACTGTTGAATTTCAGATGCTGCTCTTGTCTGTGTCAAGAACTGGGAAACTTTTCTTGTACATCATAGATCTTTTAATTCCCCCTTCTTTTTTTCCTTTATTCATTGATCTGCTCTCCTTTTCTACAAAGAGTGTTGGTATGGTTGCTAGAAGGGCGGCTTGCCTATTAAACAACCGTATTTAAGAAACAATCACTTTCAGTCACTGATTTCAACAGCATACTAATGTGTTTGGAATTATCTCTGTTGGAATGAAGAGTTGGAAGGTTGCAGGAAGGGAATTATGGAGGTGGCACTGACTGCTGACTGGGACAGCTGGAGGATGCTTTTTAAGTGCCGAATAAACTTAATTTTTTCCACTATCTGGAACTGTATATTTTGTAAATACCCTATTAAACACTGTGATGTGCAGTCTTTCAATGACTAATCTTACCCTTTCTTTCCTGCTCAACCGTCAAGACTCAACATTTAGAGACCTCTACAGCGATCCTAACGGACTCAGTTTTTTTGTGCCACACATCCTTAAGACTATACCCTAACCTGTAACGGTACAGAGAATTGGTGTTCAACCATGCCAAGAGAACCAGCTACCATGAGACATCTCTCTATCTTCTCACTCAAGGTTAATGTCCTTTCCGATTTCACCAGACAGCGAAAAGTGTCACGTATGCAGCCACCAAGCAATCTTACATTGTTCTTTGACTTAAGACTTATTTATCAAAACTAAAAATTATCCAAACTGAAGAAGGACTGGGTAGGGAAGGTGATCTCTACATCTGGAACCTCATGCAGTAAGGGAAGAGTGGCTATGCTAATTTACAAAAATCTAATTGTCCAAACCCTTAACGTTTGAGCATACCTTATTAGGCGCTTTGTGTTTGCAAAATTCACTACTTAAAAGGTTCACCTTGTAGTAGGCTCAATATGCTCTTTCCAACTGGGAATAAACTAGATTTTGTCACTAATCTCCAACTTGGCAGATTTCACCTGCTTCAAAGTTGTAATTAGGAGTGTCCAGAATATTACAACAGACTGCTATCCTTAACCGATCTGGGCATCCAGGCGGCCTTTTGATGGATATGTTACAAACGCTGACAAATCCAATTTACATGACCACTTTGAGTAAAATATTGAAGAATGGTATTCTGGACCACTATGAAGCGAATATACCTCAACTTTGAGATTTCAGCTCATGAAAATCAGAGCATGGAGAATGAAAACAGTGAATTTCAAAAGTTCAGAAGAAGAGGAAAAGTTGCAAACCTATCTGAAAGCTATATAGTATTGAAGGAGAACTCAGTCACAGCCCGCCAAACTCTATGGGCTGCATGTCAAATCTAAATAAGGAAACAGCTAAAGGAGACTCCACTGCTGACATTTCCTTAAATGACAAGCAGAAATGTGAATTGAGATCAAGTTCCTATTGGCATAGAATGTTCCTGGCAATCTCCAGAAACCCGGGGATCTATTTTGAAGGCTGATTTCAAAATTAAGTAATTTACATATCAAAGGCAGATATGGTAGTATCTAGGCTCAAGATCAAACTATGTGAAAAGGGTGAAAAAGCAAGTTGGCTTCTGGCTCAACAACAGAAACAAGCAAAATCTTACTAATGAATCCAGCATGAATGGTGGTCACTTTCATCTAACCCTATGGAAATTTCTAAAGGATGTTCATCTATCTTCACCTCCCTCTAAACCTCAGATGTTTTATGTTCAGTTCAATAGTTCTGGAGTTGAGGTAAGTACAAGGAGGGGGGCACAAGGCAGCACTAAACTTACACCCTCAGCGGTGGCTGGGTACAGAGAGCCAACACAGCGTCGGGTACCCAATGTTACTCATTAAAGGGGATCACTTCAGAAACAGGCTACAGGCTCCGGCCAGCAGGCCAGGTGAGTTCAGCTCAGAGCTGCCAAGGTACGTTGAGATGCCAAGGTGTTGTAGGGACACCAACGGTCCAGCTCCCTTGGGGCTCTGGGTGCAGGTTTGTCTTTTGCCGTCGGAAACAGCATACCAGACGGGTAGGGGACAGGGCGAGTTCTAGGATTTATGCTGCAGGCGTCACTGTGGAGTCCAGTAGTGGTCAGTCCACGGTGGACTCTTGGTCAGAAGCGCCAGGGAACCTTCACTGGACTGGTGCACCACTTGGACCTGGCTGGGGGCATCAGTTGCAGAGGTGGTTCCAGGCGGAGGTTTCGCTTTTCCTAAGGCAGACTTCTTCTTCTTTAGATATGGTTTCTTTTGGACAAGTCCACAGGACTTCTTCATCTTTACCTAAGGCAGGCAGTCCTCCAAAGGCTTTGGAGGTCGCTGGGCTGCAGGACAAATCATCTTTTTGACCCCGGTTCTTTGAAGGCTACAGACAGGCTGGTAGTCCTGGGACCAAGTCAGTTGATGTCTTCAATCTTCTCTGCTGGTCAACTTCAGTTTTGTCCAGTCCTTCTTACATCGACAGGAATGTGATTCTGGGGTCAGGGGTGCCACCTTAATACTGAATTTAGGGGTGTTACAGGGAGTGCCAAGTGGTAGCCAATATGCTACTCACCTTTAGGGTGACTACACCCGTCCTATGCCCACTCCTTTGGGGAAGTGGGCATACCCTAACCTTTTTGGCCTAATTCCTTCCACACAAGATGGAGGAATTTAAAAAGTACTGTATAGTTCAGCTTGTCCACCCTAGGGGTGGGACTAGCATGACGTGGGCACTCCCCCTCATTTACCTAATTTTCCCGCCAGTCCTGCCGCCAAATGTCAGGAACTGGGGGGTCGAGCTCCTCCACCATTTGGAGAGGCATAAGATTTGTTTTTACATGCACCCTGAGGGCACCTTAGAGGTCTCACTGACTAGTTGTTTCCAGCTTGCCACCAACTGACGAATATATGGTCCCCAGGGGTGATAGCCTTTGCTCTCTGGAGGTCAGGACAAAATCCTGCTCTGGCAGGGGTTTTACACACCCCTCCCAACAGGATGACCAGCAGATTTGCGTTCTAATGTAGGAGGCTTCAAATAAGCCTACCGCCTTTGTTTTGCAGAACTGGCTTCCTCAGAAGGGATATGCCAACGCCCCCACCCCAGGGCCCCTTTGACCCCTGGACAGACAGGAAACATAGCTGTGCAGGAGGCATGTTGCACTGCCAAGCTGGACACGCACATAGGGTGACCAACCTGAATGTAACACATCCTTAAGTATACTGCCATCCTGTGTGTGGTGGAATTAGGAACTCTGGGGCAGGGTAATGCCCACTCCCCAATGGAAGTGATTGACTAGGGGGTGTAGTGACCCCAAGAGTATGTAGCCCATTGGCAACTACCCTTCACTCCCCTTAACACCTCCTAAATTGAGGATTTAGGGGACTCCCCTGATACCAGGAAATCAGATCTTCGCTGGACACAAAAGAAAGAGCTGACAAGAAGCCTGCTGAACCCGAGATCCAAGGAGCATGATGGCCTTTGCACCAACCCTGCTATCCTGCCTGCTGCACTCAGCCCTCGAGGAGCAACTGACCTGTCCTGCTGCTGCAGCCTCCAAGAAACCTGGAGAGCTGCCAGTCCTTTGCATATCGCCAAGAACTCCAGTGGAGCTGCTTCCCTACATCTGCAGGCCCCCAAAGAAAGAACTGAGTACCAGAACTGCTAAAAACCCAATGCCAGACATCACCACTGCACCCGAGCTGCCTAGCCCGAGCTGAAGTGGACCAAAGTACAAGCGGGGTTCCAAGGCATTCCAATAGCAAAGTCCACTTTAACTTTACCCACTGTGAAATTCCCAACTGTGTCTGCAGCCTCTTTCTGCAGTCCCCTACGTCTACTGCAAGTGACCTGGAGACGAAGACCCGACACCTCAGGGCACCTCTGCACCTGTCCACTCCTGACAGAGAAGAAGTGAGCCAAGAGTGTCCACACATCTCCCAGCCTCGTGAGACCTGAATCCACTTGTTGGCTTGGTCGGACTGGACCCCCTAGCCCACGCCTGCAGCCTGTCTCTCTGGGCCCCCCTCCAACTGCGAGTAACTTCAGCACCGGACCCAATGCCAAAAGACACCGTTGCACCTGAGCCCCACAGCCCGAGGAGAAGTGGATCAACGGTGTCTCCTCGTGCCCGAGTACCTCAAGGATCAACCCCCCTATGTGTTCCCCCGAACTGACCTTCCAGTCCCAGCTTGCAGCAATTCCCGACCAAATCATTTCCCGTTGAAGTGAATGGGACACCCGACACCACAACACACCTCTGCATCTGGATACCCCAGAGCCTCCTGAGGCGACCTATTGGTGTGGCTTTGGACCTTGCCCTATACTCACCTTAAATCTTGGAGAACAGTCCCATAAGTCGCTGTGAAGTTTCCAAGTGCAGTACATGTTTTTCCCCCATAGGACATTGCCACACTCAAAAAACTCGAAAAGTACTCATCTAGTTCCGGTCATCTTGGTGTCTACATTTATATAAAGTACATGTTATTTTTATAAATTGGTGTTGGATTTCCTTATTGAGTGTGTGTCTCATTTACTACCTATGTGTGTGCTTTACATGCTTAGCACTACCCTCTGATATGCCTAACTGCTCACTCACACTACCACAAAAGAGAGCATTTGGGTTGTCATTCGTGCCTCTTTGATACCTCTGGGGTTTGCTTGCACTCTTTGCACAGTGTTCCTCACTTCGGTCCACTACATAGAGCCAGCTTCCTACACAGCTCTCCTGTGGCAGACCAGCCTTGGTGAGGGCAGTGCTCGATTATAATGATCAAAGCTGTTGCTCTCCTGTCATGCATGTCGTTGTTTCTAAACAACAGATAATGTTGTAGTCAGGTGGTGAACGTGGGGGCTGGGTTGTCTTACAATACTGGCTCGCCTCAGATGCCATTTCTAAAAAAGAAGGGTGTTGTAGGCTTACCAAAGAAGTACTGCGTATGTTACACAGAATCTACCTGCTTAACCAAAGAAAGTATAGATCTCCTAAAGGCAAGGTATAAGGGGAATGAGTGAGGTATGGGAAGGGTTTTTAGAAGATTACCATCACAATTGAGGGCAAGATAGTGGATTTATTCTTGTTTCTACACACTTACATTTAAGAACATGTTGACTGGAGCATATCCGCTATTGCAATAAATTAGTTCAGGTAAGCAGTACCATAAGTTGACTGAACAGTGAAGAGAGTGCTTCCCTATCGTTAGAGCTGGCTTAGATGTGACATTTAACCTAGCCTCTGTCAACCCAGGTAAATCATAGATATATGATGGAGGTTGGTGGGTATATTCCAGAGCTGGTACTGTCAGGACTGACTATTAGCATCCTGCAGATTATTGTAGATTGCCTTGGTGATACTGATGCCATGGTAAGTTATGTTGTAACTTTCATTGACCTGCAGTATTTATGTGAAGATCTGTGTGGATCCATAGATATTGGTTACTGCACACTTTCATACTTCTGTATTTTTTAGCAGTCCATTTAATCAACCCGTGGTTATGTACACTGTTCTGAGGGTTTGGTATGCCTTAATATGTCACTGTGATATACTCCACAGGAAGGCTTTTCTCTCCAATAAAGGTTTCCAGAATCAAAGCTCTCTGCTTCTTGTATCTTTGTTGGTACAAATAAATATATTTCTCTTGATGCCATTATGGTGAGATTACACCACCCTTGCAAAGTGCTAAACTATTTTGGGTGTTTATCAGTTGAAATTCGAATATTATCAAAGGCTAGGATTTTGCCCAAACTAATATTTTCATAAGTAGCTATTGCTTTGGTGTACTGAAGAAAATTGTACTTTGTGATTAAAAAAGTGATCCATACTTTTTTTGAAAGGTTTTAACAGCAGAAGAACTGAAAGCTGCCCAGGAATCTGTTGCATTTGGCTGCGTGAAATACGCAGACCTCTCTCACAACCGAATGAATGACTACATCTTCTCCTTCGATAAAATGTTGGATGATCGTGGGAATACAGCGGCATATCTGCTATATGCCTTCACCAGAATCAGGTGACTTGCTTTGCTTTAATACGAACACATGAAAGAAGATGGATGTGATAAAAATGAAACTAGGGCTGGCTTTGTGTATAATAATAGTACTTGTACAGCACAGTAATTTGGAGTGAAAGAACAGTTGCATTGCATCACCGATAATTGGGGGGAAATGAGGTGACAATTATCCTTGATAAAATTCAGCCCATCACTGATACATTACTTTTTTCCTGTCAATTGTGGCCCATGAAAATGTATAATTCTATCACAATGCATAGATAAATCATTTTCCCTTCCACTGTTAATATGTATGTCTTGGCTGCTTATTGGTCTACTCACACTTCTCTTGTCAAAGCTAACATTTGTCTGGGAGCCCTGAAAGCATCCACCTTACAATCTTTTCTCTTCTATAGGGGCCACTAATTGTCTCCTCTTTTATTTTCTTCTGATTTAGCTCACACATAGTTTGCAAAGCATGTGATTCTCACACTCTTTCTTCAATTCTGCCTTCTGCCGGACTGACAGATTTTACACTTGGCTCCTCACTTTGCCTTTTACTGCTAGTAAGAAAATATGGCATTCATGTCTGTCAAGTCTGTTGTGGTTTCCTGACCCAGATCATCACTATTTGTGTCTGTAGTATTTTAGTACTTCAGTCATTGCTGCATACCCAAGAGTGGGAAGAGTGGACATTGACTATAGGTCTGGGAAAACAACTGAGAAGATGTTATTGATTTTGATATCACTCATAGGTATTAATGTTAGATCAGTGTAGCTAGCTGGCTCTTTCTTTAGTAGAACAAAAAGAGGTACACTGTGCAAGGAGTCCAAGCAAACCCCAAAGGAATTACAGAGGCACACATGACACCCCAAATGCTCTCTCTTGTGGTATGTGTGAGAGCAGTTAGGCATATCAGAGGGTAGTGCTAAGCATGTTTTGCACACACATAGTAAGTGAGACACACACTCAATAAAGAAATCCAACACCAGTATATTAAAACAATACATAATTTATATGAATTAAGATACCAAGGTCATCAGAATCAGGTACGTACTTTTCGAGTTATGAATTTCTACATTTTTCAAAAGTTGATAACGCAGTTTTTAGAGCGCTAATGTTATCCTAAGGGGAAAAAACAGATACTGCATACGGGTACTTAGCAGTGACTTACATGACCAATCTACTGGTGTTAAGGTAACTATGAGGCAAGGTCCAAGGCAGTACCAACAGGTCACTTCGGGAGCCACTGGGGCGTCCGGGTGCAGAGGTGCTTTTCAGCGTTGGGTGCCCTAATGTTATCCAACAGGATAAGAAACATATACTGCATTTGGATACTTAGCAACAACCTACAGGACTGTTCTTGTGGAGTTAAGGTAACTATGGAGCAAACTCCAAAGCAGCATCAACAGGTCACTTCAAGAGGCTCTGTGGTGCAGAAGTGTGTTATGGCATCGGGTGTCCCATTCACTTAAATGGAGATCGGTCCGGTCAAAAAGATGCTGCAAGCGGGAACTTGGTGATCAGTTTGGGAGAACCCACAGGGGGGCTCAACTCCTGAGATCCTCTGCAACATATGGACTCCGTTGGCCCACTTCTCTTCTGGCTGTGGGGCTCCGGTGCAGTGGTATCTTTTTCCATCGGGTTCCAGTGCAGCGGATACTCTCAGTTGGAGGGGGCCTGCAGAAAGAGGCTGCATGCGGCATCGGGAAATCTACTGTGGGCAAACCCAAACTGGGAGAATTCCATGCACTTGACATTGCCTTGCGTGCCACCCCGAAACCCTAAATGAAGTGCACGTGGCCAGGAAGGATAGATGCTAATGCCTGATAGATGTTACCCGGTCGGCATCATCACTCACTTGAGCCATTTGCTCAGGAGTGTCTGTTAGGGTGATGGTGGAATAAGATGCAGATGTGCGGCCGCTATCCTCATACAAATGTTTTTCCCGGAAGCACCAAGCATACGACTTTACTAGCGACCCTCCTGGGACCTAAAATAAAGTGCCGGTGCCTTTAAATTAGGACTAGACATGAAAATGTAATGACAGAACATCACTGACATGTAGATAAAAAACAGCGGTCGGAAATTATGCCAGGGCCAGGACAGCACAGGGTTTTATAGGTAAGCTGATCTCCGGCTAGTAGCCTGGCCCATAAAGTTTAATGCTTTTGTTTGTATCTTCCCCTGGGGCCCAAAGGGCCCTGAGTGGCCTAAGGATTTAAAGCTGCGGCTGAGTTTTACTATAGAAGAACATGAGGCTACCAGGGAGACCAAGGTTTGAAGGGGTGGAAAGATACAACCAGCCCCTGGTAAATAAGCATTTTCAACAGGCTGTGATACACTTGTTTGCTTGTTTGGACTGTTTCCGTTCAAATTTGTTTAAAAGTTTAATGCAGCTGCAATTTAATATGGGATCGTCGGGCTCTAAACAGGATATGAGGGTGCCTTCATTTACGAATTCCTTTGCTTTTTAATAAGGGCTTAAGGATGAACCTCCTCTCCACGGCCAGCTCAGTGCAAATGCATGTTAAATACAAAAGGTTCTCATTGTTTGCCCCGCGTAAGCGGCATCCTCTGTTCCCGGAATACAGCCATAATGTTTTTTCCGCTAGAGATAGAGGGCAGCCCAGCCGACACTACTGCAATTTCTTGGACTTAAGGTGAGTATGTCGCAAGGTCTAACACCACACCAACAAGTCACACCAGACGGCACGGGGGCAGCCCGATACAGAGGTGCAGTACAGCGTCAGGAGCGCAATATTAGTATTAGTCATATAGGGAACGGTCCGGTTGAAAAGAGGCTGCAGGTTTGGACTGGAAGTCCATTTGAAGTGAACCAACAGATGGGTTCAATTCTTTAGATGCTCAGGGAAGTGGGACACCGTAGGTCCTCTTCTCCAGAGGCCAGGAGCATTGGGTGCAGAGGTGTCCTGAGGCGTCAGGTTTTCTCTACCTGAAGCCCTTGTGGTTGAGGGGGCCCATGAACAGATTCTTCAGATGGCTTTAGTGAGTCCACAGTGGGCAAGTCCCAGGTGTGTTTTGTCTCTGGAGGGCTGGAGACCACTTCGGCTTTAGCTAGGTAGCACGGATGCAGTGGTGCTTCCAGGTGTCAGGTTTTGAGCAGTCTGGAGTCCCTGCAGTTCTTTTGGGGTGCATGCAAGATGCAAGGAAGCAGCTCTGCTGCTCGAGAGGAGTTTCTAGGTCTTCTGTGAAGACGGTCAGTCCTTCTAGGCTTTTAGAGCCACAATTTGCAGGACGAGACAACTTTGGTGCAATTTGATGGGAGCAGCAGACAGACCGGCAGGGCTGGGTCCAAGTCAGGTGCTTCTGCCTTAGTCTTTGGTTTTGCTGCTCTTTGTGTCCTTCCTCTAGGTCAGCAGAAACCTGCTTTACGGGTGCCAGGAACTAAATACTGAATTTAGGGGCTTTAGGGGATGAACGCCTCCTCTGCTCCAGACATCGCCACCGCCATCCCCGAAGGCTACAAGATCTCCAGGAAAGACCGCACCAACCAAGTAGGAGGAGGTATCGCCATCGTCTTCAAAGACTCCATCAGCGTCGCCACCTCCACTGAAGACTCCCCTCTCGCCGCTGAACACCTGCATTTTCAGATTCGCACCGACCCGAGGACCACCCTCAGAGGATCCCTCGTCTACCGTCCTCCCGGACCTCGCGCCCCTTTCAGCGACGCCATCGCCGACTTCATCTCCCCGCACGCCCTCGCCTCACCAGACTACATCCTCCTAGGCGACCTCAACTTCCATCTGGAACAAAACAACGACCCCAACACCACCATCCTGCTCGACAACCTCGCCAACCTCTGCCTCAAACAACTGGTGAACACTGCCACCCACATCGCCGGACACACACTCGACCCTATCTTCTCCGCCAGCAAACACGTCTTCTTCAGCCACGCCTCCGCCCTACATTGGACCGACCACAGCTGCGTCCACTTCACATTCCGACGCGAGACCCGCCACCTCCGCACTCAACCCATCCCTCGCCGACAGTGGAACAAGATCCCTGAAGAGCAACTCTTCTCCGCACTCGCCGCCAACCAACCCACCCTCACTACCGACCCCAACGACGCAGCCCTCAACCTCACAAACTGGATCTCCAACTGCGCAGACAACCTTGCTCCCCTCAAACGCTCGCAGCGACAGAACAACACCAAGAAACCCCTCTGGTTCTCTGACACCCTCAAAGAATCAAAGAAAACTTGTCGCGCACTTGAGAAAGCCTGGCGCAAGGACCGCACCGCTGACCACATGACCGCCCTCAAGAACGCTACCCGCGAACACCACCACCTGATCCGCGCTGCCAAAAGGAATTTTTTCACCGACAGACTGGACAAAAACAGCCACAACAGCAGAGAACTCTTCAGCATCATCAAGGAGTTCTCCAATCCCAGCGCCAACGCCAACGCCGTCACGCCCTCACAGGATCTATGCAAATCCCTCGCCACTTTCTTCCATCGCAAGATCAGCGACCTCCACGACAGCTTCGGACACCAGACCCAACCAAACACCACAGAACCCACATCCCCGACCATCACCCTCAACAACTGGACCCACATCAGCACGGAAGAAACCAAATCCATCATGAACTCTATCCACTCCGGCGCCCCTTCGGACCCCTGCCCGCACTTCATCTTTAACAAAGCCGACGACATCATCGCCCCGCACCTCCAGACCATCATCAACTCTTCTTTTTCTTCTGCTACCTTCCCCGAATGCTGGAAACACGCCGAAGTCAACGCCCTACTAAAGAAACCTACGGCTGACCCGAGCGACCTGAAAAACTTCCGCCCCATCTCCCTTCTGCCTTTCCCAGCCAAAGTAATAGAGAAGACCGTCAACAAACAGCTGACCACCTTCCTGGAAGACAACAACCTGCTCGACCCCTCACAGACCGGATTCCGAACCAACCACAGCACTGAAACCGCCCTCATCTCAGTCACAGACGACATCAGAACCCTGATGGACAACGGTGAAACAGTCGCCCTCATTCTTCTCGACCTCTCGGCTGCCTTTGACACCGTCTGTCACCGCACCCTAATCACCCGCCTCTGCTCCACCGGGATCCAAGACCAGGCCCTGGACTGGATCGCCTCCTTCCTCGCAAACCACTCCCAAAGAGTCTACCTCCCTCCGTTTCGCTCAGAACCCACTGAGATCATCTGCGGCGTACCTCAAGGCTCATCACTCAGCCCGACACTCTTCAATGTCTACATGAGCCCCCTCGCCAACATCGTACGCAAGCACGACATCATCATCACCTCCTACGCCGACGACACCCAACTCATACTCTCCCTCACCAAGGACCCCGCCAGCGCCAAGACCAACCTACAAGAGGGTATGAAGGACGTCGCAGATTGGATGAGGCTCAGCCGCCTAAAGCTGAACTCTGAAAAAACTGAAGTCCTCATCCTCGGCAACACCCCGTCCGCCTGGGACGACTCCTGGTGGCCCACGGCCCTCGGCCCTCGGCACCGCACCGACCCCCGCAGACCACGCCCGCAACCTCGGCTTCATCTTGGACCCTCTTCTCACCATGACCAAGCAAGTCAACGCCGTGTCCTCCGCCTGCTTCCTCACCCTCCGCATGCTCCGCAAGATCTTCCGCTGGATCCCCGCCGACACCAGAAAAACCGTGACCCACGCCCTCGTCACGAGCCGCCTGGACTACGGCAACACCCTCTACGCCGGGACCACAGCCAAACTCCAAAATCGCCTACAACGCATTCAAAACGCCTCGGCCCGCCTCATCCTCGACGTACCCCGCAGCAGCCACATCTCCGCACACCTGAGACACCTGCATTGGCTCCCAGTCAGCAAAAGGATCCCCTTCCGACTTCTCACCCAGGCACACAAAGCCCTCCACGACAAGGGACCGGAATACCTCAACAGACGCCTCAACTTCTACGTCCCCACCCGCCCCCTCCGCTCCTCTGGCCTCGCACTCGCCGCCGTCCCTCGCATCCGACGCTCCACGGCGGGTGGGAGATCTTTCTCCTTCCTGGCGGCCAAGACCTGGAACTCCCTCCCCACCAGCCTCAGGACCACCCAGGACCACTCCGCTTTCCGGAGACTCCTAAAGACCTGGCTGTTCGAGCAGCGATAACCACCCCCTTTGTCCCTAGCGCCTTGAGACCCGCACGGGTGAGTAGCGCGCTTTATAAATGCTAATGATTTGATTTGATTTGATTTAGGGGAGTTTAGGGTAGTAGCCAATGGGCTACTTACTCCTGGGGTCATTACACAACCCTAAATGACCATTTCCTGTGGGAAGCGGGCATAACCCTGTCTCAAAGTTCCCAATTCTGCCACCATCAAGATGGCAGATATCTAAATGTTGTCTCCACATCAGGCAGCTCACCTTAGGGGTGGGACTGACCTGAGGGGTAGACACAACTCTCTGAATACTAAATTTCCTGCCTGTCCAGGTGCCTAATGGGCCCTGGGGCAGAGGGGCTGGCATCTATCCTCATGCCTTGGAATGCAGATTTGCAGGTCAACCTGTTGGGAGGGGTATGGTAACAGCCCTGCCAGAGTAGGCTTTTGTTCCTGTTTGCCCGAGAGCAAAGGCCCTCACCATTGGGGGCCAGAAACGTGTCTTTTGGTTGCTGGCTAGTTGGAACTAGTCAGCTAGCACACAAATAAATGGTAGGTTTTTCAGGAGGCTCCTCTAAGGTACCCTCTGTGTGCATGTATTAATAAAACCATTGTTCGCAGCACTGAGGGTTTATTAATACGAGATGTTTGGTAACAAACATACCTATCTTCAGTGAAGCCTTTATGTAGCTGGGGAACTCATTGACCAGTGTTCAGCACGTGTACTTAAAATGTCTTCCCTGTTCACTCACTATGTCTAAGACTCGACAAAGTCAAAGCGGGGCTATATCTGCTCGTGCAGATATGCCCTCACATGTAATAGAATACACCCTGCCTTGGAGCTGTAAGGCCTACTGTAGGGGTGACTTACATATATTACATGCAGTGTTAGGGGACATGGCACACAGGGTGTGTGCCATGTTGTGTTTTCACTTTTAGCTACACAGAGACATTCAGCCTGCAGTGCTGAGGGGTCCCTGAGGGTGGCAAAATACATGCTGCAGCTTTTGGGGACCCTCTTTGGTACCCATGCCTTGGGTATTATTTACTAGGGATTTATAGGGGGCAAAAGGTATTGCCAGTTCGGGAACAATTGTACAATTTTAGGGGAAGTTATCTGGCAATGGGGACTTGGGGCCAGATGTACGAAGCATTTTGCATGGCGCAAACAGCGAAATCCGCTGTTTGCGCCATGCAAAACGCACATCGCGATGCTCATTCCCATTTTGCGAGAAAAATGGGAATGCGAGTCACAAATAGGAAGGGGTGTTCCCCTTCCTATTTGCGATTCTCATCGCAATGCAGAATTGCTTTGTGACCGCGAACGCCATCGCACAGCAATTTGCAGTTACCACCAGTGTCACACTGGTGGTAACCCATTCGCAAAAGGTGAATGGCCCTGAAAACATTTTTTCTTTGTATTGCAACTCGTTTTCCTTTAAGAAAAACGGGCTGCAATAAAAAAAAATACAACTGCTTTATTTAAAAGCAGTCACAGACATGGTGGCCTGCTGTCTCCAGCAGGCCACCATCCCTGTGAGTGCTGCGAATCAAATATTAATGAGGAGGGTATTTGCGACCCCCTTGCGATTGGCAGATGGGGTCAGGGACACCATCCTGCATCCGGGTTTGAGACTTGCAAATTGCGAGTCGCAAACTCGGACTTTCCTACATCTGACCCTAGGATAGCAGGAACCCAGTGCACTTTCAGTCAAATTTGCATCAAATACCAGGCAAAACGTTAGGAGTGACCATGTCAAAAGGGGCACTTTCTTACACCTTGGAAGTGATCTGTTCTAGGTAGGGGAGGATACATTTGTTCCCTCCAAAGTATTGTTAGATGTTTGTTCCATCATGATTGGATACATGAGAGGACACAGTAAGCTTTTCTGCAATTTTCCGTTTGAAGATGGGATACAACTTTTTTGGCTGTGTAGGCCAATAGTCTTGTTTGACCAATTTTCTGCACTGTATGCTTATTCCTTGCTTTCCTTAATCTCTTCTTTTGTCGTTTAGTGAGAGGCACGTGTGAGCCTAGGGATGCTGAAGTAGTTTAGAAGGAGATGGTAGTGAAGCCTGTATCTGTCGGACTGTTAGCAGTGATGCAATTATAGTTAGTGGCCGCTCACTGAGCCGTGGCTGGAGCATCAAGACTGGAAACAGAGTCCTTCCTGGGATCAGTTTAACCCTCTATCTCAACCAATACATCAATTCAATGGCATTTCTTAGATGGATTCTCTACACTAAAAGTCGAGCCCGGGCCCTGCAATGTCTCCACTTTCCCCTCTATCTGTACGATATCTCCTACTTAAGGGCTTCCCCTAGAGAAGCGACTTGTACCGAGTTTTAAGTCCAAAACAAGTGCTTTTAACGATTTCAGGAAGAGTGCCCAGTCTATAATATGAGTATAGGAGCAAGAAGTTTGTTGAACGTATTTGGCAGCCTGAGCTTCATTGACTAGATTGTTTAATTTAGGCAGTTTATTGTCAGTACGTGAGACGTGGGCGGCAAGGATGTTGAGAAGATATACTTGCAGGTTCAGCTTGACCAAGTGATAGTTAAGAGCATCTATGGATGCTTGAAAAGTTTTTAACAGGGGAGACCAGGTGTTGGTGCAGTCACTGCGTTCACTTGAGTTCCTACTCAGGGAACCATTTGTTGATGGCAAATGGGGTGAGGACAGGTATGCGCATTGAAAGTGGTCACCTGGTTCTACTGTAGGTATATTGTTTGTGGATGAGCCAACCTTTCCCTGCTCTGTTGCCAACACAAGTGCACCTTTGATGATCTCGGCAATGTGTGCATGCTTTAACTTTATTAATGTAGTGAGGCTTAATGGAGATGAAGCTTGGCCGGAGTAGCTTGACGTACTTGGAGCTGGTAGCTTTGGCGTTTTTAGGTGCTGTGGTGGAGAGTTAACAACAAGGGTTTGTTCCCAGGTGGGTAGCTGCGCAGATGAGCACCTTTTTGCATTTCCCCACCCTCCAGGGCTGTTGTGCCGGTCGAGCCTTGAGCATAAACCTCAGCCTGTACCTTTATTAGCTGCTTTGTGGGTTGGAGCAGCGGCAGCATGTGTGTAGCCAAGTCGGCCGGGTTTACTAGTATGACTGACTCTTTGGATCTCAAGGCCTGTTGATCCTATTGGTTCTGTGTGGCTGGACACGGGAATGCTTGGGACTCTTCCACTAGATTGGCTGTCCCCAGGATACTTGGAGATGTGGCTTGGATTTGCCCGTCAAGCAAAAACTCTGAGGTTAGTGGTTCTGGCAAGCCTTCAAAGTCCTCAAAAAACAGAAATGGCTCCTTGTCTTGCCCCTGAGAAAATTAAATCCTTAGAGGTGTAACCTGGTTCCTTTGGAACATTTCCATTCTAGAGGTTGTCAGGCCAGTGGGTCTGTGACTTTTATTCTGCGATTTCAACGTGGACTTATTAGCATCCCTAGTGGCCTGCTGTGCCTTCTGCTTTGTAGGGGCTACTGCCATACCTTATTCCTCCTGATCTGCTGCACCCTACGTACCTCCTAGCTGGGTCCTGAGCTGGGCTGGGTGCATGACTAGGGCTACAATTAGTGTCAAATCGGCATTGGGGGTGCAAGATATACCAGCGTGTATCTGTACGTCAGTTGCAGGGAGGGGAAGCACGTCTGACCCACAAGCCGCACCTGGACCTTCCGCAGGTACAGGGCTTAACATTGTGCAGCTGTTCTAAAGCACTGCTGTCACTGGGGAGAAGCACCTGGGCACTGGTGTACTAAGGTGCTGGAGGTGTTATAGATGAAGCCAAGGGCCTGGAGGGGGCGGGAGGCCGGGAAGCAACAAAGCTGATGGGGTTGAGCTGGCCAGCTGAAGCAAACCACCCCCTATGTACTGCATACCATCTACCGCCTGCTGGATGGTGATGCTGTTGAACAGAAGATGGAGACGCATGGGGTGGCGCAAGAGGCGGTCCGGCCATAACAGATGGATGGAGCTGGCGACTGGCGCCCGCATACTGTGCCGGGTGAGCTACAGACAGCGGACCACCAGATCAACAGCGGCTGACCATTCTGACCCGGCACATGCTGGCTCCACTTCAGATGCCTTGACTGCCTCAAAACTCCTAGGGCCCGGCCCCTCAGCTCCACGTGCTGCTACCCCGGAAGTCTTTCCTACTGCCCCGGAAGTGCCATATGGCACCTGGTATAAGTTTGAAACCAGTCAGTCGGCACACCAGTAGTTGGTGGGTTTTCAGGGGACACTTCTAAGGTGCCCTCTGGATACATGTGTTACTAATTCCGGTGAAGGATTTATTAAGAGTTTATTAATACGAGATGTGCAATACCAAACATCCCTAGGTTCAGTAAAGCCATCATAAAGCTGGGGAACTCTTACTGACCATTGTCAAGCACATCTACCTAAAATGACTTCCCTTATTACTTACTACGCCTAAGAATCAGCAAAGACATAGGGTCATATCTGGTCTTGCAGATACTTGTACACATGTAATACATACATTGCATCCTGCCTTAGAACTGTAAGGCCTGCTGCTGTGGTGACTTACAGATATTACGTGCAGTGTTTGGGGACATGGCTCACAAGTGTGTGTCATGTTGTGCCTTCACTATTAAGAGCTCCTCGCCATGCAGCCTGCAGTGGCAGTCGGTATGAGTTTGGTGCTGGGTCCCCTAGAGTGGCACAAGTTATGCTGCAGCTCCTAGGAACACTCCTTAGTACTTATACCTTAGGTACCAGAGGTACCACTTACTAGGAACTTACAGAGGTGCTAAAGTCCTGGCCACTTGGGGATCAAGTGACCAGTGGTCTTGTTTTTGCAGAAGGAACACTGGCAGTGGGCACCTGGTTAGCAGGAACCCAGTGCACTTCAGTCAAAGTTGCATCAGAAACCAGGCAAAAAGTGGGGGGACTAGTGCAAGCAAAACCCAGTTTCCTACAATCTGAACAGCACACAGAGTTGAGCAGAATTAATGTAGTCCTGGAGTCGGAGATGGTAACATACAGAAATGTTGGTTGGTGTATTTTCCTTTGTTGGATTCCATGTGTGTTTATTACATCTAATAGGAAGCCTTCTGCTTTCCAGTGCTTATATATTTTTAAAAAACTGGAGCACAACATGAGTCCCTAAATTCGGGTTATAGTTCTTTAATTTATTTGCTGATAATCATATCATTCAGCACATAAAAATAAATAACTTGGTTTCATCAATGCAAATGTGAAACACTGCTGAAAGGCGCAGGACTGTCTGAAAAGTGAGATATTGCTAATTCTATAATTGCTGCTATGTCTTTGAACTGCCTATGCTACTCAGTTTGATGTGCTGAATGCTGTGTTTTTTTAATAAATGAAAAAAACTAGTGACATTGAAAAGGCGACGCCTGTTGTGCAGCTGTGTGTTTTTACAAAGATCAGACTGAACTTTCCCATCTTGAGGCACAAGTTTTTGTGACACCCATGTCCAGCACTCGCCTAGTACTGTAACAAATGTCCTTGCTCAAGTAGAGTAGGTGCTCATGGAAGGAAAAAGAGTACAGTTCTCATTTTCTTCTCTTATGATAATTCAGTTACAAAGAAATTAGCATGTTTGAATGCCAAATGCGATATAGATAACTAAGTTCCTGTTTTTATTCCCTTAAGCCCTTTTTCATTATCAAAGTTCGCTCAAGGGGTGTAAAGCATACAGTGGATGTAGTTTGGGCATGGCCAAGGTTATGTGGGCCATCACAACTTGCCTCCATCAGGTCTCTCTTTTTTTTTTTTTTACTGCTGCGCATAGTTTTTAGTGGGGGGTCACTAATTCCCTAATTCCGAGCAAGGAGGTAAATTTAGATTCACGTGCAAACGTGAGTTTGTGCAGTGATCGGAATTCCAGAGTGTGAGATAATTGTTGCATTCCCCACAAGATTTTTCCAGCTAAAGCTTGAAGAAACGCATTTTTAATAAAAAAGCAAAACATGCGTCTTTTGTTGTGATAAATACTATGTTTGATGGCATGTGTAGCTGTAGATTCACATGCTTTGCATAAGTCTGCCATCTAGTGTCAGGCTCGGAGTGTTACAAGTTGTTTTTCTTCGAGTCACAAGATCAAGTGACTTCTCCTGTCAGTGACAGTGAGCATGGGCATATAGTCCTTAGTTAGATTGCTTTCTTTCCGCCATCGGGTTCGGACGGGTTTCCTGTCGCTCTGGTGGATTTCGGTTCGGTACTTCTGAACTTATTCTGCCTTTTCTGTAATATCGTTGGTATTGTTTCAATCGTGTTTCCATCTATACTCAATCCGATTTAGAATGTCGAGGTCGAATTCTCGCCCTTAAAAGGGCATCGCCCTTTTAGGGCCTACTTCAATGTAGGTCTGATGGAGCGAACTCCGTTTCGATTCTGTCCTCGGTTTCACACTAAATTTCCATACACCGATCAACATTACGTGTGTAATCTCTGTCTATCGCCAGATCATCGAGAAGAGAATTGTGACGCCTGCAGATCATTTTGATCTAAAAAGACTCTTTGAAACCATAGATCTCATTGTCTAGAAATGGCATCTAAATCCACAGAAGACACACCTGATATCTTTGGGGAAGAACACGCTCAAGAAGAAGTTCGGCAAGAGGCAGTGTTTTCCATCCAAGCCTCCGACTCCGATCAACACTTAGATGATGATAGCCACTATGTACCTCCGGCGCAGTACGGGAGTACAACAGCCCCATCGCACCACACAAAGATACTTAAAAAGACCCCAGCACTAGTTGTTGGTCCTCCACTGCCTTCGGGCCATGGTTAGATTAGAAAAGAAAGTCCGGATGACCAACCTTTGGGTCGGCACCGAGATTAAAGACTAAAGTGCGTTCGGCATCGACCAAACAGACTCCTACACCAGTCTCGGAATCAAACTGAAAATCAGAAAGCACATCTTTGGAGCCGGAAAAATCTACACCACCTTCGGAGCTGATGCTTTCGGTTCGAACAAAACACAAACTTTCGGAGTCGAAAGACACGGGTGGCAAGCAAACTACTTCTACCCATGAATCCTTGGACACACCACCTATTTTAGAGGTGATGGACGCTAAACAGCAAAAAATACACATTAAAAAGGACTCGGGAAGAATAATTTCCTTCCCTTCAATGTCCTTTAAAAGGAAATTCACTTTTAAAGAGACATCAAAGGATGTACCTTCATCAAAAAAGGTATTCAAAGATAAGCAACAGGAAGAGGCAACAAAACATAAATAGCCTTCACCACCACTTTCTCCTGATCTTCCTTTCACACCACCACCACCACCCACATGTGAAGCACAGTTGTCACCACACACATCCTCATTATCACCACAAAGGGATGATCTTAGTGATGACCAGCAGGATAGAGATCCATGAGATACATATGACTCTTATCCCATTCTACAAAATGATCCAAACTTATATCCTGCTAGACCCTCGCCACCAGAAGACACTACTGCATACAATTAAGTAGTGGCTAGAGCTGCGGCCTATCATAATGTGCCAATGCATACAGATCAGATAGAACAAGATTTCCTTTTTGACGCACTAGCATCTACACATAAACAATACAAGTGTCTTCCAGTGCTTCCAGGAATGCTCAGACATGCTTCTGATATTTTTAGGGAGCCTGTTAAAGCTAGAATTATCACTCCTAGAGTGCATAAAAAATATAAACCGGCACCCTCAGACCCAGTGTTTATAAGAACCCAGTTACCTCCTGATTCAAATTGTAGTTGGTGCAGCAGCCAGTTCACAGTAGATGCCCCTCCACCAGACAAGGATAGTAGGAAAATAGATGCAGCTGGGTAAAGAGTAGTTTCACAAGCTGCAAATCATTGTAGAATAGCCAATTCTCAAGCTCTTTTGGCTAGACCTGATAGGGCACAATGGGATGAAATAGAAGAACTATTACAATACCTTCTTCCAGAACACCGAGAGGGGACAACAAATAGTAAAGGAAGGGCAAGCTAAATCTAATAACGCTATTAGATCTGCTATGGATGCAGCTGACACAGCAGCTAGTTCAATCAACACCAGTGTGTTTGTTAGAAGACATGCCTGGTTAAGATGTTCAGGTTTCACACCTGAAATATAACCGGCAGTGCTAAACATGCCTTTTGATAAACAAAATCTATTTGGCTCTGAGGTTGACACAACCATAGATAAGCTTAAAAAAGATTAGGAAACTGCTAAATCCATGGGTGTGTTGTATACCACACCCACCAGAGGTATTTTCATAGACCACAATTTAGAGGGGGTTTCAAACCATCACCTACAGAAACAGCAACCTCCCAACAAAAACAATCCTTACAATTCTACACTAGAGGGTCATTTAGAGGCTCCTGTAGAGGATCCAACAATAGAGGAAGAGGTAAACCATCTATTTCCAGAGGTTCCTCTCAATCAAATAAACAGTAACTTCCTCACCATCCCCATAGATCACACATCTCCTGTGGGAGTAAGACTGGTAAATTTCTTTCCACAGTGGCACAACATCACTGCAGATCAGTAGGGTCAATTATCCAACATGGTCGTTGTCTAAAAGCTAATTTTCACTCCACCAAACATTACACCTCATTCACACAAACTAACTCAGTAGCATCTCACTCTATCAAAACTGGAGGTACAATCACTACTGCTCAAAGGAGCCATAGAGATAGTACCTATATCCCAACAGGGGTCAGGAGTATATTCACTATACTTCTTCATACCAAAAAAGGATGGTACTTTCAGACCAATCCTATATCTCAGACCCCACAATTTGTACATACGTTCAGAACACTTTCATATGGTCACTCTACAAGACGTCATTCCCCTACTACAAAAACAGGATTACATGACAGCATTAGACCTCAAGGATGCTTATTTCCACATTCCCATACATCCAGCATATCTAAAGTATCTAAGATTCAGAAGGAAAACATTAACAAAGTGCTACCATTCGGAGTAACAACAGCACCAAGGGTGTTCACCAAATGCTTAGCCGTATTTGCAGCATTCCTTAGAAGACAACACGTACATGTCTTCCCATACCTGTAGACCGGCTCATAAAAGCCAGTGCGCTTCAGATTTGTCAACAACATACTCAATACGCTATAAACGCCTTACACAATCTAGGATTCACTATAAATTACCAAAAATCTCACCTGCAACCATCGCAGATACAACCGTATCTAGGAGCAATTCTGAACACTCAGTCAGCATGAGCATACCCAAATCCAGTCAGGAGTCAAGCATTTCACATTCTCATATCACAGCTACAATACAACCACACTTCTACAGTGAAGATAGTGATTAAACTATTAGGAGTGATGGCTTCATGCATAATAATAGTACCCAATGCGAGACTTCACATGCGGCCACTAAAACAATGTCTCTCTCAACAATGATCTCAGGCACACGGTCAGATTCAGGATATAGTATTCTTGGACTGCAAAACTTACCACTCTCTGCAATGGTGGAATCACATCAACCTATCAAAAGGGCTCTTTCAGGACCCTGTGCCTCAGACCATACAACAGATGCATCAATGATAGGTTTGGGAGCTCATCTCAACAAGCTTACTATACAGGGGGAATGGGACCCAATTCAACAGACTTATCACATAAACCACTTGGAATTACTAGCAATATTCCTAGCACTCAAAGCGTTTCTGACACAAGGGCACATTCATCTCAATAGTCCCTTCTAGCGCAGACAATTTGGAAATGTGCAATGAGTTCAATTAGTGGCAGAGTATCAATCAACAAGCGGACTTCATAAGGAGGACATAGCAACAAGAACACGAATGGGAGATTCACCCACAGGTGATTCAAAAATACTTCCAAATGTGGGGAACCTCAAACATAGACCTTTTCGCCACAAGAGAAAACACAAAGTGCCAAAACTTTGCATCCAGGTACCCACACCCTCAATCCAAAGACAATGCTCTATGGGTTAATTGGTCAGCGATATTTGCTTACGCTTGTCATCCTCTCCCACTAATTCCATTTCTGATCAAAAAGATGAAACAAACCTCGTTCACCATCATACTCATAGCTCCCACGTGGGCACGTCAACATTGGTACACAACACTGTTTGATCTGTCTGTAGTACCAGATAAAACTAACAAACAGACCACGTCTGTTGACTCAAAGGAGAGGTCAAATCAGACATCCAAATCCCAGCATACTCAACCTGGCAATTTGGCTCCTGAAGTCATAGAATTTGGCTACTTAGAAACTTCCATCTGAATGTATGGATATTCTAAAAGAAGCATGCAAACCCACAACTAGACAGTGTTATACAGCTAAATGGAAGCGTTTTGTCTGCTATTGTCAACCTAAAAACATTAGCCCATTTAAATCTTCAATACAGAATATTGTTTGCTACTTGCTACATTTACAAAAAGCAAACCTTGTATACTCCTCTATTAGGGTACATTTAACAGCAATAGCTGCTTACCTCCAAAACAGACATCATACTTCCCTGTTTAGGATTCCTGTTATAAAAGCCTTAAAAAAGTTATTCCACCTAGCGCACCACCAGTCCCTGTATGGAATCTTAACATTGTACTCACAATACTTATGGACCACCATTTGAACCCCCCACCTTCTTGCCCTCTTCAGTTTTTAGCATAGAAGATTGCCTTCTTAGTAGCAATTACTTCTTTAAGAAGGGTTAGTGAAATCCAAGCATTCACTTTAGAAGAACCTTTCTTTCAAATTCACAAAAACAAAATAGTTCTTAGGACAAATCCAAAATTCCTACCAAAAGTGGTTTCACCTTTTCATATCAATCATTCAGTGGAATTGCCAATCTTCTCCCCACAACCAGATTCAGTTGCTGAAAGAGCTCTTCACACCCTTGGTGTTAAAAGAGCTCTCATGTATTATGTAGACAGAACACAAGATTTCAGAAAATCCAAATAACTCTTTGTGGCTTTTCAACAGCCTCACAAAGTTAATCCTATTTCAGAAATTATAAAAGCATGATGGATAGTCAAATGTATACAAACTTGCTATCTTAAAGCCAAAAGACAGTTACCAGTAACTGCAAAAGCTCATTCCACTAGGAAGAAAGGGGCTTCAATGGCATTCTTTGGCAGTATACCAATGGCCGACATATGTAAAGCAGCCACATGGTCTACACCACACACATTTACTGAACACTACTGTGTGGATGTATTTTCTCGCCAACAAGCAGATGTTGGACAGGCAGTGCTTAGAACACTATTCAAACTACTACAACTCCTGCAGGCTAGCCACCGCTTATTTCTGAGGAGGGACTGCTTTTCAGTCTATGCACAGCATGTGTATCTACAGCTACACATGCCATTGAACGGAAGATGTTACTTACGCAGTAGACATCTGTTTGTGGCATGTAGTGCTGTAGATTCACATGCGCCTTCCCTCCTCCCTGGAAGCCTGTGGCCATTGTATTATATATTGTAAATATGTACATACATTGCATGGACATCTCATTCCTGTATTATATAAGTACATATACGCCTGTACACTCTTTATTTCACCCTCCTTGTTGGAAAACAATCTAACAAAGGACTCGATGCCCTTGCGCGCTATCACCGAGAGGAGGGGGTCACTGGATCTCGTGACTCGAAAACCTTCTTAGAAGAAAAACAACTTGTAACACTCTGAGCCCAACACTAGATGGTGGACTTATGCACAGCATGTGAATCTACTGCACTCCATGCCACGAACAGATGTCTACTGGGTAAGTAACATTTTCCATCTGCATGTTACACACCATTCTTAGGTGGAAAGTTTGTTTGATAACTGCCCACAAATCGGTGCCAAGAAGGCACATTCTTTTTTAATAAAGAAAACTTAGGAAAGTGTAGATTCCCGCAATAAGGATCAAACATTTACGTACCTTTATATTCTTAGGAGTATTGCACGACTTGCAAATGTGGATGAGAAGATGCTGCGTGAAGCTGCTGAGAAGGAGATCGTTTTGGACCACGAGAAGGAATGGAAGTTAGGCAAGTGTATCTTACGGTTCCCGGAGATACTACAGAAGATCCTGGACGACCTTCTTCTTCACACGCTGTGTGATTACCTTTATGAGCTGGCCACCACGTTCACAGAGTTTTATGACAACTGCTATTGTGTGGAAAAGGACCGGCAAACTGGTGAGAATACTTTAATACAGAATCTTTTAGCTTTGAAGTCGAAAAGAAATACTACATTCTCTGGGAGTTCTTTATAATTGAATTCCTGTTGTAAAATATTGTGTATAGTTTTTAATGATTGTCAGGGCCAGGTAGGGTGGTACCGAATGGCAGTTTCATGTACTTGATGAAATCTTTCTAGGTAGCTACAAGGATTGATAATGGAGTATCTCAAATTCTTTTTCATACTGCCTCTTTCTTATTCTGATCCTATTGGGAAATGCCACCACATAACAATTGATTATCAAAGTAACATCTTGATGGTATTCAGTATGAAGAACCAAAGTGTGTAACTGTTTCTTTCAGTCGTTAGTTTTTGCATCTACTCATTCTTCCTTTTGTTTATTCAGTCAATTTAAAAGTGAACACAAACTGCTGAATGTTTTTATTACATTCCTTGGGAACTCTGTCATGCATGTGAATTTTAGGTAAAAATGAATACTTCTGACAAAAGCAGTAACGTAGGCTTGATGCCCTGCAGGCCACAGATTGTCCTGTGGCACAGTAATGAGTTTTAATCCAAAATGTATGTAACTGTAGGAAGTTGGCTCTGTATGTGCTATTTCAAAGTAAGGAATAGCATGCACAGAGTCCAAGGGTTCCCCTTAGAGGTAAAATAGTGGTAAAAAGAGATAATACTAATGCTCTATTTTGTGGTAGTGTGGTCGAGCAGTAGGCTTATCCAAGGAGTAGTGTTAAGCATTTGTTGTACATACACATAGACAATAAATGAGATACACACACTCAGAGACAAATCCAGCCAATAGGTTTTGTATAGAAAAATATCTTTTCTTAGTTTATTTTAAGAACCACAGGTTCAAATTTAACATGTAATATCTTGTTTGAAAGGTATTGCAGGTAAGTACATTAGGAACTTTGAATCATTTCAATTGCATGTATACTTTTCAAGTTATTCACAAATAGCTATTTTAAAAGTGGACACTTAGTGCAATTTTCACAGTTCCTGGGGGAGGTAAGTTTTTGTTAGTTTTACCAGGTAAGTAAGACACTTACAGGGTTCAGTTCTTGGTCCAAGGTAGCCCACCGTTGGGGGTTCAGAGCAACCCCAAAGTTACCACACCAGCAGCTCAGGGCCGGTCAGGTGCAGAGTTCAAAGTGGTGCCCAAAACGCATAGGCTTCAATGGAGAGAAGGGGGTGCCCCGGTTCCAGTCTGCCAGCAGGTAAGTACCCGCGTCTTCGGAGGGCAGACCAGGGGGGTTTTGTAGGGCACCGGGGGGGACACAAGCCCACACAGAAATTTCACCCTCAGCGGCGCGGGGGCGGCCGGGTGCAGTGTTAGAACAAGCGTCGGGTTCGCAATGGAAGTCAATGAGAGATCAAGGGATCTCTTCAGCGCTGCAGGCAGGCAAGGGGGGGCTTCCTCGGGGAAACCTCCACTTGGGCAAGGGAGAGGGACTCCTGGGGGTCACTTCTGCAGTGAAAGTCCGGTCCTTCAGGTCCTGGGGGCTGCGGGTGCAGGGTCTTTTCCAGGCGTCGGGACTTAGGTTTCAGAGAGTCGCGGTCAGGGGAAGCCTCGGGATTCCCTCTGCAGGCGGCGCTGTGGGGGCTCAGGGGGGACAGGTTTTGGTACTCACAGTCGTAGAGTAGTCCGGGGGTCCTCCCTGAGGTGTTGGTTCTCCACCAGCCGAGTCGGGGTCGCCGGGTGCAGTGTTGCAAGTCTCACGCTTCTTGCGGGGAGTTGCAGGGTTCTTTAAAGCTGCTTCTTGAAACAAAGTTGCAGTCTTTTTGGAGCAGGTCCGCTGTCCTCGGGAGTTTCTTGTCGTCGTCGAAGCAGGGCAGTCCTCAGAGGATTCAGAGGTCGCTGGTCCCTTTGGAAGGCGTCGCTGGAGCAGAGTTCTTTGGAAGGCAGGAGACAGGCCGGTGAGTTTCTGGAGCCAAGGCAGTTGTTGTCTTCTGGTCTTCCTCTGCAGGGGTTTTCAGCTAGGCAGTCCTTCTTCTTGTTGTTGCAGGAATCTAATTTTCTAGGGTTCAGGTTAGCCCTTAAATACTAAATTTAAGGGCGTGTTTAGGTCTGGGGGGTTAGTAGCCAATGGCTACTACCCCTGAGGGTGGGTACACCCTCTTTGTGCCTCCTCCCAAGGGGAGGGGGTCACAGTCCTAACCCTATTGGGGGAATCCTCCATCTGCAAGATGGAGGATTTCTAAAAGTTAGAGTCACCTCAGCTCAGGACACCTTAGGGGCTGTCCTGACTGGCCAGTGACTCCTCCTTGTTATTCTCATTATTTTCTCCGGCCTTGCCGCCAAAAGTGGGGGCCGGGGCCGGAGGGGGCGGGCAACTCCACTAGCTGGAGTGTCCTGCGGTGCTGTGACAAAGGGGTGAGCCTTTGAGGCTCACCGCCAGGTGTTACAGCTCCTGCCTGGGGGAGGTGTTAGCATCTCCACCCAGTGCAGGCTTTGTTACTGGCCTCAGAGTGACAAAGGCACTCTCCCCATGGAGCCAGCAACATGTCTCTAGTGTGGCAGGCTGCTGGAACCAGTCAGCCTACACAGATAGTCGGTTAAGTTTCAGGGGGCACCTCTAAGGTGCCCTCTGTGGTGTATTTTACAATAAACTGTACACTGGCATCAGTGTGCATTTATTGTGCTGAGAAGTTTGATACCAAACTTCCCAGTTTTCAGTGTAGCCATTATGGTGCTGTGGAGTTTGTGTAAAACAGACTCCCAGACCATATACTCTTATGGCTACCCTGCACTTACAATGTCTAAGGTTTTGCTTAGACACTGTAGGGGCACAGTGCTCATGCACTGGTACCCTCACCTATGGTATAGTGCACCCTGCCTTAGGGCTGTAAGGCCTGCTAGAGGGGTGTCTTACCTATACTGCATAGGCAGTGAGAGGCTGGCATGGCACCCTGAGGGGAGTGCCATGTCGACTTACTCATTTTGTTCTCACTAGCACACACAAGCTGGTAAGCAGTGTGTCCGTGCTGGGTGAGGGGTCTCTAGGGTGGCATAATACATGCTGCAGCCCTTAGAGACCTTCCCTGGCATCAGGGCCCTTGGTACCAGAGGTACCAGTTACAAGGGACTTATCTGGGTGCCAGGGTGTGCCAATTGTGGAATCAATGGTACATTTTAGGTGAAAGAACACTGGTGCTGGGGCCTGGTTAGCAGGGTCCCAGCACACTTCTCAGTCAAGTCAGCATCAGTATCAGGCAAAAAGTGGGGGGTAACTGCAACAGGGAGCCATTTCTTTACAGTAACCATGTACCAAATGTGTTAAACGTTAAACAGTTCTTTGTCCTGTAGAAAGTGCTAAGTTGTTGTGCATAGCCCCTTACCCATTCTTCTTGTAATGCATGATTTGTTACTGTCTTGAGAAAGTAAGGATGTCACTGTCATGAAAATCCATTATACGATAACAAGATTGAACAGGGGTGTAAGTGATTTGAAGAGATTAGTGCCTATGCCTTCTTAACTTATGTATAAATCACTGCATTTTTGTTGTTTAGCGTGGAGCACCTCATTTAAGCGATAGGCTACGATAGTCTATTGAACCCCCAGTTAGTCTCATTGGTGTAATCATTGGCTGGGCAGATTATTCATCTACACTTGTATCTTGAACTAAGTGTGAACGATTTCAGTCATCAAGGTGTGCACAATTCTGTTTCTACTATTTTTCTCTGCTTATTTATGCCCTGCCCTGATAGCATGTTAGGTCTCACCTAATAGACAGCAAATGCACTGTCTGTTGCGAGTAGTATTGGCAGCCTAGAATGATCTGAGATAGAGAGTTCTCATTACTTACTATTGGTTGGCCACTGGATCACTCCCCACGCGTACAGCGACACCCAGCTGTCCCCGTGTCCTCCCCTCCCCGCCCTCGCTGCTCCCTGCTGGCCATCCCTGGTGTCTAGTGGTAAGCGCCTTCTTGGAGTCACTGTGTGTGTTTGCCTTTTCCTGACTGTATTTACCGTGTCTACCCTGTCTTAACCACATTAGCCGTGTTTTGCCTTGTCTCCTCTGTAATCTCTGTGTTTTGCCCTGTCTCTCTGTGTTCTGCCTTGTCTCCTCTGTAATCTCCGTGTTTTGCCCTGTCTCTCTGTGTTCTGCCTTGTCTCCTCTGTAATCTCCGTGTTTTGCCCTGTCTCTTCGTGTTTTGCCTTGTCTTTCTGTGTTTTTGCCTTGTCCTCCTGTATTTTGCGTGCTCTGCCTTGTCTCCTCTGTAATCTCCATGTTTTGCCTTGTCTTTCTGCAACTCGCAAGTTGTGCCTTGTCTCCTCCGTAATTCCCGCGTTTGCCTAATCTTGTCTGCATCTGCCATCTATTCTCACCTCGTTTTCCGCTCCTACTGTGCCTGTTCCTTTCTTTTTCGGTGCCCTCTGTGCCCCCTGCCCCCCCAGCGCCTCGGCTTCCCCTAGCCGTCTCCTTTCCCGCCACTGCGTCCCTGCGGCCCTGCCCCCCTCGAGCCCCCATTCGTTCACGCCTCACGCCCCCCAGCTGCTCCTCCCTCCCTCCTCCCCTTCTTAATGGCGGTCGATGCGCGCTACGGAGAGTGATCTTTGACCTTTGTGGCCACTGGATCACTCCCCACGCGTACAGCGACACCCAGCTGTCCCCGTGTCCTCCTCTCCCCGCCCTCGCTGCTCCATGCTGGCCATCCCTGGTGTCTAGTGGTAAGCGCCTTCTTGGAGTCACTGTGTATGTTTGCCTTTTCCTGACTGTATTTACCGTGTCTACCCTGTCTTAACCACATTAGCCGTGTTTTGCCTTGTCTCCTCTGTAATCTCCGTGTTTTGCCCTGTCTCTCTGTGTTCTGCCTTGTCTCCTCTGTAATCTCCGTGTTTTGCCTTGTATCTCCGTGTTTTGCTTTGTCTTTCTGTGTTTTTGCCTTGTCCTCCTGTATTTTGCGTGCTCTGCAACTCGCAAGTTGTGCCTTGTCTCCTCCGTAATTCCTGCGTTTGCCTAATCTTGTCTGCATCTGCCATCTATTCTCACCTCGTTTTCCGCTCCTACTGCGCCTGTTCCTTTTTTTTTCGCCACCCTCTGTGCCCCCCAGCGCCTCGGCTCCCCCGAGCCGTCTCCTTTCCCGCCGCTGCATCCCTGCGGCCCCGCCCCCCTCGATCCCCCATTCGTTCACGCCTCCCCTTCTTAATGGCGGTCGCTGCGCAGCGCCACCCCCCCCCCCCCGGTCCACGGAATCCCCGCACCTCCAGACACAACTACACGGCTAGCGACCTCAACGCACTCAACCCTGGCCGCTCCACAGCATTCCTCCTGTCCTCTCCAAAGAACACCCAGGGATCCTTCTCCTGCCACAACTGCAGATTCACCTGCGACAGAACCACCAAACCTCCAAAGACCAGAACCAACCACCTCCACTGCATACTCCTCAACACCCGCTCTGCACGCAAGCACGCCATCGAGCTCTGGGACCTGCTCAACGCCTCAGCCCCAGACGTGGCCTTCCTTACCGAAACCTGGTGGAACGACTCCTCAGCGCCCGACATCGCCATAGCCATCCCAGAGGGCTACAAGATCACCCGCAGGGATCGCACAAACGGAATCGGAGGAGGAATAGCCATCGCCCACAAGACCACCCTCAAGGTCCACACCCGCACAGACGACACCCTCAAGACCGCCGAACATCTGCACTTCCAAATAGACACCGACCCCAACACCACCCTCAGAGGAACGCTCATCTACAGACCCCCAGAACCACGGGCACCCTTCAGCGACTCCATCTCTGACCTCGCCAGCGCCCACGCACTCACCTCTACAGACTACATCCTCCTCGGGGACCTCAACTCCCACCTCGAGAACAACGACGACGTCAACTCCACCACCCTGATCGACAACCTTGCCAACCTCGGCCTCAGACAACTCATCACCACACGCAGCCGGCCACACACTTGACCCCATCTTCTCCACAAGCGCCCACATCACCTTCAACCACACCACCGAACTCCACTGGACCGACCACTATTGCATCCACTTCACCTTCCAGAAACAGGTCAAGCACCACCGTACCCTACAACCACCCCGCCGCCACTGGAGCAAAGTCACCCAAGACCAGCTGACCAGCGCCCTTGCCCAGAACCCGCCCAACGACCCCACTGACCCAGACACCGCCGCCCACAACCTCAGACAGTGGATCAACGACTGCGCCAACTCACTCGCCCCACTCATGAAGACCTCCAACAACCAAGCCACCAAGAAAGCCACCTGGTTCACCGAAGAGCTCCAGACCTCCAAGCGCATCTGCCGGAAACTTAAGAATAAATGGCTCACCGAACACACACCCGACAGTCTCACGACCCACAAAGACGCCACCCGCAGACACCACCAACTAATCAGACTCCAGCACCAACATCAACGACATTCCACCTTCACAAGAGCTCTGCGACTCTCTGGCCACATTCTTCCACCAAAAGATCACCGACATCCACGATAGCTTCAACACCACAGCCGCCCCCACCACGCCAGACACCACCCCCGCTAATACCACCCCATTCGATCGCCTAACTTCCTTGGCCAACGTCAACGACACCGAGACACGCAAATTCATGAACTATATCCACTCCGGATCACCGTCAGACCCATGCCCCCACCACGTGTACAACAAAGCGGACGCAGCCATCGCTCCCCAACTACGGAAGGTCATCAACATCTCCTTCGAAACAGCAACATTCCCGGAAAGCTGGAAACACGCCAAAATCAACGCCTTCCTTAAGAAGCCCAAAGCAGACCCCCAGAACCTTAAGAACTTCCGACCCATCTCCCTACTACCGTTCCCTGCGAAGGTCATCGAGAAAATTGTCAACGCACAATTGACTCGCCACCTCGAAATCAACGACATCCTGGACCCCTCCCAGTCCGGCTTCCGACAAAACCACAGCACCGAGACCGCGCCGCTCGCCGCCACAGACAACATCAGACGCCAAATGGACAACGGCGAAACATCAGCCCTCATCCTCCTGGACCTATCAGCCGCCTTCGACACGGTATCCCATCACACTCTGAGAACCTGCCTCTCCGAAGCCGGAATACAAGAGAAAGCCCTCGAGTAGACCATATCCTTCCTCTCCGACAGAACCCAGAGAGTCCGCCTCCCTCCCTACCGCTCCAAAGCTACCAAAATCATCTGCGGCGTACCCCAGGGCTCATCCCTCAGCCCAACACTATTCAACATCTACATGGCACCCCTCGCCCAAGTAGCCCGCCAACACAACCTCAACATCATCTCCTACGCCGACAACACCCAGCTCATCCTCTCCCTCACCAAAGACCCGCACATCGCCAAGTCCAACCTCCACTAGGGAATGCAGGCCGTTGCCGAATGGATGAGAAACAGCCGCCTGAAACTGAACTCGGACAAGACAGAGGTCCTCATCCTCGGACCCAACCCCTCCGCCTGGGACGACTCCTGGTGGCCAACATCCCTAGGAACCCCACCAACACCGACCGACCACGCACGCAATCTGGGCTTCATCCTCAACTCCTCCCTCTCCATGTCAAAGCAGGTCAACGCAGTCACCTCCTCCTGCTACAACACTCTCCGCAGGATCTACAAGTGGATCCCAACAGACACTAGAAAAACAGTGACGCAGGCCCTCGTCAACAGCAGGCTAGACTACGGCAACGCACTCTACACAGGCATCCCGACAAAACAACTATGGCGCCTCCAACGCATCCAAAACGCCTCCGCCCGACTGGTCCTCAACGTACCCCGCCGCAACCACATCACACCCCACCTGAGAGACCTCCACTGGCTCCCCGTTGACAAGAGGATCACTTTCAAGCTCCTCACCCACGCACACAAAGCACTCCACAACACCGGACCTGCCTACCTCAACAACAGACTCCGCTTCTACACCCCCACCTGCCAGCTCCGCTCTGCAGACCTCGCACTTGCCACCGTCCCATTCATCCACCGAAAGACATCCGGCGGCAGATCCTTCTCCTACCTCGCCGCCAAAACATAGAACACTCTCCCAATCAACCTGCGACAGAACCAGGACCTACTCGCCTTCAGAAGACTCCTCAAGACCTGGCTCTTCGACCAGTAGCACCTTAACCACCCCCCCCCCCCCCCCTTTCAGCGCCTTGAAACCCTAATGGGTATGTAGTGCGCTCTATAAATAGATTGATTGATTTTCCATTTAATTTGCTTGCTTCTTACTTGTTAGCTTGTGTGGGCTTTACTTCCTCTTCATACCTTTGCCCTTCCCTAGAGTATGGATGCATTACTTGTCTTTTCAGTCCTTACTTTTCAGATGCTACTTTTTTCTTGTATCTTTAAGCACTACTCAAGGGTGCATGTGTTTTCCAGCTGCCTCCCTCATATATTTCACCCTCCGCCACACTTGTTGCTCTTTCTTTGCCCGTGCTTCTCGCCGCCACCTTCTGTGATGATGTGCTTGCCCCCATGTGCGTTCTCCTTCTGTTGCTTTCTCATTTGTATACTTTTCTCCTTCGCTCTACTGCCCATTTACTTACCCTTCGCTCCACATTCTTCTCTCTGTTGGCCTCCCTCTCCATGCTGCTTCCCTCATCTCCTGTTCAACTTACCACACCCTCAGTGATTCCAACACCCTCAATGTAACTTCTTGCCACCCTCGCTGCTTCCACCTTCCTGCTTTAGCTACTTTTTTAAATTTTGGTTTACCAATCCAACTCAGAGCGATGAACAACAAAAAAACACTTAAGTCATTCTGTAGGCATATGCATGATTGGTGCGTAGGCCTACAAAATGACTTTTTTTCTCTTTTTTTATCCATACTGCAAAGCATCAGGGATGCTGTACTGCATTCCTGAACTCATTGGCAAAGCCAGTAGGACCCAAAGCCAGGACCTATTGACTTTGACAGTGCTTGTTTTTTAGTGTAGGATGGTTGGATGTTGCTGCTTTCGGGCCTGCGCCTTTGGAATCTGAAACCTCCAGTATGTTACTCCCAAATGTGTCAAGCCACAAGAGGGTGGTCCTTCATAACTTTCAAGTTACTATAGACCAGTGGTTCCCAACCTGTGGTCTGGGGACCCCTGGGGGTCCGCAAAGCCTGCTGAGGGGGTCCCCGAGAGCCTGGAAAATTAAAAAATATTAACAAATATTGACAAATTAGGTCCCCAGCTTCCAGTAATGACTTAGGCGGGGTCCCTGGATTCCCATGATGATTCAGTGGGGGTCCCTGGGTTCCATTAATGTTAAAGTGGGGGTCCACAGAAATCAAAAGGTTGGGAACCACTGCTATAGACCAATACGGTGCTGCTGTTATGGTCATGACTTACACGGTCTCGAAGCTGAATTGTGGATGGCTGACTATCTTGTTTGATGGAGGTACATGCAGGAGGAAGTATGAGGCTTTCTCATCAATGGTTTTCTCCCAGGTACAGAAGCAAGCCTAATTCATTACAGTGAATTTGTTAAAGGCTGGCCTCATGTCTTGGATCTAGCTGCTTTTTTGAAATATTTAGCACCCAAGTTAAGCTAACGTAGCTCCTGAGCTACCCCTTTAAAATATTTTGGTTCAGAAATTATTCTTTCATATTTTTTCATGCTTCTTTGGAGTCCGTATTTTCTGCCTGCTATTTCTGATCTTGGTCTGAAATGTCCTTTATTAATAGTCTGGTGAGTGAACTGGTTTTTGGTCTTCATGGGAGCTTGAGGTTTTGGATTCGGCATTGGCTGAGGATTAACATGCTTTGGGTTACCCTGCCGCCTACTGGTTGCCTCTGAATTTCTACAAGGCGCAAGTTAGAAATAGGGGCAGGATTAAGAATCGTTCTGTAATTGGAGCGAGCCCTTGCACAGCTCTGATTAAAACCCAGCCATGTCCTTCAGTTGTGATACATTCTGAATTATTTTATATCATTGTGAACAGACTGGGATTGAGCCGATTGGAAAGTGACTTTGCTGTCTTTAGATTTCGGCTTAGGAAGTTTTTCGTTTTGATTGTATGTTATGAAACCGCTAGACAGTTCTGATGTAAAGTGCAACTTTCTGATGGAGAAGTAGCCGCAGATTCCTCACCTCCTGAATATTCTCTAGTCGCCTGACTGGATCAGGAAAATTTCCAGCAGTATCTCTGCACACCAGTAGGTGGTGCTGTGCGGCTCCTCACTGGCGCTGATCCGCTCCGGAAATGAGGTGCAGGGCATATATGGGAGCTACTCAGCTTCATCCATTCAGACATATTTTTGCGCCTTGGTCTTTGACGTACTCCCTGCATTAGTACACCGCATAAACCCATGGTTTGTCTTTCTTTTGCTCTGATGCCAAGCATACCTTTCGAAGACACTTTCAAATGTTTACGTCCTTTTTAGGGTCGAGCCTGCAAGTGCATGTGTCTCGCATGCAAGACACTGTTGTGCTCAGTAAAGGGCTTAGAGCCTGCCTCTCGCTCACCATTTATTGGTTTGTGTGGCACTCTTCTTTACAGCCTGGTAATTGGACAAGGCATGTATGGCATCATTTCCGTCCCTCTGTGTGGATCAGGGATCAAACACTAATTAATTTCAACTTAATTAGTGCCTGTCCGCTGCTCCCGACGTGATCGAGGTACCATTTTGTTCATTTTAACTTCCAGTGCCCCACAAACAGAAGGCTTGTGACTGGCAAAAATTTGCCCAGCAGGAGAAAGAAATATGCAATTTTTTTTTTTTTTAAAGCTAACTTTTTGTAATTTTGTTAAGTCGTCTTTTCTCAGTTTCCTCTCAAGTTTTCTTTTTCTTTTTTTTTTTTGCTCATGGGCGCTGTTGTCAAAAGATGACAATTAAATTGTTCGAAATATGCAAGACCTATTGCAGTGCAAATTATTGTTAATATTTTTCATTTGCATTTAAGGTGACAGCTTTTCCGTTTCATTTCAGTGGTGAGTTTTCCTATTACATATGATCAGATAGCATTGTTTGATTTTTCAGTACTTTACTTTCATGAGTCTTTTTTTGAGTTCACCTTTTATTTATGCTCCGTATGCTTTCTATTTAACTCAAACTGTTGTCTAGGTGGTTTGTTATTTACAACCCCTCTACCCAGATTTACTAACACTTTCGCCAAGTTTGTGTTACTTTTGTAATGCAAATCTGGCACTAAGTGTTGTGGTGGTTTGTACTTTCAAATGTGAATCAGCATTGCATTTGAAAGTTGGCAATTGCTTCAAGGAGGCCCTCCACAGATGGTATATGGGCGTTCCAGTGCAACCACCCATGGGGTTTGTTGCAAATCCCTATCTATTAACATTGGTAGACCGTGATTTGTTCCAAAATCCTATGCGTCCTCGAGGCAGGCATAACAGATCTCCAATTTTATAATTTCCCTGACGATATTCTGGTGTTCTCCTGCAGGATAGCAACTTTGGTTGTGATGTGTTGCATAAAAAGTTGGTAGATCTGTTCCCTTGTGTTTCTCTGGGCATTGCGTTGTTGCTGACAGCAAACTCCCACAGGTGAGCCAAGGCTATTCGTAGTGAAACGTATTTGCCTTTTTCTTTCTGAAGCTCTCTCTCTCTCTTTCTCTCTCTTTTTTATATAACCAAGCTCAAATCATGTCATCGTAGTGCAGACCGCATCTCTAATCGAACCTTTCGTTACATTGAGATCTGGCACAACATTCTTGCCACAATATTACAGTGTTGTTCCCAGAGCCTTGTTTACCAGTACAAATCTGGCTTCATGTTGTAGACGCCAGAAAGGCCCTCAGATAACACTTTTAGTAGGATTGACTATGTAAGGAAGATACAGCAAGTTTTGCACTTGGACATCTAATCATAGTCAATGACATCACCAAATTTGGGACGTTAAAATGCAGTGCACGATCTGACCTGTTAACAGGAGAGCTGATGAATAGCTTTACAAGACACCTGCTACGCATGATAATGTGGTAAAAGTTCATAAACATTATCCTAGAGCTTTGTGATTGAATCTGAGGATATCAACACATGTTTGCTCCCTGAGTTTCCGGGAAGCAGAGCAGCCTCTGCCCAACTTAAAGAATTCTATGAGGCCATGCGCCTCATTTTTGGGCAGTCTTTCTGCGCTGAAACACCTGTGGGCCCCACGGAGCTGCAAGGGGCCACTTAGTGTTCCGCTCCGGCGACTTTGGCTCCAAGGGGCAGCCAGGATCCATGCTTGGATCCAGAACAGCGTCTGTCGTCCTACCTCAACCTTCCCCAACGCTCCAGGCGCCATCAGTGCCCCTGGACAGTGCAGTCCCCATCCTCATTGCCGACTGGCACATAGTGGCCATGAGGCCCCACACCTGATTGAGGATGTGTTGCTTTTCGGGGGATGTCCAACCCAACCTTATGGACATGTCCTTTGATGGCACCCATCTCTTAGGAGAAAAAGCAGACTATGTGCTCAAGCGCTTCAAGGATTCCCATGCTACGGCCAGGTCTTAGGCCTCGTGGTGGCCCCTTGTCCCCCTCAATCTGTAATTTGCCCCTTTCGTGGCTAAAAAAGGGGCTCCCAGCCACGTCTTTTCCCATCCAACAACCGTGCCGCGCATGCTGCCTAGCCTTTGCGTGCCCGTGGATGAGGGATCCACTGCCCTCGCGGATCAGGAAGCCAGCCGGTCCAGCCAGTCTAGCCAGTCCACCGACCCTCCTCTGCAACCTCCCTAGTCTGACTTTTCCCTCCAGGGACCAGTCGAAAGTCAGAATCCGCCATCACCTGCTCCGCTGGCAATCCATCACGTCAGACAGGTGATTTTTGCAGATAGTCCGAAGGGGCTACTCCCTGTCCTTCAAAAATACCCCTCCATCCATGCCACCACTTTACAATTGGATGATGGAGGATCTCTTGGCACTTCTCAGAGTGGAAGTTACGACTCTCTTGTCCAACGGATCCATGGTGAGGGGTTCTATGAAAGAATTACGTTCTGGTAGCTATTCCAGCTACTTTCTGTCACCCAAAAGGACAAAGGCCTCCATACTAACCTAGACCTTCGGTCCCTCAACCTCTTCCTCAGGAAGGAGAAGATCACTATAACTCAGGTTCTTTCTGTCCTGGACCCAGGAGGCTAGATAGTAGAGTTGGACTTGCAGGATGCTTATTTCCATATTCCTATCCTGCTTGCCTTCAGATGTTACTTGCGGTTTACGGTAGGCCACAAGCACTTTCAGTTCACTGTGCTTCCCTTTGGCCTTACCAGTGCCCTTCGGGTGTTCACCAAGCTGATGGCGGTGGTCACAGGTCAGGGGTTTCAGTCTTCCCCTACTTCGGTGACTGGCTATTGAAGACGGGCTCGCCCCAGGCTGTTGTCTCCCACCTCCAGACTATAGCAGACCTCCTGCATTCACTGGTGTTCAACATAAATGTGCTGAAGTCACACCTGACTCACTCGCAGATTCTTCCTTTCTTCCGAGTTGTTCTGGACACAGTGCACTTTAGGGCCTATCCCAGAGTGGCGAGTCCAGGATATTCAGGCTATGATACCAATATTTCTGCCTCTCACCTAGATTTCTATGATAATGATTCTGAGGCTGCTGGGCCTCATGGCCTCCTGCATCCTGCTACTGGCATAGCAGGATGCAGGAGGCCATAAATAGCATATGCGGGCGCTGCAGTGGGAACTGAAGTTCCTGTTGGCGCAGCATAATGTGAATCTCTCTGACATGGTCCAGATCTCAGAGGGAATTGTGCAAGATGTGCAGTGGTGGTCAACGAACCACGATTGGGTCTGAGGTAGATCCCTCTTCCATCCCCAACCAGATCTGACAGTAGTGACAGATGCTTTACTTTTGTGCTGAGGCGGCCATCTAGGAGAGGCAGAGATCAGAGGCATCTGGTCTCCGGCGGTCTCTGGACTCCACATCAACCTATTGGACCTCTGTGCTATCAGACTAGCATTGAAAGTGATTCTTCCCTCTCTCAAGGGAAAGGTAGGGCAGGTGTTCACAGACAACACCAAAGCCATGTGGTACCTCAAAAATAAGGGTGGGATAGGGTCGTGGCCCTCGAGCTGCCTTTAGTGGCAGTCAGGACTTGCCTCCAAGGGCATTGTCCTTATGGTTCAACATCTGGCGGGTTCTCTGAATTCCAGATCAGACGATCTCAGCCAACAATGCTTAGTCAATCACGAATAGCGTCTCCATTCGGAGGTGGTGTAAGGCTTCTTTCAGCATTGGGTAGATCCATGGTTAGATCTGCTGGCCTCTGCAGAGAATGCGACATGTCAGCCGTATTGCGCTTTGGCGTTTCCAAGACGGCAATTGCTCTGTAATGCTTTTCGTCTCAAGTGGATCTTGGGCCTCCTCTCTGCCTTTCCACCCACACCACTCCTGCCCAGAGTTCTCAAACATATCAAGAACAACCAGACCCAAGTAATCCTTGTGGCTTCTGCCTGGACACAGAGTCTCCTGAGCTACTGTGCATGGCCATCAATCCTCTGATCAGACTGCCCCTTTGGGAGATCTTCTGTTGCAGTAGCAGGGGACCTGCTAATCTCCACCTTCTCGTGTGGAGATTATGCGGCAACAAATGACAGCTTTTGACCTTCGCCCGAAGTCTGTAACATAATATTGGCAGCCAAGTGTCCCTCCACCAAAACGATGTATACCTGCCCCTTCACCAATATGGTGTACCCCTGTTGTTAGAAGAAACTTGTGGCATTGTACCCAGACAGGTCTGTTGACCCCCTTCGTGTCCCTCTCTCTCTGAGGTCCTATGGTTTAGCCTTTTTCTGTCCCAACAGGGTTCTGCTATTGGCACTCTCAAAGGTTACCTGTCTGTCGTTTCTGCGGTTGCCTCATCAACCTTGCTTGTTTAAGTCTTCTGTTGTAAATAGGTTCCTTAAAGGCCTTACTCATATGTTTCCTCCATCTCCATTCATTATGCCCAGATGGGATTTAAAATTAGTTTTGACACTCTGGTGTGCGCTCCTTTCCAGCCTCTCCACAGTTGTCCTCTTAGGCTTCTTACTTTAAAAACAGCCTTCCTTGTGGCAATTACATCTGCCCAAGGGGGGAGTGAGCTGCAGGCATTGTCATCCAAGCCGTCCTACCTTTCCATCTATCCTGACAAAGTGGTGCTTTGCACTAGAGCCTCCTTTCTGCCAAATGTGGTTATGCCCTTCCATTTAGGCCAATCCTTCACCTGGCCTACTCTTTATGCACCCCTACTTCCTTATAAGAAAGAGGAGAGACTCCACCGCCTGGACCCAACTAGAGCATTGGCGTTCTACCTTGATCGTACCAAAGGTCCGGATGGATGATCAACTCTTTGTTGGTTATGTGGGTGTAAAGAAAGTTCGGGAAGTGCAGAAGAGGACTATCTCCAGATGGGCCGTACTCTGCATTAAAATGTGCTACGCACTGGCTAAGAAGCAACCACCGGGAAGCTGGCATGCTCATTCCACCAGAGCTAAAGCTGCAACCACTACATTAGCATGCAGAGTGCCAGTCCTTGACATCTGTCAAGTGGCAATGTGGGCATCTCTGCACACATTTACCAAACACATAGACAGATCCGTAGGGACGGGCGTTTTGCCCTTTTGGTCCTGCTGGACTTTCTAGTATGATCTCAGTTTGCAGACCCACCTCTGGGGATGGCATTGCTTTGGTATCTATTCTAAGGTAAGGATTCTGCAACTAGATGTCTCTAGCAGATGGGCAAGTTACTTACCTTTGGTATCGCCTTAACTGGTAGAGAAAATATCTAGTTGCAGATTCCTTACCGACCCACTCATCCTCTCTGCAAATTGATATCTAGGGACAGGGACTCCCTTTCAGGGCCCTAGTTTTGACCCATCAGTCATCAATGTTCTTCATGGCTCTGTGCTTCTGGCGTGGAAAATTATGAACTGGCATCATTGTGCCAGGGTGGTGCCCACATAGGACCCGCAACGGATGATGCCGATGACAGACACAGAGCTGATCGATGCCACCCAACAGTACTGCTTGAGAAAAATCTCTGGATGCAGACTGAGTCTGGGGGAAATTCCAAGGTAAGGAATCTACTACTAGATATTGTCTGTACCAGATAAGGCGTTACCAAAGGTAAGTAACTTGTCCTTCAAGCTCTGAACCATCTTTGTGCCCGAATACTACTTGTTATTCTCACTAACACACCTGAATCTATAGTAAATCCATGCCGCCAAAGGGTTACCTGTAGCACTGATTTTGCAGCTTGACTTCTATTAGTCACATGCAACCCTGACAATGTAAGCGTGAAGTCAAAGATGTTGTTGGGATCAGATGATTTTGTGACACATCTGAAGAGGAGGAATTTCGGACCGAAAATTTCAGTTAAAGTTATGGAAGAGGTCCCATTACCTGAATTCCTTGGAACAATGGTTCTTAACCTGTGCTCTGAGGACCTCTGGAGGTCCTCAACACCTTCTCAGGGATTAGACTCATACTTGTACTGCTTAGAAAAGTACATAATATTAGCAGAATAATAAGGTGTATAAGAATAAAGAAACTAAATGTAATTTTGAAAAAAGAAAAAATTAGGTTAGTATCCTCTGATTGATTCTGAGGAGTAATCACACAGAATATAGTATGACCATGGATGGCTTCAGTTGAATTTAACAGAGCTCCAAGTTTCCAATTAAAATTTATATTTTATTTATATTTGTGAATTAAATTACAAAAAATAAATATGTTTTGTATTTGTGTGATAAGTTCTTGTTTTTATATTCTTGTGTATTGTTTTCCAGTTCAAATCATCAAAATCCCCCAGATTCCACTAATAATGCAGTTGGGGGTCCCTGATACCAATGATGGTTCACTTATGGGGTCCCCAAATTCCAGCAATGATTAAGTGGGAGTCCACAAAAGTTAAAAGGATATGAACCACTGCATTTAGGAAAGTGCCCTTTTCTTGGCATGTTTACCTCCATTCTCTGCCTCTTGTCAGTGTGTTTGACTGTGTTCACTGGGATCCTGCAAACCAAGACCCCAGTGATTATGCTCTTGCCTCTAAATTTGGTTGTTACTAACCTTTTCTCCCACAGTTGGCATATTCGACCTCCCATATTATTCCCTGGCATATGGTACTTAGGTACCCAGGGCAGTGGGGCACCAGGGGATCCCTGTGGGCTGCAGCAGTTATTCTGCCACCCATAGGGAGCTCATGCAAAGTGTTCTGCAGGCCTGCCATTGCAGTCTGCTTGAACTGGGTGCATGCATCTGGTTTTACTACAGGTCACTGCACCAGCTCCCTGTAAGTCACCCCTATGGTAAGCCCTCTCAGCCCAGAGGGCAGGGTGCAGGTACCTGTGTGTGAGGGTACCCCTGCACTAGTAGAGGTGCCCCCACGAACTCCAGCCCAATTTTACTGGACTTCGTGAGTGCGGGGATGCCATTTTATATATATACTGGATATAAGTCACTACTCATGTCCAGCTAAATAATGGTAACTCCGAACCTGGGCATGTTTAGTATCAAACATGTCGGAATCATACCCCAATACTATTACAAGTATTGGAAGTATGATTCCATATACTCTGAGGTTCCTTAGAGGACCCCCAGCATTGCTACCACCAGTCTTACAGGGTTTTGCTGCCACTCCTCAGACAGGGGTCTGCCCTCCTGCTGCTTGATCTGATCAAGCCCAGGAAGGCCGAACAAAGGATTTCCTTTGGGAGAGGGAGGTAGCACCCTCTCCCTTTGGAAATAGGTGTGACTGGCTCGGGAGGGGTAGCCTCTCCAAGCCACTGGTTTTGATTTGAAGGGCATATTTGGTGCCCTCTGTGCATAAACCAGTCCACACCAGTTCAGGGACCCCGGTCCCTGCTCGGGTGCAAAACTGGACAATGGAAAGGGGAGTGACTACTGACATGTCCATCCTCACCCCAGGGGGGTGCCCAGAGCTCCCAGAGGGTCCCGAGATTCTGCCATCTTGATTCCAAGGTTGGCAGCGAACTCTGGGAGCATCTGAGTGGCCAGGCCTGGCAGGTGACATCATAAGCACCCTCTGATAGGTAGTTACCTGGTTAGGCAACCAAACCTCCTCTTTGGGATATATAGGGTCTTCCTCTGGGGTGAGTCCTCTGATTCGGCTTGCAAGATTCCAGCTGGACTCCTCTGCAACCTCTGTTTAGATTTCTGGCCTCCGGAACCACGACTGGACCCCCCAGCAACCTACAAGCTGCAGATCCACAAGGAACACTCTTCTGCAACCTTGTATCCAGAATTCCTGTCAGCTTTGCAACATTTCCCCAGCTGTGCTTCCTCAGAAGACTGCAACTCTTCAGCCTGCACAGCAACAACAAGGAATCTCCCTTGGGGTGAAGACATCACTCCCCTGCAACTATAGGTACCTGGTTGTGATGACGACTGACTGCGTGGATCTCCCCTCCTCCTGAGTGGCGTGGATCGTGCATCACAGTGGTAGTCTGGAGAGTCTCCCTTGGTCCTCTCTACCAGCTATCGCACTTTGTTGGTGGCAAGGCCTTTTTACTCCACGCAAGACAGCACCTCCGTGCACAGCATCTTTTGCAGCTGCCAAGGCTTGTTGCTTCACCTCCAAAGGGAACTTCAGGTGACTCCCCAGCACTCCCGCCTGCAACTTCTGGACCTCTGCATGGTCCTCCGGCGACGTGGGAGCAACTTCTGTGGTGCTGCGTGGGCTGCTTCATCAACTTCTGTCTCCCTGTCCTGTAGGACACCGTGGGTGCTGCCTCTGCTCCTGAGGGGCCTTCTGCGATGCGGAGGGTCCCCTGTGTCTCCCCTTCCTGTATAGAGTCCTCCTGGACCTTGCTGGTCCCCGGCAGCACCCCTTTTCCCTCCACCTGCGAGTTTGCCTTTGCCAAGGCTTGTTGGTGGAAATCCTTCAACATCACCCATCTGCAATCCAGCTTTCAGCGTGGAATGACTTTTGCATGCATCAGAAACTCTTCTCTGGCTTCTGTGCTGCAGTGCTGACCTGTCGTCCTTCTTCGATGACCAACTCCAAAGGTACCTCTGGGTGGGTAATATCTCCTATTCCCCCTGGACTCCACGGACACTTCTGGACTTGGTCCCCTCTCCCCAAAGGTCTCCATCTTCAGTGTTCCACCGCTGATTTCTTGCAGGCTGTTCTGGGTGTCTTCTTATTCCCCTTTTCATCCTTTGGGGTGGTTTTGGGGAAATCTAGTGTTTTACTCCTGCATTCCTGGTTGTTGGGGGTACTGCATTACTTGTCTGTGTGGTTTCCTAGTACTCCCATCTCCCCTCCACACAATTTACTTACCTAGGTGGGGGCCCTGTGTTCGCATTACACTTTCTTAGTATATGCTTTGGGCTCTCCCTAGGGCTAAAATTGCTTATTGCTATTTTGAACTGTTTTCTAACCTTTTTATGCCTCATACTGTTTATTACTGTGTGTGTGTGTGTGTGTGTGTGTGTATATATATATATATATATATGTGTGTGTTTGATGGCATGTGTAGCTGCAGATACACATACTATGCATTAGTCCGCCACCTAGTGTTGGGCCCAGAGTGTTACAAGTTGATTTTCTTCAAAGAAGTATTTTTCTCGAGTCACGGGATTGAGTGACTCCTCCTCTCGGTCATAGTGCGCATGGGCATCGACTCCTTTGTTAGATTGTTTTCTTTCCGCTGTCGGGTTCGGGTGTGTTTTCTCTCGCTCCGAGACTTTCAATTCAGGCACAGACGGTTGTTTAGATTCAGGATACCAACTCTGAAGCAGACTCGGATGAAGACAGCCAACCGATCACTGCGGCTCAGCATGTGAGTACACCTGCCCCTACACCCACTTCCAAAAGACCTATTAAGGCCTTGGGTGCACCACTGCCAGAGAGCCATGGTTCCACCCGAAAGAAAATTGTCGGCGTCCAACCTTCGGGTTCGGCGCCGAAAAAGGCCAAATCACAACATCAACAGGCCACACCTGTTTCGATACCGGAGTCGAGCAAATATGTTGAAAGCTCCACATCCGAGCCGACGCCCACACTCTTCGGAGTTGAAAATTCCATGTCCGTTTTCAGAGCCGAAATAACAGACTGTATCCTCGGGACCAAAAAAATGAGTTACCACTTCGGAGCCGAAAAAATCCTTTTATACAGAGGAGACAGAACTTTCCAGCCGATTAAAACACAGCTCAAAGACAATTGCTGAACAATCCTCTTTTGGAATAAACATCCAAATGTCATTCTAAGGGCTCTGATATTCAGCCAATCCTTGAAATCATGAACAGTAAACAAAGAAGGATACATATCCATAAGGAGACAGGGAAAATCATTGCTTCACTCCTCCACAGACCAAGAGAAAGCTGGCGTTTCAAGAGACTCTTGACACTGCTCCACCACCAGCAAAGATATTCAAAAGGAAGGAGAAACCATCACCTTTACAGCTTTCTCCACCACATTCGCCACAGCTTTCTTTCTCTCCACCACCTATTGCCCCACCACCATTGCCCTCACCAACACATTCTCATACATATTCACATGGAGATACAGTGGACCCCTGGGACTTATATGACCCAGATCCTATACCACTAAATGACCCAGACTTCTGTTCGTCCAAACATTCACCAGCGGAAGATAGTACGGCTTACACTCAGGTAATTTCTAGAGCAACTGCATTCCAGTTCAGATGCATGCTGAGCCTTTGGAGGAGGACTTTCTTTTTAACACATTGTCCTCCACCCACTCACACTACCAGTGTTTACCAATGCTCCCTGGTATGCTTAGCCATGCCGATGACATAATTTAAGGAACCTGTTAAGACTAGGGTTTTAACCCCGAGAATAGACAAAAATACAAGCCTGCGCCAACAGACCCAGTTTATATCACACAACAGGTACCACCAGACTCTATTCTATTCAGTGCTGCAAGGAAAAGGGTCAATAGCCTTTCTTCAGGGGATACCCCTCCCTCTGACAAGGAAAGCAGAAAGTTTGATGCAGCTGGTAAAAGAGAAGCTACACACACACATAACCAGTGGCGTAGTGCCAGTTCCCAAGCAACGTTAGCAAGGTATGACAGGGCACACTGGGATGAAATGCAAGAATTCTTGCAAAATTTACCAAAAGAGCATCAAAAGGGAGCACAACAAATTGTTGAGGAGGGACAAGCAATCACCAATAACCACATCAGATCTGCTCTTGACACAGCCGATACTGCTGCTAGAAGTATAAACACTAGCTAACAATTCGTAGGCATGCATGATTATGATCTTTCGGGTTTATACCGGAAATGCAGCAGGCAGTGCTCAACATGCCCGTAGATAGGGAACATTTATTTGGACCTGAGGTTGACGCAACTATTGAGACACTCAAAAGCCATGCGGGCCCGATACACTACACCTTACCGGGGTTTCTTTTGTAAACAGCAGTTTAGGGGAGGTTTCAAACCCCAGACTACAGAGGCTTCCACCTCGCAATCTAAACAAAACCAGCAGTACTATCAAAGAGGATAATTTAGAGGCTCTTAAAGAGGTCAACACTTTAGAGCCAGAGGCAAATTTCAAACCTCAGAGTGTCACCACTCCCCCAAAACAATGACTTCCTCAACATCCCACAATCCCACACATCTCCTGTGGGAGGCAGACTGCAACAGTTCCACTCTCAATGGCAACATCGCCACAGATCAGTGGGTGCTTTCAATTATCCGCAATGGTTACTGCCTAGAACTCATTTCTACTCCTCCAAACATCCCCCTTCGCTCTCACAGACTGTCCTCAGAACACAACGTTCTGTTACAGCAAGAAGTACAATCTCCATTACTAAAAGAAGCAATAGAAACAGTCCCCAAATCACAACAGGGAACAGGAGTATATTCACTATATTTCCCCATACCAAAAAAGGATGGTACTCTCAGACCCATTCTGGATCTCAGACCTCTAAATCTATATATCCTGTCAGAACATTTTCACATGGTAACTCTGCAGGACGTAATTCCCCTACTACAAAAACAAGGTTACACGACTGCCTTAGATCTCAAAGATGCTTACTTTCATATTCCCATACATCCAGCTCTTCGAAAATACCTAAGGTTTGTAATAGCAGGAAAACACTACCAATTCAAGGTATTTCCCTTCGGCATAACAACAGCTCCAAGGGTTTTCACAAAATGCCTAGTTGTAGTAGCAGCTCACCTAAGACAACACATACATGTCTTTCCTTATCTAGACGATTGGCTAATAAAATCAAGGGGCATTATACAATGCCAGCAACACACTCAATACACAATAGAAACCCTACACACATTAGGGTTAACAATCAACTACCAAAAATCCCATCTTCAACCAGCACAGGTTCAACTTTACCTAGGTGCTATTCTCATTACCCAAAAAGCCTTAGCCTATCCAAATGCACAAAGGATACAGGCTTTTCAAAACCTTATATCACAGATACAGCCCAATCAATGTTACACTGTTAAATTTATCATGAAACTCTTGGAAATGATGGCATCATGCATAGCAATAGTACCACATGCAAGATTAAACATAAGAACACTACAGCTGTGTCTCTCACAACAATGGTCTCAAGCACAGGGTCAATTGCAGGATCTAGTGTTGTTAGACCGCCAAACTCACAAATCTCTTCAGTGGTGGAATCACAACAATTTAATAAAGGGGCAGCCATTTCAGGACCTTGTGCCTCAAACCACAATAACAACAGATGCATCAATGATAGGTTGGGGAGCTCACCTCAACAACCTAACCATACAAGTGGAATAGAATTCAACACAGTAAACTTATCACATAAACCATTTAGAATTGTTAGCTGTGTTTCTCGCCCTAAAAGCTTTTCAACCTCTTCTCAGGTACAAAACAGTCTTAATAAAAAAAGGACAATATGACAACAATGTATTAAGAAACAGGGAGGTACACATTCATCTCAACTGTCCCTTCTAGCCCAATCAATAAGGAAATGGGCAATTCACAATCACATTTACTTGCTAGCGGATTACATCCCAGGGATACACAATCAGCTAGCAGACCTACTAAGCAGGACGCAGCAGCAAATACACAAATGGGAAATTCACTCTCAGGTACTTCAACAGTACTTTAAAATGTGGGGAACACCAGACATAGACCTTTTCGCAACACCCTCTGTCCAATGGCAATGCTCTGTGGATCAACTGGTCAGGGATATTTGCTTATGCTTTTCACCCTCTCCCATTAATTCCATTTCTGGTCAACAAACTGTGTCATACCTCTCTCACCATGATACTCATAGCTCCCACGTGGGCACGACAACACTGGTACACAACACTCTTAGACCTGTCAGTAGTACCACATCGCAAGCTTCCAGACAGACCAGCTCTGTTAACACAGAACATGGGTCAATCAGGCATCCCAATCCCAGTGTTCTAAATTTAGCAATTTGGCTCCTGAAGTCATAGAATTTGGATATCTGCACCTTCCATTAGAATGTATGGAAGTTCTAAAAGAAGCACGCAAACCTACAACTAGACAATGCTATGCTAACAAGTGGAAATGTTTTGTTTACTACTGTCAGCCCAAAAATAAAGACCCACTTAAAGCATCAATACAGGATGTTGTATGCCGCCTGCTTCATTTACAAAAAGCAAATGTAGCTTTTTCCTCTATTAAAATTCATCTTACTGCTATATCAGCGTACTTACAAACCATACAACATACTTCTCTCTTCAGAGTCCCTGTCTTAAAAGCCTTTATGGAAGGATTTAAGCATATAATCCCACCAAGAACCTCACCAGTTGTTGCATGGAATCTCAATATTGCACTCACAAGATTAATGGGACCACCATTCGAGCCCATGCATTCATGTGATGTTAAATTTCTCACTTGGAGAGTTGCTTTCTTAGTAGCAGTTATTTCATTAAGAAGAGTTAGTGAAATACAAGCATTCACTCTGGAGGAACCATTTTTCCAAGTACACAAACACAAAGTAGTACTTAGGACAAATCCAACAATTTTGCCAAAGTTAGTTTCTCCTTTTCACATTAACCAATCAGTGGAATTGCCAGTCTTCTTCCCACAGCCAGGGTCAGCTGCTGAAAGAGCTCTTCATACTCTTGACCTCAAAAGAGCTCTAATAGACTATGTTGATAGAACAAAAGTGTTTAGGAAAACTAAACAGCTTTTTGTAGCATTTCAACAGCCACATAAAGGAAATCCTATCTCTAAGAAAGGATTAGCTAGATGGTATGTAAGATGCATTCAAACATCATGTACCATTAAAGCAAAAAGACAACTTTTAATAAGCACTAAAGCACATTCCACTTGGAAACATTTTTATTTTTAGGGAACATACCAATGGCAGACATATGCAAGGCTGCCACATGGTCCACTCAACATGCATTTACAAAGCATTACTGTGTGGATGTATTTTCAAAGCAACAAGCCATTGTTGGACAAGCAGTACTTAAAACTTTATTTCAAACTACTTCAACTCCTACATCTGCAGCTACACATGCCATCGAACAGAAAATGTCACTTACCCAGTGTACATCTGTTTGTGGCATGTAGTGCTGCAGATTCACATGCATTCTCCCTCCTCCCTGGAAGCCTGTAGTCATTGCAGTTCTTATTTGTACATATGTGTATATATATATATATTTACATTTGCATGGCCATCTTATTTACTTACTACATTTAGTTGTACATTCTTTCACTCTAACACTCCGGGCCCAACACCAGATGGCAGACAGATATATATATATATATATATATATATATATATATATATATATATATATATATATATATATATATATATATATATATATATGCTGCAGATACACATGCTATGCATATTCTGCTATCTAGTGTTGGGCTCGGAGTGTTACAAGTTGTTTTTCTTCGAAGAAGTGTTTTCGAGTCATGGATTGAGTAACTCCTCCTCTTCTGCTCCATTGCGCATGGGCAACGACTCCATGTTAGATTGTTTTCTTTCCGCCATCGGGTTCGGACGTGTTTCTTTTCGCTCCGATAGTTTGAGTCGGAAAAGTTCTACGAGATCATCAACAAACACACGAGTGGGAAATTCATCCCCAAGTGCTCCAAACATACTTTCACCACTGGGGAACACCAGACATAGACCTATTCGCCACCAGCGAAAACGCAAAATGCCAAAACTTCGTATCCAGGTACCCACATCCTCTATCTAAAGGCAATGCTCTATGGATGAATTGGTCAGGGATATTTGCTTACGCTTTTCCCCCTCTCCCGCTCATGCCATTTCTAGTCAACAAACTGCGTCAAAACAAACTCAAATTTATACTTATAGCACCAACGTGGGCACGTCAACCGTGGTACACAACACTATTAGATCTGTCAGTTGTACCACATATCAAACTCCTGAACAGACCAGGTCTGTCAACATGAAACACACAACTGATCAGGCATCCAGATCCCAAAATACTCAATCTAGCGATATGGCTCCTGAAGTCATAGAGTATGGATATCTACAACTACCAACTGAGTGTATGGAAGTAATTAAACAAGCAAGAAAACCCGCTACCAGGCAGTGGTATGCAAAGAAATGGAAAAGATTTAGATAATACTGTCAATCTAAACAAATTACCCCTCTTTCAGCATCAATACAATACATTGTAAGTTATTTGCTTCATTTACAAAAGGCAAATTTAGCCTTTTCGTCCTTTAAAATACACCTTACTGCAATCTCTGCGTACTTGCAAAATATACAACACATCTCTTTATTTAAAGTTCCTTTTATCAAAGCCTTTATGGAAGGATTAAAACGCATCATTCCACCTAGAATGCCTCCAGTGCCTTTGTGGAATCTAAACCTACTGCTCACACGACTTATGGGTCCACCATTAGAACCTATGCACTCATGTCAGATTCAATAACTAACATGGAAAGTTGCCTTCCTGATTGCAATTACTTCATTAAGAAGAGTTAGTGAAATCCAAGCTTGCACAATTCAAGAACTAGCACTATCAGACCCTTCAAAGAAGGGCTACAGGAGCACATTAGGGCGATTAGAAACAATAACAATGACTACCCCTTTGCAGTACACTATAATTTGAAACACTCGCTGCAAGAAAGACTGGGCATCCACACACATGGCATTGCCACTTTGGGCAGCTGCCCGAGAGGCGGCAACAGGATTCTCCACCTTTGGCAACTAGAGAGTAGATGGATCATTAAGTTACAGGCAGTTGAGGAGGGTCTTAATTCTGACAAGGACCTGCATTTCTTTTTATAGTATATTACCCTTCAGTGATATCTACCTACAGAATTGTTTTAATTGTTATGGGCTCTTTTCCTGTATGTACAACCCTGAGTTTATATGCTGTCAATCGTTGTATGCCATTGGAAAAACATTCTGTGGCACCAAAGCTGTGTTTTTTCATGTCACTTTTGTCTATTATTATGTGTGACCATGTCCTCACATTCTACATAAATGGCATGACTGAAAAAATCATACACCCAAGTCTGTGCATTTGTGCCTCATTTATGTCACTTTGTCTCCTAAATTATCTCTGTAAAATTATCTTTTAAAATCTTGCTGCATGCACTAACTCTTTCTTTTCAACACACGAGGTTTATATTTTTCTTTCCAATATGGCGGACGCATGGTACGGTTTCCGTTAGTCCGTTTTCTATTTTTACTTCTTTGTTGCATATAAATAGTAGTCTTCCGCCAGACAACAAGCCGGTAGACACCATGCGATGCCGTTAGTACGACAACAAGAAAATATCTGCATATCCGGGGGTAAGATTTGCCTACTTTACATCTAATTTGACCATTGGCCATATTGTTTTCGGAGACATGCCTTACTTTCTTGGCGGGTCTCCCCTTTTTTTCTGACACGGTTTCCGCGTTTACTAGCGAACTGTTTGATATTTACCTTTCTAATGTCCTCACTCGGTAGCTCCCTGTCTCAGCACCATTGTGCTGATTTATGCATTATTGGTCTTCCGTATAAAATTACATCTCTAGCATGCCAGTCGTAGTGTCCCGCCACTACACCGGGGACACTCTATTTATGACTACGTACTTTTTTCAATTTAGTTTTTACGATTGTCGTTTCCATTTTTGCAGCACTAATTATTATTTATGGACGACAGGTAATATGACACGCCTGGGATTCAAATTGCCATTTTTTAACTATTCGCTTTTGTTCTTAGACTATGTTGTACTAGAGTTCACCTATCATATAACACCTTAATACCCTTCATTTAGGGCTCATTTCTGTATCTCTTCTTTCAGGCTTATCATGGTCTTTGGACCTTCTCTCCTTATACTCTACTTGACAATTGTAGTGCCCATTGGAGCCTGATAGCATAGATTGACACCTCCACACGTTGGAGGTATTTTTGACTCCTTTATCTCCTTGTTTATGCGTTCTTCTTTATTCTATGATCTTTTTATTTTTAACTTAATTTCACACTGAATGTTCTGGGATTTGTAGGCACGCTGTGTGTATCACTGTTCACTCATTATTCATGGCTACATTACCACTGTCCTATGCTTGTCACTACAAACCTTGGATGTTGGAACCTGCACACTGATGTCATACATTTCTGTATCAATCATTGTTGCCTTTTTACTTCCACTTTTGTCTTGGATTGGGCACCTTTATGTTCTCGGTCTAGAACATGGTACACTGTTAACTTGTGGAGTCGGGCCTGTCTCTTCATTCACAATTTTCATTTTTATTTCCGTTTCACATCAGGCATTACACTGTACAATAATCTATGTAATACATGTGATTGACGCATTCCATCCTCATAATCATTATGTTCACAGCCTTGAAAAAGTCATTTCTGACTAAACACGTGACTGCTGTTGTTTTTCCGAATATGAGAACTGTATTGGCCTGTTGACACCTCTCCCCATTTGTTTCACTGGGTCAGGTTATTTCTTCTCTGATATACCACAGGAGAATAAATTGACACTTATACGAATCTGCGATGTGCTGTGGTTTTTCTTCTTTCTACAAATCAACCGTGTTCCTTCTGAGGCGACAGTTCATGCACCCTGTGGCTGGGTGTTAAAACCGCTTGGGCACTCTTCTTCAACATCCAATTGAGACTTGATTGTTTATGTACTTTGGATACATGCTTGAGCTTACAATCCGGAAGTGCGCACCATTTCTACACAGCCACAATTTGTTGTTATTTTTGTAATACAATTCAAGAACCGGCCATACAAGTACACAAACATAAAGTTGTGCTTCGAACTAACCCTAAATTTCTCCCAAAAGTTATATCACCGTTTCATATCAATCAAACAGTGTAACTACCAGTCTTCTTCCCACAGCCAGATTCTGTAGCAGAAAGAGCCCTGCTTACATTAGATATTAAAAGAGCCTTAATGTATTATATAGATAGAACAAAATCATTTAGGAAAACAAAACAGTTATTTGTGGCGTTCCAAAAACCACATACTGGTAACCCTATTTCAAAACAAGGGTTAGCTAGAAGGATAGTAAAATGTATCCAAACATGTAACCTAAAAGCTAAAAGGCACCAATTAGTTACACCTAAAGCACATTCCACACAGAAAAAAGGGGCTACAATGGCTTTCTTAGGTAACATACCAATGGGCTAAATTTGTAAAGCAGCCACTTGGTCAACGCCGCATACATTTACCAAGCATTACTGTGTAGATGTGTTACGAACACAGCAGGCCACAGTAGGATAGGCTGTACTAAGAACACTATTTCAAACAACTTCAACTCCTACAGGCTGACCACCGCTATGGGAGGTAAAACTGCTTTGTAATCTATGCATAGCTTTTGTATCTGCAGCTACACATGCCATCGAACGGAAAATGTCACTTACCAAGTGTACATCTGTTCATGGCATGTTCCGCTGCAGATTCACATGCACCCTCCCCGGGAGCCTGGAACAGATGTACACTGGGTGCCTATATATATATATGTTCGATGGCATGTGTAGCTGCAGATACACATGCTGTGCACATCCCGCCATCTGGTGTTGGGCTCGGAGTGTTACAAGTTGTTTTTCTTCGAAGAAGTCTTTTTTCGAGTCACGAGACTGAGGGACTCCTCCCATTTCGACTCCATTGCGCATGGGCGTCGACTCCATCTTAGATTGTTTTTTTTCCGCCATCGGGTTCGGACGTGTTCCTTTTCGCTCCGTGTTTCGGGTCGGAAAGTTAGTTAGAATCTCGGAAAAATCGTCGGTATTGTTTGCGTTCGGTATCGGGTTAGTTACAACAGATCGACACCGAATTAAGAAGAGCTCCGGTGGCCCTTCGGGGTTTTTTTTCCATCCCCGTCGGGGCCTGGTCGGCCCGGCCACGTGTCTCTTCAAGGCTGATGGAACGGACCCCATTCCGCTTCTGTCCAAAATGCCATAACAAGTATCCATATACAGATCAACATCTGGTCTGTAACTTGTGTTTGTCACCAGAACACAAAGAGGATACTTGTGAAGCCTGTCGAGCGTTTCGGTCCAGGAAGACACTCAGGGACCGAAGAGCAAGAAGACTGCAAATGGCGTCGGCGCCGACAGGACAAGAGCGTTTCGAGGAGGATGAAGAAACATTCTCCACCCAGGAGTCGGACTCTGAGGAGATCGATCCCGAGGAAACGCCTAAAACCGTGAGTAAGATGTCGAAAACAAGAACTCACGAGAAAAGCGCTAAAGCCCAGGGGACGCCACCGCCAACAGGCCATGGCTTAACCCGAAAAGTAGGTGACCGTCGGCAGCGAAAAAGGGCGAGCTGGTGTCGAAGTCATCCGACTCCGGTCGAGATACCGGCACACAGCAATCTCAGGCCCGAGATAGTGGCTCAGAGAAGATTCGGCACCGAGACAGCGGCACCGAAACGGGTCGGCACCGAGAGAGCACGACGCCGAAAGTAAAAAAGGTTTCGTCGGAGCCGAAAAAAGCAGCCGAAAAGGTTTCGGTACCGAAATATCCGGCCTCTGAACCGAAAACAAGTTCCTACACTGAGGAACAAGGACTGTCCACACACATGAAGACACATAGATTTGGACAGGAATTACAGGCAATAGAGCCAGATCACACACAAAGACGGCTCTTTATTCAAAAAGATACAGGGAAGATCAGCACTCTTCCTCCAGTCAAAATGAAACGCAAGCTTGCCTTTCAAGACAAGGACAAACAGCCACACGCAAAGGTGGCTAAACAAGTAACACCGCCACCATCCCCACATCACTCTCCGCAACCATCACCGGTAGCCACTCCACCAATGATGCAATCCCCAACTCATATAGGAATGAGTCAAGATGACCCTGACGCATGGGACCTTTATGACGCACCAGTGTCAGATAATAGTCCAGAATGCTATCCAGCTAAACCATCGCCACCAGAGGATAGTACAGGCTACGCACAGGTGGTGTCAAGAGCAGCGGCATTTCATAATGTCAGCCTTCATTCAGAGCCCATTGAAGACGACTTTCTTTTTAATACACTGTCGTCCACACACAGCCAATATCAGAGTCTTCCTATGCTACCCGGAATGCTAAAACACTCCAAACAAGTGTTTGAGGAGCCTGTTAAAGGGAGAGCCGTTACTCCAAGAGAAGATAAAAAATATAAACCGCCACCAACAGACCCAGTGTACATTACACAACAGCTAACACCAGACTCTGTTGTAGTGGGAGTAGCGCGCAAAAGAGCCAACTCTCATACTTCAGGAGATGCACCACCTCCAGATAAAGAAAGTCGAAAATTCGATGCTGCAGGCAAAAGGGTGGCGGCACAGGCAGCAAACCAGTGGCGTATTGCAAATTCGTAAGCTTTGCTAGCAAGATATAATAGGGCCCATTGGGATGAGATGCAACACCTTATTGAACATTTACCCAAGGAGTTCCAAAAAAGAGCGCAGCAAGTAGTAGAAGAAGGACAGGGTATCTCCAATAATCAGATACGGTCAGCAATGGATGCTGCAGACACAGCTGCTAGAACTGTCAACACAGCAGTAACAATAAGGAGACATGCATGGCTGCGTACATCAGGATTTAAACCAGAGATACAGCAAGCTGTGCTGAATATGCCATTCAACGGACAGCAGTTGTTTGGGCCGGAGGTGGACACTGCGATCGAAAAACTTAAGAAAGACACTGACACGGCCAAAGCCATGGGCGCACTCTACTCCCCACAGAGCAGAGGCACATTTCGAAAGACACAATTTCGAGGGGGGTTTCGAGGGCAAACCACAGAAACCACAACCTCACAAACAAAGCCCACTTACCAGAGCCAGTATCAGCGGGGAGGTTTTCGGGGACAATATAGAGGGGGACAATTTCAAAGGAATAGAGGAAAGTTCCAAAGTCCCAAAACTCCTCCGAACAAGCAGTGACTTCAAGGTCACAAATCCCCAACACATAACACCTGTGGGGGGGAGACTAACCAAGTTTTACAAACATTGGGAGGAAATAACAACAGACACTTGGGTCTTAGCAATTATCCAGCATGGTTATTGCATAGAATTTCTCAAATTCCCTCCAAACATCTCACCGAAAACACAATATGTCAAAACAAAATATAGATCTTCTAGGACTAGAAGTTCAGGCATTGCTACAAAAAGAAGCAATAGAGTTAGTACCAAAACAACAAATAAACACAGGAGTTTACTCCCTGTACTTTCTGATACCCAAAAAAGACAAGAGTCTGAGACCTATACTAGATCTCAGAACATTAAATACCTACATCAAATCAGATCACTTTCACATGGTTACATTACAAGACGTAATCCCACTGCTCAAACAACAAGACTACATGACAACACTAAACCTAAAGGATGCATATTTCCATATACCAATACATCCTTCACAGAGAAAGTACCTAAGGTTTGTATTCCAAGGGATACATTACCAATTCAAAGTGTTGCCATTTGGAATAACAACTGCACCAAGAGTTTTTACAAAATGCTTAGCAGTAGTAGCTGCACATATCAGAAGGCAGCAAATACATGTGTTCCCGTACCTAGACGATTGGTTAATCAAAACCAACATGCTAAGACGGTGTTCACAACACACAAAATATGTCATAGAAATCCTCCACAAACTAGGTTTCTCAATCAACTACACAAAGTCACACCTTCTGCCGTGTCAAACACAGCAATACTTAGGAGCAACAATCAACACAGCAAAAAGGATTGCCACTCCAAGTTTACAAAGAGTTCACACATTTCACAATGTGATACAGACCATGTATCCAAATCAAAAGATACAAGTCAAACTGGTGATGAAACTACTAGGCATGATGTCTTCATGCATAGCCATTGTCCCAAACGCAAGGTTGTACATGCGGCCCTTACAACAGTGCCTAGAATCACAATGGTCACAAGCACAGGGTCAGCTTCTAGATCTGGTGTTGATAGACCGCCAAACATACATCTCGCTTCAATGGTGGAACAGTATAAATTTAAACCAAGGGCGGCCTTTCCAAGACCCAGTGCCACAATACGTAATAACAGATGCTTCCATGATAGGGTGGGGAGCACACCTCAATCAACACAGCATCCAAGGACAATGGGACATACAGCAAAAACAGTTTCACATAAATCACTTAGAACTGTTAGCGGTATTTCTAGCGCTCAAAGCATTTCAACCCATAATAAGCCACAAACACATTCTTGTCAAAACAGACAACATGACAACAATGTATTACCTAAACAAACAGGGAGGCACACACTCGACACAGTTGTGTCTCCTAACACAGAAAATATGGCATTGGGCGATTCACAACCACATTCGCCTAATAGCACAATTTATTCCAGGAATTCAGAACCAGTTAGCAGACAATCTCTCTCGGGATCACCAACAGATCCACGAATGGGAGATTCACCCCCAAATACTAAACACTTACTTTCAAATGTGGGGAACACCACAAATAGATCTATTTGCAACAAAGGAAAACTCAAAATGCCAAAACTTCGCATCCAGGTACCCACAAGATCAGTCTCAGGGCAATGCGTTATGGATGAGCTGGTCAGGGATATTTGCTTACGCTTTTCCCCCTCTCCCACTCCTTCCATATCTAGTAAACAAATTGAGTCAAAACAAACTCAAACTCATACTAATAGCACTGACATGGGCAAGACAACCTTGGTACACAACACTACTAGACCTCTCAGTAGTACCTCATGTCAAACTACCAAACAGACCAGATCTGTTAACACAACACAAACAACAGATCAGACACCCAAATCCAGCATCGCTGAATCTAGCAATTTGGCTCCTAAAATCCTAGAATTCGGACACTTAGACCTCACACAAGAATGTATGGAGGTCATAAGACAAGCTAGGAAACCTACCACTAGACACTGCTATGCAAATAAGTGGAAAAGATTTGTTTATTACTGCCATAATAATCAAATTCAACCCTTACACACATCTGCCAAAGATATAGTAGGATACTTACTACAATTGTAAAAGTCAAAGCTAGCTTTCTCTTCAATAAAGATACATCTGACCGCAATTTCAGCCTACCTGCAAATTACGCACTCAACTTCATTATTTAGGATACCAGTCATAAAAGCATTTATGGAAGGCCTAAAGAGAATTATACCACCACGAACACCACCAATTCCTTCATGGAACCTCAACATTGTCTTAACACGACTCATGGGTCCACCTGTTGAGCCCATGCACTCTTGTGAAATGCAATACTTAACATGGAAAGTTGCATTTTTGATTGCCATCACATCTCTAAGAAGAGTGAGTGAAATTCAAGCATTTACCATACAAGAACCATTTATTCAAATACACAAGCATAAAGTAGTTCTACGGACAAATCCCAAAATTTTACCAAAAGTGATCTCACCGTTCCACTTGAATCAAACGGTAGAATTACCAGTGTTCTTCCCACAGCCAGATTCTGTAGCTGAAAGAGCGCTGCATACATTAGACATCAAAAGAGCACTAATGTACTACATTCACAGAACAAAACTAATTCGAAAAACAAAACAATTATTTATTGCTTTCTAAAAACCTCATACAGGGAATCCAATTTCTAAACAAGGCATTGCTAGATGGATAGTTAAGTGTATTCAAACCTGCTATCTTAAAGCAAAGAGAGAGCTGCCTATTACACCAAAGGCACACTCAACCTAAAAAAAAGGTGCTACCATGGCCTTTCTAGGAAATATTCCAATGAACGAAATATGTAAGGCAGCAACATGGTCTACGCCTCATACATTTACCAAACACTACTGTGTAGATGTGTTAACGGCACAACAAGCCACAGTAGGTCAAGCTGTACTACGAACATTATTTCAAACAACTTCAACTCCTACAGGCTGAACCACCGCTTTTGGGGAGATAACTGCTTACTAGTCTATGCACAGCATGTGTATCTGCAGCTACACATGCCATCGAACGGAAAATGTCACTTACCCAGTGTACATCTGTTCGTGGCATTAGTCGCTGCAGATTCACATGCGCCCACCCGCCTCCCCGGGAGCCTATAGCCGTTTAGAAGTTGATCTTGAACATTTGTAAATTTGTAAATATATTACTTTAAACTTCATTATGTACATACGTATTCACTCCATTGCATGGGCACTATTACTAGCATACACAACTCCTACCTCACCCTCTGCGGGGAAAACAGTCTAAGATGGAGTCGACGCCCATGCGCAATGGAGTCGAAATGAGAGGAGTCCCTCAGTCTCGTGACTCGAAAAAAGACTTCTTCGAAGAAAAACAACTTGTAACACTCCGAGCCCAACACCAGATGGCGGGATGTGCACAGCATGTGAATCTGCAGCGACTAATGCCACGAACAGATGTACACCGGGTAAGTGACATTTTCCATATATATATATGTATATGTATATATATATATATATATATATATATATATGTATATATATTGGATGGCATGTGTAGGTCTGAGTCGGTGTCTCGGATGGAGACTGCTGTCTGCACCTGTTCTTCCTCCATGACGTCGAGATGTTCGGTGCTTTTCGACGCCATTTCTAGTCTTCGGGCCCTGCGATCTCTCAAGGGCCTCTTTTATCAAAACGATTGACAGGCTTCGCAGTCTTCCTCCCAATGGTCCGGAGAAAGGCACAAATTACAAATGCGGTGTTGGTCTGTATATGGGTGCTTCGCGTTGCACCGAGAGCAGAAACGAAATGGAGTCCGATCCATCAGGCTTTCCACGCAGTAGGCCCGAACAAGCTTGAGCTGGCCGCACGCGTCCCGAAGGGCGAAATGAAGGTTCCGATGGTACTACGGGTTCGATGCTAGATGGGAAACGCGATCGAAAGAATACCGATGAATAAATCGGTTTTCTGGGGTTTTCCAATTTGAAATCTCGGAGCGAGAGGAAACACGTCGGAACCCAACAGTGGAAAGAAAACAATCTAACTATGGAGTCGATGCCCATGCGCAGTGTAACCGAGAGGAGCAGTCACTCGATCCTGTGACTCTGAAAAGACTTCGTAGAAGAAAAACAACTTGTAACACTCCGAGCCCAACACTGGATGTCGGAAGAGATATGCATAGCATGTGAATCTGCAGCACTACATGCCACGAACAGATGTACACTGGGTAAGTGACATTTTCCATATATATATATATATATATATATATATTTTATTGCCATCAGAGTTTTCCGCTCAGAACTTAAGTAGGGTGGCCACGGCACTGCGAGGGCGGAGAACCCTCGGTGAAAATTCCAACAAACATTCTCCACAGGAAGAAATGCGCCAAGCCAGTTTAAAAGCGCTATGAGGCACTTTATTTCACTTTAAGATCACCAGAAAACGAATGTTCTTCCCTGACGCGTTTCGGCTGACAACTCAGCCTTAATCATAGGTGCATGGTTCTCCAGTTTGAAAAATTACCATGTGATGAAATCAACCATCCTTTTATCCTTTGGCCTTAAAGTCACAGAGTCTTTTTGCTGCAATGAGTGCACTTAATTAATTTCACATGCGTAGTGGTATAATCCTCCTTTATAAATCAAAGTGCACTGTCAATATGATTGTCTCATGCTGTTGTCCAGAATTTAACTTTCTGTGTTTCTTTATAATCATACTTTCAAGATACTCAGCAACAAACTTCTTCGTACTTATTTCAAAAGTGACTTTGAATGTCCATTTCACAAACACACTACAGCTGTTCCTTATTTTTCAGCCTCATAGATGCATTGCAATTACCAATGGCCTATATTTCACCTCCGTGCCTCTCAGACGCTGTAAAACAGTGAATGGGATTAAGTCAATATCTCCTTCACTTCCCTTTCCCGATTTCACGTCTTAATGCATTATAAATATTTAATTTTTCTCTTTTCGGTCGGTATCCCCGTACCTGATTCTTTAGCTGTGAATTCGGGCAGATCTGGCTCCATCAAAATCGTCGCCATCAGGGTTTCTTCGCTCAGAGCCTGCCCTTAAGTAGGGTGGCCACGGCGCTGCAAGGGCGGAGAACCCTCGCTGTAAATTCCAACAAACATTCTCCACAGGAAGAAATGCGCCAAGCGAGTTTAACAGCGCTATGAGGCACTTTATTTCACTTTCAAATTGCCAGAGCACTGCCTACACTTCACTGAGAGGGGATACCTGGACCTGGTATAAGATGTAAGCACCATAGGTATCCACCACACACCACACACCAGGCACTGCCCTAGAATTCAAACACTGTATACCTCTTGTGATGAAAATATAGAGCAATTCTACATCCAACCACTAGAGAGCAGGATGAAGCAAAGTATATTTAAATATGCTACCAAGCTGCAAAACCTTTGTTTCTTTTCCGGATTTCTAATTGACATTTCAACTTATGCACACTCATCTCTGTTTGTTAAAACAGAAACTGATATTTGATGTGCGGCTGTAGATACACATGCTTTTCATATCCCTGCCATCTGATGTTGGGTCTGGAAGCCTGTAAGTTGTTTTTCTTCCAAGAAGTCTTTTGAGTAACACGGTAGAGTGACTCCTACTCTTGGTGATAATGTGAATGGGGATCAACCTATTGTTAGATTGTTTTCTTCCACCATCTGGTCCAATCGTGTATCATTTATCTCCAGGTCGAGACTGTTTTCAAACTCTTTGCGGTTGTGATCCATCCCCACTGTCGTCAGTATTGTTATCAAATGTTTCCCCACCTTTGTGTTTTGAGATTGGAAAACCATTACCTGTCTCTTCGATTTGCTTGAACAAATGCCCTTTGGGCCTCGCCCTTCTGGACTATCTTTCTGTCCTGTTCGGTAGGGAATCCCCTACTGATGGAATAGACGCCTTTCTGTTTCTGCACAAGGTGCCACTCTAAGTACCCGCAGACCGACCTTCATCAGGTCTGCAACCTCGGTTTGTCTCCAGACCACAGAAAAGGGGACTGGGAAGTCTGCCAATTGTTTTGGTCCAAAAACACTGAACAAGACCGAAGGGCACATTGCAAGGAGATACAACAGAGAGAGGTCGACGACACGCCCAACATCTTTCGATATCAGGATGTGGAAGAACTCCAAAAGGCTTCTGCAGCCGAGGAAGAAGCTTTTTCCTTCGAGGTCTCCGACTCTGAATTAGAAATCAACCATGAAATGCAGGATCTTCCCCCGGGTCAGCATACTGTGAGTACTGACATCCCTGTCCTGCCACTGCCTATAAGCCATTGTTGGCACCGAAAATCACATTTGATTGCCCTGCCCTTGAGCCTGGCACCGAAACCTAAGTCAAAGCAGACCACTTTGGTGCCTAGTCAACCAGCTCCACCTTCGGCACAAACCACTTCGGCACCGAAACAGAAAGTAATCTCGGCTTTGAAGATTTCCAGATCGGCACCAAACTCTGACTTGAGTACTCTAGAAGAACCAATTCTCCTCAAGATGCAGGAGAAGCTCGATGCCCGTCAGAGACAACTCCATATACAGTCTCATGCTGGGCGCATTCTGGCTAACACCTTGGTTTCAGTGCCACCTCCATCCAAGAGCCAACTTTCCTTTGGAGAAGTCATTGATCTGCTGCTGCCGACCAAGACAAATAAGACTGACAAGACCACCAGTTCCATGCGTCCTCCTACACTATCTTCCGCTCTACCCCCACCACCTTTACTCTTTACCCCTCATTCTCATGGTGATCCATTAGACATCACTCCTCAGGATCCCCACATTCTTTCACTTGTTGGCATGGGATGATACATTTGATGCACTAGAGCCCCCTGATGCTTGGTCAGCCTATGACGTTGACCCCCCAAGGGGATAACGATCCCATCCTATACCCTGCTAGGCCATCTCCTCCTAATGACACCACCTCCTATCAGGAGCTTATTAGCAGGGCTGCAACATACCATCAGGTACCACTCCATAAAGAACCCACAGAAGAGGACTTTGTGTTTAAAACCCCAACATATATGACAACACAATATCTCCCTGTGCTAAAGGGTATGTCAAGACAAGCAGTTTATATTTTTAGAGATCTTGCGTGAGCCCACATTAACACTCCCAGGATCAATTAAAAAAACAAACAAACAAAATATATATTTCTAAGGCCCCACCATCTGACCTTATTTTTATGAGATGGCAAATTCCACCTGACTCTGGTTGTCTCCATTGCCCGTAAAAGGGCTAATTTCCAGGCTACCAGTGATGCTCCACCTCCAGGTAAGGAGAGTAAGCTTATGGATGTTTCTGGCAAAAGAGTTGTGGCACAGTCTGCCAATCACTGGCATGTTGCTAAAACCATGGGGTTATTAGACCGATACGATTGTGCCTACTGGAACAAAATGGAGGAACTCCTCCAGCACCTCACATAGAAGCACAGACAGAGAGGGCAGGAGATTGTAGCTGAGGGGCAGCTTATTTCCAACATTTCAATTAGGTGTTCCCTAGCCTGTGCAGATGCTGCCGCCAGGAGTATTAACACCAGTGTTGTGTTGCTCTGCCATGCCTGGCTGTCCATATCTATTTTTAAGCCAGAAGTCCCACACAGCCTCTTAAATGTCCCCTTGATAAGGAAGACCTTTTTGGCCCTCAGGCTGACCAGGCTCTTGAGAAAATGAAAAAAGATACTGGACAAAGTCTATGGGTGCACTTCAAACACCAAGTCCCTGTGGCTCCTTTTGCAGCTGTTTCTTTAAGGCAAGCTTGAAAACAACCTCTTCAGATGCCTTGTCTTCATATCAAGGCCATAGTCATCAGTCCTGTCCCTCAGGATGCTACGTGGGCACATACAGGGGTAACAACATAAGGGGGCAGAGGCATAGGTACTTCCCCACATGGTGCTGCACCTGCCACATCAGTGAGTCTTATCCCCCTGATTATACCACACTTGTCAAGGGGATGTTTGCAATAGTTCCTCCCCACTTGGCGGTTCATAACATCGGATCAGTGGATGTTGGACAGTATGCAAAATGGTTACTGTCTGGAACTCATTACCACACCTCCAAACATTGCATCTCACACTCACAGACTCGCTCCGGAACACCTAAAACTGCTCAAACAGGAAGTTCAGGCTCTCTTACTCAAAGGAGCTATAGAATCTGTCCCTATGCAAGATCAAGGGTCAGGATTGTACTCCTTATACTACCTAATCCTCACAAATGACTGATCTTTATGGCCAATCTTAGATATACAGCCATTAAATCATTACAGCCTGTCAGAACATTTACATATAGTCACCCTCCAAGACGTGATCCGACTTCTCCAACAAGACGATTACCTCTCAGCACTAGACTTGAAGGACGCCTGTTTTCACATTCCCATACACCCAGCACATCGCAAATGCTTGATATTTGTAATAGCAGGCAACCATTACCAATTCTTCCATTTGGGATCACTACTGCATCTCAAGTATTCACAAAATGCCAAGCAGTGGTAGCAGCACGTTTGTGCAGACAAAACGTTCATGTTTTCCCAAATCCGGCGTCACCATCAGTTTCCAAAAATCTCACCTTCAGCCTTTTCTGGCTCAACCATATTTATGGACTGCTCTAAACCCACAGATGGGATTAGCCTTTCCCTCTGCAGCACATATACACAACTTTCAAATGCTAATACTGTGCTTCCAAACCAATCAACAAGGCACAGTCAGAACTGTCATGGGACTTCTCAGTATGATGACCTTGTCCCCATAGTGCCGAATGCACGTCGACGCATGCAGCAGTTGCAGGAATGTCTAGCACAACAATGGTCTCAGTCACAGGTTCAGTTGGAAGATCTAGTATTGATAGACAGCCACACTTATCGCTCTCTGCAGTGGAGGAACACAAACAACATGTTAAAATGTCAACCTTTCCTTGACTCTGTTCCCCAAACTATACTGACAAAGGGCACATCACAGACTAGTTGGGGTGCTTATCTACAGAATCACACGGCCCATGGTCTCTGGGATATCAAACACAGGGGTCTCCACATCAACTACTTAGAGCTTCAGGCTGTTCACCTTGCGTTGAAAGCTTTCACTCATCACCTGATCGGCAGGGTTGTCTTGATCTGATAGGACAATATGACAACCATGTACTACTTACAAAAATAGGGCGGGGGCATTCTCTACAGTTATCCAGCCTATCGCAAACAATCTAGCATTGGGCTCTCCATCACAACATCGGTCTGTTAGCAGATCATCGTGCTGGAACACACAATTTTGCTGAACTTCTAAGCAGGATTCAGCAACAAGTTCACGAGTGGCCACAAGTCCTACTCCCCTACTTTCAAAACTAGGGGTTTCCAGACATAGATCTGTTCACAGCAGACAACGCAAAATGCCCAAACCTCGCCTCCAGGTTCCCACACTGCTATTCCAAAGGCAATGCTCCATGAATGAACTGGTCAGGGATATTTGCCTACGCTTTTCCACCTCTCTCTCTTATTCCGTTTCTGGTTCGGAAGCTCCAGAAAACATCCATCACACTAACACTAGTAGCTCCCACATGGGACCGACAGCCCTGGTTCACAACCCTTCTCGAAATATCAGTAGTTCCTTACCAGAAGCTTTCCTTCAACCCAGACCTTCTGACTCAGAACCATGGCGAAATCAGACACCCAAATCCCAAGGAACTCAAGCTAGCAATTTGGCTCTTGAGGTCATAGAGTTTGACTATCTCAGTGTCACACCTGAATGAACGGCCATTCTTAAAGAAGCACACTCGACCATGTTATGCAGCTAAATGGAAGAGATTTGTCTGTTACTGTCATAAAACCAGTATCAATCCATTTAGTGCAACAACGCAAAACATTGTTAGCTACCACATTCAATGTTCTGGCCTTGCACTCACATCTATACGCTTACATTCAGCAGCGGTTGCTGCCTACCTTCAAAATATTTATCATTGTTTAAATACCAGTTATTAAAACCTTAACTGAATGTGTTAAAAGAGTAATTGCACCGCAGGTTCCACCAGCACCTACATGGAATATTAACATTGTTCTCACAAGACTTGTGAGCCCTCCTTTCGCATCACTACACAACTGCTGTTAGAAATGGGGTTTCTGCATGCCTCTAATCCAGGCAGAACCCAGCACTCTGGTCAGGGCAAGTAAGTTACATGTTAAAGATAACCTGTGCTCACCCTCTGGTAGTTTAGTGCAGAGCTGTAAGGCTCATCATCAGAGGCATTGTGTAAAGTATTTGTGCAACACACTCACAGCAACACAGTAAAACACCACAAAAAGGCTTCACACATAGTTAAGAAAATAGTAACTTATGTAGAAAACCGAAGACCAAAATAACAAAAATCCAATAAATAGTTTAGGGGTTAGGTATGAAAATAAATCTGGTCAGAGTAATGTTAGGCCAAGGCAAGAAATACAAATCTGAGATGAGTCCACACAGGATTTTAAAAGAAAGTTTCAAAGAACTGAATGAAGCTCCAAACATGCAGGGCCCGTTTTAGAGCCTTTATGGTAATGTTGGGGAATGCACTTCAAGTTGCGGTTGCCATAGTCGGTATGTTTCTTACAGATCAAGTATAGCCTCGCTGGGCAGGCTTGCTAGGAGAAATGCAGTATTGTTCCCCACTAGTGAGGAGTGCCGGGTAATCAACCTGGGACCATTGGGGTCCACTTACAGCAACTACCAAAATATCACTGCAGCCACAGGCCGGGTCAGAAAAAGTACTTTGTTGCAGGCAGGGGAAGTGGAGTCAGGCAGGCCCTTGTTGTGCATCTAGGATGGGAGCGGGGTGCCAAACGAGTCTGTGCTCCCAGTCATTGCAACATCCGTGAACCTCCCACACTGGGCATGCGTTGCTGGCCAGACAGTCATGCTGCACAGCGGCAGGCGAGGCCAGAGCAATGAGTGACTTGCAGGGCTTCGTACCAAGACCACATCTCACCCATTGAAATGTGGCGCTTTCAAGGTACTCCTTGCAGGGAAGATGCAGTATTCCTCGGCCCCCAAAATTGTTTAAAAAGTCCCAAATGCGGCTGTTGCTTAGCCGGGGACCGTGTTGAAACCACTTATGCCTGTGCTGCCACACTTTTGAGGTGCTCAGCCCAGGGCAATCGGGCAGCACTGCAAACGCAGCCAGAGGGCAGGTCTTCTTGTGACGAGGTCTTTGTGTTCCTGAGACTGCAGGAAAGAACATGTCTTCAGGCAGCAGGCTAGCACAACATGGCGGGACAGAGGTGCCTGGGAACATTCAGGCACAGCAAAGTGGCAATCCTTCTGCGCAACAGCATTTATTCCAACAGAGTTTCATCTGAGTCCAGTAGTGTACTGATTTGAGTGGATCAAGAGGCCCAGTACTTATATTAGACAGCGTCTTTGATGTGAGGGAGGACTACAAATGCACATGCCCCCCTTTCAGCTCAGCCTCAGCTCCCAACTATCAGTTGGGGGTAATCAGCCCCTTTGTGCGGGCTCTGGTCACTACCATTTGAGATGTAAGTATGAGCCCTTCCCAACCTCCTCCCCAGGAAGACCCATCAGTATACAGATGTAGTGTTGTCGGTGTCTGAAGGGTTTGCACAAGTGTAGCTGTCACCTAGCCCAAGCTAGACCTGTATTGGAGATAGACCGTAGGACACAGGGCAGTGATTGCAGAGAAATGTCCAGTTTCTAAAGTGTAATTTTTAAATAGTAATAATAAATCTGACTTTACCAGCAAAGAGGTTTTATTATTACCATTCCAATGGTACTAAACATGATGCAGCTACTCCTCTCAGATTAGGAATTACATCTTAAAGATATGATAAGGAATTTCCAATGTAGGCCCATGAGAGAGGAAGGTCTCACAGTAATGAAAGACGCCTTTGGAAGTTTTTCATTACCAGGGCATGAAAACCGGAAAGGTGCATGTCCTTCCTTGCACTTACATGGCACCCTGCCCTGTGGGCTACCTAGGGCCTACTCCTTATTCCATATTTCAAGGCTAAGTCTATGAGGGATATTTTTCAGACCCTGTTATTAGCTTACCTCTGTGTTTTTTTGTTGTGACTTAAGTTTATTTTGTTGTGTTTATTTGCATTCTAATAAAATCTGATTTGGTTTAGATGTAGTTTGTTATACAGGATGTATATTCACACTGCTTAGGTAATGTGTTTAGTTGGAGTCTGTATTTAAAGTCCTGAAGTTGCATAAGCACTGACCTGCAGTGCTAGTATGAGTTGACTCTTCATATTAATACTGTTTACCTTTGTTTCTGCATATTTTCAAACATTCAGTGTCATCCTTGGAGGGGACATTTCTAATTTTGTCTTGCTCCTCTTTAGCATATGTTCTGGAGCTGTGTTTTTAGAATATTCAGTTAACTTTAATTTGTGTAATGCCTTTACGTGATGTTAATGTGGCTAATACTGATGTCCCCACTCTTTCGCCCCTAAGACCATAGCACAGTTAATAAAGGCAGTAAATATATATGGCTAGAATAAAACTTAAGTGTTTAAAGTTTGTCCTTCAAATGTGAGTTTTGCAAATTTTACAAAATGATTCTGGTAAAAATAATTGATCACTAATTTTAGCCACAGGGAAGTTTTGTGAAAGTACAAAACTATGTAGAAATAAACTAAATTTGTCGAAACGTCCTAATAAATGTTATCTTTGAAGCCAGGACTGAGGTTTTTCTCTGGTCTCTTTTCAGTCTTTGTATGTCTCCGATTTCCCTGTCTTGCTTCGTGTTACTTCGGTGTACATTTTATAGTTATAACTAAATCTATGTATCAGTTTTTGTAGTGGAACTTAGCTGTGTAGTATGCAGTGGAGTGTTGTACAAAGTACAAGTGATAGGGACAATTCATGATATCCGAAATTGGAAGGTTGTTCTGTATTTGTGGGACGGCTGCTTGGGGAGGAACAAACTTCTTTATTCCCGGTGGAAGTCTCCATTGCATAATGCTCTGTTTCTCAATTATGATTGGTCTGGAACTCTGGGTCTCTCTTGAACCTTGTCCTTCCGTGAAGATGTGTTCAACCTCCTTATGCAGTGTGCTGAAACAAAATGGATGAGTATTCTTGCCCAACTAAAACGCAAAAATAGATGAGGCTGTGTGCTGTCTGTCTTTTTCCCACAGACTATGAAGAGCTAGAGATCAGCTCAAGGAAGTGGATGTTTGAATTAGTTTGAAACCCTTTTATTTGGTTGAGAAGGGATATTAGGGCATACTGGTGGCACCGCACCGAGGTGACGGAGGTTGCATCTGCATTCTTTGGCATTGTTCACCTGCAAGAGATCTGAAGCCCGGCTACTTGGATGCAGTGCATGGGCCATATTATTCAAAGGATGCGAAAACAGGTACAGTGCGCCTTACTACAATGAATGCATTGAACCCAGGGCAACTGCAAACTCATGCTGCCCGTGGGCAACACACTCAGTGAACTAGGAAGCGACTGCTTCAAAGCTGCTCCATGATTCAGAGTACAGGTTGCAACTCATCTGCATATTAAAGAGGAGTTAGAGATCCCCCTGCAAGCATGTGCAGTGAGTGACTGCACCGCCTGCAGGGGGATGTCTGGAAGGTCTATAAGATCCAACTTCCCTCCACCCCGTCCAGAGGGTATCCTTCAGGTGGCACAATGACACTGTGCCACCTTCTTGTGGTGCACAGTGGGTGTGCCTCCTAAGGGCCTGTTTGCGTCTGACCACATCTGTGATATGTTGCAGAGGCACAATATTTCCATCATCTACATGGAGCCCTCTCATGATAGCTCTGGTGCAACACGTGACCCCTTTTGTTATGCCAATGTGCCCCCATGTATTTGTGGAGCAGTACTGCCCTGGCCCAGACTAAATTCACAGGTGTGCCATGACGTAAAAAGGATGATGTTCAAGATTACTTCCCCCTCTGACCTTATTTTCTTTTCCGTGGAAATTATGCAAATCCATGATAGATTGATACTGCAAAATAGAAAAATGTGTTAACGGTGCACGGTGCCGCACTGATAAAATTGTAAAATGAGTTATTTCATCTAGGTTAAGTCATTGAAATCAAAGTTTTTTCTTGATCAGTGTCTCCAACTTCTGCATGTCTTAGTTATCCCAGCATCTGCATATTATCAGTGTAACTTTAAAATTGGAATTAATTAAAAGTGGATTGGTGAGTGTTTGTAATCCTAAACTCATTCCACATACCTTGTGTTTAAGTCTGCAGGTTTTATACACTGATGATGGTTTTCCAGTTCAAATGATGGGCAATAGAAAAATTATCTTTAGCATGAAAATACACTTTTTAAGTTAATAATCCGCTCATTTTTGTTTTCCAGGTGAGATTGTAAAGATCAACATGGGGAGAATGCTTTTATGTGAGGCAACAGCTGCTATTATGGAGAAGGGCTTCAGTGTTCTTGGAATCAAACCTGTTCAGAGGATGTAACGTTTCTGAATCTGTCAGTTTTTTCTATTATGGAATGGATGACACCTCAAGGTTGATTTTTATTTTTCTAATTAACTGTGTCTCTCATACAAAGAGAATGAAACAATAAAGACATTTTTGAAATCACTTAGTTTCCGCACTCTGTGTAAGCCTTATGAACTCAAAGTGAAAGGTTCAGAAGACTGTACAGTGTGAGCAGAACAGAAGAGAAATGGTTGTATTCACTTTTTATATTACAAGGCCAGTGATATAGAAGAGCAGAGAGCGTGGACTTTGTGATAAAGTCACCATTTTCCAAGATGCACTTTTTCTTTAGGTGGCCCTTAGATCATTCCCTGTTTAAGTGATTAGGGATTCGTTTAGAAGCAGCTCAATATGACAAGGTTGTGATACTATGAGAACTTAGTTTTCATTCTCATTCTGCAAAGACTATTTAACCAGAAACTTAATTGTATAGCTTTTTATGCATTTTAGGGGGATAGTGAATCGTACATATCTATATTTTTAATGTAGCATAGTGTCGACCCCTTGCATATATTTTCCAACTTACTGTCTTTGTATCTATCAATATTAAACCATAAAGTGGCAAGCTAGGAAAAGTACATGCATGTTCGCAAATGCGCAGGTGCATATCCAAAGGAACAACCTGCTTCTCTTCTATGAACATATGCTGTCTCCTTTTTCAGAGATAAGAGATTCCTAATTAATTAACGTCAACATAGCATGCCTATCTGTATTGTGATGGTACCTTAGTACACAGGCACCTGGCACGTATAAGATGCTTCATTGTATATTTCTGTTTTTTTAAATGTTTTATTGCCCTGAGGAAGTGTCGTCTAGCTCACTCTCTGGAGTAGAAATACTCTGAGGTCTTGGGAAGCTTTAACTATGTAAATGTAATTTTAAGAAATCTGTGTAGGAAAAAAGCTTTTATTGCTGTGAAGCATCAATTATGAAGCTTCAGCCTTTTTTGCTAAATACCATGAGCAGCTTATTGCTACCCATTTTTGCCCGCTTGAGAAGCTTTTCATTCCTTTGTAAATCTTTTTTACACGATACCCAGTTAACTTTCTATATGTCTAGATGAAAGGCTGCAGTTACATGTTGAATTGTTATATGTGTAAAAATAAATTGTGGAAACCTTTTAGTGAACAATTTGCACACTAGTGGTCCTTTTATTATAAGACAAGTTCCTCACACTAGCCTCTTGTTCGTTTGCTGTCCCAGTAACAACCCCATTTCCTGGCATTAGTTTTCTAATAATCTAAAAGGGTTAAAAACGCTTAAAGCGGTAAGTAGCAGTGCTTTCTCCTTGCACAGTGATTTCCTGCCTAGTGAATATGTTGCTTTATCAGTCAGGTCATTTGAGTACTTTAGAGGTTCACAGTGTGTTAAGGTAGTTTGCAGTTCCTCATCCCTCAGGTCAGAAAACCGCTGGTTAGAGAGTTTGCTCATGTGAGTTCCAACTTTATTTAAGATAGCAGAGAGAAAAGATTTAATGTAGGTGGATACATTTGTGCTCGATGACATCGGTACAGGTTGGTGGAGAGAACTGTTCCTCAGGAGATTGTACATATCCTACTCCAGTGTGAAGTTCACCTTTTGATGTAGTAGCACGGTTAGATAAATGATCAGAAAGAGTCCCTAATTCTTCTTCTGGGTCATCAGTCGGTAGCCTTTATCTACTCACTGCCTTATTTTCTTCTTACACAACCAAAAAACTAATAATGTCGTTCTTTTGCTGCTTAATTATTTTACTGGGAACATTCCTAAAGTCAGAAGTTGACTATGTATTCGAAGTTTCTTTTCCTTCAGAGTGGACAAACTCAGACTGTTTTTTCAATACGACAGTTTCATGTCATGAGTATGATGACCTTCAAGCAAGGATCAGAAAGAAAGTGCTTCAACAGCTTCTGAAAATAAGATTGTATTTTGGGGCACTTCTGCATTAGTCTAATCTTCATATCAAGGTTGCTTCCTCAAGGCTGGCCTTTCCTATTTTATACCAAATTTTTAGCACGGTTTATTGCACGAAAAAACAGGCTTTTGGAAATTCACAGCTACATTCAGATGTTATTGTCAGTCTGTCATTATCGTAAGTTTCGTATTCATCACTTACGTACACGGGGAAGCGGAGGGTTGTCCAATTTAGTATCATGAGGCTCTCCCATGTCATTGACTGCGAGCACCATGCTGCTTGCTTCAAGTTCGTGTTCATCCTTTACATTCCAAAGCATATTATTTTCCTCATTAATTTGTTCAGCCTTTGAGGTTAGAGGGTTATGTGTTTTCTTTGCATACTCTTGAGAAGTTACCCTTTTGGCCGGACACATTGCAATACTTGTGTTCGGTGGAATGTGTGGCTGTATATGCACATGCTCTGCATACTTCTGCAATCTAGTGTTGGGTCTGGATGTGTACAAGTTGATTTTCTTCAAAGAAGTTGTTGGAGTCACGAGGTAAAGTGACCCCAACTCTTGGTGATGCTGCGCATGGGCATTAACTTCATTGATTTCTTTCCACCTTCGGGTTCAAATGTGTTTTCCAGTGCTCCAATTCAAGACCTTTTCCGGGATCCCATCAGACCAACCTAGAATCCCACACTCTTCAGTATTGTTTTCGCTCACGTGTAATTCATATACTGCAAACTCGGGATGCAGACCACACTTCGTCGGATCAACAAACTTCACTCCCTACCTTCGGCCATGCCCGGTCGGGCCTCCTTTTTTTTTTCCCCCCTACTTCGGTACCATAAAGAAATGTGCTGCTGATGAAACGGACACTTTTCATTTTTGTCCCAGGTGTCATGTCAAATATCCACAGGCAGACTTGCACTCAGTGTGTAACCTTTGTTTATCACCCAATCACAACCAGGAGAACTGTGAGGCCTGTCAATCATTTTGATCAAAGAAAATGCTGCAGGATCGTTGGGCACATCGAAAAGAAATGCAGCCAAAGGAACTAGAGGAGATACCAGACATCTTTGGTGTCTAGGACATCGAGCCGGAGGAAGAGTTTCAGGAGGCTTCTGCGACGGAAGAGGAGACCTTACCCATTTCAGATTCCAGATCTGAGTCTGAAACTAGCGTACAGACACAAGAGTAACAATCGGCGCACATGTAGTGAGTACAAAGGCCCATATTGCACCTGCAAAGAAACATTCGGCTTTGACTGAAATTAAGAGTACCAGGCCACCACTGCAATCAGGCCATGGTCAGTCACCAACAGTTGCCAAGGATGCCCCGCCTTCCGGCTTGGTACCAAAGGCTAAGCCTAAAGACTCCGACCACAAACTGGCTTTGAAGGTTTCTTCATCAACCCAACCTAAGCTGCCTTCGGTCGGACAACATCGGTATCAACCATTTCAGCACTGAAACACAAACCCTCTTCTGCATCGAAAGTTTCACCATTCGGATCGAAAATAAGTGTTTTGGCGCCAGAGCCTATTTTGCAAACTATGGCAGAGAAGCTCGATCAGAAACAAAAGACTATCTATATTCAACCAAATACTGGCCGGATTGTTGCAAAACCATCTCACTTCAAATGCCAGACTTCATTTGAAGAGGCTATTGATATACAGCCACCCCCTCAGAAGAAAAACAAAAAGGACATCGCCACCACTCCAATACCTCCACCTTTACCTTCCTCTCCTCCACCTCCAACATCACACTACTCACACTCAGAAGCAGAAGATTTAATGGAGAGAATTCCATTAGGATCTCCACAATCTTATATAGAAGATCAAGTGGGGGAAGGATATTGACACACAGCCACCATTTGACCCGTGGGACACATATGACATTGACCCACCAGGGCATACAGATCCAGATTTATACCCAGCGAATCCATCTCCAAAGATGACACCATATCCTTCAATGAGTTGGTAGCTAGGGCGGCTGCATATCACCAGGTCCAATTTCATAAGGACTCTATAAAAGATGACTTTTTATTTGAAACCCTTTCTTCCACCAATAGGGCATCTCAGTACCTGCCCATGTTAAAGGGTATGACACCGCATTCAGGCAAAACGTTTAATACCCTGTCCGCGCTCTGGTGATTACATCTAGGGTTGATACAAAGCAAAATACACATAAACCAGCCCCTTCAGATCCTGTTTACATAAAAGGACAAATTTCTACAGATTCCCTGGTAGTTTCCAATGCTCATAAATGAGCTAATTCTCAAACTTCTGGGGATGTACTTCCTCCAGACGATGAGTCTACGCTTATTGATTCTTCAGGCAAAAGTGTGGGGGTTCACTGGAAAATTGCCAACACACAAGGTCTGTTGGCAAGATATCATAGAGCCCAATTTGATGAGATGGAAGATCGTCTTCATAATCTACCAGAGGAGTTTAAAAAGAAAGGTCAACAAGTTGTACAGGAGGGCAGGTTAATATCTAAAAAATCTTTTAGATGTGCTTGTGATATGGCAGATACAGCTGTCAGGGGACTACACACTAGTGTTTTATTACAACATCACACATGGTTGTGTAAATCAGGGTTTAAACCTGAGTTGCAACAAACACTTTTCAACTCCCCTTTTGATCAGGAACACCTTTTTGGTCCAGAGGTGGACCAAGCACTAGCAAAAATGAAAAAAGACTCTGATGTTCCAAAATCTATGCAGCCCTTCAACTCTTGGTAACTGAGGCTCCTTTCGCAAACCTGCCTTCAATCAAGGGCAAACAACATTAGAATCCTCTGCCTCTTTCAGGCAACAACACTCACCATCCCCTTCTAGAGGTTTTTGCAGAGTATCATATAGGGGAAACAATTACAAGGGTCGGGGAAGAGGTACCTTCACACGTGCCAACCCTGCCACCTCTAAGCAGTGACTCTCTTTGCATTCCTCCCAATCACACAACACCTGTCGGGGAATGCCTACAACAAGTTTTTCCCAAATGGCAAAATGTAGCAACAGACCAGTGGGTGTTAGATATTATCCAACATGGTTATTGCCTGGAGTACATCACCACACACCCCAAACATCCCATCCAGAAAGCACAAACTCTCTCTGGAACATTTACAACTGTTAAATCAAGAAGTACAGGCTCTCCGTCAGAAAGGAGCAATAGAGTTAGTTTCCAATCATCAAAAAGGAACGGGAGTATATTCTCTATACTTTCTCATTCCCAAAAAAGATTGCTTACTTTGACCAGTTCTAGATTTCATACTACTAAATTATTACATACTGTCAGAACACTTTCATATGGCCACTCTACACGTATAATACCACTACTACAACAAGTAGACTCTATGCCTGTTCTGTAGCTAAATGAAGCTTATTTTCACATCCTAATACATCCAGCACACAGCAAATATCTCAGATTTATCATACTTGGCAGGCATTACCAGTTCAAGGTACTCCCATTCGGAATAACAACTGCACCTCATGTCTTCACAAAATGCTTGCAGTAGTCGCAGCGCATCTATGCAACAAAGCATTCATGCCTTCCCTTATCTGGACGATTGGCTTACCAAGTTCAGTTCACTTCACCAATGTCTTTTGCATACACAGACAACCATTTATTTCCTTCACTCGTTAGGGTTTACCATCAACATACAAAAATCCCATCTCCAACCATCTCAGATACAGCCCTAACTAGGAGCTGCTCTAAACACTCACTTAGGGTTGGCCTACCCCAATGCAAGCAGGGTTCAGAATATAACAACTCTGTTATGTCAAGTACTCCCAGGCTCCCCCACCCTCCCTCCAAGGGCAATGCTCTATGTATGAGTTGGTCAGGGATATTTGCTTACGCTTTTCCACCTCTCCCCCTCCTTCCCTTTGTGGTGAGGAAACTCAGACAGTCCTCTCTCACCCTCATTCTGGTGCCTCCTACTTGGGCACACCAGCCATGGTTCACAACACTCCTCGAATTTTCAGTAGTTCTACATGAAAAGCTTCCCCTATGCCCAGACCTTCTCACTCAGAACCATGGAGAAATCAGGCACCCAAATCCCAAAGAATTACCTTCAGAATGCATGACCATGCACACCCACAACCAGAGCATGCTATGCCACTAAGTGGAAAAGGTTTGTTATGTAATGTCAAAAGAAACAAATTGATCTGTTTAATGTAACTATTTAAAAATGTTGTTTACTGTATATACAAACTTGTGGGCTAGCATATACTTCAATACAGTTGCACCTTGCAGCAGTAGCAGCCTATCTACAAAACAGACAACATTTATCATTATTCAAACTTCCAGTTATTAAAGCATTTATGGAAGGTCTTAACAGGGTTATCCCACCTAGGATGCTTCCAGCACCGATGTAGAATCTTAATATTGTACTCCCCAGACTTATGGGACCCCTATTTGAACCTTTACATAGCTCTCTGCTCCAGGTTCTCTCTTGGTAGGTAGTTTTTTTTGATAGCCAACACTTCACTAAGACATGTGAGTGAGCTTCAGGCATTAACCTTAGAGGAAGCTTTTTTCCAAATACATAAGGATAGGGTAGTCCTTCGTACCAACCCAAAATATCTTCCATAAGTGGTTTCACTTTTTATCAGAACCAATTGGTTGAGTTACCGGTTTTCTTCCTCGACCTGGTTCAGTTGCAGAAATAGCTTTTCACACCTTGGATATTAAAAGAGCTTTAATGTACTATATTGATAGAACTAAAGACTTTCGAAAACTAAACAACTTTTGGTGTGTTTCTCACCTGGGCATATAGGAAAGGCTATATCTAAAGTAGATATATCAAGATGGATTATTAACTGTATTAAATGTATCCAGACCTGCTATAGTAAAGCTGAAAGAACTCGACTAATACATCCTAGAGCACTCTCAAATCGTAAAATAGGTGCATCTATGGCATTTTGGGGTAATATACCAATAATTGATATCTGCGGAGCAGCTACATGGTCAAATCTGCATACATTTACTAAACATTGTGTGGATGTTTTCGCACACCACCAAACAAATATAGGACAAGCTGTGCTTCGCACCCTTTTTCAAACAACTGCAACATCATAGGTTAGCCACCACTTTTGAGACAGCACTGCTTTACAATCTATACAGAGCATGTGTAGCTACAGCCACACATGCATCGAACGGATTATGTTGCTTGACCTGTAAGCATCTTTTCATGGCATTCAGTGCTGTAGATTCATATGCATCCACACGCCTCCCTGGACACCTGTGACCATTGCAGTGTATCTGATAGAGACTTCTAGTTGCAGATTCTTTACCTTTGAATTTCCCCCATGCGTCAGACTGTATCCATAGATTTTTCTTCAAGCAGTACCCTTCCACGCTGCCAGGTGGTGTTGGTCGACTCCATATGCGTCGTGGTCACCGTGATGACATTGCAGTCGTATATAGGCACCAACCCTGAGCGCTGACATCAGTTCTTTTCTTTCTGCGCCACGCACAGATCCGGAGAAGAGCTATCCTTAGTCATTTTTTGACTAGCTTTGACCTTTTTGTTGTTATTTTTTTACTTTTTGGTGCATCAAAGGATGTCACGGAAGACCGGGGTTCAAAGGTGTTACTTCTGTCATCGAATGATGTTGGTGACGGATCCACACCTTGTGTGATTGTGGTGTCTTGAGTGCGACCACAACCTGAAGTTGTGCTCCAAGTGCTGGGCCATAAACCTGAAGTCTTTGAGGGAGCTGAAGCTCATGACGGCCCGGTGCTCGACTCAGCATCACTCCCAGTCTTGTTCCAGAGAAAGGCCACAGGACCGCTCACAGAGTCATCACCACTCTTTGTCGTCCCATTCTAAATCTTTGGGACACTTGGGTCATAAGAAGAAATCGAAGAAGGCCAAACTTTCTTCGACTTCACCTCATCGCTCGAATGATGTGACGGGGAAGAGTGTCAACATGGTTGGCCTCCGTCCGCAGAGCCTACTTCTGGGTCTGCTTCACACCTCCCCAACTTCCTGGGGGCCAGAGCCACCCCTTCCCAGCGGAAGGAGTTTTAAAAGGCTGTGCGCGTCATCTTTGGGCAGACCGACTCCCTTGTGTGCCTTTAGGGAACGGGAGATCAGATAGGGGCCCCTCGGGTTCTGTGCCTGCGGCTTTGACTCTGGCCACTGAGGACCTCTTGGGATCCATTGCCAAATCCGTACCAACGCTGGTCATGCCAATGCACCCTTCCCTGGCACCGGCAAAGAAGTCGACACTCCCAATGCCGGTTGGGCCTTCAATCCACGTCGAACCAATCCCCATCCTCTGCACCCCTGAACTGCGTTGCTCGAGGCCGGATGTGACTTTCATGGGGTCTTCTCACCCCAGGTTGGATTCTTACCCTTTTTATTATTGGTACGAAAGTGGGGAAGTATTGGAGGGGATGCTGGACCCTTTGGATTACCAGCTAGACAACCCTGACTTGGACTGGGCACAGGAATTGGGCGAGGCTAGTGGTCTTGATACTTCTCCTGATGCTTTCTCCTCTTACAGAGGCTACGGCGGAGGGAGCGTCTTACTCCATGGTGGTCATTAGGGCAGCTGAGGTCCTTGGCCTTGAGCTTCCCTCTGTAGCAGTCAGGACTCACATTACAGAGGTGCTTCAGCCTGGCGCTTCCACTTCAGAGCCTCTCCTTCCATTTAATGAAGCCCTCACCGATGTTATTATGGGTACTTGGTCCAGACGTAGCACAGGGGCTCCTGTGAATAGGACAATCGCTGGCTGCCATCGGCCCACCCAAAACAACCCTAAATTCCTGCCCGAGAGCCTTGTCATCCAGGCTTCTTCTTCCTCTGGCACATTTCCCTCCGCTCCCCCAGAATCAAACTTGAAAAGAAAATGTTTTCTTCCTCCAGTCTGCCATTGCGGTCCATGAACGCTGCATGCTTTTTGGGCCGCAACACCCATTCATTGTCAGATACTGTCACACAGGTATTGCAGCAGGTCCCAGAGGAGGCTCTGGCCATCATCTCCCAAGCCTTTGCTGTTGGAGGGATACAGCTAAGTTCACGATTCGTTGTGCACTGGACACAACCGATTCACTGGGCAGATAGGTTGCGTCGATGGTGTCCTGGAGGCACCATGCCTGGTTGAGAATGTCTGTTTTTTTTGGGGGGGCAAACAGTCTCTCAAGGACATGCCCTTCGATGGCACAAATCTCTTCAGAGACAAAGGGACTTGGCACTCAAGATGTTTAAGGAGTCCCAGGCTATGGCTTGGTCCCTTGGCCTCACGGCTGCCCCTCGCCCAACACGGTCCACTTTTTGTCCCTTTCGTGTTCACGGAAGGGGCTCCCTGTCACGTCCTTTCCCTGCCAGCCACCGAACCGCACATGCTATTCAGCCACTGCGCAGCCAAGTACGCAGAATCCCACAGGCTCATGGGACAGTTAACCAGAGGTCTACTCGGTCAATCCCCACCGCAGCCTCCGAAACCCTCCTAGTCCGCTCCACCAACCTGGAGCAGTTGGGGGCATGGTCCACCATCACCTGCCCCACTGGGAATCCATCATGATGGAGAGGTGGGTTTTGCAAGTAGTCTGAAGGGGCTACTCCCTCCCCTTTGAGACTCCCCTTCAGGCCATGCCTCCATCTTAAGACCCCTACCGGAGGATCATCTGCCCAAGTGGGCCATAGAGAGGGTCCCTGCACCAGAAGTAGGTTGTGATTGTTATTATTCCCTCTACTTTCTGGTGCCCAGAAAGGACAAGGACCTCCATCCTATTCTAGACCTTCGGGCCCTCAGTCTCTTCCTCAAGAAAAAGAAGCTCAAAATGCTCACTCTGGCTCAGGACCTGTCTGCCTTGGACCCAAGAGACTGGATGGTAGGGTTGAACTTGCAGGACGCTTACTTCCATATACCTGTATTTCCTGCCCACATGCGCTACTTGTGAATCGTGGTAGGTCAAAAGCTTTTTCAATTTACCGTGCTCCTCTTCTGCTTTAACAGCACCTCTCAGGTGTTCATGAAAATGATGGTTGTGGTGGTTGCAGCTCATCTGCACAGGATAGGGGTTTCAGTCTTCCCCCTACCTCGACGACTGGCTGTTGAAGGCGGACACGCCTCAGAAAGTCACCTCCAGACTACGGCGAACCTTCTGCACTTGCTGGGGTTCACTATAAACATGCTGATGTAACACTTGACTCCTTCTCCGGTGCTTCCTTTTTTCAGAGCTGTTCTGTACCTAGTGCTGTTTTGGGCCTATCCTCCCGAAAAGCGAGTCCAGGATATTCAGGCTATAATTCCTATGTTTCAGCCTCTATCCTGGATTTTGGTGATATCGACTCTAAGGCTTCTGAACCTGAGTCTCATGACCTCCTGCATCCTGCTGGTGACACATGCCAGATGGCATATGTGGGCTCTGCCATGAGAGCTGAGGTTCCTGTGGGCACAGCATCAGGGGAATCTCTCCGACATGGTCCTGATCTCGGAGGGAACTGCGAAAGACCTGCAGTGGTGGCTTTTGAATCACGATTGAGTCCGCTGCAGATCCCTCTCTCTTCCCCTACCAGATTTTACAGTAGTGACAGGTGCATCGCTCCTGGGATGGGACGACCACATGGGAAAGGCGGAGATCAGAGGTCTTTGGTCTCCGGAGGAGTATGGACTCCACATCAATCTTTTGGAACTCTGGGCAATCAGGGTTGCATTGAAAGCATTCCTTTCCTCTCTAAAAGGGAAAGTGGTGCAAGTGTTAACTGACAACACTATCACCATGTGGTACTGCAACAAACAGGGCGGAGTGGGATGGTGGACTCTTTGTCAAGAGGCTCTGCACCTCTGGACGTGGCTGGAACATCATGGCATAATCCTGGTGGCTCAACATCTGGCGAGCTCTCTGAACGCCAGAGCAGACAAACTCAGCCATCCATGCATAGTCGATCTCAAATGGTGTCTCCTTCCAGAGGTGGCGCAAGGCCTCTTTCAGCAGTGGGGAGAGCCTTGGTTAGATCTGTTCATCTCTGCATATAAAGTGCAATGTCAACTGTTTGGCGCATTTGAGTTTGCAAGGCGCCACTCCTTTATGCCTTCCCGCCACTACCACATCTGTCCAGAGTTCTGAAGAAGATTAAGAGTGACCGGTCCTAAGTAATACTTGTAGCTCTGGACTAGGAATGAAGAGTATGTTATCCAGAGCTCCTGAGCATGGCTATGGATACTCTGAACAGATTGCCCCTTCAGGAGGATCTTCTGTCGCAGCACAAGGAGACGGTTCTCCACCAAACCTATCCAGTCTTCGCCTTCTTGGGTGGAGATTGAGCAGCGGCAGTTGACAGCTTTCGATCTTTCGCCTGAAGTCTGTGATGTTATTCTGGCAGACAGGCGTCCCTCCACCAAAATGATATACGCATGTCATTGGCATAAATTTGTGGCATGGTGCATCAACAAGTCTGTTGATCCCCTTTCCAGACCTCTCTCTGAGGTTCTCTTGTTCACTCTTTCTTTGGCCCAGCAGGGCTCTGCTTTGGGCACCCTTAAAGGTTAATTATGGCCATTTCAGCCTTTCTTAGATTGCCATACCAACCCTTCTTATTCAAGTATCCCATTGTTGGAAGGATCTTTAAGGAACTCACCTATGTGTTCCCTCTGACCCTGTTCATTATGCCCCACTGGGACTTGAACCTGGTCCTAACTTACCTTTTGTGTGCCCCTTTTGAGCCGCTGCACAAATGCCCCTTCAGGCTCCTAACAATCAAGACTGCTTTTCTTATTGCCATCACTACTGCTCGCAGAGTGAGTGAGCTTCAGGCTCTTTCTTCGAAGCCACCATTTTTAACTGTCCATCCTGACAAAGTGATGCTTCGTACTACGGCCTCCTTTCTTCCTAAGGATGTTCCGCCTTTTCATGTAGGCCAATCCGTCAACTTTTTACGCACCTCTTCCTCTCATGAAGAAGAGAGACTCCACTGTCTAGATCCAAAAAGAGCGTTGGCGTTCTACCTCAATTATAGATTTCCGGGTGGACATCAACTCTTTATAGGATATGTGGGTGCAAAGAAAGGGCGGGCGGTGCAGAAGCATACCATCTCGCGTTGGTTGGTGCTATGCATTAAAATGTGCTATGCTTTGGCAAAAAAGCAACCCCCCTGAGGGCTTGCGTGCTCACTCCATCAGAGCAACTGCTGCCACCACAGCGTTAGCACGTGGCTTTCCTGTCAGGCAGCATTGTGGGAATCCCTGCACATGTTCACTAAACATTACTGCCTGGACAGTCAGGTCTGCAGAGACAGCTACTTTGGCTGTTCGGTCCTGCAGGACTTTCTAGTATGATCTTGGTTTGCAGCCCAGCGCCTAGGATGGTATTACTTGGGTTTCTATTCTAAGGTAAGTAATCTGCAACAAGAAGTCTCTATCAGATGAGCAAGTTACTTACCTTCGGTAACGATTTATCTGGTAGAGACATCTTATAGTTGCATATTCCTTTCCGACGCACGTGGCCTCCCCTGACTGTGAACTGATTTCTAGGGTCAGGGATTCCCTTTTCATGCCCTAGTTCTGGCACACCATTCTAAGTGTTCTTCATGGCTCCGCGCTACTGGTGTAGAAAATCGTGAAAAGAAACTGACATCAGCGCCCCAGGGTGGCGCCTATATACGACTGCGTTATCATCACCTGACGACGCACGCTGAATCGACCGACGCCACCTCACAGCGCGCAAGGGGGAAATTTTAAGGTAAGGAATTTGCAACTAGAATATGTCTCTCCCAGATCAATCGTTTCCAAAAGGTAAGTAACTTGTTCTTACACTTCACATGCATGGACATCTCTTACTAACACTATATTCACACTCCATTTTCACCCGACTGTGGGAAAACAATCTAACAATGGAGTTGATGCCAGTGCACAGTATCACCGAGAGGAGGCGGGTCACTTTACCTCGTATCTCTGACAACTTTTTCAAAGAAAAACAACTTGTACACATCCGGACCCACCACTAGATGGCATACATATGCAGAGCATGTGGCTCTACAGCACTACATGCCACAAACAGATGTTTAAGGGGTAAGTAACATAATCCTTTTGGCAGGACATTCTTTGAATGATGCAAGATGGAAGTTGCTTCTATAGCAATAACAGCTGCCATTCATTCCTACCTGTTAGTGCCCGTTTTCCTTTGTGTGCTGACAACACAAGCTTTAGCATTTTTTGTTGTGTCTAAGTTCTAAAACTTCCTTTACCCAAGACACAGAATGTTATATAGCTTTTGCTGACATAATTACCTTGTCTAAATTTCTGTGCTTTTGCTGCACGTGTTGACTATAAGTTGATCCTGCATCATTTTGTTTGTAGCTCATACAAGTTTTCAGAGCACTGAGAGACCATTTTACACTGTCGAAGATTCATTGAATGCCTCTTCTTTCTGCCTACAAGTGTAGTTATACCATTCTACTGTGATACTGATGGTGGTATTAAAGTAGATCTTTAAAAGTATAAGGGATTCTTTATAATTGTCCTACTCATCTTCTCTCTCCGATTGTTCCGCTTTGGTTCCTAAATATTCCTTGTCCTTCTGACCTCAAACAGCGAAGGAGAATCCCCTTTGTGGCGTTTAACAGGCATTCGTGACACAAATATCGTGACACAAATATTGTGGTGATGCAGTTTAAAAACTCCTCCTTCCATTTCTTCCACGAAATGAGTGGTTCCCCTTTACATTGTAGAAACGTTTGTGGTGAGTCAAATTGCATAGTTGCAGTGATATGGCATAGGAGGATCAAAGGTGGGAAAAATGACAGGAAGATAAAATTCTTATATGGAGGAAATGTATGTAGTAGGGAGTTCATTCATTTTTGTGAATTGGAAGTAATTAACACACAGCTTCTTCTTAACGATAGTATAAAAAGAATGACTGTAAGCCAGTATGTTGTGAAGCTTTGCACTACAGAGCTCTTGAGGAAATTATATGAGTTTACAGTGGAATGCATTATTTACTGTGCAGGACCATCTAAGATGGTGCCTTTATGGAAACAAGGCTTGGACACAGGTGTACTCTGAGGAGAATTCTTCTGTTCTTCTGACAGCATGCTCTTAACTGTGAGCCCACCCAACACACTTATTCTCCCACTATTGACCTAGCAACCATGGTTGGAGCAGCAGGTGTAAGAGTTTGGTCCCACTACGGGACTGCCAAACTTGCGGGAAGGATGTCACCGCCATGGCGGCGGTGTCCCCCCAAGCATATTACAATGTTCCAGCTGAGCTGACCGGTGGGAACAGCCCTACTTTATTGGCCTAAGCGCCTTTAAGGGAGCCAAAACCAATATCATAGCACACAGCACCCTCGGAATGCAGACAGGGCGCATTCCAAGTGTGCTGGGTAGGAGAACCCTGCAATGCCCATGAGAATGCTGGCTGAAAACTGAGGTTCGATGGCATATGTTGCTGCAGATACACATGTTGAGCACAGTCCGCTGCTCCTGGTGTTGGGCTCGGAGTATTACAAGTTGTTTTTCTTCGAAGAAGTCTTTTTTGGTCACGGGACCGAAGGACTCCTCCCTCTTCGGCTCCATTGCGCATGGGCGTCGACTCCATCTTAGATTGTTTTTTTCCGCTGTCGGGTTCGGACGTGTTCCTTTTCGCTCCGTGTTTTGGTTCGGAAAGTTAGTCAGAATCTCGGAAGAAAGCGTCGGTATTGTTCCGTTCGGTATCGGGATAGTTAGGTACATCGACACCGATCATCGGAAGACTTTGGGGTAGCTTCGATCCCCCATCGGGGCCTGGTCGGCCCGACCGCGTGTGACGCCGAAGCCGATGGAACGGACCCCGTTCCGTTTCTGCCCAAAATGTCACAGTAAGTATCCTTATACAGATCAGCACTTGGTCTGTAACTTGTGCTTGTCCCCCGAGCACAAGGAGGATACCTGTGAGGCCTGTCGAGCCTTCCGGTCCAGAAAAACACTCCGGGACCGAAGAGCCAGGCGTCTACAAATGGCGTCCACGCCGACAAAACAACGTTTCGACGACGAAGAGGAAACATTCTCGGTTCCGGACTCAGAATCCGGAGACTCCGACGTCGAACAACAACAACAAACAGTGAGTAAGACGTCGAAAATAAAGACCATCGAAAAAACAAAAGCCCAGGGGACGCCACTGCCAACAGGCCATGGCTCGACCGATAAAACCGGCGACCCGTCGAAGGCGCCGAAAAAGGGCACGCCCATAGCGAAGACACCCGACTCCGGTCGAGGGACGGCCATGGAGCAACCTCGGAGCCGAGATAGCGGCTCCGAGAAGCAAAAACAAGATGCCGGCACCGAAAAACATCGGCACCGAGACACACTGCCGAAAGCCACAAAAATTCAGTTGGTACCGAAGCCGAAAAAAGATTCTCTCTCGGCTCCGAAAAGTTCCACACCTCCTTCCTACACAGAGGAACAAGGAATAAGTGGCCAGATGCACAGATTTGGACAAGAGCTCCAAAGTGTAGAATCAGACTACACACAAAAGAGACTGTACATCCAACAAGACACAGGGAAGATATCAACCCTTCCCCCAATAATGAGAAAAAGAAGGATCGGATTTCTCAAGGATGACGCACAACCACAAGCCAAAGTGGTTAAAAAAGTCACGCCTCCGCCCTCTCCACCACAACAGGCATCGCCGGCACAAACTCCGCCACAAATGCACTCACCAGCGCAAACTACTATAAGTCAAGATAATCAGGATCAAGACGCTTGGGACTTATACGACACCCCAGTGCCGGACAATGATCCCGATTCATACCCCACAAAGCCGTCACCGCCAGAGGACAGTACCTCATACTCGCAACTGGTGGCTAGGGCAGCAGAATTCCACAATGTCCAACTGCATTCCGATCCTATAGAGGATGATTTTTTATTTAACACCCTCTCGGCTACACATAGCCAATATCAATGTCTCCCAATGCTACCAGGGATGTTACGGCACGCAAAACAAATTTTTGAAGAGCCCGTAAAATCAAGAGCCATCACCCCAAGGGTGGATAAGAAATATAAACCACCACCCACAGACCCAGTGTTTATTACTTCGCAGTTACCACCTGACTCCGTAGTAGTAGGGGCAGCTCGCAAAAGAGCAAATTCCCATACATCTGGCGACGCCCCACCTCCGGACAAAGAAAGCCGAAAATTTGATGCGGCAGGAAAAAGAGTTGCATCACAGGCAGCCAACCAATGGCGCATCGCAAATTCTCAAGCGCTGCTAGCCCGATATGACCGCGCACACTGGGATGAGATGCAACTTCTCATAGACCATCTTCCCCAGGAATACCAAAAAAGGGCGCAGCAAATAGTTGAAGAGGGACAAACGATCTCGAACAATCAAATCCGCTCTTCAATGGATGCAGCCGATACTGCAGCAAGAACAGTCAACACTGCTGTCACCATAAGGAGACACGCATGGCTCCGCACTTCAGGGTTCAAACCTGAAATCCAGCAGGCTGTCCTTAATATGCCCTTCAACGAAAAACAACTTTTTGGCCTTGAAGTGGACACAGCCATTGAAAAACTTAAAAAGGACACAGACACGGCCAAAGCCATGGGCGCACTCTACTCCCCGCAGAGCAGAGGCTCTTTTAGAAAAACTCCATTTAGAGGGGGGTTTCGTGGCCAACCCACAGACACCACCAGCCAACAAACAAGAACCACACCCTATCAGGGTTCATTCCAAAGGGGAGGTTTCAGGGGATATAGAGGGGGTCAATTCCCAAGGAGTAGGGGAAAATTCCAAACTCCAAAAACACCTCCACCTAAACAGTGACTTTCAAGTCACACAACCCCTTCACTCAACACCAGTGGGGGGAAGACTAAGCCAATTCTACCAATCTTGGCAGCAGATTACAACAGACAATTGGGTACTAGCAATAATCCAACATGGCTATTGCATAGAATTCCACAAATTCCCATCAAACATCCCTCCAAAAACACGCAAAATGTCACTACAACATTTAGAACTTTTAGGACTAGAAGTTCAAGCACTACTGCAAAAGGATGCAATAGAATTAGTACCAGTACAACAAAAAAACACAGGAGTTTACTCCCTGTACTTTCTAATTCCAAAAAAAGACAAAACATTAAGACCAATATTAGATCTCAGGACACTAAATACCTACATCATATCGGACCACTTTCACATGGTCACACTACAACACATCATTCCACTGCTCAAACAGCAAGATTACATGACCACATTAGACCTAAAAGATGCGTACTTTCATATACCGATACATCCTTCTCACAGAAAGTACCTAAGGTTCGTATTCAAAGGAATACATTACCAGTTCAAGGTGTTGCCATTCGGAATAACAACTGCACCAAGAGTATTCACAAAATGTCTAGCAGTAGTAGCAGCACATATCAGGAGACAACAAATACATGTGTTTCCTTACCTAGACGATTGGCTAATCAAGACCAACACAGTAAGAAAGTGCACAAACAACACCACATATGTCATACAAACCCTTCACAAACTGGGTTTCTCCATCAACTATACAAAGTCACACCTCGAACCGTGTCAGACACAACAATATCTAGGGGCAACCATCAACACATCAGAAGGAATTGCCACTCCAAGTCCACAAAGAGTTCAAGCATTCCACAAGGTAATAAGTGCTATGTTTCCAAACCAAAAGATACAAGCAAAATTTGTGCTAAAACTTCTAGGCATGATGTCATCATGCATAGCCATTGTCCCAAACGCAAGACTACACATGCGACCCTTACAACAGTGCCTAGCATCACAATGGTCACAAGCACAGGGTCAACTTCTAGATCTGGTGTTGGTAGACCGCCAAACATACCTCTCGCTTCTATGGTGGAACAGCAACAATTTAAACAAAGGGCGGACATTTCAGGACCCAGTGCCTCAATACGTTATAACAACAGATGCTTCCATGACAGGGTGGGGAGCACACCTCAATCACCACAGCATTCAAGGACAATGGGACGTACACCAAACAAAATTTCATATAAATTACCTAGAACTGTTAGCAGTATTTCTAGCGTTAAAAGCCTTTCAACCCATAATAACACACAAATACATTCTTGTCAAAACCGACAACATGACAACAATGTATTATTTAAACAAACAAGGAGGAACACACTCAACACAATTGTGTCTCCTAACACAAAAAATATGTCAGTGGGCGATTCACAACCACATTCGCCTAATAGCACAATTTATTCCAGGGATCCAAAACCAACTAGCAGACAACCTTTCGCGAGATCACCAACAAGTCCACGAATGGGAAATTCACCCCCAAGTTCTGAACAATTACTTTCAAATTTGGGGAACACCCCAAATAGATTTGTTCGCAACAAAAGAAAACGCAAAATGCCAAAACTTCGCATCCAGGTACCCACACCGCGAATCACAAGGCAATGCTCTATGGATGAGTTGGTCAGGGATATTTGCATACGCTTTTCCCCCTCTCCCTCTCCTTCCATATCTAGTAAACAAATTGAGTCAAAACCAACTCAAACTCATACTGATAGCACCCACATGGGCAAGACAACCTTGGTATACAACTCTACTAGACCTTTCACTAGTACCGCATGTCAAACTACCCAACAGACCAGATCTGTTAACACAACACAAACAACAGATCAGGCATCCAAACCCAGCATCATTGAATCTAGCAATTTGGCTCCTGAAATCCTAGAATTCGGACACTTAGACCTCACACAAGAATGTATGGAGGTCATAAAACAAGCTAGAAAAGCTTCCACTAGACACTGCTATGCATCTAAGTGGAAAAGATTTGTTTGCTACTGCCATACCAATCAAATCCAACCATTGCATGCCTCTACAAAGGACATAGTGGGATACTTACTACATTTGCAAAAAGCAACCCTCGCTTTTTCATCTATAAAAATACACCTCGCAGCAATATCTGCTTACCTACAAACTACTCATTCATCGTCTCTATTTAGAATACCAGTTATTAAAGCATTCATGGAAGGGCTAAAAAGAATTATACCACCAAGAACACCACCAGTTCCTTCATGGAACCTTAACATCGTCTTAACAAGACTCATGGGTCCACCTTTTGAACCCATGCATTCCTGTGAAATGCAATATTTAACGTGGAAAGTCGCATTTCTCATTGCAATCACATCCCTCAGAAGAGTAAGTGAAATACAGGCATTTACCATACAAGAACCATTTATTCAAATACACAAAAATAAAATAGTTCTAAGAACAAATCCAAAATTTCTACCAAAAGTAATCTCACCATTCCATTTAAATCAAACAGTAGAATTACCAGTGTTCTTCCCACAGCCAGATTCCGTGGCTGAAAGGGCACTACATACATTAGACATCAAAAGAGCACTAATGTACTACATTGACAGAACAAAGTTAATCAGGAAAACAAAACAACTGTTCATAGCTTTTCAAAAACCACACATAGGAAATCCAATCTCTAAACAAGGCATTGCTAGATGGATAGTCAGATGTATTCAAACATGCTATCTTAAAGCCAAAAGAGAATTGCCTATTACACCAAAGGCACACTCAACCAGAAAGAAAGGTGCTACAATGGCCTTTCTAGGAAACATTCCTATGAGCGAAATATGTAAGGCTGCAACCTGGTCTGCGCCTCATACATTTACTAAACACTACTGTGTAGATGTACTAAATGCACAACAAGCTACAGTGGGCCAAGCTGTACTAAGAACATTATTCCAAACTACTTCAACTCCTACAGGCTAAACCACCGCTTTTAGGGGAGGTAACTGCTTTATAGTCTATGCTCAACATGTGTATCTGCAGCAACATATGCCATCGAACTGAAAATGTCACTTACCCAGTGTACATCTGTTCGTGGCATTAGTCGCTGCAGATTCACATGTGCCCTCCCGCCTCCCCGGGAAGCCTGTAGCCGTTTAGAAGTAAATCTTAAACATTTGTACATTTGTAAATAATTATTATAAACTTTTTATGTACATACGTATTCACTCCATTGCATGGGCACTATTTATAGCAAACAACTCCAGCCTCACCCTCTGCGGGGAAAACAATCTAAGATGGAGTCGACGCCCATGCGCAATGGAGCCGAAGAGGGAGGAGTCCTTCGGTCCCGTGACCAAAAAAGACTTCTTCGAAGAAAAACAACTTGTAATACTCCGAGCCCAACACCAGGAGCAGCGGACTGTGCTCAACATGTGAATCTGCAGCGACTAATGCCACGAACAGATGTACACTGGGTAAGTGACATTTTCATTATCAGCCAAGCAGCTCTGAACTCAGTGCCACCCTAGCTGAGAACAACTCTGACCGACGTCACCCCGTCGGGAACCACATTCCTGGTGGAGATGTTGGTCCCCTGGTGGGTCCACCTGCCAAGGTTGTAATGTGGCAGTTGGACCAGCTGGAGTGACGTGGTACAACTGTCACCATGAGTGTGGTAGTTCTTGAACTGCCACACTCGTAATGAGGCCCTTATTCACTATTGGCTGTGGGGGAGGTGGGCAAGAAGGCGTCAACTATCAACAATGGGGATTGGTGAATACAGCAGCAACACTCCTCTACTCCAATTCGTTAGCGAAACGCACTTCTACACATATGTGCTAAAGAAGGGAGATGTGCTCAGCTCAGGCTGATGACGTACATGCCTCGGTGAAGTCAAAATCCTTCACGGCACCTTTACAAAGCTCTACAGAGACAAGCAAATACAGCAGCAGTTTGGTTTTCTGATCCTCATCACCAAGGAAAGTGTTGTGTCAGAGGAACATGAAGAAACGGGTAATGAAGATCAAACATTTCTTTGGCAAGACAAGGCATGGTTCTAAATAATTAAGTAATTAGCTGCGATCTACAACTCCATCAGTGGTCACTGAGTACCGGTGAACCAAACATTTAAAAATAATGTACGTGGGGTGGCAAAGGATTGGAGGGGTGGAAGGAAAGTTGATTGATAAGGAAAATTAAAATACAACAACACTCTTACATTACCCCACTTTTGTAACCATGTCTTAACACCACCGGAATGATTTCTCCCACTCCACTCCCTAGATGACTGTAGCTGGTATGGGACCTTCCGACATGCCCTGCGACATCCCTCCCTCCCTTTTTCCTTGTATTTCTGTTTAACTCCCACTCTTTTTCTCCTGTTCTTACCATTCCTTTTACGTCTCAGTTTTATTAAGAATATCACATATTACATTCTTAATGCCAAAAGATAAATCCCAGCTAAGTGCTCAACGTATGGTATGCATCAGTTTCCCCTCTTGCCTGCAGGGGATCCATTGCACCTCCAAACAACACCTCCCTCATCCGTCGCTTGTTACCTACTCGCTTTGATTCCCTTGAGAATCACTCTCCACAACTTTTTGAATCATTTCTTCTAGGCTCCCTGCCGTGCCTTCCACCAGTCTTAACAAGTAAGCCACTAATAATTATGTCCTGGTATGTAAATGGTTTTACCGACTATGTAAGGAAAATCTAAAGGAAGATCACTCCCTTAAGGTTGCATGGCAACTTTTACATCTATCTGATAAAGATTATATGTTGCTGTCTTGCCCCTACGGCACATCATCTAATATAGACTCTTTTCTTCTCCAGGGCCATGACCTCCAAGATATGTCTAATTGTGCCATACTAGAGACTGGAGCCTTTGTCCCCTCACTTGTTGAGCTGTAAGTGTCCTAGTACATTTTCCCAAATATGTGTATATTTTTAAAGATGTGACTGGATCACAGGTAGTGTGGGGAGTGAAACATACCAAACAGACAAATAGTCAAAGATAGCTGGAAACATACAAAACAAATAAAAAAGATCAACATTTTAATATCAATCAGTAGTGGGATCAAAGGGCAATTTTTTGCCCACCTTGCTTCAGCCTTTTCTAAAGCTCACTCTAGCTTTGACACTCATCTAATATAAAGTGAAGGGGTGCCCTCACACACACGTACTTGCACCCTTCCCTCTGGGCTAGGAGGGCCTGCCATAGGGGTGACTTACAGTGACCAGATGCAGTGATCTGTAGTGAAAAGGGTCCATGCACTCTTTCATGCAGCCTACAATGGCAGGCATACAGAGAGGTTTTGCACAGGCTCCTATGGGTGGCATAATACATGCTGCAGCCAATGGGAGACCCCTGGTGCCCCAATGCCCTGGGTACCATATACTAGGGGCTTACATGGGGGCACCAGTGTGCCAATTGTGGAGTGTACAACCATAATCACAGAATTTGGAGGAGAGAGAGCATAACCACTGGGGTACTGGTTAGCAGGATTCCAGTGGACACAGTCAATCACACTAATATCAGGCAGAAAATGGGGGTAACCATGGCAAGAAAAAGGTTACTTTCTTGCAAAAACAAAGCAAATGACAGTGACAATAAAGCCAACCAATGGTAAGCAATAGACGAGATTCAAGTCCACTAGACATTCTTGGTATGCTGACAATACCTTTTCAACTACACAGTTGTGCTGTCTGGAAGGCTTGACTAAAAAAACAGTGAGTAAAAGCAAAAATATTTTTTATCTCAAAAAGCACACATTGCTATAGTAGTAGTCACTGGCATAGAAGGGAAGGAAAGTATCTAACTTACATTTGCAATAGGAAACTAGTATTGCGAGACCAACCCACCTATAAGAGATTTTTTTTATCCGATATTTATCCAAAGTGTGTCACCACTATTAAATATTGTGGTCTGACTTTATGCACAAGTGTAGCTGAAGGAATGAATTGAGTGTGCACAGCACATAGGCATGTGAAACCTACTGTGTGATATATTTCAACTTTAAACATTATATATAGCAAGTCTTAAAACGTATTAATTTGCAGTATGAGATACAATACGATGGATAACGTTTGTAATGCTGCAGCATACTTACAAAAGAGCTTCAAGCGTTTTTTAAACAAGGCATCTGCCTTCATTAACAAAACATTGTGAAATCAACATGTTGAATGAAAATATCAACAGAATAGGGCAAACCAAAAAGCGGTATTTTAAATATGATTGGCAATTCCTTCTTCGTGCAATAGAATGGACAATACGAGCCAAATGGTACGATTTGAAGTGCTGCACCTTTATTATATGTACATTGTCATAAAATGCTGCAAAAATCTGTTAAAATTTCCACCATACATTTATGTACAGAATTTGGAATACAAACTTGTTTCACCTCTTGGTAATTAAGACAGAAACGTTCTTGTGGATAACATTTAAAATCATAGGAACACATTCAATTGCTGTAAAATATACAACTTAATCTATAAAAAAGCATCTCGGGTATGCAATGGTAACCTATTCAACATGACATGCTTAACCAACTTCTTATTCAAATGAGTCATCGTCTATCAAATTAACATATGAAAATAGTAGCATGCAGCAATTAGAAAGTAGCCCAGGACTGGATATATTTTTTCTTTCAGTTTATCATGCTGCTTTCAGATTATCTTAGTAAACATACAGGTAGGTGATTGTCTCTTGAATTAGTGAAAAGTATTTTTAAGAACTAAGGCCTACCTTTACTAAGGCTTGTGAGTGGGATTGAGTGGCACTGCATAACTCTGCACTATGCTTGGTAGCTTTTATAATGGTAACTAAATTGCCTCAATTTTTTGTGTCACTTTGTACCACAGAAGCGCCCATGCAAAACATTAAATTATCCCCTAAATTTACATACAGCACAAGTGTTGTCCACTGTCGTTACAGTAAGACTTAATCCATGCCATATTTCCAGGATATTCAGGTATTGCAACTTTACAGGCAGTGTTTTTAAATGGTACTCATTTACAATGGCCATGATTATCCTGACAATCTAGCATGGATCCAGCCATCCTGTACCTTTTTTGGACCCTCTTTTAGAAGGATGGGTGGTGCTTTCTCAAATTCACGTTTCATTAATTCTATATTCTTGTAAAAATGTAAACTTCAAACATGGCCACAGTCAGAGGACGGATACTAAAAAATTACTTATTTGTCAAAAAATGCTATGTGCAAAAAGCAACATCTGTGCAACTTGCAACTTAGTACCACCAGGTGGCACTCATGATAGAACAGTTTTCACATCTAAAACAAGGTTGATCATTTGTATGGCACCAACATCGGCATCGCAATCCAAGGAGTAGAATTTTATTATTTCAAAAATCTAGCAAAAAATGAGACCAAAGAAAAATTGAGTCATGCATTCTGTCCTGGGATTCTAAAGCAAATCAGATCAGGTGTTTGCGTTTTCAGTCTTGTCAATGGTTCCATCATCTTGCCATCTCCGTCTGTCACAAATCTGAGTGCTACAGGTTGCTTCTGAGCCATGCTCTAAAGACAAATTTCCACCAGCACTCCTATTGATCCCAAATCTGCATCTGTACGGAGTATCGAAGTTCTGATGTCAGGTTGGTACGTGGCTTATCTTGGTGAAGCCAAAATAAATGGTTGTTTTTTTCATTCAACAAATGTCCTACTGCAGGAGATCAACAGCATGGTGATGAAATGTAAGACAATGCAGAATAAAACCAATATTGCTGAGGAAAAGGCAGGATCTGTCTTTTTGTAGAGTTTTGCCAAAGTGATGACAAATTAATACATGTTGCTACAGCATCACTTGCTCAACTTTTGGTCCCTACGATAAATTATATTAATATTTGCTAAGCAAAAATCAGCTAGATGTATATCTATCTTCCCAATTTGGCATCTTGGTCTTTTAATATAATCCTCAATGTACAAGGTGGTGGCATGCAGAACACAAATGTGCAGAGTTTGACCCTTATAATTGAGCTGACACTGTGCAAAGAAAATTTTGAACTCAAAATGTTTTCTTGAAATGTTGTCCTATGTTGGAAGCTTTAGTTTTACCATATTTTGTACAGAGTATAACCTAATACTTTTCAGCCTTGCATCCCGTTGTCAAAGTGAAAGACCCAAAGTGACAATTCACATTAATTCCTGAATTAAAATTGAATAAAAGACCAAGTAATATTTTCCATTTACTACTAGGTACACTTTCCTTGAATGAGCATACATATACTGAAAAATCGTACATGATAAATACATAGAAATCAACAGCATATAATATTAACAAAGACAAATTTACAAAGGCCAGGGTTTCAATAAATTACTTTACATTGGCTTCTACAAGAAGCTGCATATTTTCAAAAGTCAAATTTTTCACGGCGCAGCATTAAATAAGGAATCTGTTGTGCTCAGTCTTATTGAAACTGATTTAAGCACCACATCCTTTAGATGCATACACATGAAAAAATGTTTCAAATGTTTTTCGAAGTCTAGGGTGATAAACCTAGAGACTGTCACTTCCTTTTCCTGCGGTTGTATAATTACATTCATTTAGATTTGGGGTTAGTTCTTTTTTGCCATCTTCAAAAAGTGCATTTGTCAACAAACGTGTCAACATCTGTTCCACGTAGACCAGCTGTATGGATCAAATTTTAGTTTCTTTCATTTCATGTTTTAGGGCTTTGAATGAGTCCTTTATTCGGATGATCTCAGTGGCACACATGTGTCCAAAAACTCTGCTGTACCATTCAGTTGTCCTTCCTCTATAAAACAAATAAGAAAGCAAAGATATTGTTATATATTTGTACAATCAAAAAAATGTTAGAGGCAATTAGCAGTGTATTTACTTTAGAACACATTTTTAATCACTGTTTAAAAAAGCAAAACATAAAAGTTTTGAAGCTGCAACATCACATTAATTTTTTCAAGGTTTTTGGATTTGGAACATATCTTTTTAGTTTCCTTATATAAATATATCATTTCCACTTTTGATCTGAAGTAAAAATAAATTTGAATTTAAGGACAATCTTTGCACAAATGACTCTTTAAGCATTTATAGTACTTGTTTTTTAAAGTGATGGTTTACAGAAAGGATACTTTGCTAAAGGTCTTATGCTCATGCAGACTTCACAAATTACTTTGCTAAGGATAACTTGTATATTGTTTCATACAGTTTTAGGTTTTCCCTGAAATGAGTAGTAGATGATTAACTTTTTAAAAAAAATTCTTGTTCTATATCCTCACCCACAATCAAGTGCACATTGTATTGGCTTTTACTGGGGCAGAAGGAATTTGGCTTTTCTATACCATAAGATGATTTTGTTAAAAGTAGAATTCTAATCAGGCTGTTTTTATTATATCTCTAATATTGTTTAGCCAGGCATAGCTATGTGCCTAAGAGAAACAGAGTGATATGTCCCATCTACGCTCTGATAAGCAACATAGTAGTGAAAAATCACAAGTCACTAGTCCTATGAGTGGACAGACGCTTTTTGGCTGTTTGAGACTTAAGTAATAGCCATTCATCATGCTTCTGAGGCTGTGTGACGGATGTAATGCAGACACTTGCTGATACATCTGTGTACTGTTCGAAAACTAGTTGATAGTGATGCCACAGTGCGGTCCTGTTGTTCCATATAGAGACTGAACAACACAGAATCACCATCTATATGCACTGGACCTCTATAGAGCTATCCTAAGTCAAATTCCTAGGTTCATACCCATGTTCACTCCTCCACTGTTCTATAGCTAGGTTTGTGCTACATAATTACACACAAACAAATTCCATACTCTTTCTACTTCGTCCTTTGCAACTCATTGTTTCTGCCTTAATATTAAAACTATTCCCCTAAGAGAGATTAATTATCTTCTTCTTTTGAAGCTACACAGCAAATTGCTCTTCACAAAGCAATTTGTGAGACAATTGAACATTTTTCGTTTCTTTGTATACAAGGTTGCACTGTACCTCAGTATAAGCAATCAAACATCTTAAGCTTCACAATATTAGTAGCCGTGGAGCAGCTTTATCAACACTTTGCACTGGTGCAATGTCACAAACGTTGATGCAGACTGGCCCAAAGTGTTGATAAAACTATTTACTCTCCATGTCAAAACTTTATTTGAGCTGGAGAGATGCCTGTAAAGTAACAAAAATAGCACTTTGCACTACTTTGAATCGAGGAGGCACCCCATTGGTGTTTCCCTACAACCCACCATTAATTTTGATGCAAATCCATATCTACTAATCGTGATAAACAGGGCTTTGTGCCAAAAAATAATGTTGCCTAAAAGCAGGCGTTTTGTTGGCTAAATCTTTTAAATTCTCCTTACTTTTTAAATATTCTTATGGTTGCTGCACTGTACAGCAAACATCTAATGTGTGAAAAGTTTTAAACTTGGGTGCCCTTCCAACGAACAATCTAGAAATAGACAAAAAAAGACAAAGTGTGGTGCATGTTGAAACTATAGGAAAATACTACATCTGAGCAGTGGAACATTTATGTAAAGTAAACATCAAAAGTTGATAGCATGAAGGAAATATAGGGGTATGTCTGATAATGTGTGTTAATATCTCAATATAAATGTGGACTGTACCTTGTGTCTATCCTGCAGACTTGAGTCAGTTTTGACTTCTGTGGTCCAATGTTTTCAATGAGGTGCTTGCATAAAAGGACGTGCCCCACAATGCCACTCGTTGAGGCTCCTTCACTGTTAATCGAGGTAGCAGCCAGAACGCATGTCCCACTCTGAGGGTCAGTTCTCCATGTCCTGCAAATGCAAGTGTAAAAAAAAATATATGAAACCTTTTCCAAGCAATTTATTTTGGGTGGGGATAATGGCGAAGGGTGGAGGTGCTTAATGGGAAGCAGGTACATCAATGTCATTTTTAATTTCATTCGTTATCACTTTCTGTAGAGCTTACAGACATTACTGTTGCACTGATGGCATCAAAGCACTTGGTAATAAGCATTGCCTATTTTCTAAATTATTTTATTTCCTATACTGCAAAAATAACGAATGCTGGCAAGTCCAGTAGGTCGTGGCTGCGAAAGCTATTAGCTTTTCCAATGTGTTTTTCCTCTTAGATGGCTGCTGCAAAAGTGCAGGTATCCAGGGCAGCATTCTGAACAGGAAGTGTTACATATATAATAAAATGCACTACGCAATGCTTCCTGCTATGCACATTGTTTCAAAGTGTTTTGAGATAACTAGAGATGACCTACGGTGGGGAAATCTTGACACCATTCTGGAAAGAGATGCTGTGTCCCCCTGAGATGCTAATTTCTCTAAGTGTGCTTCTTGGCACTTTTCCAAGACGAAGCAATGGTAGTTCTGCAACACTGCTGAGTGGTTGAAATCTTCCTGTTGCCCATTCAGAAGACAATCTGTGATAGTGCAGATCTCTTATTAGCACCTAAATGAATAATAGCTGTCCTTACCCACTTTTATTTTCCATGAGGAACTGGGTATTAATATTGACACTATATTAAGTCAGGGAGCCTAGGTGTGAGACTTGCCATACTATTTTATTTTATTTTAGAACCTGTGTCCGCAGGATTCGAAGTATGTGAAAATGAAGAAATCATAATTCAGAAATAAAAAAATAAGATAAATAAGATAAGGTATATAACAATATTTAAAGTTGTGTTACTATATTTAAAAAAACAGTGTGGCATTAAATAAAAGATCAGGGTTAATGATACAAACAGGCTTTGGTGGAGATGGTGAGTTAGGTTTAAGATCACAGATAGGGTTAGCATTTGTTGTTAGGGTTTGGTTAAGGAACGTTTTTATGTATTTTATCATTATAGAGTTATTTAACTTGGGTTCTTAACTATGGACAACCTGATGTTAAACCAATCCTAAATGACATATTTGTTGTGATGGATTATTCATTTATAAATTTATGATAATTGTATTTCTTCCTTAGAGTATCCTTTGTGCTCGTTCAGAACACTGATGTAGCTTTCGCAATAGAATTTCCTTTATAGGTATCAGAATTAATGACCCTGGATTAAAACATAATAACTAGGGACCCCTGGCAGTCCCTGGTTAATCTGGGATTAGAATAAATGTGTAACAGGGGCATGGAAATAGGCATCTTGGTTCACTGCTTTACTTTTATCTTTTATTTTAGTAGCAGAAAGTATTCACCTTATTACAATCATTAACTGCATTGGAATAGGGCTAATGTATCAACTGAGCACATTGTACTGAAAAGCATGAAAAAATGGTACACAGCTGCAAATCCCCTAATTGCATTAGAGATTATGGATGAGAAGTCTGGGTTCGTCCCTGGCAAGGTATTTCAAGGACCCTCATGTGATTGCTTATGATATGATTGCAAATATTTGTACATGAGTGGTTTTGTATTGACTATCCTGCCACAAAAGCAGTCACTGACCTTAGGGAAGCACATTGATTGTCATGGGGGTTTCAGTCCACAGGGAGATTTAAATCCCTTTTTAAGAGAAACCCATCTCTTCTGTTAAGGAATCGGAAAGGGACATACCAATCTTGTAATCCTCTCTGTCCATTACTTTTCAAAAGAAAAGAACCATTTAAATCTAATAGATTTTTCACATTTATAGAACTATATGTTGGATATAAGTATATATTAGGTTTATGGTTTTGTGCTGAATGAAAAAAATTATTATATCTTTGGTCATAATGGTTGTCAATTCTTTTACCTCAAAATGACATAGTCTCTTGGCGGCAAAGGTGGCAGGCTTTCAGTGGAGTACTGATAGATTTCTGTATCATCATCTAAAGTTTCGATTATTTTTTCTTGCTGCAGACTCTGGTCCCATGAGCGCCTCTGTCTCAGAATGTGCTGTAGAATCTCCCTTGGAGTACCTTCTATTTCAGTAGATGATTTCCACAGCCGGACTGGATAGTTGTCATCTTCCACCTTGGATGGAAACAAACATTATTATTTTATTGTCCAAGTACAGAGTTTCTTCTGAGTTAACCTGTGTTTGAATATTCAATTTATAGGACAAATTCAGGCACTACACTTACTCATAATATTCTCTTTAGATACCGGGAGAGTTCTAATGCATGAAACACCTGCAACCGGATTACAAATTAGTAAGGTAATTTGACAGAGATATGGGGTGGCCCGAATTTCAGTTTCTAGCAAGTATCCCAACCTGTATATTTGCCTTCTGACTTAAACAGGGGCGGCTCCTCAGCAGTGGCAGAGAGGTGTCGCCTTCCCCCCCACCCCTCGACTGAGCCAGCAGATGAAAAATAAAACGATAGCTTGCTATCGTTTTATTTTTCATCATTTTTCATCTGCTGGCCCAGCCAGCAGAGTGTACTGGGAGGGGTGGGGCTGGGTCGGGGGAGAGTGCTCTAAGTTTACATGGGTGAGTGGCCGGCTGTGAGAGGCCAGCCAAACAAACATGCGCACTTAGGTTTCTCCAACCCGGCTGTATACACAGCCGGGTTGGAGAAACAGCAAAGACCCCAGGGCTGTGTCTGAGTGGCAGTCCGAGCCGCTCAGACCAATCCTGATGCTGCTTTCATGCTATGTTTAGCATGTAAGCAGCGCCAGGATTGCTGGGGAGCCTGTGCTGGTGTCCCAGCGAATGCTGCAACACCACAAGAGGAGCAAGATGGCGGGAGACCGGCGGGGCAACAGAAACTGTTTCCTTTTTCTTTTTTTTGTTTTTAAAAAGGGGTTCCCCCGTCGTTCCCCCATTAACATATGCGATGGCCTCTGCTGGAGTTAAACCCCATGGAACAGGGAATTACTAGGCGGGTCCACTTTTACTGCCTGGAATTATACAGAGAATTTACAATTCTGTGGGGTTCAACTCACACATTTATCACCTGCTCTGAAAGGGCATAACTTTGCAAGGGTCATGTAGGTGGGAGCTGGAGAGAGTGGGAAAGGGGAAATGTTGCCTGTCAGAGGGGAGAATTCTCTACTTCCCTCGTGCCCTAGTAGAAAGTTGTACTGAGGATGGACTGCACTGCAGCTCTTTTCCATGGTCGTTTTATCAGGTAGGTTTTCTGGCAGTAAAATTGGGTCTTGTAGACCAGATTTTCCAGGTGCATGAATATGAAGCTGCTTATAATTGGGCAGAGATGAATGTAACCTGGGGTTCTGTGCTACTTGACATTTCTTCTGTATTGCAAGTTTGTACCACATCTCATCCACATTACTTCACACATGTCAAATAGGATGGGAAATGTATTCAATCTGAAATGCTTGAATTCAGTTGTCCTTCATGGTGCCATCTGTTGCAGGGACATTCCAAAGACCAGTGGTATGCATAGGCATCTTGGAGAAAAGGAATTTACAGCTTCCTGGAGGGACAGAGGCTGACTAGATCGTTTTATTCGCACAATAAAACAGCCCGGTTGTAGCAATGAACTAATTCTAGGTCCACCAGGAATTCAAGAATGATGGCAATCAAAGTACCAAACTTAAACATAAAGAGCCAACAATTAAATGTCAGAATTATGCAGAGCCTGTGAATCTAGAAGAGACTTCACAATGCAAAATCTAAGTGCCTAGCTTGTTACATTTGGCCACAACTGCTGCTGATGTGATTTGTTCTCCATCTCTTTAGGCAAGTGGTCCAGATGCTCCTACCTTCACATTTCATAGCCCCGTTGTAGGAAGTTGGCTCTGTATGTGCTATTTCAAAGTAAGGAATAGCATGCACAGAGTCCAAGGGTTCCCCTTAGAGGTAAAATAGTGGTAAAAATAGATAATACTAATGCTCTATTTTGTGGTAGTGTGGTCGAGCAGTAGGCTTATCCAAGGAGTAGTGTTAAGCATTTGTTGTACATACACATAGACAATAAATGAGGTACACACACTCAGAGACAAATCCAGCCAATAGGTTTTGTTATAGAAAAATATATTTTCTTAGTTTATTTTAAGAACCACAGGTTCAAATCTAACATGTAATATCTTGTTTGAAAGGTATTGCAGGTAAGTACATTAGGAACTTTGAATCATTTCAATTGCATGTATACTTTTCAAGTTATTCACAAATAGCTATTTCGAAAGTGGACACAGTGCAATTTTCACAGTTCCTGGGGGAGGTAAGTTTTTGTTAGTTTTACCAGGTAAGTAAGACACTTACAGGGTTAAGTTCTTGGTCCAAGGTAGCCCACCGTTGGGAGTTCAGAGCAACCCCAAAGTTACCACACCAGCAGCTCAGGGCCGGTCAGGTGCAGAGTTCAAAGTGGTGCCCAAAACGCATAGGCTATAATGGAGAGAAGGGGGTGCTCCGGTTCCGGTCTGCTTGCAGGTAAGTACCCGCGTCTTCGGAGGGCAGACCAGGGGGGTTTTGTAGGGCACCGGGGGGGACACAAGCCCACACAGAAATTTCACCCTCAGCGGCGCGGGGGCGGCCGGGTGCAGTGTTAGAACAAGCGTCGGGTTCGCAATGGAAGTCAATGAGAGCTCAAGGGATCTCTTTAGCGCTGCAGGCAGGCAAGGGGGGGCTTCCTCGGGGAAACCTCCACTTGGGCAAGGGAGAGGGACTCCTGGGGGTCACTTCTGCAGTGAAAGTCCGGTCCTTCAGGTCCTGGGGGCTGCGGGTGCAGGGTCTTTTCCAGGCGTCGGGACTTAGGTTTCAGAGAGTCGCGGTCAGGGGAAGCCTCAGGATTCCCTCTGCAGGCGGCGCTGTGGGGGCTCAGGGGGGACAGGTTTTGGTACTCACAGTCGTAGAGTAGTCCGGGGGTCCTCCCTGAGGTGTTGGTTCTCCACCAGCCGAGTCGGGGTCGCCGGGTGCAGTGTTGCAAGTCTCACGCTTCTTGCGGGGAGTTGCAGGGTTCTTTAAAGCTGCTTCTTGAAACAAAGTTGCAGTCTTTTTGGAGCAGGTCCGCTGTCCTCGGGAGTTTCTTGTCGTCGTCGAAGCAGGGCAGTCCTCAGAGGATTCAGAGGTCGCTGGTCCCTTTGGAAGGCGTCGCTGGAGCAGAGTTCTTTGGAAGGCAGGAGACAGGCCGGTGAGTTTCTGGAGCCAAGGCAGTTGTTGTCTTCTCGTCTTCCTCTGCAGGGGTTTTCAGCTAGGCAGTCCTTCTTCTTGTTGTTGCAGGAATCTAATTTTCTAGGGTTCAGGTTAGCCCTTAAATACTAAATTTAAGGGCGTGTTTAGGTCTGGGGGGTTAGTAGCCAATGGCTACTAGCCCCGAGGGTGGGTACACCCTCTTTGTGCCTCCTCCCAAGGGGAGGGGGTCACAGTCCTAACCCTATTGGGGGAATCCTCCATCTGCAAGATGGAGGATTTCTAAAAGTTAGAGTCACCTCAGCTCAGGACACCTTAGGGGCTGTCCTGACTGGCCAGTGACTCCTCCTTGTTGCTTTCTTTGTTCCCTCCAGCCTTGCCGCCAAAAGTGGGGGCCGTGGCCGGAGGGGGCGGGCAACTCCACTAAGCTGGAGTGCCCTGCTGGGCTGTGACAAAGAGGTGAGCCTTTGAGGCTCACCGCCAGGTGTTACAGCTCCTGCCTGGGGGAGGTGTTAGCATCTCCACCCAGTGCAGGCTTTGTTACTGGCCTCAGAGTGACAAAGGCACTCTCCCCATGGAGCCAGCAACATGTCTCTAGTGTGGCAGGCTGCTGGAACTAGTCAGCCTACACAGACAGTCGGTTAAGTTTCAGGGGGCACCTCTAAGGTGCCCTCTGGGGTGTATTTTGCAATAAAATGTACACTGGCATCAGTGTGCATTTATTGTGCTGAGAAGTTTGATACCAAACTTCCCAGTTTTCAGTGTAGCCATTATGGTGCTGTGGAGTTCGTGTTTGACAAACTCCCAGACCATATACTCTTATGGCTACCCTGCACTTACAATGTCTAAGGTTTTGTTTAGACACTGTAGGGGTACCATGCTCATGCACTGGTACCCTCACCTATGGTATAGTGCACCCTGCCTTAGGGCTGTAAGGCCTGCTAGAGGGGTGACTGACCTATACTTGCATAGGCAGTGAGAGGCTGGCATGGCACCCTGAGGGGAGTGCCATGTCGACTTACTCGTTTTGTTCTCACTAGCACACACAAGCTGGCAAGCAGTGTGTCTGTGCTGAGTGAGAGGTCTCCAGGGTGGCATAAGACATGCTGCAGCCCTTAGAGACCTTCCTTGGCATCAGGGCCCTTGGTACTAGAAGTACCAGTTACAAGGGACTTATCTGGATGCCAGGGTCTGCCAATTGTGTATACAAAAGTACAGGTTAGGGAAAGAACACTGGTGCTGGGGCCTGGTTAGCAGGCCTCAGCACACTTTCAATTGTAAACATAGCATTAGCAAAGGCAAAAAGTCAGGGGGCAACCATGCCAAGGAGGCATTTCCTTACACAACCCCCCCCCCCCCCCCCCCCCCCCAAACGAAAGAGGATGAGACTAACCTTTCCCAAGAGAGTCTTCATTTTCTAAGTGGAAGAACCTGGAAAGGCCATCTGCATTGGCATGGGCAGTCCCAGGTATGTGTTACACTATAAAGTCCATTCCCTGTAGGGAGATGGACCACCTCAACAGTTTAGGATTTTCACCTTTCATTTGCATCAGCCATTTGAGAGGTCTGTGGTCAGTTTGAACTAGGAAGTGAGTCCCAAAGAGGTATGGTCTCAGCTTCTTCAGGGACCAAACCACAGCAAAGGCCTCCCTCTCAATGGCACTCCAACGCTGCTCCCTGGGGAGTAACCTCCTGCTAATGAAAGCAACAGGCTGGTCAAGGCCATCATCATTTGTTTGGGACAAAACTGCCCCTATCCCATGTTCAGAGGCATCTGTCTGCACAATGAACTGCTTAGAATAATCCGGAGCTTTTAGAACTGGTGCTGAGCACATTGCTTGTTTCAGGGTGTCAAAGGCCTGTTGGCATTCCACAGTCCAGTTCACTTTCTTGGGCATTTTCTTGGAGGTGAGTTCAGTGAGGGCTGTCACAATGGATCCATATCCCTTCACAAACCTCCTGTAATACCCAGTCAAGCCAAGGAATGCCCTGACTTGAGTCTGGGTTTTTGGAGCTACCCAGTCCAGAATAGTCTGGATCTTGGGTTGGAGTGGCTGAACTTGGCCTCCACCTACAAGATGGCCCAAGTAAACCACAGTTCCCTGCCCTATCTGGCATTTGGATGCCTTGATAGAGAGGCCTGCAGATTGCAGAGCCTTCAAGACCTTCTTCAGGTGGACCAGGTGATCCTGCCAGGTGGAGCTAAAGACACCAATATCATCAAGATAAGCTGTGCTAAAGGCCTCCAAACCAGCAAGGACTTGATTCACCAACCTTTGGAAGGTGGCAGGGGCATTCTTTAAACCAAAGGGCATAACAGTAAACTGATAATGCCCATCAGGTGTGGAGAATGCTGTTTTCTCTTTTGCTCCAGGTGCCATTTTTATTTGCCAGTACCCTGCTGTCAAGTCAAAGGTACTTAAGAATTTGGCAGCACCTAATTTGTCTATGAGCTCATCAGCTCTAGGAATTGGATGAGCATCTGTCTTGGTGACAGAGTTGAGCCCTCTGTAGTCCACACAAAACCTCATCTCTTTCTTTCCATCTTTGGTGTGAGGTTTGGGGACTAAGACCACTGGGCTAGCCCAGGGGCTGTCAGAGCGCTCAATTACTCCCAATTCCAGCATCTTGTGGACTTCCACCTTGATGCTTTCCTTAACATGGTCAGACTGTCTAAAAATTTTGTTTTTGACAGGCATGCTGTCTCCTGTGTCCACATCATGGGTACACAGGTGGGTCTGACCAGGGGTTAGGGAGAAGAGTTCAGGAAACTGTTGTAGGACTCTCCTACAATCAGCTTGCTGTTGGCCAGAGAGGGTGTCTGAGTAGATCACTCCATCTACTGAGCCATCTTTTGGGTCTGATGACAGAAGATCAGGGAGAGGTTCACTCTCTGCCTCCTGATCCTCATCTGTTACCATCAACAGATTTACATCAGCCCTGTCATGGAAGAGCTTAAGGCGGTTCACATGGATCACCCTCTTGGGGCTCCTGCTTGTGCCCAGGTCCACCAGGTAGGTGACCTGACTCTTCCTTTCTAGCACTGGGTAAGGGCCACTCCATTTGTCCTGGAGTGCCCTGGGAGCCACAGGCTCCAGAACCCAGACTTTCTGCCCTGGTTGGAACTCAACCATTGCAGCCTTTTGGTCATACCAAAACTTCTGGAGCTGTTGGCTGGCCTCAAGGTTTTTGGTTGCCTTTTCCATGTACTCTGCCATTCTAGAGCGAAGGCCAAGTACATAGTCCACTATGTCCTGTTTAGGCTCATGAAGAGGTCTCTCCCAGCCTTCTTTAACAAGAGCAAGTGGTCCCCTTACAGGGTGACCAAACAGAAGTTCAAAGGGTGAGAACCCTACTCCCTTCTGTGGCACCTCTCTGTAAGCGAAAAGCAGACATGGCAAGAGGACATCCCATCTCCTTTTGAGCTTTTCTGGGAGCCCCATGATCATGCCTTTTAATGTCTTGTTGAATCTTTCAACTAAGCCATTAGTTTGTGGATGGTATGATGTAGTGAATTTATAAGTCACTCCACACTCATTCCACATGTGTTTTAGGTATGCTGACATGAAGTTGGTACCTCTGTCAGACACCACCTCCTTAGGGAAACCCACTCTGGTAAAGATACCAATGAGGGCCTTGGCTACTGCAGGGGCAGTAGTCGACCTAAGGGGAATAGCTTCAGGATACCTAGTAGCATGATCCACTACTACTAGGATGTACATATTTCCTGAGGCTGTGGGAGGTTCTAGTGGACCAACTATGTCCACACCCACTCTTTCAAAGGGGACCCCCACCACTGGAAGTGGAATGAGGGGGGCCTTTGGGTGCCCACCTGTCTTACCACTGGATTGACAGGTGGGGCAGGAGAGGCAAAACTCCTTAACCTTCTGGGACATATTGGGCCAGTAGAAGTGGTTGACTAACCTCTCCCACGTCTTGGTTTGTCCCAAATGCCCAGCAAGGGGAATATCATGGCCTAAGGTCAGAATAAACTCTCTGAACGACTGAGGCACTACCACTCTCCTAGTGGCACCAGGTTTGGGGTCTCTGGCCTCAGTGTACAGGAGTCCATCTTCCCAATAGACCCTATGTGTTCCATTTTTCTTGCCCTTGGACTCTTCAGCAGCTTGCTGCCTAAGGCCTTCAAGAGAGGGACAGGTTTCTTGTCCCTTACACAGCTCTTCCCTTGAGGGTCCCCCTGGGCCTAAGAGCTCAACCTGATAAGGTTCAAGCTCCAAGGGCTCAGTTCCCTCAGAGGGCAGAACTTCTTCCTGAGAAGAGAGGTTCTCTTTTTCTGACTGTGTTGCAGTTGGTTTCCCAACTGACTTTCCTTTTCTCTTGGTAGGCTGGGCCATTTTTCCAGACTCCAGCTCTACTTTTTCACCCTGTGCCTTGCATTGTGCTCTTGTTTTTACACACACCAGTTCAGGGATACCCAGCATGGCTGCATGGGTTTTTAGTTCTACCTCAGCCCATGCTGAGGACTCCAGGTCATATCCAAGCAGACAGTCTACTGGGATGTTTGAGGAGACCACCACCTGTTTCAGGCCATTGACCCCTCCCCATTCTAAAGTTACCATTGCCATGGGATGTGCTTTAGTCTGATTGTCAGCGTTGGTGACTGTATAAGTTTTTCCAGTCAGGTATTGGCCAGGGGAAACCAGTTTCTCTGTCACCATGGTGACACTGGCACCTGTATCCCTCAGGCCCTCTACACTTGTCCCATTAATAAAGAGCTGCTGCCTGTATTTTTGCATGTTAGGCGGCCAGGCAGCTAGTGTGGCTAAATCCACCCCACCCTCAGAGACTAGAGTAGCTTCAGTGTGGACCCTGATTTGCTCTGGGCACACTGTTGATCCCACTTGGAGACTAGCCATTCCAGTGTTACCTGGATTGGAGTTTGGAGTGGAACTTTTCTTGGGACAGGCCTTGTCTCCAGTTTGGTGTCCAGACTGACTACAGTTTCGACACCAGGCCTTTTTGGGATCAAAGTTTTTACCCTTGTACCCAGGATTGTTTTGTGAAGAGGCTCTGGGCCCACCCTCCTGTGCAGGTTTTTGGGGGCCTGTGGAAGACTCTTTACTATTTTTATTTTTGGCTGTCTCACCACCTTTCCCCTGGGGAGGTTTTGTGACCCCTTTCTTTTGGTCACCCCCTGTGGAAGTTTTGGACACCCTAGTCTTGACCCAATGGTCCGCCTTCTTTCCCAATTCTTGGGGAGAAATTGGTCCTAGGTCTACCAGATGCTGATGCAGTTTATCATTGAAACAATTACTTAACAGGTGTTCCTTCACAAATAAATTGTACAGCCCATCATAATTACTTACACCACTGCCTTGAATCCAACCATCTAGTGTTTTTACTGAGTAGTCTACAAAGTCAACCCAGGTCTGGCTCGAGGATTTTTGAGCCCCCCTGAATCTAATCCTATACTCCTCAGTGGAGAATCCAAAGCCCTCAATCAGGGTACCCTTCATGAGGTCATAAGATTCTGCATCTTTTCCAGAGAGTGTGAGGAGTCTATCCCTACACTTTCCTGTGAACATTTCCCAAAGGAGAGCACCCCAGTGAGATCTGTTCACTTTTCTGGTTACACAAGCCCTCTCAAAAGCTGTGAACCATTTGGTGATGTCATCACCATCTTCATATTTAGTTACAATCCCTTTAGGGATTTTCAACATGTCAGGAGAATCTCTGACCCTATTTATGTTGCTGCCACCATTGATGGGTCCTAGGCCCATCTCTTGTCTTTCCCTCTCTATGGCTAGGATCTGTCTTTCCAAAGCCAATCTTTTGGCCATCCTGGCTAACTGGATGTCCTCTTCACTGGAGTTATCCTCAGTGATTTCAGAGTTGTTGGTCCCTCCTGTGAGGGAACCAGCATCTCTGACTATTATTTGTGGAGTCAGGGCTTGAGAAGCCCTGCTCTCCCTAAGTAGGACTGGAGGGGGGGAATTTCCCTCCAAGTCACTATCTTCATCCTCTGAGTTGCCACCCTCAGAGGGGTTGGCCTTTTCAAACTCTGCCAAAAGCTCCTGGAGCTGTATTTTGGTAGGTTTGGGGCCCATTGCTATTTTCTTTAGTTTACAGAGTGACCTTAGCTCTCTCATCTGTAGATGGAGGTAAGGTGTGGTGTCGAGTTCCACCACAGTCACATCTGTGCTAGACATTTTGCTTCTAAAAGTTGGAATACTTTTTAAGAATCTAAAACTGGTTCTAGAATCTAATTCAAACTTTTACAAACTTTTAAACTCTAAAAGAAATGCTAAACAGGATCTAACACAAGGCCCTAGCAGGTCTTTTAAGAATTTAGAAAACTTTTCAAATTGCAAAAATCTATTTCTAATGACAATTTTGGAATTTGTTGTGTGATCAGGTATTGGCTGAGTAGTCCAGCAAATGCAAAGTCTTGTACCCCACCGCTGATCCACCAATGTAGGAAGTTGGCTCTATATGTGCTATTTTTAAAGTAAGGAATAGCATGCACAGAGTCCAAGGGTTCCCCTTAGAGGTAAAATAGTGGTAAAAATAGATAATACTAATGCTCTATTTTGTGGTAGTGTGGTCGAGCAGTAGGCTTATCCAAGGAGTAGTGTTAAGCATTTGTTGTACATACACATAGACAATAAATGAGGTACACACACTCAGAGACAAATCCAGCCAATAGGTTTTGTTATAGAAAAATATATTTTCTTAGTTTATTTTAAGAACCACAGGTTCAAATCTAACATGTAATATCTTGTTTGAAAGGTATTGCAGGTAAGTACATTAGGAACTTTGAATCATTTCAATTGCATGTATACTTTTCAAGTTATTCACAAATAGCTATTTCAAAAGTGGACACAGTGCAATTTTCACAGTTCCTGGGGGAGGTAAGTTTTTGTTAGTTTTACCAGGTAAGTAAGACACTTACAGGGTTAAGTTCTTGGTCCAAGGTAGCCCACCGTTGGGAGTTCAGAGCAACCCCAAAGTTACCACACCAGCAGCTCAGGGCCGGTCAGGTGCAGAGTTCAAAGTGGTGCCCAAAACGCATAGGCTATAATGGAGAGAAGGGGGTGCTCCGGTTCCGGTCTGCTTGCAGGTAAGTACCCGCGTCTTCGGAGGGCAGACCAGGGGGGTTTTGTAGGGCACCGGGGGGGACACAAGCCCACACAGAAATTTCACCCTCAGCGGCGCGGGGGCGGCCGGGTGCAGTGTTAGAACAAGCGTCGGGTTCGCAATGGAAGTCAATGAGAGCTCAAGGGATCTCTTTAGCGCTGCAGGCAGGCAAGGGGGGGCTTCCTCGGGGAATCCTCCACTTGGGCAAGGGAGAGGGACTCCTGGGGGTCACTTCTGCAGTGAAAGTCCGGTCCTTCAGGTCCTGGGGGCTGCGGGTGCAGGGTCTTTTCCAGGCGTCGGGACTTAGGTTTCAGAGAGTCGCGGTCAGGGGAAGCCTCGGGATTCCCTCTGCAGGCGGCGCTGTGGTGGCTCAGGGGGGACAGGTTTTGGTACTCACAGTCGTAGAGTAGTCCGGGGGTCCTCCCTGAGGTGTTGGTTCTCCACCAGCCGAGTCGGGGTCGCCGGGTGCAGTGTTGCAAGTCTCACGCTTCTTGCGGGGAGTTGCAGGGTTCTTTAAAGCTGCTTCTTGAAACAAAGTTGCAGTCTTTTTGGAGCAGGTCCGCTGTCCTCGGGAGTTTCTTGTCGTCGTCGAAGCAGGGCAGTCCTCAGAGGATTCAGAGGTCGCTGGTCCCTTTGGAAGGCGTCGCTGGAGCAGAGTTCTTTGGAAGGCAGGAGACAGGCCGGTGAGTTTCTGGAGCCAAGGCAGTTGTTGTCTTCTGGTCTTCCTCTGCAGGGGTTTTCAGCTAGGCAGTCCTTCTTCTTGTTGTTGCAGGAATCTAATTTTCTAGGGTTCAGGGTAGCCCTTAAATACTAAATTTAAGGGCGTGTTTAGGTCTGGGGGGTTAGTAGCCAATGGCTACTAGCCCCGAGGGTGGGTACACCCTCTTTGTGCCTCCTCCCAAGGGGAGGGGGGTCACAGTCCTAACCCTATTGGGGGAATCCTCCATCTGCAAGATGGAGGATTTCTAAAAGTTAGAGTCACCTCAGCTCAGGACACCTTAGGGGCTGTCCTGACTGGCCAGTGACTCCTCCTTGTTGCTTTCTTTGTTCCCTCCAGCCTTGCCGCCAAAAGTGGGGGCCGTGGCCGGAGGGGGCGGGCAACTCCACTAAGCTGGAGTGCCCTGCTGGGCTGTGACAAAGGGGTGAGCCTTTGAGGCTCACCGCCAGGTGTTACAGCTCCTGCCTGGGGGAGGTGTTAGCATCTCCACCCAGTGCAGGCTTTGTTACTGGCCTCAGAGTGACAAAGGCACTCTCCCCATGGGGCCAGCAACATGTCTCTAGTGTGGCAGGCTGCTGGAACTAGTCAGCCTACACAGACAGTCGGTTAAGTTTCAGGGGGCACCTCTAAGGTGCCCTCTGGGGTGTATTTTGCAATAAAATGTACACTGGCATCAGTGTGCATTTATTGTGCTGAGAAGTTTGATACCAAACTTCCCAGTTTTCAGTGTAGCCATTATGGTGCTGTGGAGTTCGTGTTTGACAAACTCCCAGACCATATACTCTTATGGCTACCCTGCACTTACAATGTCTAAGGTTTTGTTTAGACACTGTAGGGGTACCATGCTCATGCACTGGTACCCTCACCTATGGTATAGTGCACCCTGCCTTAGGGCTGTAAGGCCTGCTAGAGGGGTGACTGACCTATACTTGCATAGGCAGTGAGAGGCTGGCATGGCACCCTGAGGGGAGTGCCATGTCGACTTACTCGTTTTGTTCTCACTAGCACACACAAGCTGGCAAGCAGTGTGTCTGTGCTGAGTGAGAGGTCTCCAGGGTGGCATAAGACATGGTGCAGCCCTTAGAGACCTTCCTTGGCATCAGGGCCCTTGGTACTAGAAGTACCAGTTACAAGGGACGTATCTGGATGCCAGGGTCTGCCAATTGTGTATACAAAAGTACAGGTTAGGGAAAGAACACTGGTGCTGGGGCCTGGTTAGCAGGCCTCAGCACACTTTCAATTGTAAACATAGCATCAGCAAAGGCAAAAAGTCAGGGGGCAACCATGCCAAGGAGGCATTTCCTTACACCCGTTGAGAAGGACTCGTCTGTGCAAATTATTTATTACAATTCCATGCATTGTTATTAACTTCACATGCCTTGTTAAATGGAATACCAATACAATACTTAGTTGTATCAATGTATAATCTTATTCTGTGCATACTTGGCACTTCTTCAGCTGCATATCCGCACATTAAGAAAATGTATTTCTTACAGGGCACCTAAACTCGGTGACATTATTCCTTCAAGTTTCAGTGGCCTTCTCAAACCATTGCCATTTTTGGGGGATGTTGGCTGACAGGCTATTCCAGGATCTGGCATTGATAAACATATTGACCTCATTACCCCAGTTTTTCCAAACCAAATTTCTTCCATTATCATCATAGAAGTTTGTGCACATACCTTTTTGTAAGCAACTTCTACATGTTCTAAGCTGGAACAGGTTGTCCAGCTTTTAAATTTCTCCTTGGCATCTCGTAGCAGGTTCTGCATTGAATTTTCCAGAGAAATCAGGATGCTGGAGTATGTTGCCAATGGGTTTGCAGTTGGGGCAGTTACACACTGGTTATTCTGGTCATGCAACACAGTGTAGCACTGATCAAGGCAGTATTCTGGTATCTGTACGGAATGAGGATAAAGTAAACACTGAGCCCCAAGTATAGAAGGTAAACATCATAAATGAGTATGAGATAGTGGTGTATGCAGATGATATTATTGATGATGTATTGTTTATTTACAAAGCAAGATACTCTGCGATTTGTCTGTTTCATCCTTTATCGCGGGTGCATTGCCTTGGATCTTGGAGTGGATACATAAGGCAATCAGTTGTATATATGTAGGAGAACCCCTCAGTTCTTTCTAACGGTTGGTTTTTTCTTAGGTCTGTTGTAGCCGCTGCTACACATACATCTTCTTAGCTCACTTTTTTATGCCAAAGGTTACTGGATTGTTCTTTTTATTTGAACACATTATCCTTATCACTTGGGAGTGCATAAATCTCTCTAAAACTGCTTGCATGGATCCCTTGACTGATTTTTCTTTAGTGATGGGAGGTTTTTGAGTTAGGGCTACCTACCACCAAATCACCAGGCCTTGAAATATTGTAACATACATAAGAGTTTAGAAAGTTGAACTTTCTTGGTTATAAAATCTGATAATCACGACAAGGATATCTGAGGGATAGCAAGATTAATCCAAATAAAATAAGCTTCTCTTTATCCAAATGTGATCCACTTCTGGGATGCAGCAAATAAATAATGGAAAGTTATGGTTAGAAGACTGACTTTCAGTGGCTGATTCAAAAATATTTCTAATTATTTATGAGCAAATTACAGTATTACCGCAAATAGAGATTCCAGTAATTTGAGTAATTGTAAGGCACAGGATAGGGCTAGTTCTTAAAACTGTAACACGTAATCTCATATGTTTCCATTGGAATTGACTCAGTCCCTCTTTCCCCTCAGCATCCCTTTATCAATTGTAAACTGCACATTGATGTTAGGACTGGTGATCTTTAACATAATAGGCTTTGTAAGAGGGTTCACCTTTATTTCTAGGTCTCTGATTTGTACATAATGCTTCTCTGCGATCTGCTTGGGAATATGGATGTTTGTTTTGACCTTTATAATGGCGATTACTGATATACATTAGACGAGGCCTCCAGTAGAGAGATCACATTCATATTTCAATCTATCATTAATAAGTCAAACAATGGAGTAAACCAAGGGTTTTGTTAGACACTTCCCAACAACGTATTTTTATGGGACGGTATCCCTGCCAGGCTTAAAGGGGGAATAAAGTCTCAAGTTAAAAAATGATGGGGGACCTGGGCTTTATTTTTAACCATTAACTCATCCTGAATCTATTAAACCTATTAAGTGGTATGCGATGGAGACGTTTATACCAGTCTGTCCCCTTAGACATCTGAAATCATTGTTCTATCATGATCACATGACTTTGATGCTTTCACAGCAAACAGAAGGCAAGGGAAGGGATGCCTTTGTGAAATGACATCCACATTCCTTAATGGCCATATGTGAGTATAATTCTTGACTCTGATATCAAGAGTCTAATCCAAAAACTCTGGCTGCCTCCAGCTATATATATTGGCTCCAGATAGTCTATGAACTGTCAACCCTGCTTTAACAGTTTTTTAAATTTTTCATAAATAATATTCATCATTTTAGATATTAAGCATTGAAATTATTCCCTGGTCAATCTTTATTATGTTACTCTCACTGATCATGTATCTATGTCAACGTTAACATATCTATATTTTGGATAAAATGTTCCATTATTGTTATTATTGATCTACCGAATGTGACTATACATGGCAAAATATGTTTACCGCCAAAAAAACAACTTATGAGATGTGTAACTGCAAGTCCAAACCTACAACCAATTCAAAGGCGCCTTTTTTCTAAGATATCTGCCGATTTCTGAATAGGTAAAATCTGCTCTTTGCCATACTGTTTATACCTGGAATAGTCTTGTGCACTCGGCTATCATGTGTGCCAAGCCTTGAGTAGCAGCCAGGTTTTCACTTAGATCTCTTTGGTCTGGTTTGCCAAGGCTGTACTTCCGCTGACTGGACCTGCATAAAAATGACATAGATTCAGATGTATAATTTCACACGTTAAGTTTAAAACTTTCAAATAAAAAATTAATGGAAATTTCGTTGTAGGCACAGTAGAAGCAGCAATTCCAAATGTCATTGCAGTAAAACTGTTCGTAAAAAAAATGAAAAAGAGCACAATAAAAACTGCAAAATCACTATCGGCAAGTTCGGTGCCTGTCCTCTCTAAATATGTAATTGACATCCTCGTAGAACATTCCACATGTGGCCAGACCTTTGCCTCTACCGTCAGGTTCAGCAAGGTGCATAGGTCCTTTTACCAGAAATGGTACAGGAGCAGCTGCTCAATGTGAGGTGTCTGGCCCTTGTCCTGTGGAGTAGTTTTTGAAAGAGCAGCTTAGAAGGGCTTGAATGCCATCTGTATCGTGTTAGGGAGGCTGGCCATGTCGGTAGAGGCAACGCAATGCCACCGAATATTTTTCAAAGTACTCTGCAGGAAAGAAGAAGAGAGGATGCTGGGACTTGTCTAGGAGGGGCAGAGCATACAGGTAGAAGTATCAAACCATGAGAATGGGTGAGTGTTCTTGGTTCTTTATAAATTGTGAGGAGCTGCAAATGGATGAGCCTCCGTGAAGGTTTCTGTCCTCAACAGGCTTATAATTTACAGGATGACATTTTCAGATTTATCAACGCTTTGCACCACTGCACAGTGATGCAAAAATGCATTGTTTATCAAGTATTTACTTTCCAGCAGTTTAATTTCTTTTGTGCTGGAAAGTAGCCCAAAAAGTAAAGCAAATTATCCTTTATACTACTTTGTGTCAAGGTGTCGTCCCGTGGGTGGTATATTGGCATTCCCATGCTACCACCCATGCTTTTTGATGCAAAGCCATCTCTGCTAGAATTAGCAGACCGAGCCGGGTACTCAAATAAAACATCTCCTTGAGGCAGGCAATAACAAGGAGAAACATTTTTGTTTATCCGAACTTTTCTCATATTGCACACTTCCAATGTATTAAAAGTTTGATGAGAGAGAATATTTTGTAATGGAAAGGTACCCTTTAGGTAAAAAACATATGCTAGACATGCTGCACACGGATTTTCATTATTTTGTCAAAGTGTGTGAATGGCACTATGTAGCCTCTTAGTGTACCAGCACTGGGTAAGAGAGCAGCAGCACCATATCTACTAGTAGATATGGCTCTGTGAAGCTGTCTTCACCTAGTGCAAATGAAAAACTTTGGTTGCTGCGTGGCGCTACTTTTCAATATATCTGCAAAAATGTGCTACATGCGTTTGTGCTCTTAGTAATTTGAGCGATTACTTTTGTAACACATGCAAGTAGAAAAAGGAAGCACTCATGTTTATATTTAACAGTGTCTAACACTAACAAGCTTATATTGCGCAATATGCCCAGTCATTGATCCCCAGTGTAGGACCTTCATTCTGCAATATCCCAATTGATAAGATACATATTTAGTAACGCCTCATACCACACGTCCCATGTTTCTAAGCACTGCATATAACAAATGTTACTATTGCTCAATTTAATGTTATTCATTTTATCACCCTCAGAAGATTGGAAGGCAGAATATGCCTTGCTCGGCATTACCTTTGAACATTTAAATCGCTGGAGATGTCAACTGACTTATGGTCTTGCAGGCTAAACTCAAATATGGCCTGCATGAGCAACTGTTTTCTTTCACTATTTCCCAATTGTTCGGAAAATATCTGAAAACACACTCCTATTAAATTTTCACAATGTAGTGTTATTTTTAAGTACATACATTTCCTTATATCGTGTTTTTGTATTTTGTTAACGTATAGAACTGGGTATGTCAATCTCTTTCCCTCATGAATATGCTGAGACACACATCTCCTTGACGTGTTTCTGATCTTTACTTAAGGCAACAATCGAATTAGAACATTTAGTTCTTTTTTAGGTCTTGCCTGCAACAACATCACGTGCACTGTAGGAGCTCTCGCTAGTGGGAGGGGCTTGCAGCCTACCCATTACTCAACATTCATTGGCTTCATTGTCTCTTTTATTTGCTGCCTTTCAGTTGGCCACCACGTGCTGGCTTCACTTCCACTTATTTCGGCTGGAACATGGACCATGTTCTGATTACATCAGCTTGATCTCCTTCCACTGATGAGCTGTGATTCAGGCACTGCTTTTATTTTCCCTTCTTCCCTGTCCTCCTTGTACTTCTTGTCATTTGTGGCTTTGTTTTACTATGCCACACAGACTTCAAAGAAGCCTTTTTTCTCCTTAAAATAGGTGTTTATTTTGGCAACAGATGTTATCATCTTTTTGATTGTGACAACATGTTATCTGCTTCGAAATGTATTTTCACTAAGGCATGGCCAAAGGTGCATTTGCTTTCTTTATGTGTAGTTTTTTTTTGTCCAAGTCATATTTTGTTGTTTTACACATGGCGAGATTAACTGACTTGGTCATACTCACAGATGTGTTGTGCCGAAACCTAACAAGCTTAGGCAAAACCAATAGGTACATCCTCTGAGAATATTATCTCTGCCGTAGCCTTTTGTTCATGCTGTACAGAGGCATTTGCTGACTTCAGCAATGATTTGTCACCATGCTGTATAGCGGTGTGGCTGCTGTGCAGCATGGTTAAAAATAATAATCAAAAATAAGAACTTTGATGCATCCAGCACTTTTTAAAATTAGTTCAAGCCACACTGCAAAACATCTGTGCTGTGGTACAGCATGGCTACAAAACATTGCCAAGCCAACATCTCTCATAGGCGACACCTACAGGCTTTGCCAGTGCTTGTTTTATTTTAGTTTGTGTTCAAGCCATGTCACTTCTACCCTATGAGCTGTCATGGAGGGCAGCAAGATACTGTGCCACTTAGGCCTGTACTGTACCTGTTGTCTGTAGGATCACACAAAGGTTTTGGAATAAATTGGTTTCAAGAATGGGTGGTTTTTCTACAAAAAATACTATATGCCTAATAAACTTGCAATGCATCAAATATAGGATTTCAATATTTGCGCACATGTATTTTCCAAGGTGCAAAGCATTTCAAATGTCTGCTAAACATGGATCCCTACTTTTGCAGCAGAGAACATCGATGTAACATGGCCACTTGCAATTATGATACAGGTCGCCTTTAGTCGCTTCATGGGCCAGCGTGGTTGGGCCCATCATGGTTGTGCCCAAGTTCTCGTGCGGTGCGAGACTAAGTGCTCCATCCACAGTCCCATGCGATATGATGCATCATGACGTCATTAGGGTGGGCATCACAAAAGGGGCTTAAAAACACCATAGGGTCTGGAAGCCGCCTCTTTGTTCTTCAGCCACCTATTTCAATAGATGGAGGATACAGACACATTTCTGAGGCGGCTGGCAGCTACTATTTTTCTGAAACAAAAAGGAGGCTAACCATAGGCGGGGTTAGGTGTATATAAAGGCTCTGCTACCTGGAAACAAATGCAGCATGGTGGCGATCTCCAGGTAAGTGCTTATGCAGAGGGCAAATCTCCAGGAATTTCTTTGCTCTCTGGTAGACATTTTTCCAGAAAAGAAGGGGGCATACCTGACAAATTTGACTATTTTGCTGGTTAGCCCCTGTGATGGGGTAATGAGTATCTGCGCCTGGAGAGGGGACTGACCTGCTGGTGGTCCTGGACCTTTCAGCCCTACACCTTGGGTTTGCTTATTGACAGGGACTTCGCTTAGAGGCTGGTCAAGCTACAGGTGCCCTGGCAAGACGGTGCATTATGCAGTTCCCTGGTGTTATGTGCATTTGTATTAATTTGTATGACATTTTTCATCCCTCACCTAGCCAGGAGGGGAACGTGTTCAAGTGAAAGTTGATGGCATTATTTGCCTCTGATTCTTGGTAGAGAACAGAAATTGTTGACACGGAGTGCCTGCCCCTGTTGGGGATGTAATTGACCTTTGTATTATCATGTAACTGGACGGAGTTGAACCTCAATATTGATCTGTGTGACAAAGTCATGGCAGAATGTATTTTGTCTTACATATTTGTAAGTGTCACTTGATGTATAATCTGTGTGATGCATTTACTTGCTTTACATGTTGCTGATGTATGCAACTGCTTCCCACTCCTAGGTTGAAATTTAATGGATTAAAGAGCTACGTCTTGGTAGAACACACACCTGGGGGTCTGCATCCTCTTCCTGTTATGGAATGGGAGGGAAGGGTGAGCTTCATGGGTTTCGTCGCCGCAGGGTGGAGATAGCGATGGGCATGTTGTGAGCACACTATGACACAATCTCACTAGACCTTGGTGTCTCCTCTCAACTGTAAGCTTTGGAATACTATGAAGAAGTTAAGGGCTTAGTACCTTTTATGCAGACACACTCCTGCTGTCAGACAGGGTAGGCATACTAAAGAAAAACGCATTTATATAAAAAGATTTCTAAGATTCTGCCATTTGGTAGCAATACTGTGCCTCACACGAAAATTAAAACGTGTTCTTCAGTGGTCCTTTGTGCTGCTTATACAGTGCGTTATCTTTTAAGCTATTAGACGCATATCTATGACATCATTGGGTCTATCTATGAACATTCCAACCCTACATTACTTAGATGCTAGGAACGCTTAACTTTAGTCCTTGGAGTCAATTTCCCGACATAATGTGTCCCTTTGAAGTCTGACTCCTAAAGTAAAAGATTAATAACTATTTATCTGGACTGGCAATCAGAGCAGGCGCCCTAAAAGAAAACAAAAGATAAATGGAAAAAATAAACACTTTCTCTTATTGTGACTCTTTCATGCTCTGATGCAGAGTTGTGATAGAAGGTAGAGAACAGGAGCACTGCAGCTGCTCAGCCCTGCATTGGGTGAATTCATCCTGGCTAATGAATTGCAGCTGAAAGCCCATCCGTCTTTGTCGAGCCTTCCCCCGACTTCTTTCACCTCATGTGGCCCTGCAGAGGGAGAGGCTGACACACTCGTGTTTGCTTGACCCTTGTTGTGAAATAGTTCTATTGGAAAGGCTACAAAGCTTGCTTTACATGGTGTCGTGACTGTTTCACGTTGACATGCATGCCTTCAAATCGTTGACGCCGTGTGAATACGCCGGCCCACATTTGTACTTTTTTTAGCGCCGCATTTGCGCCGCATTTTGACGCAAAAGCGGCCCAAACGTACAAAATACAAGCGTATTTTGTAAGTTTGCGCCGCTTTTGCGTCAAAAAGTGCCGCAAATGCGGCGCTAAAAAAGTATAAATATGGGCCACAGTGTCTTGACATGGCGACGTAGCCCAGCCACGTGCTCTAAAATGTATTAGTCTACAGTGCTGGAGAAAGATAAAAAGAAATCTCTCTTTTCTGACAGTTCCACTATTACTAACAGGAAAATTCAGCCGCCCTCCACCATCTCTCTGTCCTCCCTCCCGTCCAACCGACACCTCTGATTACGCAACGTTGTAAGACTTTATGTTTTTGCACCACCCACAGTCAACATCCAGAGTCAGACTGGGCAAGAAAGTAGGCGCGGGTACCAAAATAAAAGTGCCCCAGTTAGCGAATTAGTTAGCTAAGAAAGTGGCCCATGTTTGCATATTGGGGCAGTTTTGAACTTTTAAAGACCCGCTGTTTAAGTGTTTTGCAAGAGATAGAAGGCTCCTTGCATCTGAGCTTGGTTGTACAGTGTTTGTTTTAATATCAGGGAAATCAACAGCAAAAACTGGCCCACAAAAATCCCCAAAACGGCCTCATAGGCACTGCCTCTTCCCTACAAGCCACTCCGACCAACCTTGCCAACACCTTACCACAGGATGGAATTCTAGGTCTTTTTTGGGTCTAACATGGCCACAATACCCACATTCTTCTTCTGTGTCCAAAATATGTAGTGCTGTTTCTGCAGGCACTTGTTTAACATTAGCTACCCCAGTGCTCACCGTGTCCGTGCCAGGCAACTCCTCGCCTCCTAGTACCACCCTGTCCAGCGGCCTCAAATGAGGCAAAAGATCTGCTATGTTTCAGTGGGATAGTGTCATGCCTGTTTTGTGTGTATGTTAAGTACTCTTGTTTAAGTACTGTGTGTTGGTGATGAATCAAGAAAGGATGTTTACTAGCTCATAAAGGCAGGGCTCAAAATGCCAAAGGGTAATAGGAACATGATCAGTGTTGCACACAACATGATGGAGCACCCCTGTAGAATGTGGTGAGGGGCCATGGAGGTCTCCCATGTCTCACAGATATGTATTGGTCTTGGGCTCAGTGGGGCTTCCCGTACCCAGTGGCTGCAGGAGCCTGTTTTATACCCCGAGAATGACAAATGAGGGTTGTTTTGCTTGTATTGCGGCATTGGCTCGTCACCTGTGATGGCGGCTCCTCTTACGGCTTGTACGTGCACTGCGTGCATGCCTGGTTTCCTAAAACTTCTTAGTTGGTTGAATGCCCACTTCAGAGAGATGTGTGTAACCTGTAGATCATTGCTGTCCTAAGTCAGACTGGTTCAGCCATTCATCTTGATGTATTGAATAAAATCAGCAGCACATAGATCTGCAATAGCATATTCCTACCACCTATGCTCCTAGACATAACTTAGCTGTGAAGGTGCTGTACATATGGGGGATATGTAATAGTGGTTTAAATGTGCTGGAAATAGTAGTAGAGTCTCGGCCAAAAGGGGAAATGGCTAGACCACAAAAACACACACTGAAATAATGCTTTCAATCTCGAGTAACCAGAGTCATTAAAATGACGAATCTAGTTTCACACACGTACCTGGAGGATGAAGAACTTTCCCTCCTTAATGTATTGAGGTGAAAGAGTGATGGAGCCAAGCAAACAGCAATGTTGGTGGGAGTCATCTGGTTTTCTTCGACGCATGCAACCACATCCCGGAGGAAGACGAGGAGGGTCATGAGAGCCTCTCGGTTTTCATCTGGCAACAGAAGGATGGCCGCCTGGACTGCATGGAATTGTTGGTCTTTTGGCATATCTGAAAACAAAGAACAATGGAATCGTTCTGTCATTTTGTAAATTTCAGTAATAATGGTAACAAGGAACAACTTTGTATCTCGATTAAATATCGGGCCCATCGTTTGTGTCTGTACTGTCGGCAATGTGCACTCTTTAAAAACACAAGAGAAGTCGCCAGACAGAAGCAAGACAGAACAAATTATGTTCCAACATTAACAAAAGATAAAACTGTTTAACGATCAGATTTCTTGCTACATCCCACAAGAATGCCCACACACAGCAATGGTTACCACATGCTCGCCCAGCTGCAGGGCTATCAGAGTATTCGAGCTCTTATTGCACAGAGCTGTCTAGCTGGCTGCACCACAAACGCGGACCAAAGAAGATCTTCATGACGGTGGAATTCCACATGAGATCCCCTTGTGCTTTAATGCAGTCAGTCACAAGAGACTGATAAGTACCTCAAAACTATGAAAACTATATTTTCACATACTTTCACCAGCCTAAAAATGTTACTGGGGTTGGTACATACTTGTCTCTACTGGCCAAGCGATGAATTGGTAACTTGAAGGGAAAATGTGTTAAGAAGCCACATTTATTTCTCAGATCCGTACCCAATTCAGTACCCATTCTCTGAGGTGTTTTTTTTTTAGCAATGTTTGCAAATGGCATACGTTATTACATATTGTCAGTGCTTTAAATGGACCGGTACTGTCCGGTACTGAGTACCGGTACTTTTTTATTTTGAGAGAGAGAGTACCGGCACATCTCAAGAAAAACGTAATACTTTGAATTGGAGAGTACCGGCACTTCTCAGAAACAAGCAGGTACTCTGGCACAGAGTACCTGCACTTTATTTTTTCCATTTCAAGCACTGCATATTGTTATCTTCTACTTAACAGATAAAAGCTGGAAAGTTCGAAATTATACATTTTCTTCACGTGCTCTAGAATCGTATACAAGTCCGCCATCGTGGCCCGTTTTCTACATTTCCATAACAAATGATTCCTTTGACTTGCATTTTACTCTAGAATTTAAAATGAAGACTAATGCTTCCTTAGACTATCAATAACAAACTTTAAGGTTTTTAATTTTTATTTGGGCTGAAAAAATAAATGTGTGGCATCCATCGATATGCTATGTGGATGGGCCACATAAAAGCTAAAACACTCATTAATTTTTATGAACCATTTTGGTGCAAATGTACGCTGTGGTTTGAGCCTTTCACTACTAGTTACACAAGTCTCATAGAAACTTCAAACGGTGTTCATTTAATGTTAAAAAGTAAAATATAATTGACTGCCTCTGCCAGGTCTTTGTGTATGTGTGGTTAGACCTTTTCTGAGCGTTCATAAGCCCCCTTCTCGAAAGCCACAATGGACTTGGCTCATCTGCACATTTGTAAGTTAATTGCCTTGTGCCTGAATGTAAAGGCTAAGAAAGACAGGCTGAGAATTTTTTTTAACCCTCTTGAATATATATATATGTTCGATGGCATGTGTAACTGCAGATACACATGCTGTGCACAGTCCGCCATCTGGTGTTGGGCTCTGAGTGTTACAAGTTGTTTTTCTTCGAAGAAGTCTTTTCTAGTCACAAGACCGAGGGACTCCTCCATTTCGACTCCATTGCGCATGGGCGTCGACTCCATCTTTGATTGTTTTTTTTCCGCCATCGGGTTCGGACGTGTTCATTTTTCGCTCTGTGTTTCGGGTCGGAAAGTTAGTTAGAATCTCGGAAAAAATCGTCGGTATTGTTTGCGTTCGGTATCGGGTTAGTTAGAACAAATCGGCACCGAATTTTGAAGAGCTCCGGTGGCCCTTTGGGTTTTTTTCGATCCCCCGTCGGGGCCTGGTCGGCCCGGCCACGTGCGACTTCAAGGCTGATGGAACGGACCCCATTCCGCTTCTGCCCAAAATGCCATAACAAGTATCCATATACGGATCAGCATCTGATCTGTAACTTGTGCTTGTCCCCCGAGCACAAGGAGGATACTTGTGAAGCCTGTCGAGCGTTTCGGTCGAGGAAGACGCTGAGAGACCGAAGAGCCAGGAGACTACAAATGGCGTCCACGCCGACAGGTCAAGAACGTTTTGAGGAGGAAGAAGAAGCTTTCTCCATCCGCGACAACTCCTCCACTGATGCACTCACCAGCTCATACTACAATGAGTCAGGATGATCCCGATGCATGGGACCTTTACGATGCTCCAGTGTCTGACAACAGCCCAGACTCCTATCCCACAAAACCGTCACCACCTGAGGACAGTACATCCTACACACAGGTGGTCGCAAGGGCAGCTGAATTTCACAACGTCACCTTACATTCTGAACCAATTGAGGATGACTTTCTGTTTAACACCCTATCCTCCACCCATAGCCAGTACCAAAGCCTTCCCATGCTCCCAGGAATGCTAAGACATAAAAAACAAATATTTCAGGATCCAGTTAAAGGCAGAGCCATAACTCCAAGGGTGGAGAAAAAGTACAAGCCACTGCCAACAGATCCAATCTATATTACAACACAACTAACACCAGACTCAGTAGTTCTCGGGGCAGCTCGTAAGAGAGCCAACTCTCATACCTCAGGAGACGCACCACCTCCAGACAAAGAGAGCCGCAAATTTGATGCTGCAGGAAAAAGGGTTGCAGCACAAGCAGCAAATCAATGGCGTATTGACAATTCACAGGCACTTTTGGCAAGATACGACAGAGCTCATTGGGATGAAATGCAACATTTCATCGAACACTTACCCAAGGAGTTCCAAAAAAGAGCGCAGCAGGTGGTAGAAGAGGGACAAAGTATCTCAAATAATCAGATACGGTCTTCCATGGATGCAGCAGATACAGCTTCAAGGACAATATACACTGCAATCACGATACGAAGGCACGCATGGCTGCGCACTTCAGGGTTCAAACTGGAAATCCAACAAGCTGTGCTCAATATGCCATTTAATGAACAGCAATTGTTTGGGCCGGAGGTAGACACTGCCATTGAGAAACTCAAAAAAGACACAGATACAGCCAAAGCCATGGGCGCACTCTACTCCCCGCAGAGCAGAGGCACATTTCGAAAAACACCTTTTAGGGGAGGGTTTCGAGGTCAACCTACAGAAACCACAACCTCACAAACAAGGCCTACTTACCAGGGTCAATATCAGAGGGGAGGTTTTCGGGGACAATATAGAGGGGGCCAATTCCCAAGAAATCGAGGAAAATTCCAAGGCCCCAAAACTCCTCAAAATAAACAGTGACTCACAAGTCACACAACCCCATCACATAACACCTGTGGGGGGGAAGACTAAGCCAATTTTACAAACTTTGGGAGGAAATAACAACAGACACTTGGGTCTTAGCAATTATCCAGCATGGTTATTGCATAGAATTTCTCCAATTCCCTCCAAACGTCCCACCGAAAACACACAATATGTCAAAACAGCATATAGATCTTCTAGGACTAGATGTTCAAGCATTGCTACAAAAGGATGCAATAGAATTAGTACCAAGTCTACAAAAAAACACAGGAGTTTACTCACTGTACTTTCTAATACCCAAAAAGGACAAAACTCTGAGACCAATACTAGATCTCAGAACACTAAATACCTACATCAAATCAGACCACTTTCACATGGTCACGTTACAAGACGTAATCCCACTGCTCAAACAGCAAGATTACATGACAACATTAGACCTAAAAGATGCGTATTTCCATATGCCAATACATCCTTCACACAGGAAATACCTAAGGTTCGTATTCCAAGGAATACATTACCAATTCAAAGTGTTGCCATTCGGAATAACAACTGCGCCAAGAGTTTTTACAAAATGCCTGGCAGTAGTAGCTGCACATATCAGAAGGCAGCAAATACATGTGTTCCCGTACTTAGACGACTGGTTAATCAAAACCAACACGCTAAGACAATGTTCACAGCACACAAACTACGTCATACAGACCCTTCACAGGCTAGGTTTCTCCATCAACTACGCAAAGTCACACCTTTTGCCGTGTCAAATACAGCAATACTTAGGAGCGACAATCAACACAGCAAAAGGGATTGCCACTCCAAGTCCACAAAGGGTTCAAACATTTCACAAGGTAATACAGGCCATGTATCCAACACAAAAGATACAAGTCAAAATGGTAATGAAACTCCTAGGCATGATGTCTTCATGCATAGCCATTGTCCCAAACGCAAGATTGCACATGCGGCCCTTACAACAGTGCCTAGCATCACAATGGTCACAAGCACAGGGTCAACTTCTAGATCTGGTGTTGATAGACCGCCAAACATACATCTCGCTTCTATGGTGGAACAGTACAAATTTAAACCGAGGGCGGCCTTTCCAAGACCCAGTGCCACAATACGTCATAACGACGGATGCTTCCATGACAGGGTGGGGAGCACCCCTCAATCAACACAGCATCCAAGGACAATGGGACATACATCAGAGGCAGTTTCACATAAATCACTTAGAACTGTTAGCAGTATTTCTAGCGCTGAAAGCATTTCAACCCATAATAACGCAAAAATACATTCTTGTCAAAACAGACAACATGACAACAATGTATTATCTAAACAAACAAGGAGGGACACACTCGACACAGTTGTGCCTCCTAACACAAAAAATATGGCATTGGGCGATTCACAACCACATTCGCCTAATAGCACAATTTATTCCAGGGATTCAGAACCAGTTGGCAGACAATCTCTCTCGAGATCACCAACAAACCCACGAATGGGAAATTCACCCCCAAATACTAAACAATTACTTTCAAATTTGGGGAACACCTGAAATAGATCTATTTGCAACAAAAGAAAACTCAAAATGCCAAAACTTCGCATCCAGGTACCCACAAGATCAATCCAAAGGCAATGCTCTATGGATGAACTGGTCAGGGATATTTGCGTACGCTTTTCCCCCTCTCCCTCTCCTTCCATATCTAGTAAACAGGTTGAGTCAAAACAAACTCAAACTCATACTAATAGCACCAACATGGGCAAGGCAACCTTGGTACACAACACTACTAGACCTTTCAGTAGTACCTCATGTCAAACTACCCAACAGACCAGATCTGTTAACACAACACAAACAACAGATCAGACATCCAAATCCATCATCGTTGAATCTAGCAATTTGGCTCCTGAAATCCTAGAATTCGGGCACTTAGACCTCACACAGGAATGTATGGAGGTCATAAAACAAGCTAGAAAACCTACCACTAGACACTGCTATGCAAATAAGTGGAAAAGATTTGTTTATTACTGCCATAATAATCAAATTCAACCTTTACACGCATCTGCAAAAGAAATAGTAGGATACTTACTACATTTGCAAAAATCTAACCTAGCTTTCTCTTCCATTAAAATACATCTTACGGCAATTTCTGCTTACCTACAAATTACGCACTCAATTTCATTGTTTAGGATACCAGTCATAAAGGCATTTATGGAAGGCCTAAAGAGAATTATACCACCAAGAACACCACCAGTTCCTTCATGGAACCTCAACATTGTCCTAACACGACTCATGGCTCCACCTTTTGAGCCCATGCACTCTTGTGAAATGCAATACTTAACGTGGAAAGTTGCATTTTTAATTGCCATCACATCTCTAAGAAGAGTGAGTGAAATTCAGGCATTTACCATTCAAGAACCATTTATTCAAATACACAAAAATAAAGTTGTTCTACGGACCAATCCTAACTTTTTACCAAAAGTAATCTCACCGTTCCACCTAAATCAAACGGTAGAATTACCAGTTTTCTTCCCACAGCCAGATTCGGTAGCCGAAAGAGCACTACATACATTAGACATCAAAAGAGCACTAATGTACTACATTGACAGAACAAAACTAATTCGAAAGACAAAACAACTATTTATCGCCTTTCAAAAACCTCATACAGGAAATCCAATTTCAAAACAAGGCATTGCTAGATGGATAGTTAAGTGCATTCAAACCTGCTATCTTAAAGCTAAAAGAGAACTGCCTATTACACCAAAGGCACACTCAACCAGAAAGAAAGGTGCTACCATGGCCTTTCTAGGAAATATTCCAATGAACGAAATATGTAAGGCAGCAACATGGTCTACGCCTCATACATTTACCAAGCACTACTGTGTAGATGTGCTAACTGCACAACAAGCAACAGTAGGTCAAGCTGTATTAAGAACATTATTTCAAACTACTTCAACTCCTACAGGCTGAACCACCGCTTTTGGGGAGATAACTGCTTACTAGTCTATGCACAACATGTGTATCTGCAGCTACACATGCCATTGAACGGAAAATGTCACTTACCCAGTGTACATCTGTTCGTGGCATTAGTCGCTGCAGATTCACATGCGCCCACCCGCCTCCCCGGGAGCCTGTAGCCGTTTAGAAGTAGATCTTAAACATTTGTAAATATATTACTTAAAACTTTATTATGTACATACGCATTCACTCCATTGCATGGGCACTATTACTAGCATACACAACTCCTACCTCACCCTCTGCGGGCAAAACAATCTAAGATGGAGTCGACGCCCATGCGCAATGGAGTCGAAATGGGAGGAGTCCCTCGGTCTCGTGACTAGAAAAGACTTCTTCGAAGCAAAACAACTTGTAACACTCCGAGCCCAACACCAGATGGCGGACTGTGCACAGCATGTGAATCTGCAGCGACTAATGCCACGAACAGATGTACACTGGGTAAGTGACATTTTATATATATATATATATATATATATATATATATATGTATGTTCGATGGCATGTGTAGCTGCAGATACACATGCTTTGCACATCCCACCATCTAGTGTTGGGCTCGGAGTGTTATAAGTTGTTTTGCTTCGAAGAAGTCTTTTCTAGTCACGAGACCGAGGGACTCCTCCCATTTCGACTCCATTGCGCATGGGCGTCGACTCCATCTTAGATTGTTTTCTTTCCGCCATCGGGTTCGGACGTGTTCCTTTTCGCTCCGCGTTTCGGTTCGGAAAGATAGTTAGAATCTCGGAAAATTCGACGGTATTGTTTGCGTTCGGTATCGGGTTAGTTACAACAGATCGACACCAAATTTTGAAGAGCTCCTGTGGCCCTCCGGGTTTTTCGATACCCCGTCGGGGCCTGGTCGGCCCGACCACGTGTCTCTTCGAGGCTAATGGAACGGACCCCATTCCGCTTCTGCCCCAAATGTCACAACAAGTATCCTTATACAGATCAGCATCTGGTCTGTAACTTGTGTTTGTCTCCAGAACACAAAGAAGATACTTGTGAAGCCTGTCAAGCGTTTCGGTCAAGGAAGACATTAAGAGACCGAAGAGCGAGAAGACTACAGATGGCGTCGGCGCCGACAGGACAAAAACACTTGGAGGAGGAAGAAGAAACCTTCTCCATCGAGGATTCGGACTCGGACGAGGTCGATCTCGAACAGACGCCGAAAACCGTGAGTAAGACGTCGACACACAAAACTCACGGAAAGACCACTAAAACCCAGGGGACGCCACCGCCAGCAGGCCATGGCTTAACCTGAAAAATAGGTGACGATCATCGGCAATGAAAAAGGGCATGCATGTGTCGAACACATCCGACTCCGGTCGAGATACCGGCACAGAGCAGACTCGACCCCGAGACAGCGGGTCAGAGCAAGTTCAGCACCGAGAGGGTGGCACCGAAACGAGTCGGCACCGAGAGACCGGAACGCCAAAAATTAAAAAAGTGTAGTCGGAGCCGAAAAAGACTGCCGAAAAAGTTTCCATTCCGAAACATCCGGCCTCGGAACCGAAAACAGGTTCCTACACAGAGGAACAGGGACTGTCCTCACAAATGCAAGGACATAGGTTCGGACAAGAACTAGAGTCAATGGAGCCAGACTACACTCCGAGAAGGCTCCACATCCAAAAGGACACAGGGAAGATAAGTACTCTTTCCCCCAATTAGGATGAAAATAAGACTTGCCTTTCAAGAAAAAGACAAGCAGCCACAGGCAAAGGTGGCAAGACAAGTAACACCGCCACCATCTCCACCACACTCAACGCACACATCACCGGTAGCCACTCCACCACTGATGCAGTCCCCAACTCATACTGGAATGAGTCAGGATGATCCCGACGCATGGGATCTTTATGATGCGCCAGTATCAGATAACAGCCCAGACTGTTATCCAGCGAGACCGTCGCCACCTGAGGACAGTACAGCCTACACACAGGTGGTGTCAAGAACAGCGGCGTTTCATAATTTCACCCTGCATGCAGAGCCTATCGAGGATGACTTTTTATTTAACACACTATCCTCCACACATAGCCAATACCAAAGTCTCCCTATGCTACCTGGAATGCTAAAACACTCCAAACAAGTGTTTCAGGAGCCTGTGAAGGGCAGGGCCATAACTCCAAGGGTGGAGAAGAAATACAAGCCACCGCCAACAGACCCTGTATACATCACGCAGCAATTAACACCAGACTCTGTGGTAGTAGGGGCAGCTCGCAAAAGAGCGAACTCACACACCTCGGGAGATGCACCACCTCCAGACAAGGAGAGTCGCAAGTTCGACGCTGCGGGGAAAAGGGTTGCAGCACAAGCGGCCAACCAATGGCAGCATTGCCAACTCACAGGCATTGCTGGCGAGATATGATAGGGCTCACTGGGACGAAATGCAAGATTTCATTGAACACTTACCCAAAGAGTTCCAAAAAAGGGCACAACAGGTGGTGGAGGAAGGACAGAGTATCTCGAACAATCAGATACGCTCGGCAATGGATGCAGCAGATACAGCTGCTAGGACAGTAAATACAGCAGTGACCATAAGGAGACACGCATGGCTGCGTACATCAGGATTCAAGCCGGAAATACAACAAGCCGTGCTGAATATGCCATTTAACGGACAGCAGTTGTTTGGGCCGGAGGTGGACACTGCTATCGAAAAACTTAAAAAGGACACTGATACGGCCAAAGCCATGGGCGCACTCTCCTCCCCACAGAGCAGAGGCACATTCCGTAAAACACAGTTTAGAGGGGGGTTTCGAGGACAAAGCACAGAACCCTCAACCTCACAAACAAGGCCCACTTATCAGAGCCAATATCAGCAGGGAAGTTTTCGGGGACAATATAGAGGGGGCCAATTCCAAAAGAGTAGAGGGAAGTTCCAAAGTCCCAAAACTCCTCAAAACAAGCAGTGACTTCCACGTCACAAATCCCCAACACATAACACCTGTGGGGGGGAGACTAACCAAGTTCTACAAACATTGGGAGGAAATAACAACAGACACTTGGGTCCTAGCAATTATCCAGCATGGTTATTGCATAGAATTTCTCAAATTCCCTCCAAATGTCCCACCGAAAACACACAATATGTCAAAACAACACATGGATCTTCTAGAACTAGAAATCCAAGCATTGTTACTAAAAGATGCAATAGAACTGGTACCAATTCTTCAGAGAGGAACAGGAGTTTACTCGCTGTACTTTCTCATACCCAAAAAGGACAAAACTCTAAGACCTATATTAGATCTCAGAACATTAAATACCTACATCAAATCAGATCACTTTCACATGGTGACATTACAGGACGTAATCCCATTGCTCAAACAACAAGACTACATGACAACACTAGACCTAAAGGATGCATACTTCCATATACCAATACATTCTTCACACAGAAAGTACTTAAGGTTTGTATTCCAAGGGGTACATTACCAATTCAAAGTGTTGCCCTTCGGGATAACAACTGCGCCAAGAGTTTTTACAAAATGCCTGGCAGTAGTGGCTGCACATATCAGGAGGCAGCAAATACATGTGTTCCCGTACCTAGACGATTGGTTAATCAAAACCAACACGCGAGAACGGTGTTCACAACACACAAAGTATGTCATAGAAACCCTCCACAAACTAGGTTTCTCACTCAACTACACAAAGTCACACCTTCAGCCGTGTCAAACACAGCAATACTTAGGAGCAACAATCAACACAACAAAAGGGATTGCCACTCCAAGTCCACAAAGGGTACAGGCATTTCACAATGTAATACAGGCCATGTATCCAAAACAGAAGATACAAGTCAAGATGGTGATGAAACTACTAGGCATGATGTCCTCATGCATAGCCATTGTCCCAAACGCAAGGTTGCACATGCGGCCCTTACAACAGTGCCTAGAATCACAATGGTCACAGGCACAGGGTCAACTTCTAGATCTAGTGTTGATAAACCGCCAAACATACACCTCGCTTCAATGGTGGAACAATATAAATTTAAACCAAGGGCGGCCTTTCCAAGACCCAGTGCCTCAATACGTAATAACGACAGATGCCTCCATGATAGGGTGGGGAGCACACCTCAATCAACACAGCATCCAAGGACAATGGGACACTCAGCAGAGACAGTTTCACATAAATCACTTAGAACTACTGGCAGTATTTCTAGCGTTGAAGGCATTTCAACCCATAATAAGCCACAAACACATTCTTGTCAAAACAGACAACATGACAACGATGTATTATCTAAACAAACAGGGAGGAACACACTCGACACAGTTGTGTCTCCTGGCATAGAGGATATGGCACTGGGCGATTCACAACCACATTTGCCTAATAGCACAGTTTATTCCAGGAATTCAGAATCAGTTAGCAGACAATCTCTCTCGGGATCACCAACAGATCCACGAATGGGAGATTCACCCCCAAATACTAAACACTTACTTCCAAAGATGGGGAACACCACAAATAGACCTATTTGCAACAAAAGAAAACGCAAAATGCCAAAACTTCGCATCCAGGTACCCACAAGTTCAATCTCAGGGCAATACGTTATGGATGAGCTGGTCAGGGATATTTGCATATGCTTTTCCCCCTCTCCCACTCCTTCCGTATCTAGTAAACAAATTGAGTCAAAACAAACTCAAACTCATACTAATAGCACCAACCTGGGCAAGACAACCTTGGTACACAACACTACTAGACCTCTCAGTAGTGCCTCATATCAAGCTTCCAAACAGACCAGATCTGTTAACTCAACACAAACAACAGATCAGGCATCCAAATCCAGCATCACCGAATCTAGCAATTTGGCTCCGGAAGTCTTAGAATTCGGACATCTAGACCTTACACAGGAATGTATGGAGGTCATAAAACAAGCAAGGAAACCAACCACAAGACACTGCTATGCAAATAAGTGGAAAAGATTTGTTTATTATTGCCATAATAATCAAATTCAACCATTACACGCATCTGCTAAAGACATCGTTAGCTACTTACTGCATTTACAAAAGTCAAAGCTAGCTTTTTCATCCATTAAAATACATCTTACCGCAATTTCAGCTTATCTGCAAATTGCGCACTCAACTTCATTATTTAGGATCCCAGTCATAAAAGCATTTATGGAGGGCCTAAAGAGAATTATTCCACCAAGAACGCCACCAGTTCCTTCGTGGAACCTTAACATTGTCTTAACACGACTCATGGGTCCACCTTTTGAACCCATGCACTCATGTGAGATACAATATTTAACATGGAAAGTAGCGTTTCTCATTGCCATCACATCTCTAAGAAGAGTAAGTGAAATACAGGCATTTACCATACAAGAACCCTTTATTCAGATACACAAGCATAAAGTAGTTTTACGAACTAACCCAAAGTTCTTACCAAAAGTCATATCACAGTTTCACTTAAATCAAACAGTAGAACTACCAGTGTTCTTTCCAAAACCAGATTCTGTAGCTGAAAGAGCACTACATACATTAGACATCAAAAGAGCTTTAATGTACTACATTGATAGAACAAAACAAATACGAAAAACAAAACAACTGTTCGTTGCTTTTCAAAAACCTCATACAGGGAATCCAATATCCAAACAAGGCATTGCCAGATGGATAGTTAAATGTATTCAAACCTGTTATCTCAAAGCAAAAGGAGAACTGCCTATAACACCAAAGGCACATTCAACTAGGAAGAAAGGTGCTACCATGGCCTTTCTAGGAAACATTCCAATGACTGAAATATGTAAGGCAGCCACATGGTCTACGCCTCATACATTCACCTAACATTACTGCGTGGATGTGTTAACAACACAACAAGCCACAGTAGGACAAGCAGTACTACAAACTTTATTTCAAACAACTTCAACTCCTACAGGCTGAGCCACCGCTTTTGGGGAGATAACTGCTTACTAATCTATGCAAAGCATGTGTATCTGCAGCTACACATGCCATCGAACGGAAAATGTCACTTACCCAGTGTACATCTGTTCGTGGCATGAGACGCTGCAGATTCACATGCGCCCACCCGCCTCCCCGGGAGCCTGTAGCCGTTTTGAAGTTGATCTTGAACATTTGTAAATTTGTAAATATATCACTTTAAACCACATTATGTACATACATATTTACTCCATTGCATGGGCACTATTACTATAATACACAACTCCTACCTCACCCTCTGCGGGGAAAACAATCTAAGATGGAGTCGACACCCATGCGCAATGGAGCCGAAAGGGGAGGAGTCCCTCGATCTCGTGACTCGAAAAGACTTCTTCGAAGAAAAACAACTTGTAACACTCCGAGCCCAACACTAGATGGCGGGATGTGCAAAGCATGTGAATCTGCAGCGTCTCATGCCACGAACAGATGTACACTGGGTAAGTGACATTTTCCATATATATATATATATATATATATATATATAAATAAATATTTTTGTGTATTTATTTCTTTATGTATTTATTTATTAACGTGTCCCTGAATTAAAGAGAGCAGGGTAAAGTCGATGAGGCTCTGGTTTCTATTTCTAAAAGGAATGTGAAAAACCTGCATGTCAGTGGGGAAGCCATAATTATCCCTAACTTATCCTTTCAAGTGCGCCAATAAATACCCTCATCCTCACCAAATGTTAACTCATGATTACAGAGGAGAGTGAGTGTCAGCAGTGCCTATGCGTGGAGTAAGCATTTGCAGAGGGTCATATTGGTGCGTTGAATGTAGCACAACGTGAATGACCAGTTATCTAGATAAAAGCACAGGATGGGTATTGTGTCTTTAATATGAATCTTGCTTATGCCTGAGATGGTGGGCTATGGATCTGAAATGGGTATGTGCTCCTAGTAGCCCCTTCTTAAAAGTCATATACAGTCAGTTTTTGATGGTACTTTGGACTGCTGGGTTGCTCTAGACACTGCACATTAATAGCAGTAGATAGTACCAAAGCATTTCCAATGATGGATGGAAGGCGGAGCTTCCAAAGAGAAATTCGTGAACGTAGGGATGTGAATCTAGAGCTGCATTTTAGAGTACAGATAAAGGATACAGAAGGAAATTGGGTTCAATAACATGTAGGATACTGTGTGCAACAAATAGTGCACCAAGAAGATCAACTACGCTATAGGCAACCAATGCAGCGTAAGATATAGGTGGAGACACGATTTGCTGCTATACTTTGAACCCTCTTTGGCCTGTACACAAAGTATTTGGGAGCACCCTGAAAGAGTGAGTCGAGTCACCATTTTGCCTGTGCAGTAGTACCATGTGCCTGGTGAGGAAACCCAAGGAAGAGGGCAATCCATCTGAGCAGTTTAAGTAGATAGAAGGATGAAATCGACACAGAATGTACCTGCAGTACAAAGGTAAAGCTATCATCCAAAAAAACTCCACTAGTCCTTAGAGATGTTGAAGTTTTTGTGGTGATCTTATCATTGCTGACCACAATGTTATTGATAGGTTATCATGAGACACTAAAATGCATGTCAAGATTTCTCCTTTACTGGCAAAACTTTACGCAATTCCTACTCCTTAATTTGCTTACGTGGAGATGTCAAGATTCTAGCGTACAGGAGTCCAGGTCTTTTTATGGCTTCAATTTTAAGATGATCTGCATGTCATTTGTGTACTTATATTATAGCAAGTAGCGGCTACCGGGCACAGCAAAACATCATGCTCAATCGGAGACCCTTTTGATCCCAAATGTTTTAGTAGATCTGTTATTCAAGAAACCTTTCCCAAACTTTTTCCAAAATGGGTAAATTCACTTTCTCCTCTACCCAGTGCTTCTTTTGTATCCTTCATTTCTGTGGTCCTAAATGGCCCGGGTTTGCATGTGGACACTCTAAGAAAATATGTGAATAGAAAATGTCATTACTTCTCCAAAGGTCTTCTCTACCTCCCCACTTTTTTAGGTTGAGGCAACTAGACACTGCATGTGCTGTGTGTTGTGAGAACTTTTGTGGCTTACCTAGAAAAGAGAGGAGTTTAAAACCCGCCCAGTGCTTACCATTGATTAGCTTTCCTGTCACTCTCATTTCCCTGTTTCTTACTCATGTCCCATTTGTCAGTATTGTCGTTGGCCCTCCCATAGAGCATTGCCTCTTAATCATTTCTTTGATTGTTTGGCATTGCTACTTCTACTGCATGTTTTTCATGCCCTACCTTTTTTTTGTTCAGTACTCCATGAGAGTGCACGTATTTCCGAGCTGTCACCCTCATGCACTTCTCTCCTGCACACTCAATGTTGCAGTCTGTCACCACAGTGCTTCTTCACTGTTATGGTCACCTGTGAGCCTCTCTCTATTGCCTTGTACCACCCTCAACATTGCTCTCCATACCCTCTCCTATCACCTGTTCCTTCCCCTCTGCACCCTCCATGTTGCTTTCTACCAGTCCTGTGCTGCTTCCCCACACCACCCATCCTACCCATGTTGTTACTGAGTTCGGTGTTGTTTTGTGTTCCCCCGCCCTCCTTCATGTTGCTTCCGAGTTCCCTTGCCTCCTCTTGCATCGATTCTTATGCGCACTTAAAAAAAAATGCTTTGCACATTTTACTTTCTTTTTAGTTACTGATCCAACTGGGATCGGTAATTAAAAAGAAATCAAATGCTTGTGTCATTTTGATGCACACACTTCGTCAAAGGCTTTTTTTTAAAACTTTACCCATGCTGCATAGCATTGACAATGCTGTGCAGCTTGGATAAAACCACTGGCAAAGGCAATATGTCACAAAGTGAGACCGATTGGCTTTGCCAATGCTTGTTCTCTTCCAGACATTTTAAAAGCTGAAAAAATACCCTAGTTTTAACAGATAAGGCAAAGACGCCCGGCTCCTTTAGGGACATTTTTATGTACGCTATTGAGAAAATGGGGTCACCAATGTGGATATTTTTTGTATGCCTGGACGGAGCTTGCAGAGTTCTGCTATGCGGAACTCTATGTAGTGCTGAAAAAACGGTGCCACGCTACGTGGAGATCCGTGAGCCGCAGAGTTTGGATAAGTTGCGCTGTTCGTGCTGATTTTTAGTGCCAGGAGTTTCTTCTGTGCTGTAAAATCAATGCGAAAAGCATCACGCAGAGCACCAGAGGGCAGTAATGTCTTTCTGCCACTGGAGTAGATTTTCTACTCGAGCAGCAGCTTCCTCAACACGAGCGCAGCTTTCTCATCTAGAGAAGTTGCGGATTACCGCTCACGTTAAGAAATCTTGCTTGCGCTCGCCAACTTAGTGATTTCTCTTGCTTCCCACCTTAACGTGCACAAGCAATAAAAAAAACTGTGCTCCCCGGCTCTTTGCAGGTTTTTGTGGAACTAAAACTCAGCATACCCCCGCCCCCCAGGTGGTGCGGAATTCTTCATCCACCCATAATTTCTGGCCACCCTTCCAACTCTAGCCCAAATCTCGAATTTGCCACATACTCCCATAGCACCCAAATCATTACTAGGTGTTGTCTGCAAACTATACACTTGTGCCTTGTTGAGCGCACGTTATTCCCAATTACAAGGTCTGAAACTAATCATGGTTCAGTAATTGCACATCAGCTGACAAAATGTGTCTGGTACATACACTGATAGATGTGTAGGAAGGATTCACACAGCTTTGTTGTGAAGATAGGCTCAGGAAGATCCCGGAAGTACTGTTTGACCATATCTGCTACATCAAATGCAGACTGTCCCTCATAGCTGGCACCATTTGGCTCATGCTCATTCATTTCCCTTAATGATTGTATCCGGGACTTGACTCCGGACTTTCGAAAAATTCCAACCTGTTAAAAGAAGAAACAAAAAATACATAGGTAAGTGAGAAACATAAATGATGCATACGTTAAGAACATTAGGCTAAAGGTTATCAACCAGCAACCAGGATTATCACATAGAAATTATTGCTATATCAAGAACTGTGAAATGCTGTCCCGTTCGTCAAACTAATTTTGTTTGTGTTCATTTTTCGTGCTCAGTCCCACCATAATGTTATCTGCCATGGTCAAGTATGACGACTTTGTTAAGTGTGTAATGTTTTCACATTGCTAAATTCTAAATAAAATTGTTAAAAAAGAGAACGGATTTACATACAATGCGAAGAAAAAGGTATGCAGAAATAATCATTTTAGATATTTAAGATGAGTGAGCAGTTAATTTGAACGTGTGCATTAACCCGTTTGCACACGGGTCGGAATTATGAATTGGTAGGTATTTGAAGGATCTGATAATACTCTGAAGCATTAAATAACTTAACCTTCATTCAACTTGAAAAGGTCAAACCTACCGAAATTTAACAGGGAAAAACCATAGAGTATCATGAGGATTTTAGTGAAAAATCCACGTTATTCCCCACAACTCTTAGTAGGTGGTATTTATCACACTTGATAAATAACGTATTCGGTGGTATTATTATTTATCATGTGGAATAAATACCGTCTATATTCATTATCAGGCTCTTTATGTTAAGCAAAACGTATGCATGGTGTTACGCAGAACAGCCATACAGATCTCCATCAAGGTCATTTGTAATCACACTGGCAAGAACCAGACAGCTCTGGTGTACCTATTATAAGAGTCTTGGGCAAAATTATGTTTTGCCCTATTGGGGACTTCTTGTCCCCTAGCAACAATACATTTTCTGAGTACAGTTGATGCAGTCTGGCACTTCTTTGTGGCCATTTGTCAATGCATGCATGAATGAATGAATGAGGATTACTTGTATAGCGCACAGCTACTCAGTGTTTCGGTGCTGAGGTACTATCAAAGGAAAAAGCAGGGTGACCACAGCAATGTTAATGTTTGGAAAAAAATGTATTCAGTTCTTTCCTAAATTTATTAATTGCATTGATGGATCTCAAGTGAGTGGGAAGCTGATTCCATGCCTTAGTGGCTACAACAGTGAAGGAAGAGCCACCACCATGCTGCCTTCTAAAATGGGGGACCACCATGTGGATGCGCCAGATGATATTCAATCATCTTATTGAGATAGCTTGGCCCCCTATTATAGAGACCTTGATGGACCAATGTCAAGGCCTTAAAGATAATGCATTGCCGTACCTACAGCTAATGCAATTTTTCTCGAAAAGGGGACACCCTGGCATGTTTAGGAATTTTAAACAACGAGTGAACCGCCATATTTCACACCACCTGTACACGTTTCATCAGGTAGTCTGGCAGCCTCAAATAGCGGGCATTGGCATAGTCCAACCTAGGGAGAATCAGTGACCACAGGGACTGAGTAAGGAGGGTAGTGTAAAAAAATATATGTTTCCACATACACAAAATCCAGCAGCAGGACTTGAATAGTGTGGAAACTTGAGCCTCAAATGAAAGATGGGAGTCAAAAATGACCCCCAAATTTCTAGCCACCCAGGTGGAGAAGGCCTCTTAGGTCTGGATCCAGCCCATCCTGGAGATGGGTCACAACCAAATAAAAGAACTTCCGCCTTATCGGGATTGCACTGCAATTTATTAACTTTCAGCCATCCCATCAAACATGAGCAGAAATTGGGTGTCATCTGCATACAAGATGATTCTGATGTGATAGGATTCCTCCAACAATGCCAAGGGTGCCATATAGATATTAATAAAGAGTAGGACTGAGGACTCAATTTAGGCCCTTTGCATCCGATGTAAATGACTTAATCCAGAAAAGATCTCAGCCAGCCAAGAGCCCTGTCACTCACCCCAAGGTGCTGAAGCCTGAGCAGCAAGATCTCACAATCAATTGTGTTGAATGCTGCAGACAGGTCTAATAGCACCAGGGCAACGAGGCCTAAGTCCAGACTAAAGCTAATGGACACTGAAATTTTAAGTAAGGCTACCTGAGTTCTGTTTCGGGCCCTAATCCCTGACTGAGAGGAGTGAAGCAAATTATTCTGATCCAAGAAAGTGGTAAGCTGTTGATTCACCAACTTTTCCAGGAACCTCGCTGCCGCTGGAAGAAGAGAGACAGGTCTATAATTCATCAGAGAATCTGGATCTGCATTGGTCTTTTTGAGGAGGGGGACAACATTAGCTCGTTTCCACTCCTTCAGAAGTAGCCCTTCCTGCAGAGAGGAACTAAACAACTGATGGTAAGCCACGTCGATAATGTCTGCTGCTACTATTAGCATGTGAGGGGAATAGGGTCAGGAGGCTCTCCCGATCTACAATTAGAAAAGGCAGATACCACGTACTCCACAAGGGGAGATACAAAATATGTACATTTAGGACCACAAGGATTAGCTACGTCCTTGATGTGTTTCAGAGCTCCGGAAAAAAGTTGAGACCCGGAGATGTCAGCCTGAATTTTGAGGATCTTATCTTAAAAAAAATCGCTAATGCTCGAACAAAGATCCCGGCTAGGCACTAGTGGGGGAGAAGACGCTTTCAGATCTTTGAACTTAGTCTCAATCTTAAAAATCTCCTTGCGCCCATTCTCCACTTCCTCAATACAATGAGTGAAGGATAGACACTGGAAGGTCTCTTAATGTTCTTATGATAGTTGTGTAAAGCCATTTTATAAATGGCCTTGTCTTGTTCCAGATACTGCCTCTTCAAATTCTTTTCAGTTTTTTGCAAGGTGCTCTTTCTTGAGCTACCGCTATAGAAAACCAGTGAACAGGGCGGGTCTTAGAAGGTTTCTTCATTCTTCTAATAGGGGCTACTAAATCTGCAACTTTTTCAGGCCACCTCTTAATATCTAAGTCCATCTCCATAGCAGAACCTGACAGATTGGGTTTGAATTCTATCAGCGAGTTCCAAAAATCTACCAAGGATACCCTACTCCACACCCTAACTTCACCCATGGGAACAGACGGGCGCACCTCCTTTGCATGAGCACAATGCCATGAAAAAGGCAAGACATAGTGATCTAACCAAGGCGCAGGGTACGGGGTCCTCCAATTCAAAGATAAATCCCATAAATACCATGACCCACTCTGTGGGTGGCGACCCTATTCAAATTAAAAGAGGCCAAGGTTTCTATAAAACGGGCAACCAACGTGTCCTCAGGTTTATCTAAGTCAATATTAAGATCACCAAGAAGCATAAAATTAGCATAAAAGACACATTTAAAAGGCAAAACTATGTCCAGGGAGGATAGAAAAATTCCCGGGTTCCCTGGAGGGCCATATACAAGTGCCCCGGCAAAGAACATTGTCCAATGATTGAAGCCCAAAGCTTCAGCCCCTTGCAACTCATCCATTTTAAAACTACTACACCTAAAAATCTTTTTTTTAAAGATGGCCACCGCCCCTTTTTTCAACTTAAGTTAACACATGTATATGTCTCAGGTAGGGCAATACACAAATCTGGGTATGAGTTTTTCGTAAGAAAAGCAAATCAATACTTTAATCTGTTAGCAAATAAAAAATATCAACAGCATGTTACTGCAAGGAACGAACATTCACTAAGGTTGCCTTCAACTCCCTTGAATGCACAATGCACAATGAAACATTTTTCCCAACTACAAAAGGGCATATGGGAAAAAAGTTGGCCTTACATTTATAACATGTGCTAGGGCCCACCACATCTGACATAAAAGGGCAGCACCCCGTACTATCTTCCCCACAACTCATATCATTTAAGTGAGAAGCAAAGTAACATCTTCTAGTTATTCCCTCTGTACCTGAACCTCCATAATGGCTAGCACTGGTCACGTATGGGAGCAGACAGGCTTGCCTTAGGTGGGCCTTTGGCGTGCCAGTGGTGCGCCTACTGCACATCTGGGTTGCAACCATCTTTTTATGCCTTGGAAGATTTCTGCAGGGCAGAGAGCAATGCGGAAATCTAGAGTGCAACCAGCACCCGCCTCTCCCAGATCGATCCCTATGCTACCCGACTACATCAATGGACAGCATAGGTGGGGGAAGCAAGAAAACCGTCTTCACCCCCCAAGCTCAAACACAGCACTACACAGTCACCATACGGGGAGCAAACCAAAATGCAGTTAAAATATTTCAGTCCGTCACCCCAAAATATGATATTGTACTTAAAAACCCTTAAAACCCATAAAAAAACATGTTAAACAAGCAGCAGACATCTGCCAATAACGACCTTAATGTATCACAGATCCGGGGATGAGGCGCAATAAGTGGTAATTGAAATCTGAATAAGTTCACATTCATTTGCTAACTTGAGTACCCACTGAGAATGCCATTCTATAGGCCTCTTATTTTTTTTTGGTAAAAAATGTCTAGGCAAATGGCACTGGCTACTTTTTTCTTACACGATAACAACTCACCTGTGCCATACATGTACCTTAAGTATGGCCTGAATGTATCATTTGCCAAGTTGAAAGCTCATCCACAAACGCCCTGCAAGGTCAAGTTGTTTGTGCTTGTCTATTTAAATTAAGTTGGAAAAATGTAGTGTTCCCTTTTTAAATCAATTGTTTTAAGAGAACCGGGGAGAATATGTGTTGCTTGATACACCTCGAATTGCTGCTATTTCTAGGAATAGTCTCGATTACATGGTTTATTTAGCGTGGCATCATGGAACTCAAGATGAAGCGATTAAGTGCATGGGACAGCCTGTGACAACCCTGTGCTATAATCTCTACTTATCATCAGCAACACCGAAGGGGAATTATTGCCTATCTGGAACTCTTACTGAGAAGTAAATGAAAAAGACGTAGTGGTAATTATTATAAATATTTGGCATTTAAAAAGCTCTTCAAAACTTTACAGCTTCTTATAGGGTTGTCACAGAAAAAGATAAGGTGTTCCACCATTACGTCATTGCACTTGGAATGGATTGCCAAGTAGCAAAGAACCTTAATCCAGCTTTGGTCTTCTACATCGTTTCAGTGTGACCAGAGCCTGAAGATAATGAAGGGACATAGTGTACGTTGCACAACCCACCAAACGTAGTGTTCTGAATCAAACAATGGTTTGAACAGTTATCGAAGGCAACCACTGTTGTGGAAAGCTAGCTCTGACACCTTTAATCTAAAATCAGATGGCTATCTCATTCAGAATCAAAGGCATAGATTTAGCAATACTTTGCGTTGCTGCAAAGCAACACACAGTGATGCAAAGCAGTGCAAAGTCTTGATACGGTGTTAGCATTCCAGTGCTAAACTTATTGTGCTCAAAAAGTGGACATATAGGGTTTTGCACTGACTTCACTCCTTTGGGTCAAGTGGGCACCCAAATGGTGGGTATTTAAGCACAGCCACACAAGATTTTTGATGTAAAGCCCTGTATACTACAATTGTCACAATGTGTTTTGCATCAAAACGTAACACCACCTTGAGGCATGTGCAACGTTTGAGAAATCTTATTTCTCCTAACACTTCACACTTTGCATGTGTGAAGCACAGTCAGCACACATCCAGTTGTTGAATTGTTTTAAAGTTTGTCCAGGCATAGAATTTTGTACTGCAAGGATACGCTCTGTACAACAGTGTAAAGTTGTGTGTGTGCTGCCTAGCATAGGTTTTCTACTGTAAGGCTAACCTTCAAGTAGACAATTCTGTGCTCAGACATTGTTTAAGAATTTCACACATTGGATATGTGTTGTACAGTGCAGCACACAAGTAGTATTTGAGATTTGAAGAGTAACAAAAGCATTTCTCCTACTTTGCTCCTTTCCTTAAGGATGCATTTGTTCACAAAGCCTGGTCTATCATTGTTTGCAGGCAAGACTTTGCGTTAAAATCCATAAGTGGTTGCAGTGAAACGTTCACACCCCACACATGGGAAGTCCCCTTCATGCAAAGTGGTACAAAGCGCTTCTGTTTGTGCTACGAAAAGGGCAATTTTTCTGGCAGAAAACGTTTTGCACTGAAAAGCAAATGCCACTTTAAAATTGTGCTACTTAATGACTCCAGAAGGGGTGTCATGAAGGTCACATTCATGGCAAAGGATTCAGCACACGGGCCAGATTACGGGAAGAACTGTGGAAATGGCATATTCAAAACACAACTTTGTGCATGTAACTGGGTTAATATTGTATTTTCGGGAGGGACCCGGGAGGTGATGGAGTTGTGTCTGGGTTGTTTATGGTATGGGTTGTCTTGTTATAATAATAAAACGCAAATCATATTTTAAAAAGCGTTTAAAGAAACTGTGTTGCTTAGTGTCACTTTGCGGTGGTACAAAGTCTGCCCCTCGTGTTGATAGATTTCTCAAGCAATGACATGAAATATTGAGATGTAGGTGTCAAGAAGAAAAGCCGTTCCTGTCACTGATTGTTATACTTTATGTCAGAAATAAAAAAAAACGTCAAATCTTAAGTTGTTGTCTCTCACATTTACAATTACAATCCATGCAAACAGTTGAAACAAGTGAACACATTCTAGTTTAAATCCATACCTGGTCTAGAAAGTGAATTCGCAAATATTCCATAGCACGAAGGATACCCTTTGGAATTGGACACCCTGTTCTCTGGACATTTAGAAGAAATGGAACGCCAAATACATATTTGTCCTTATAGTCTGGGGCTTTTATTTTTCTGATAAACTTGGGCACAGTCCTACAAATCAAAAGGTAAACCATTAGTTAGAAATCTTTAGAGCCAGTATAATTAAGAATATTAAACTGTAGCACAGGGTGCCATATACATCGACTTGCAACCAACAAGTGCCAGCTCTTCTTAAAATATTAATATATTACCAGGTTGTAAATATTTGAATCGTCAGATTGTTGGGTTAGTTTTGCAGCTTATACCAAACCACATGAACTACGGTAAAACATTGACAGTTTCACTTTATGGTGGAAGGATGTCTAGTGAACTGGAGGTAGAGGAAGTGCGTGGTTTCAGAGAATTAGATGATTGAAGGACAAGATGGTTTTAGTTCAATTGGGAGTTTTCTTTTTGGTATGTGCTAAGTGGCATTAGACTGCCTATCATATGTATTTCTGGCTCTGCCACAATATTAAGAAGGTCAATACAAAACTCTATAAATGACTAACAAAACCATTCCCTTTCTCTTCTTTTTGCCCCCCCCCCCCCCCGCCCCCGCCACTCTTTTGTGGATATTTCAGCACGAGCGAGAAGTTAATGGTTTTCAGAACATCAGTAGAACACCGATTTTGTACCACCACCATTGTCTGGCATTTATCACTTCTGTTAAACTCAACTACCTCCCTTCTATGAAAAATTAAGCAACGCTACTAAGTTATATGTCAAAGGTCAGTCGCTCCTTGCTTAATAACGTTTGCAACAGTATGGGACTACCTCTTCAGTTGAGATCTGTAAGGTAGTTGGCTTGCCTGCAGGATCTCGGCAAGTTAAAAAACAAGCATTGTCAAAGCCAATAGGGCTACCCTTTGTTTTTAGGTCGAGCATAGCTACATGTTGTAATCTTTTCTGCGGGGTTTACCCATGCCCATCACGTTCCTTTGTTCCTGGGCCTGCCTTTCAAAAATCCCTTGATGTTGTTGGTAAATGCTTTTGTTTGTCCCTCCTTGAGTCTGTTTTGTTACTGCCTTGGAGACTGACCTTGTTACATGGATTATTGCACGATCGGTGAGATACCTTAATGTGACACACTATTTTTGCCTCGCACTCATGGCCATATGTTGTTTCTTCCTCTTCTTTGGTTCGGGTATCTTGCTGTTTCTTTGTGGTCTTTTTTGTTTGTTTGTTTTTTTCAGTTTTATGTAGCGGAAACTCGACACAAAGGTATTATAACGCTTTATTTGTTTATCTTTTTTTGCAGTTTTATATAGCACAAACTCAATACAAAGGTTTTACAGCACTTTAGATGAACATTGGTTACATTACACAAGAACGCATTAATTTTTGGTAGTAAGGGGAGGTTAAGTGATTTCTCCATAATCACAGGATGTTGAGCCAGCGACAAGACTCGAACCGTGTTTCCCAGCTCCTAAGTCGGCAGCTCTGGCCCTTACGCCACATCCTCTCCCCTGGGGTTCTTTTTCTAGTGCATGTTGGGGCAGTCTGGGAATAACTCCGTTTTTTTTTATGGTGCTTGGTAATACAGGTTCTGCCATTTATTAGCGCTGCAAAGCAGGTGCTATTCTTAACAAAATCGATATAATTCATTTCCATCAACCTTGTAGAGATGAAAACATGAAAAAGCTATGTCAGGATTGTAATCTGTGACATTCTCGTTCTGTCAAGACCTCTGCAGTGGGTGCTTTAACCAACTGACTTGAGTAGAGCTTAATACTAGGCAATAGCACGTGCTCTTGATAACCTTCGGAGGGTCACCAACCAAGCACATAGGTTAGTTGTATGCAAGAAGATGGCGAAAGTTGCTGTCTCCAAAATGGATGAAAAGGAGTCATGACTCCAGCCCCAAGCACTTCATGGCCTCAAGCATGATAGCAAAAAACAGCTAGCCTTTGGCTGTAAATTGGGTCTCTTCAAATACATTTCAGTTAGCGTGAACTTGCTACAAAGGTATTACAGCGCTTTACATGAGCACTGGTTACATTACACAAGAGCACATTCATTTTTGGTAGCAAGGTGAGACGAAGTGATTTTCCCAGAATCATAGGATGTTGAGTGGGGTCTGAGACCCGACCTGTGTTCTCCAGGTCCAAAGTCAGCAGCTCTGGCCCTTACACCACATCCTCTACCCTTGGGTTCTTTGTCTGGTGCGTGTTGGGGCAGTCTGGGAATAACTAATTTTAGGTCCTGTTGTAAGTATTCTGTGGGCTTTTAACCATGCACATCGCATGCCCATCACTTTCACCAGTTTGTTTGCTTGCCTTTTAAAAATCCCTTGATGTCATTAAGTGCTTTACGTTTGTCCCACCTTAGGGTGGTTTTGTTACCGCCTTGCAGATTGACCCTGTTACATGGACTATTGCACTACTGCCGATATGTTTCACTGTGAGCGAACTTCTTTTTTCTTTTGTCTCTCTACTTCGCGTTCATGCTCATTGCGGCCATTGCGCTTTTAAGTTTCATACAGTGTGAACTCAATTGGCGGTATTGGAGCACTTTGCATGATTACCACATTGTTTCTTTTGTTTCTCCTTCGCGCTCAGTGGTGGCCATGCTGCTTTGAAGTTTCATAGTGCATGAACTTTCTTTGTTTGCAGTCTGTGTGAGTCTCTGTGTTTCAAACATAAACCTTTGTGTTTTTTAATGACGTATCTCTCACATTCAGATGTTAGAACTCTCTGCTCTTTACATTACGGTCTCCAGCTTTACAGCTGCTGACTCATTACTTTATAAAATACACACTGACACTGTGGCCTCAGAGGCCGTCTCAGCTTTGCATGCTTTGTAGAGGGTGCTTTCAAGAAGCATGGGGGCACAATACATAGAATAAACAGAATATACGGAAACAAAATACTTTTTACATGGGTAAGATCTCAGGGACTATGTATACCAGAATGCACTTTCCTCGCTTAATTGAAACATCCACGTGACTGTCCTTATCAGGAGACGAAGAACACTTTTGGGATTTCCTACCCACTCTGGATCTGTGGTGTCAGATCTTACACACTGTGTGCCTGTATGGCTGTTAGCACACTTACAAGAGTTTCTCAACAGATCTACAATTCTAGAAGGCAGAGTTAAAACCAAGACTGTGCGCCCCATGTGGGACTGCTCCAGATCTCCTAGACGGCAACGCAAGCAGCACTGAGCTCTGCCCTTTCCCTCCCCCCCCCCAAAAAAAAACCTCACCTGGCTCTTTTCCTCACTTCCATTTCACTCAATAATATGCCCGTTTCAAACTTTTTAATGGTTTTATTACAGCTGGTTTTCCTGCAAAATGTCTACCACAACCTCCGAGGCTCTTGTGGCACCCACTTCAAAGGTAAATGGAAGTGCTTTAGCTATATGCAGGGCCACTGGTATTATGTGGCAGGAAAAGACCAAATTTTAAGGCAGGGTTGACTAATTTATGTGGCAAGAAAAGTCCAGTTATCAATTTACAATGCCAATATCTCTAACTCACGTATATGCGAGACCTGTTGCATTGCAAATGCCTGCTTTTATATAGTGCTTGGTAATGCAGGTTCTGCATTTTCATAGCACTGCAAAGCAGGTGCCATTCTTAACAAAATCACTATAATTAATTTGCAGTTAAGATTCCTCTTATGTTATTCTCTTTGTGTACAGTCAATGTTTTTAAAAGTTAGGCTAGTATTGCCAATGTAGAGGAATCGTTCCTTTAACAGTTTACCACAGAGAATATATGTCTGCCCCCTTTTCTTTGTTCCTAACTGTTTTCACCTTCTCTTTCTCTGAGTTAAATATCACAAAGGTGCCTCTTTGTGTCTTGTTTGGTGCTATAAATGTTTAGGTAAACAAACTAGAAAGGTTGTATCTCTAGGGTATTACAGCCAGTGTGTAGGAATGAGGAAAAAACACTCCCAAGATGGCAGCCTTGTTGTGTCCTCTCTCCTGCAGCCAGAGGCCTGGGAGGGTTACAGTGGCACCTGGCATACATCCACTACACTCCAAACCAAAACACACAGGCAAAAGACATTGTTATTTACAATGCCAATAGCTCTCACAAATACGAGACATATTGCATTGCAAATGCTTGTTTCTTTTGCATTCTATTTTAGTAACTGGATTAAAAATATTAGAAAAAGGTTATAATAATGTCGGTTTTAAATTTGAAAAAACATTAATAGTTGAGTATGTTGTGATATTTGTTGAACTAATATCCCAGTGTTCCAAACTTGTGATATGTACCTTATTTAATATGCCATTGTATTAGAGTATAGTAATGTGTGGTTAGTAAAGGCCTACTGCACCTGCTGCCCAATCAAGTCAAGACCTTAATGCCTGCAAAATAGATTCACATGTGACAGCCTGTTTAGAAGTAACATTTAATGATAATTTGTGTTTAGTGGGGTTCCTCGAGCTTTTGGGCACAGTGTTGCTGCACCATTCAAATCATGACCATAATGTCTGCAAGATAGCTGTACTTGTAACTGCCTGTTTAGTAGCAAACTTTAGCAATAATCTGTAGTTAGAGGGGGTTCTGACGCCTTGTGACTCTGGTGCCAATGCACATGCTGCACCAATCAAATCATTGCCCTTTTGCCTGCAAGGTAACTGCCTGCTTAGTAGTAAAATACAGCAATATTTGGTGTTTAGAGGAGTTCTGACAAATTTTGGGCCTGGTGCCACTGCACTTGCTGCACCATTCAAATCATGATCCTAGTGCCTGCAATATAACTGCACTTGTGACAGCCTGTGTAGTATTAAAATATTGCACTCTTTGTTGCTTAGAGAAGTTATGACAACTTTTTGGCTCTGGTGCCACTGCACCTGCTGCACCATTCAAACCGTGCCCCTTGAACTGCAAGGTAAACAAAGTGTAACTGCTTTTTAGTAGTAAAATATAGCAATATTTGATGTTTAGAGGAGTTCCTAGAGCTTTTGCCCTCAGTATCACTGTACTTGCTGCATCACTAAAATCATGACCCTTGTACCTGCAAGGTAACTCCACTTGTGACTGCCTGTTTAGTAGTAAAATATAGCAATATTTGGTGTTTAGAGGAGTTCTGACAACTTTTTGGGCCCAGTGCCACTGCACCTTTCAAAGCATTAGCCTATTGCATGCAAGGTAATTGACCTGTGACTGCCTGTTTAGTAGTAAAATATAGCAATATTTGTTGTTTAGAGGGGTTCCTAGAGCTTTTTCTCCCAGTGCCACTGCACCACTAAAATCATGACCCTAGTACCTGCAAGGTAACTGCACTTGTGACTGCCAGTTTAGTAGTAAACTTCATCAATAATCTGTGTTTAGAGGGGTTCTGACACCCGGTGGCCCCGGTGCCCCTGCACATGATGCACCATTCAAATCATGACCCTACTGCTTGACTGCCTGTTAATAAGTCACTGAGAGAATAATTAAAAATAAAACGTTGCCCAATTATACAAATGACTTTTCTTTAAAAATGAGTGACTGGTGATTTAAGAAACAAACACACAAACAATTGTAATAAATACAACTGTTATTCATCAGTAAGAAACAAACGCACAAACAATTGTAATAAATACAACTGTTATTCATCAGTAAGAAACAAACGCACAAACAATTGTAATAAATACAACTGTTATTCATCAGAAATGTAATTATTAAGTAATGAAAAACACAACATAATGAGCCCACTTGCTCCTTGCTTTACATCTGCAATCGGTACTCCATTGCAAGATCGCCGACATATCTACACACATTTCAACGTGAATTAACTTGCATTCAGTTCATTCTTTCATGTAAAAACACTAACAAGTAGCCAATCACCAAAAACCAGAAGGTGTACTTCGGGCACGCTCCAGTGACAGAAAAAGTTGAAGAGAAAGAAGAACAGAAGAGCAGGAAGCGACCTCCTAGCCAATAAACAACAAATAAATTCAAACAACTTTGGAGCGACGTTTGAATGAGCAAACTGAAAGTTCAGGTAAAATAAGGGGCGAAGTAGAGGCAGGTTCTAAATGCCTTAAAAAAATTTTTTTGTTACATAAGACTTTGCAAACACAGTTCAAGAGCTGTGCAGGCGAAACCTAAAAGAGGGCCAGGCAGATACGGCTATAAGGTGAAGGTTTTTTTTGTTGCGGCGGAAGCTCCGTTTATGGTGCGATTTGATTTGCAAGTTTAATTGACACTGGCTGGGGATGCTGTTACGTGCAACTCTGGAAAAGAAATAACCGAGGATCTTAATTTGGACTTCAGTCAGTTGGTTATTAGTCACTCCTTTTAAGATTTCCTATACTGCAAGTGTGCAAATGGTGATAATGATACCTCTGATCGAAATACTGTTATGTGCCTTACATCACCATCATCCTACAACTTGGTGAGAAGATGCCCGCTCATAAACATTGATAGGGTGATTGCAATAATGTCCTTTCTTAAACGAAACAATTGCTGCACTCTGTGCTCAGCTGCAGCTCTGTCGCTAAAGACAATGCATTGAAATCAAAAGGAAATATAGACTGTATTCTGTGCGATCAGTGACTTGTTTGCCCTTAAAAGCAGACACACAAAACATATCAAAAAACAATTAAGGAACTAAAACACCGGGTAGGTCAGGTTCGAACTTTCCAAACTGTTTGCTTTTAAAAGGCATGGTTTCCATATTTTGAAGGGTTAACAAGGATGGAGTATTGGCATGGTAACAAAAATGTAGACATGACCGGATGAGGCCTGCACAGTGGCTTTACAGTTTACGCAATTGTTGCTACCACACCTAACAGGAAGATTCTTGACCAACAAACCACACGCCTGCCACTTGAACAGAATACAAGCTACACGTCAATTTATTTCTCAGCATCACTAGTGCTATTGCTGCTGGGAGCAGTCGTGCGTTTCCAATGAAGAGGCATACATGTTCCATTAAGAATTATCGACGGGGAGATGTGTCTACTATTCCTGGATTTGGACTGGATTTATATTCTAATGTTTGATTAACCTCACTTTACATGTTGGTGGGTATGGCAGAGGCTAGGCTTCCAAGGCATCACACATCTGTGGAGTTCCATTATCAGCTTGCTTGTGGCACCTATTTACTTCCAACCAGATGTGGACTGTGTCTACTTGAGTACATAGGTGGAATGAACCTACTAGAACCTGGGTTATGAACCATAATAGCAGGGATTCGAAGTACCTCATGGAAGCAAAAACACAATGTTGTCTTCGTTTCTGTAATGGTTCAGGAAACCAGGACTCGAGATAGTGATCAAGGGCCAGATTTGCTAAACATTTATCAACACATTGCAGCAAGTGAAGATGCTGAACTGCTATGATTGAAGGGAATGGGAGAGGGCAGAACAGTGCTACATCTACTGCTACTGTCCCCTTGTGCAGGCCGCTTTAAGCAGCCATCAGCCAACGCAGATTCCCTGGCACCATAGAGCAAGGGGGTTTGCACTTTGGTAAGCATAGTTTTTCTGCAGGAAGGAGGTACGTCCTGTACAAACGCTGGGGGATACGTATGAGCCCCTTGCGCCACAGTTGCATCACTTCTTGTGATGCAACTGCGGCGGAAACCTTTCAATCATGTCTAAGAATGCACGCAAAGCCACTTTGCCTGGCTCTGAATGGCCTCATAGATATGGAGTAAGGTAAGGCAGCGTAAATCGCTGCGCTGGCGTACTGTGCTCCACGGAGGCATTCCTTGGGCATTGCATGCAGGTACCCAAGCAACTTCCATGGTTTTTGAAGCATTGCCAGATTTACAAGGCTATGTAAACCTGGGGATGTGTCAAAAAGGAGAAATATCTATATTTTTCCATCATCGTTTCTTTATCTTTCTTGGTGTGCTGCATTCTGCAGCACACATAGAACGAGGACACAATCCTCCCAGGATTGTTTTTGTGCAGGAAGGGAAACTTTCCTGCACATAAACAATCCTGCATACAGTGCAGGCACCCTTGCACCATGGTGCAAAGGTTCCTGTGTTGACCCTAAGGTGCTGAAACTGCACCAGCGCAGGGTGCAAGGACAGGAATGTGCTGTATGCCATAGTCCCTGCCCCTCACTTTGATGCAAGGCAGCACAGCAAGGTGACCTGCTGTGCTGCCCTACACCAAAAATACACACCAGCCCTGGAACGCCCCCTTAATGCATACTAACACAAGGCAGCACGTTGTGCAGCTTTGTCTTACTTTTTCGTTACAATCCAACACAAATCGTGAATTGCTGTGGATTTTAAATCCCAACCTAATACTCTGTGTTCGGTTTGTATTAAAAAAGTAACACAAAGCTGATGCAAAGTCTTTGTACATATGGGCCCAAATGTAGCAGAGGAGGCCTGACTTGCAAAATGAGTTGGTGAAGGCATAAGAAGAGAATGCATGTGGCAAGTAAGGTGCATGAAATGAAGGGGACTTAAGAGGTTGCTTAGACGGGGTATATCTTAAGGGCACTGGTTGCATCAGGAGTCTGATGCATGAAGGGAGATGTAATTTGCCTGCCACCAAAGTTTTACAAAAACTGATAGGAGCTAGGTAGTAAAAATTAAGGACAATGTCTTAAGAGTACAGGGCAAGCCAAGGAGTCAGTCTAGAGTCCTGATTCAACTAGGATGACTTTACCAAAAAAATAGTGAACAGATCAACCTCATCCCCAAGATGACACAACAAATATACTCGCAAGTGCCAGCTGTTTTAGTTACTAGCACATTGGAAAAGAGACCTTCAGGCGTTATGTGGAGTTGAGTAGTAGCCAAGATACCCCCAAAGTGGTTGCAGTTCTTTCCTGGAGATGATATGAACGAAATGAAAGATGGCAATCAACCTGAATGCCAAGATTTGTGGGCATGATGTTTGGAAGGAAAATATGGCAAGGAACTTTAGAGAGAGGGATAACTTGAACTTCTACAAATATTGGTAGATCATGGGGGAACCTTCTTGAACAAACTTCTGTTGCTAGACAATGAAGGGGCATCTGAATTTGTGAAATAAATTAAGGTTGAGCTGCAGGGGATAAAACAGAAGGATCTTGCGCTCCTTTTAAAATTTTTTGATCTCTCCCTCCCCACCTTACCTATCCTTCTTCAGTACTAAGCCACAGTTGTGGGAAGCTAGGAAGAAGGATGAACATAATATATTCACAAGGATTGAGAAACGCTGCAGGTCGCAGAATGATGATTGAGGGATTGTGATTGAAACTTTTGAAGAGTAACAAGTTCTAATTACATTTAAAAAAATGCACTCAAGAAATTCACAAACTGAAAATCTCATATGAAATTTTGAAAGTATTATTAAAGTAAAACAGGATTACAGGACAAGTCATTGCAAATTTGCTCCTAATCCCTGGAAATGGGAATGCAGAGGAGGAGTCCCTTCCAAGTGACCTCATCCATGTTCCATTTTCCTGTACAGTCCAGTGTTGCAACGTGGGAAGCCTCATATGCTTGGTCATGCCTGACTCCCAAGCCTATTCATGTAAGCAGTCTTCTCTATTTGTTTCCCAGTTACAAAATCTCGGAACTGAGGCTATGGCGGTCACCAAATCCTGGAATAACTGATTATGGAATGATTGCTGGTGGTTATTTACCGCTCCTCACTGTTCAATTGTACTATGTCCTCTTTATATAAATGAAATTGAGAGTAAGCATAAGGTTGCAATAAGTGGGGGATTGGTAATATTGTCATACACAGGTTCCCAAGTTCACGCTTTCTCGAGACTACAGTGCATTTTTATCCTGTGTGATGGGTTGTGCATGCTGAAGCCAAAACAGAAAATATGATCTTTGTGTCAACATGAGAACATGCACATTTCTCCTTCCATCGTATTACAATGCCGTATTTCAGGTCACACAATAAGTTAAGGATGTACAAGTATTTCTATTTGCATTTGATTCAGTCATAAAAAGCCATAGATGTACTCATGGAGATTATTTGAATCATTAACAGTTTCTTTAAAACTGACAGAGAGAGTGAGGTTTCTCCAGGGATTGTGCAATTGCAGAGATGCCTGAACAAGATTAAAGGTTTTCAGCAACCACTACAGAGAAAGGTTCTTGCAAAGAAAAACAAGCGTAAAACCAATTAAAAGTATTTTGAGATTAGTTAAAAAGAAATATTAATATTAAGTGGGTCAACATGTCACAGAGGAATAGGATAAGGTCTGGAGTTAAGGATAAGTTTAGAGCTGCCATTTAGAGTAAGTGACAGGCTAAGACTTAGGTCTAGACTAGAGTTACAGTCAGTCTTGCATTAGGGTTCGCTTGGAATCAAGGCCAAACCCAAAGTGATATATTTCCATTTTAAAGGAATTCATTGAAACTGTTGTATTTTAAAAGTTCTCATGTTGGGTCACAGTTTGTTGTTGTTTTCTCTGTAGTGGTTCCTTGCTATTTTGCATCGAGACACAGATATATTTCCTATCACACTAACAATAATAAATGTATTTTTTTATTTTCTTAGTTTTTCAATTTATAGGAGGTAAAATGACCAGTTAAAGCTCTGAGAATTTAATGGAAGTTGCAGTCGTATTACCAGTTCCATCCTTGTTTGCTGGAGGGTGAGTATTTGTCCATCAAAGCAGTAAGTTTTAACAAAGCGAGCTTCTGTATCCGGTTTACTTGAGCCGCTGATTGGCTGTCAATTTGCATCAAAAGGTTTTCCAAATGTGTACAATGCTCATCAGACCAGTCTTGCCTTCTAAATGTAAAACAAATGCATAATTGTCAACTGTTAATAAAACAAACATGTTTATCTTTCTACAAAAGTGATTACTCTACTTTGATCCTAGATTAAGGTTTTAAATATTAAGGAGACATATAACGAACCTGCTGGGGAGTTTTTGTGATGATTCGTTTCCAGAAATGGCAATATAGGGGAGAGATGGTGAATCAACATCATTATCATTCCCACAAATATTGACTATATCACTAATTGGGATGCTCTTAGACTGCTCTCCCAAATGTTTTTTTATTTTAAGATGTACATCTTTTGGGGATGATGGACAAGGTGATGTTGAATCATTGGCAAAGTCTGAATCACCATCATCAGAGAACTTCTCTGACCACTGGTTGACCAACTTCCTAAGTCCATTCACATGCTCCATAACATTGTCAAGTTCAGAGAAAACATTGTCGTCATCGTCATCATCATTTCCATCATCCCCGTCATCGTCATCCCCACCTCCATCTTCTACTGCTGCCTCCAGTGCATTAAAATGGAGAGGGATGTTTGGAACATTGTCATATATACTCAGTCGATTATCCAACAAAGAAAGATTGGCTGGAGGCGCCTCTGGGTCCTTATTACTAGCAGATCGCATCCGGTTTCGCCTGCAACCATGAAAACTTCCGGTCCTCCAATTTACAGAGGTGTTGTCAATTGGAGACAAAATACTGTTTGTAAGTGCTTTGGGAAATGTCCCAGGCTTATGGCCTTGTGGTATTTGAAATATCTGATTCTCCTGAAGCTTTATTTCATTCTTTAAGTTTTGCTCAGATACATCATTCCAAATGGAGAGCTTGGTAGGGTCGAAGTCTTCTGCATATATTCCAGCTCTTTTAGTGTGGCTTCTGACTCGGATGACTGGACTTGGCGTACTTACAGTGCTACTATTTTCTGACTGACTACTGCTGCTACAGGTTTGAGGGGAGTAGGAAAAATGTCTTTTAACCTGACTATCAGCAACATCAGAAATGTTCACACAATTGAGGTTCTTCAGCTTGTCATCATCAAGGCCTTCAAGGAGAACAGGGCTACTTATAATGGGTTTGCCCTTCAAATAGGCATCCCTTTTCACACTGGAGCTCTTTAAACGCAACTTTTCCATTTTCCTCAACAGGCTCTTTCCTTTTTTATTTGGAGGCTTGTCCAAAAGTTTGTCTTCACTTATGATATTTAGAATATCACTAGGAGATGGTGAGCAGCTAAATGTTGAGTCTGGTGAAGCCAGCTTGGAAGAGGAGCACCGGGAAGAGCTCCTGCTGGTCTCTATGTCTTCAAACGTCTTAGGAAAGTTGGCACTGTAGCTGTCCCCACTGCTCGAACTGTGAAGTGAAGATACATCATGCTTTTCTCTGCAATCGGAGAACGCCAACTCCTCTTGGTCAATGCTTTTGGATCTTGGGCTGTCTGGGGCAGATACACTGGAATTTTCATCAGTAGGGAATCCTTCAACACTCTCTAGTCGAGACCATCTTTGGCTGTGTCTCTCGTAAGCCCATTTGTTGCTTATGGCACATGGTTCATCCTCTTCGGATTCATCACTCTGAAAAAGGTGATACTATGTATGAATATACCTTTAATTGTGCATTGTATTTCTATTTCTCAACAGTACTGTATTTACTACTGTAAATTTATATATTTCAGTTTTATTATTTGAATAAAATGTCTGACATATTTGCTCTAACAGCAGGCACAATAATAATGAGTCTTGCGCTACACGTTCAAATCTAATTCCTTACTGCTCTGCAGAGGATCGGAATAAGAAAATAAATTTTTTAAAACATCAACACTTATTTAACATTGTTTTGTGCCTTTTTATTCTTTTCTTTGACCTAAACATATGCTTTTAGCAGTATGAATGCTTGACGGTCTAGTGCTCTAATGTAATTATATATGTGTGATGTATTTTCTCCATATAATGACATCTTATGGTACTGAGATTCAGAAAGGAAAGAAGATTAACAACTGTAAGAGAGGACAGTAGTGAATACTTAACATAGTCCTTACTTTTTGAGAGCAAAGGTCAGAACACTATGTAGATGATAACCTCACTATTTAAATGAAATTTCAAATGCAAACTATGATGTTACCTGCAAACATAAGCCCAGCCACCACAGAAGGCCACACCACACTGTCTACTGTGACTCCACATTTCTTGCTTGGTCTTTTATAGAAAAGTTCTGCTTTTATGCCCACTCTAGTCCATTCCAAGCACTGTCCCAGTTTGGGTAAGCTGCCACCCTCTCGTTTTCACTACATCAAGTAAGTTAAAATGACTTTATGTTTTTTTCCAACTATGTTTAGAACCACATGTGCCTCTGTAGACAATTGATCACTTCAAAGTACTTAGATGTATGTTCTTTATTTATAATCCAATTGAGAAAAAATAATTCTCTGAGACAATTCAGGATGAACTTATTCACAGTAAAAATCCTTTAGCTATGTTCTTAATCCCCAGTGCAGTTCAGGCATATCTAATCCTCTATGTCAGGTGCTGATTCACATGAATCAGAACAGTTTATCCCCCGAAAAGCTACCACGATACCACCACTTTAGAAATAACAGCTGATCATCTCAAGGGCGAGGACGACAAAGTAAGGCCTATAGTGATCTAAATATACTGATTTACCATATGTCACCTTTGATTTTGTAACATCTCTTCAAATAAAATAAATTCAAAGCTTTGACAGCTGCAACTCATATGAAGCAATTTCTCTCATAACTTACCACTAAGGCTGTATGAACTATCTCACCCACAGAACCACCAAATCATGCAACTACAGATTTTTACTTCCCGATCTTTCTTTTTTCCTATTTTCCTGGATATTCTTCTACTAGTTTTGAAGAGTTCTACATGGCCATTGTTAATCAAATGTGAGTGCAGTGATACTAAACTGGACATTTAATAAAGCCAAAACAAAAAGCACACATACCCGCTTTCGGTTACGACTTATTTCCACCTTCATGGTTGCACTTTTGTTCAGAGCATTTAGCCGCCTGAAAAAAGTAAAAAAAAGTATTTGTAGCCATCAAGTCATTAGATGATGAATGTAAATTGCTTACAATACACGGCTGGAATTTTATAGGTAGGTTTAAAGTGCCTTTAGTTTGACAGCATGACGGTGATGACAGCCCAATCCATAGGGCATATTTATCTACAGATGCCATTTCATTAGCACTTGATTTAGAGATCTAATTCTTGCCTGTACTAGGCAAACACAATTTTATTATAAACCCCCAAGTAATATTTTGTTGTGCACAAACAGCACCTTATAGGCCTATATGAATGATTTAGAAAATACTGGGTCTCTTTCCTGGTGATTAAATTCATCATTTGTTTTTCAGATATGCATGTTCTTTCTTTTAGTATAGCACCATGAATAAATGCAATATTGGGAGAGCAGGACAGTTTTGAGTGAGAAGTTACACCAGTGTGATATTTAAGTCAGAATTACTGAACCAAGAGAATGTAAAAATGTTACAATGTTTCTGGCTTATCCAACTGTGATGAATCGCTGAAGTAGAGGCTGTGTTCATGTATTTTGGTAAGGTTCAATTAAGTTTTTACATATTTACATAAACTTTGCTGAAAAGAATATTTCCACAGAGGTACTACACATCCAAGACATAAGTTTTTCTATTCATTGTTGACTGTCACAATAGCACATGAAAAATAAAGAATCTAAATAGCATTGTGAACAGGCCAAATGAAAACAATTAACAAATACCATTTTTAGGTCTCTGCTGTAGACATCGCATGCACGCTCTCGCAAAGAGACTTGCTGTATCTATTTTGTGAGCTTCAGCCCTCCCACAGGCTTACCATTTGCTTGCTTCTTTGTCGCTCTCCCATTTTTGCTCCTCATTTGTCCATGGCATGCTTTGTCATGCCTTTTCCTGTCTTTACCCCTCCCCGAGAGCAGGGACCAAGTACATAGTCCCACCACTATCCCTCATATTATGCCCAATTTAGGAACTTTTTTTCATAGTTCCCAAGCCCTCCTTAGGAGCGCTGGTGTTTTTATTCACTCCAAGCACTGAGTGCTGTTATTAGGTTTTGCCTGCACTCGTGCTTGTGTGCTGCTTGTGAAAACTATTGTTAATAAAAAAAAACTTTAAAGGGGCTTAGAACCAGCCCCTTGCTTTTCTGAACTTACCATTGGCTTACTCCATCGCACTGATTTCCGTGCTTCTGAGTGGCCAGCAAGTCATCTGCACGTCACTTCTTGTTGTAGTCTTCATCTTCTTTGCCAATCTTGCCATCCCATTGCCTCTGGACCAAGTACTCCTTATGGTCACTTTCCATTGGACTCTGGCCAGTGTCCTTCCTCTGGCTATGATGCTCAAGGTACTTCTTTTTTCTTTCTGCATGCCATCTTCTTTATCGTTGCCGTCTTCTTCTTTTTCTGCATGCCATATTCTTTCTCCGCTAGTATTGTTTGGAACTAATTAAGCCATAGCCAGAATAAAGTCCAGCAGAGAGCAGGTGACACTGCAGCAGATGAGGGCCTTGTGAAAACAGGAAGTGATACCAAACAGATCCATTTGTGACCCACGTGCAAATCAAGGTGACGGAACTGGCAAAATTGTGCACCTCTGTGCGAGGAAGAAAACACTTCAAGCAAATACACTACTGTACTGATCCTATGCATACAAGTTATTAATTTGGTTCACAAAAAATGTGCTTAGAAATCAACAGCTTTATTCCAGAATTATTTAAATAAACTGTAGATTTGCGATCATCTATGGTGGGATTCAGATAGCCAGTAATGCAACTGAATGTATTTTGATAAAGTGCGGCAAAATAAAAGAACTTTAAAACCGCTGTAAACTATTGAGCTGGAGCGCTCATAAGGTGTGACTTTATTTTTATTATGGAAATTTTATTTTTACAGATTTAGGTATGAGTTTTGTAGTTGCCTGCAGTGAATAAGGGCTGATGTTGTGAAGGTATGAAATGGATTGTGGAGGATAGACACTTACTAGATTTGTGTACAAATGTCCACACATTCACATATAGAAACGTATATTTTCGCAGAATTTTACTTGCAAAAAATGTTACAATGATACTATAAAGACACTGCCCAAAGTGATTATTTACAGCAGTGATTTTGCCATTTTATTAACATTTGATCACGTTTAGTAGCTTGCGGGGATGTTGACACTAAAACATACAAACTAACCTGAACTTCGCAACAACAAGCCGTTAACAAACTAAGGTGTTAGGTGCTATATCCAACATAAGAATAGAGGCGCTAGGAATAGGTAGCAATTTTCTGCAGCTGCGGACATCTTTACTACTTCTGCCTACCTATCACTGTGTAACCCTGAATAGAAGTTTTTTTTTTTTTTTTTTTTTTAACTAACTGTTTTCAGTTGGGGGTCACTGGCCCCTCCCTTCTTTATTCTCTACCCCCGGTCAAACCATAATTATTCCGACTTCCATTGGCAGCCCTGTTTCTAGGGCCTCTGATGACCATTTGATCTCGCCTAACAGCTGCTCTGTTGTATTGTCTGCTTGGCGAGATAGATCCTTCCACGCTGGTTCTTGGTAAACAGTGATGAGGGCTGGAGGCAGGACAGGGGGAATATGGGGAAAGGGCAGTGAAGAGAAACTTCCCTCTGTCTGCTGGCCTCACTGACTCTAATCTGTCTCTTGTTCCTTTTAGCGCTTGGGCACTCCCTGTCCTGCACAATGCAACAATGCAGGCCATTCCTTCCATGAAAAATGCTGCCACTCCCTTCCAATGTGGAGCTGTGATGCACTAAAATGTGTGATCTTAGGCCTGTCCATGTACACAGATCATACTACAGAATGAGCTGCTTCTTGGGACTGTTAATAAAAGGAGTGCTGTCCAGAAGGTAATCATTTGATGTACTTTATAAGGGAGGCACACTTGTGAGGGGTGGGCATGAGACTTGTAGGTTGTAAACGAATCTCTGCAGGAGGTGCCCAGCCCGCTGAGTTATATCTCTGAGAAAAAGCAGACATGGAGCACTCTCAGAGTAAAAACAAGCAATTACATTTCTCATCCAAAATGTGCTAATCTGCTAACATCCTATTATGTTTTTAAAGTGAAAGAGCCACAAAGGTAACCTTGCATGTGTAGAACTAGTGAGAGAGCATGGGTTACTGCGATTGCAGCAGTCATCTGTGCTAGAAGTGGTGGATTTCAGTCCGACCCGAACTTTGACTTACATCTTTAAGAGGATGATAAAATCAGAGTGTTAATACTGTTGGTTAAAATACAGATTTTCCTTGCCACTTAGCCGAGTATCTCTTGCTACAACTCCTCTGTGTCTACGTCTCTTCATTGGGCTTCTGATTTTTCTGCAGAGATGGGCAGACACATGCCTGGTAAGTGGCCACCCCACCAGCTGAGGAGCTTGGCTGGAGCAAAGCCAGCCTTTCCTGAACCGGGCTCCGTTGCATATAACATAGAGGCCTCTTTATTTGGTGCACACTGAAGGTACCAATTACCTATACTTTGGTTACTACCAACTGTAACAAATTAAGTCCCTACCACCCTTATTTTTTAGGTTTCGCTTGCACGCGTGCTTGAGAAATCTATTGTTAAAGAAAAAAAAGGTAAACGGGGCTTAGAACTAGCCCCTTACCTGAACTTACCATTGGCTTACTCCAATGTCGCTCTGATGTACGTGCTTCTGATTGGCCAGCAAGTCTCCTGCAAGTCACTTCCTGTTGTTTTCGTCGCCAATCTTGTGGTTGAGTTGCCTCTGAACCAAGTACTCCTTCCGGTCACTTACCATTGGACACTGGCCAGTGTCCTTCCTCTGGCTACAATGCAGAAAGTACTTATTTTTTCTTTCTGCATGCCATCTTCTATCTCCGTTGCAGTCATCTTTTTTCTTTCTGCATGCTATCTTCTTTCTTCACTACTGTCTTCTCTGTCTTCTTTCTTCGTTGCCATCCTCTTTTTTTCTTTCCTTGTTGCGGTCTTCTTTTTTTCTTTCTACATGCCATCTTCTGTTTTCTTTCTTTGCTGTCTTCTTTCTTCTTCGCCGCATGAAGTTTTCTTTCATCGCTGTCTTCTTTATTCTTTTCCCCATGCTGTCTTCTGTCTTCCTTTCTCGCTATCTTCTTTCTTCTTTACTTCATTCCGTCTTCTGGCTTCTTTCTTCACTGTCTTTTTTCTTCTTTACCATATGCCGTCTTCTGTCTTCTTTCTTTACTGTCTTCTTTATTCTTTACCCCATGCTGTCTTCTGTCTTCCTTTCTCGCTATCTTCTTTCTTCTTCACTGCATTCCGTCTTCTGCCTTCTTTCTTCGCTGTCTTTTTTCTTCTTTACCGTATGCCGTCTTCTGTCATCTTTCTTCACTGTCTTCTTTCCTCTTTACCACATGCTGTCTTCTGTCTTCTTTCTTCCTCGCCGCATGCCCTCATGCGAATAGGTTTTGCCTTTTTTATTCTTTCTATCTAACTGGATAACAAATATTAGAAAAATGTTATATTAATGTGTGTTTTAAATTTGATAACCCATTAACGGTCTTTCAAATTTAAAACAAACCTTATTATAACATTTTTCTTATATTTTAGAATCCAGTTAGATAGAAAGAAAAACCAAAGGCAAAACCTATTGGCTTTGCCAATGCTTGTTTTTTCTTTTATCCCATGCCTATGCTGCTGCCTAGCTCCTTTTGCCCCATGGCTGTGCCCCCTTTAAACTCGACATTCAAGACCTGACATGGTTTGTTACAGAAGACTGAAACAACAATCAACAAGCTAATATGAGGCAGGACATGAAGGTAGAAAGTGATCCATTTTAAGAGTATCTCAGGGCAAAATACTAGGAATACCGGTATTGAAGGCTTCTGGCTCATCATCATTGGAACAGTATTTGAGAAAGGACCGGACCAACACACAGCCGGACATCAAAGAGCTCACTCCAGGTAGAGGCAAGGTGGTGGCCATATTAGAACAGACTATTCCCTTTGAGGCGTACTGATCTTCTGCAGTACATGGCAAATTTATCAAGTTAATCACAAATTTAAAAACAATTATGAAAAAGAAATCGTAATGCACTCCAAATATCTTTCAAATAAGAAAATGTAATAAAACAAACAGCCCACACAATGAGCTGGAATGCCACCTACATTTATCAAGTTGAATTGATTTGCGCCTACAGCCTGCATAATGCGCAGTGATTGATATCTGAAAAAATAATGTACTTGTTTTTTGATCCATGCTAAAAAAGTATTATTATAAAACTTTCATGCCATTATCTTTGTATTTTAATTTCCAATTCCTTTCCTGGAAATGTTGATTGATACACAATGGTTAGGCGTGTTTTGGGTTTCTTTTGGTAGGATACAAACTTTCCGAAGGCAGAGGCTCATGTATTTAGATTTTCTGATCCATTTGGGAAATATTGTCTACCACCTATCAAAACAGAATTTTACAATTCCCTTAGAGTTTAACTCATCTCTTCCTTTGTCTTCTCCGTGAAAAGCCTTGCTTGTGAGTTTCATCGGAAGCCCTTGGATATATTGCAACACGCCTATAGAACCGAGGCCCTATCACTGGTCTCGTATACTGACCGCCTCCATTGCAGACTCCATGGCTCCTCACTTGCAGTTGAAAAAGGCCGTGTGATGCTGGACGGAAACAGTGCGGCCCGAGGAGGTTTCCCTCGGGCATAGAGCATATAGCGTGATGCTGGAGCCATGTGTGCATGGACTCAGCTTCTCGATTCTGCTATCCTTTAAACAATGTTGACATGCAGGATACGTCTTTCATCTGTTTTATAATAACACTTGACATGCCACATACATTTCTTTCCAATGTTGGTATTTTCCCTTCAAATTTGGGACATGTTCTAAGTTCTATGTGGGAAGTCGCCTGCATTTGTCTCCTCCATCCCTGGGTGGCACTGTAGATGCTTGCAAGTGCATATCTTGTACATTGCCAGAGTATCTTGGAATTGGAAACTTGCTAATTGTGAATGTATTGCACTTTCTTATATTTCAGTTTCCTATTACGTTGTTGATTTTACAAGCCCAAATAATTATGTGAGCTTTGTTAAAAAAATGTGTAATATTTATATTTTTCTTTTTGGTTTTCCTTTTTTCCTTTTTTTAATAATACAGACGAGAACCTTTGTTTAAATCCAGTAGTATGAGTGAGTAATCTGTTACATTTTCCCTTGATTCTTCCAATTGCCCAATGGAAACAAAATGTATTTTAATATCCTCTGTGCCAACATGGAGCGCCTTGTCAGGGGTAGTAAGTACAAATGTCATAGCACACCTATAAATGTCTCTGATACACTTGCATCCAAAATCAGAATGAACACAGGCTTTTGGTGATAATATAAACATTCCACAACATTGCATTAGGAACAGATTGTTTCAAACAGTATGACTCTTTATATACACCAGGCCCAGACCCAGTGATTTATTCCAAACTGAGTGCCCCCGGGCTCAAAGTCTGCTGAACAAATGGAGAGCAATTTGCTTTTTCACCTGCTGGAGCCACAGCCATGCATCTGGCCCAGAAGTTACAAATACGGAAATATGCAGATAGTAACATACCTAATGCGTGGCCCTCACCATTTAAAATGCAAATTCACTCAAATCCCCCTTAACCCCACTCATTGTCTTTTTTTCAGGTAAAGCCAGAAAGTCAATAGGTCTGGGCAATCTGAAAGCTATAAGTGTTGGCAATGTTAATGCATTTGTGTATATTAATAAAAACAGCCCCAAAGCCGTACACAAATACATTTACATTGCCAACCCTCAGACTGCGGAGATCTATTGGCTTTGCCAATGATTGTTCAGATTTTGATCACATTCTTGGGTCTTTTTCAGGACTGCGTCCAGCGTCGCTCTTCCAGCTAGGAAAGGAGCAGGTCTGTTTCCCATGTACATGAGATGCATGTACTGGTGGGACTACAGAAGATGAATATGTAAGGGTGAATGTTTGAGCCTCAACAGGGGTCATTTGTATGCCCGTACAAGGCATGACAAGAGTTTAAGATTAGCCTGGAACCATGGAAAGTTTAGAATGATCTATGCAGGTGTGGTCTTGTCTGCCCATGGCGGCAAATGAGATTTTTTCAGTGACCACACCTCTAGTGAAAATCAGTACAGAGGGCTCAAGTTTAGCATTGTCAGTGAGTATTTTTCCGAAGTAGTGTTACCGGATTTTACTACAAATAACAATTGAGGGCCAACTATGACTAGAAGACGGTGTTTTGTGATGAGACCATTTAGATTCGAATTCTTAAAGCTGCTTTCTAATCTCGACATTCAACCTTGACTAAATTGTGTGGTCTTCGAGAAATAACATTATCTCCTGTGACTCAGTCACTTCATTCGCATGCAGGGTGAGCGCGTTGAAACAAAATGACTTCCTGTATTAAGCACAATGTGAAGAAAAGCAGGACAGGAAGTTGGGACTGTGGCGCATAAAGACAGACAGTTGGCTGAACCTCTCTTGTCCAGCCCCCCAGCTTCTTCCAAGGGCACTCTACCTAGCTCCACAAAAATAACATTTGACATCCATCTCAAGTGCGCCAGAAACGATGGGGGTAACTAGTCAGGTAGAACACAATGTTTACGCAGAGAAACCACTAACAATCCAGATTGGAGAATCTGAACACGCCTATTCATGTTATGAAGATGTCGATCTTTGAATAGGCTGAACGTTTTGAAATCAACAATGACACATGAATTGACAATAACTCCGTTTCCATGTTATCCAATCAAAAATTAAGAAAACCACAAGACATACGGCTTACTGGCAAATTTTTTCCAACAAGCAAAATGTCCCTTTAGGTGTGACTTATAGTATGCTCAAACCACACTGGGGCAATCTGGCTTGTGCTAGAATCCAAATTACAAACTAGTGAAGAGGCTACTCTTTAGAACTCCTTGGTCAGTACCTCTCGCTAGAAAGAAGCAAGAATCCCCACTCTGCTGACTTGTATCCTGACAGCTGTGGTTAAGTTTTCTGTAATGGTTTTAACCACCAACCACCCTACAATGTTTATGAAAAAATGAGTTGTCAGAACCCACACCTGCTAATTAGAATTATAAGATACATTTTCAGAATGTTCATATACATGGTCGCTACAAACCAGAGAGATTTCTTTTTCTACATTTTGGCATTTCAGTTATCTGAATTCTACTTGTTTAAGTATACGGAGACCCCGACTTTTTTTTTTTTTTATCTGGTGTCAATGGGAGTGGGTTGACATAAAAGTTAAACATCAGCTTACTTTCAGCTAAATTTAAGAGCTTTTCACACAGAAAAGGTGATTTGATTTGTGCAAAGCTTCACAGACACCAAAGAAGATCCAATGGGGTCATGTTGCTTTGCGTTTTGTCAAAATTAATTAAAATAATGTATTTCCCTGTGTGAGTGTCATGGAAATAAGTATTTTTCCCATACTCCAAGCCCCACCTCTCATTGAAAAGAGAAGCAACTTGTTTCGATTCAATTCTTTATTCAATTAGTAGGAAAAAATATACAGATGTTTGCCTCTATTTTTTTTACTAGGGCATATGAATGTGGCTTCATAGCAGAAGACCTAGGCAGCCAGGCCCCTAGATACTTAGATTCCAACGAGATAATCTTAAAAGGGATGGATGCAAAGAGAAAGCATACTTAAACAGCAGCCATGATTACATATGTTACCACAACACTGCTGACTATCCATGAAACTGATCATAAAGAATGTAAATGAGTCTACAGCCCCTGGGAAAGTGTCAGCCCAGCAGACCGTTCTTATTTAGGACATCTGCTTCTGCTCTGGACGGAAAGATGACTTCCACACCCTCCGAGCTCTCTGACGTTTCACAGACACGACTGGAGCCAGCATGGAAAAAGAGCAGATACATCTTTCACGCAGAGAAAATGTCAGCAAGGAATGCAGCTGGAACACTGCGAAGCCCGGTGAAGACCTGTCCGCGCTATCTAAAACAGATGAGAGCTTCCTGTTCCTTCTCATAATCCAGTTGCATTCGTGCTCTAGTTTGTTACAATGTGGGCTCTGGGAAAAACAATGTTCAATCAATCGTTCAGCAGATTTGTAAAGCGCGACTTGTCACCTGCTAGGGTCTCAAGGCGCTATATAGGGTCTCAAGGCGCTCAATGTTGAGGCCCTATCCTTTACCTTGTCAACATGAGTTTACTACACTTGCCACAAAATCCATCATCTGTTGGTTGCACAATTAGTAGATTTTCACAAAAAACATATTTCTAACTACAACAGATCAAAAGTGGATACAGTTGCTGTTCAGGGAGTGCAATGTTGCGGGAGATACTTTGCGAAAACTGACTGATCAACTTGACCTGTTGAACACTGTAATTAGCAACTTAACGAGGAGACAATGTTTCTCAGATAGTTTAAGCATCCCTACCTAATGGACTGGGAGAAGGGCTTTTGGGGCATCAGGGAGCAAAACCTGTAAAAACGCGAATGCAATTCAAACAGGTAGGGTCGGACTGAGATAGAAAATGGACCCAGGCCTCAAAATAAAAGTGGCCACTGTTGATGAAATAGATAACTGGAAAAGTTGCCATGTTTGCAAATGTGGGTAGTTTTGAACCTTTAAAGACATGCCTACAAGTGTTTTGCGAGATTTGAAGACTGCGTGGACTTGATATTGCTACAAGCAATGTCTGTTTTATTATAAGGGAAATAATAGTAGAAAGCAGACATGCACAGCCAAAAAGCCGGCCCATACACTGACCTGTCAGGCCAACCCATCGGGCACTGCCTGATCACCCTATTGGCCAGTCCGACTCTGCAAGCCAGGTGCATAGAATGATGTCTTCTTTGTCACGTGCCTTTTACATCAGCTGGAACGTCACGTACTCAGCGCGGCACTAATTTCAAAAGGACAGTCAGACTTCAATAGAATGACAGAAATGTTGCATCCATTTTAAAGCTCGTGTCTTGAATACTTAAGTACCTGAAACGACGGGCATGCTTAATACATTTAATAAATATGCAGTGTACTGTTCTGCCCTGAACAGCTGTTTGCTCATGGAAGGAGGTGTGCGTGATTTGCCTTTGCTTTCACATAATTTAGTCAACCATCCTACACAATTTTGACTCCCTACAGTCACATAATTCCAGCGGCCCTAGCCAATATTCTGTTTAGACAATGCCTGCTTTGCATAGGAGCGCTACATTTTTCTACTGTTCTAACCTTGTATTTCTAACCTTGTATTTCCCTTGGCTGTAACCTTTACTCCTTTTAATTTTCTCAATCAGTGTATTCAGTTATTACTGCATCTAGGCAATAATTACTACTATGTCACGTGAATGGCAATTCACCTTGGCTTCTTTCCTTCTGAATTTGACAACCATCCTCTCTCCTTAATCCTTTTTTTGTTGCTGCTCTTCATTTCTTGATGTACTTGTGTTAACCCTGATTTAATATTGTTTTATTTAGCATTTAATCACACAGAGGCCTTGAAGGCCTTCCTAGAATTTAATCAATACTTCATGTTTTCATGGCAAATCTAAATTCCACTTCATAGTGGCAGCCCCATAGGCAGGGTGCAGTGTATTTAAAAGGTAGGACATGTACTGGTGTGTTTTACATGTCCTGATAGTGAAATACTGCTAAATTCGTTTTTCACTATTGAAAGGACCATCTCTTCCATAGGTAACGTGGGGATTGCCTTGAAATATCTTTTAAGTGTAATTTCTCATTGGGAGAAGATTGAGATGTTGAGTTTGGGGTCTCTAAACTCACGATTTAAAAATGCACCTTTATGTGAAGTTGTTTTTTAACTTGTAAATTTGAAAATGCCACTTGTGGAAAGTGGGCATTTTCTTGCTTAACCATTCTGTACCTCTACCTGGCTGTGGAACACACGTCTAGGTCAGGATGACAGTGGGCTGTTTGTGAATTGACTTTAAACAGGTACACAAAGGGAGCTGGGGTGTGCCCTGCATATCCTGATGGGTCTGTCTGGGCTAGAGTGGTGGGAGGAGCTCACACTTGTACCTGAATAGGGCTGTGCCTGTCCTTACACCAAGCAGTCTCCAGTTCCGCGAAGTATATCTTAGGCCAGGGCAGGAAAGGCAGGGTCTTGTGCCCTACAAAGCCTTTTCTTTGAAGTTTGCCTACTGCAAAGGTAGAAATGGATATAAGTAGTGGACCTCTGACCTCAAAAATTTAGAGCACTTCTGGACTGAGGACATGCTGCCAGGAAGAAGAGCTGGATGCTGTAAGAGGGATTGCCATTCTGCCTGTTGTTTGTTGAGCTGGTCTGCTGTGTGCTGGTTCTGTCCTGGGAGTGAACAGACTGGACTTTGTTTTCTACATCCTGCTTTCCAAGATTCTCCAAGGGCTTGAACTGTTCCTGCTGCCTGTTAAGAAGTCTAAGGGAAATCAAAGTCTTCATCTGCCAGTGCCTGAGCTCTTCTGCTGAGAGTTCTGACTTGCCATGTGGTGCCAACTCCAGTTCCTGGACCCTTGGAAGTGTAAGCTGGTGACCTCAATGAGAAAATCCATGCATCAACGCACTGCAGCTGAAAAATCCATGCAACGCCTGCAGAATCAATGCAGTGCCTGTCTTGTGCTAAAGAATCGATGCAGCACCTGTCTCATTGTTGAAGAATTGAAGCAGTGCCTGTTTCACTTCGGTTCCATCAATACATCGCGTCTGGATTTTCCACACATTGGGGGTTATTCTAACTTTGGAGGAGTGTTAATCCGTCCCAAAAGTGACGGTAAAGTGACGGATATGCCACCAGCCGTATTACGAGTTCCATAGGATATAATGGACTCGTAATACGGCTGGTGGTAAATCCGCCACTTTTCCGTCACTTTTGGGACGGATTAACACCACCTCCAAAGTTAGAATAACCCCCTTTGTGCCTGTGCGTCAATTTCTCACCGACCCCACAGCGCAGTAAGGAACTGAGGCTGTGTGTGTGGAAATCAAAGCATCACCTTTCCTGCGAGGAAAGAATCGAAGCATCACTTCCCCTGCGCAGTAAGGTACCAATGCATCACTTTGCTTTTCAGAGCCTCACCTCCCCTTTGGCCCACAGCATCTTTGTTTTTGACACATCCCAGGTACTTTGTGCTAAAAAGATACAATTATTGATTCCCATGGATTAAAACTAATTTCAACTTTAAAAAGTAATATCTTTACTTTTGTATTTTGGATTTTTGTCGTTTTGGTCTTGTTTTACTCAGTTAAATATTGGCAATATTTTAAAACTTGTATGGAGTCCTTTTGTAGAGACCTCATCTGTCCCCACTATCACCATCAACACCTGTTCTAATACGTGTTTGCCAGTGGACATGAATACAAACATGGGAAAGGTTACATGAATGAAGAAACCATGAGTGGCCTGCTCCTTTACTGCCTTGCTGGCCTGGACATAGTGCTGAAGACTTCAGCAGTTTCATGAGGCTAGAGAATAAAAATGGAGGTTGTAGTCAGATTGAGGGAGCTGCCTCGATTAGTCTGGAGTCATGGGCCTGGCAAAAACATCTGTTCACATGCCCAGGAATAGCAGGAAAGGGCAGAGTTAGTCAAAAATAAATACTTAAAAGGCAGCGGGTTGTACAGCAACGTATGTCTAGAAACCTAGAGTTTATCTACATAGAACATTATGTCAACTGCTAACATGTGAAATCATGGGTGTGTGACGTTTGCAGGTTAATTGGGTTATAACATGTTGTAACACAACCTTGTCTGGATTTCTGGGCAAAAATGTTGGACGTCGCTACACTGATTCAATTCACATTTGCAAATGTATGATGTTCCCCAGCTGCCACATCCTTGAAAATACCCTTCAACATAGGCCCTAAAGATGTTTCAGATGTTAATTTTAGCTTGCCTAGACTACAGGCTTTGTGTAAAATGTATAGCAGAAACAAATTTGAGAATTGTGAGGGAATGCTGTGAGCCCAGGGAGGACCTTAGCAGATCGTTCAGCGTTGGCACAGCTTAGGAAACGTCATTGGCCCTAAGCCCACAGTGAAGATTGGGTAGGAGTGCCAAATTATTCTTTCAAAAATGTCCATCATAGCAACTGGCACAGCTTTAAATTGGGCTGCACTTAAGAAAATCATTCTTTTGTTCCAGTATACTTCCGACCAAGCTTCTTATCAGCTGTGAAACTATCGCATTCAATAAAGCCATTCAATGGCTAGTGACTATGCCCTAGTGTGAAGTGCTTATCCAAGGGACACCGGAAGTAGCAGCTGTTGGCCAATGGCAGGCACCCACATGATCAAATACAAGCAGCACACCCGCAGTGGCGTCACCACTGCTCATTCCAGTCTTTTGAACTTGGAGAATGTTCGATGCCATGAAAATAACTGCTCTGCTTTGCATCTCTCTGCTAGTGAGTGCTTCCATGCGTTTGTGTATGTTTAATTATCATGGCATGCATTAAGGGCTTATGTATTTTATGCATGTTAACGTACTCCAAATTAATACACTACATAGATCTGAATGATTGAATTATTTAGCATAAATACTCTGAGCCTAGATATTTGCCTACCATTAACATGAGTTTCTTGGCTTTAATTTTGGAAGCTAACAGACTGTTTGTTTGTGTTAAATCATCCTGTCATTTTCTGCTGCTAATTGTATGTTAGCCAGAGAAGATTTTTACAAATCTTTTCAGAGCTTGCAGTGGCTGAAGTCTGCTTGCAGGTTGACCGTGTGCAAGTTTAGTGCTGGCAAAATTCAAAAGACCCCAATAGCTGTGGCTTCTGTGTGCTTCCTCATGAACAAATAGAAGTACTTGTTTCAGTCCTGTGTTGCAAAATGCAGGAATGGGGTGCATTAGTCCCTTTTCCCCACAATTTCAAACTCATTATTTCAAAAAGGCTATAAAAGACCCTGGTAATTATGTGTGGCAAAATAAATTGACTGGTTGCTAGGGAGTTAGTGTCACATGGTCACCCAATTTGGGATTGCTTTGTTTACAGGTACACACGAGGTTTTATATGACTAAGCAGGTATCTTAAACTAATAAATGACGCTGCATTGGCAGTTTGCCACAAAGGCAGTTATGCAGTTTAGGTTGATATATTACGGATGTTTATGCTTTTCTTGTTTTTCTCACGCATCTTTCTGCTATCCGCAGAGGTAGTCGTTATTATGATGCTAATTCTCACACATATGAGTTGTATAATAACACATAATGAACTCTAAATCATTGTGAACTACCATTTGTGTATGTACTCGTTTTGGGGTTCAGGGTGGGGTTTCAAAAGGGGTGTCTGATACTCTGTGTGAGCATAACTCGGTGGGAGGAATGAGAAACACCTCACAGTTTCCCTATTCTTCTTAAAGGTCTCTATTTGTTTTGGGGTCCATGAAATGTAGTGGGTGTGACTTTAGACATTATTGGCAATCACACGTCAATGTGAGCCAGGCGAGGACAGAAAGCCCTTTCAACTGCAGGTCTGCTCGGATGAGGGGGAAGTTATGGTAAGTGACTTGACGTTTTTTAGAATAATTGCTATACGGCAACCGAACCGGTAGTTTAGTCAAGTTTTCAAAATAACCGCCTTGTGCAATGATGCTGAGGAAGATCACGATATATCTAAAGAAATTCAATCAAGTGATCTTCAACAACATCAAGGGATAATTATAAAGAACTTTGCCAATCTTTGAAACAAGCTCATGCAAGAAATGTTAAATATATCAATACAATATTTTTGTGATAATGATGTCAATGTATTTTCGATTAAGGCATGTAAACGTATATTTTAACAATACCGCCCCTGATAATTTGCGGAGCAATAAATGAAAGGGACAGTGGGCAAGATGAGACTCGTTACATTTTACATATGAGAGGATATGGGATGGACAGGGCTTATAGAAGCTGCAAATATATCGAAAGAACATGATTGGTTAGGGGGGTCAGCTGGATAACTGTTTTGTAACGCTATATTCAGAGGCAGCTGGCCGCATCGCGGGGATCCACTAGATAAACAGCAGGCGAGAACTATAGGCTGAAGAAATCTACATTGGGTTGTGTGTGGGAGACCAATGGGCAAGCTCCAGTGAGTAAAGCAGGTTATGGTAGGAGCCTGAGGAGGGACAAGGATGGATCCCAGCCCCCGAAAGTGTTAGGAAACCGGAAAAGAAGAAAGAGAATAGCCCAGAAGACTAGGTTTAGCGAGACTCCAATATATTCAAGTCTGAGAGGAATTAAAGTGGAGTTCTTCATGCCCTGGCTTAGTGGCCTCGTCAAGGGCACAATCCACCCAGCATTAGTAAGCCCTTTCTGTTATGACATTGTGTCTGAGAGCCATTCGTAGATGGGAACGGTGGCTCCTAATCCACAGGTGAGGTTATCTTTGTGTCCGTTCTGTTCTGTGCCGTACCCTGGCTTCTAACTCTGATGTAAAGCTTAAAGCAAATACCACTGAGCTTTTAAATAACAAATATTGTTTGCGTTGTCTGTAATAGATTATATATATGGAACATTTTAAATGTGAATAAAAATGTATTAAATGAGGCAAAGCAATGTACAAACATAATAGGTTACCTGAAGAGTGACTCAAAAGCATCTCTGTCTAGAAATTCATGGTCATTCTTCACTGTTTCAATGTTAATCGGGAACTGTTGATCTGAATGCAAAAAATCAAATATTTTATTAGTATTAATACATTTATAGAAAAGTGGCATTGTGTTTTCTAAAGAGATTAAGCCTAGATTAAACAATTTAACCAAAGATAGAGGCCAATATCCTTAGCACACCTTCCCCGCCCTCCTCCTAGTCTGACCCACATTCCATGACCGAGCTCGGAATATGTTTTAGAAAATATGACCTTGAAAATCAAGCCACCTGCAAACTTTGCTTTCTTAAAATCATCAAAGGCTTACATTTAGCCAAAGAAGCCGTGCCTGGAAGTGGTTGCAGGATACCTGCCCATGTCTCAGTCACAAGGTAATGTATGTTGTCGGTGAGTGCTAGGGGTGGAAAGCCATTAGACAAGATGCCACGGGACAGTGAAAGGAAAATGTTATGGTTGAAAAAAAAAACTTGTGTTGCCATAGGAGATGCTCCTCAATACGCCCACATGCTCTGCCAGAGGTGGTAGAAACTATTTGTGAAAGTTTGTCCTTGAATTGTAACCAGAGTTGGTAGGGCTGTATCAGATGCTCTGGGGTTGTGGACTGAAAATGCACATAATATTTATGTCTATCAGAGAAGAGCTTATGCCACCTCACCCTATCCCTACTATTAACAGCAAAAGCAGCCAATAAAGGAGTATCATCTTCTGACCAATCACAAGATTGCTATCATTTGAATCAAGAATCGTGTGCCTCCTGCCTAGACACACGCAAACATTGCCTAATGCAATGTTGTTTAAGACTGTGACGTTGTTTTTCTACTGTATGTAGATGTTTCATTATTATACATTATAACTATCTGTCAGTTTTTGCAACAAAAAATCTTTATTCTTTAAGATGTTTGTTATTGTTTTTGTCAAATTACATTAATTTAGAGTCCAAGTGTCCTAAAAGCTTGAACTATTGTTATTTCAGCCATTTGTTGAGAAAGAGGGTGTGCTCAAAGGACACATTTTGAACCAGAAGCCAATGTTTTCTAGGTGCATAAACGTGTGCTTTATAGAGGAACTGTAACATTAAACATGATAGCACATGGAGAGCGGATTGATATTGTCCAGACAGCGTGTCATTTGTTTCCATACCTTCGAATAATTGTGCATATTTATGTCTATCAGAGAAGAGCTTATGCCACCTCACCCTATCCCTACTATTAACAGCAAAAGCAGCCAATAAAGGAGTATCATCTTCTGACCAATCACAAGATTGCTATCATTTGAATCAAGAATCGTGTGCCTCCTGCCTAGACACACGCAAACATTGCCTAATGCAATGTTGTTTAAGACTGTGACGTTGTTTTTCTACTGTATGTAGATGTTTCATTATTATACATTATAACTATCTGTCAGTTTTTGCAACAAAAAATCTTTATTCTTTAAGATGTTTGTTATTGTTTTTGTCAAATTACATTAATTTAGAGTCCAAGTGTCCTAAAAGCTTGAACTATTGTTATTTCAGCCATTTGTTGAGAAAGAGGGTGTGCTCAAAGGACACATTTTGAACCAGAAGCCAATGTTTTCTAGGTGCATAAACGTGTGCTTTATAGAGGAACTGTAACATTAAACATGATAGCACATGGAGAGCGGATTGATATTGTCCAGACAGCGTGTCATTTGTTTCCATACCTTCGAATAATTGTGCATATTGGGGAAATCCAGCTGCTCTCAGCCAATCACAGGCTTCTTTGGCTTCAATTTCTAAAAGCAAATAAAATAGGGATAATTAGAAAATTTGTTGTAACTGACAAAATTCCTGGGAAATCAATGACATATTTAGTTTATTCGATAATTTCTTTGTGGCTCGACAAATGACCATGAATATTTGATACAGTAGCCCAGCTCATTGCAGCAAACCTAGATTTCTATGAGCAAAGGGATGTATGGTATTGTATGATAGCATGACTGGCCACATTGTATAATTAAGACCATCGTTTCAGCTCAATTTGATGTGAACAAGCTGGCTAAATTGCATAAAATATAATCAAGTATTTACATTTGATGTCCACAAGTTCCTAACCTTTGCTAATTGTGAACCTATGAAATTCCACTTCACCAAAGGTACACACTTTATGACCTTTATTACATTTCACAATAAAAAGGTCATATTTTGACACATGACAACATTCACAACACAAATAGATAGCCTCCAATCCAATGGGCATATTTCTTTCCTGTGATGGGGTGCCAGAACTTGCTTGTAAAGTACATTTTTAGGAGGCAGGGCAGCACCACCATAAGTAAGGTTTACACTTAATTATTTATTGGCCTTATAGAGAAGTAAGCCGCAAATCTGCATTGTGATTGTGACCTAGCCAACGTATTATTTAGCATACTGTTCAAGTCAATGTTAAACATGTTCTTTACCTGTTTTGGTCTGCCCCACGTTAGGTGAGCGGGTATTTGATGTGTTCTCTACCCTCAACCTGAAAAATATTTTGTAAAGTACCTAGCCGTTAACCCACCAATAATATAATAGTAAGAAAAGATATTTGGTGTGGGTTAGACAGTACATAGCTCGCTCAGGTCGAATGTTTCTTAAACTCTATTCAGAACTTAAAATTATACTTCAAGCGACAGCCCCTGGGAAATCTAACCAATGAGGCTACCGCTGAGCATGGCTACTGAAACACCCTGCAAATGCAGTGTGAACAAGCTAGTAAGTGGACCGCAGATAAGGCAGGATTCATGGGCCTACCTGTCTGTGCGCACAGCTCACCTAAGCAATCAAACGTATATTGGCCAGGACCGGTTCCTCCGCAATGGTGGAAGAGCGTTGCCCCTCTGACCAAGAGCCAGAAGATGAAAAATGAAACAATAGTTGACGATTGATTTATTTTTCATCTGCTGGGTTAGCCATCAGTGCTGTGAGGGGTAGGGCTGAGTCATGGGAGGTGGGAGGGAGGAGGAGGAGAGAGCGCACCTATGAGTGCATGTGTGTTTGGCTGGCCGTCTCAGTCCAGCCAAACACACATGCTCACTTAGGTTTCTCCAGCCTGGCTGTGTTTAACAGCTGGGCTGGAGAAACTGCACAAACCCCAGGGCTGTGTCTGAGCGGCAGTCCAAGCCACTCAGACCAATCCTCGTGCTGCTTTCAAGCTATGTTTAGCATTGAAGCAGTGTCAGGATTGCTGGGGAGCCTGTGCTGGTCAACCATCAGGAGCAGAGGAGTGAGGCGGGGTGGGAACGGTGAGAAAGGTAAGTTTTAATTCTTTTTTTATTGTTTTCCCCCCATCCCTGTCATTGTACCCTGCCCCCCTTGACATTTGCGGCAGCCACCGCTGGTACTGGTTGCCAGCTAATGCTAGTATTCAGTCTGAAAATTCTACTTTGGCTGACAGGTGTAACACTACACGAAAACACAGTGAACCACCGTCCCACAGGAGGCGCCCACTAAGGTGAACCTCAACTCTGCATGGTAACATATAGAGGGCTAGACTTCCAGAATTTCGTTTGAATACTTCTAACAAGAAGTATATATTCGATTAGACTTCTGCTAAAATAGAGGGACACTAGCATTTGACCACTTCGGCTTCCACCAAAAAGTGAGGTTTCTCTGAGCACCAAGTATAGATTTAAGCATCACCTTATCGAACCACAGCTCCAAGTTTCCGTAGTTCAGGAAGGTCAAAGCCACATCTGGAACTAGAACGCAGGTGCAGGTCCCTTTAAACCATAGTCAAGAAGGCAGAAGGCAATTCTGTTCATGTGAGGATAAAATAAGGCCTGACTGAGGAGATTCTCTGCTATATACATTATGGGGGACGGTAGGAAAAAGGATAACGTCCTGTGTGTGAGTGGTGGTGTCTGTGGTATATATTCGATTAGAGATGCAAAATTAGAGGGGCACTAGCATTTGACCATTCCAGCTTCCACCAAGAAGTGAGGTTTCTCTGAGCACCAAGTATACATTTAAGCACCGCCTTATCAAGCCATAGTTTCAAGAGTCCCAGATGGTGATGTATGTAAGCACTTTGGTCCACCCACAAAGTGTGCAGAACTACCTTTAGCACCGAAATATGAACCATATCTGCTCTTCTGTGTGCGTATACCAGCAA